>NW_003852432.1:11657888-11661882 GCF_000181295.1 Otolemur garnettii | reverse complement strand
ACAAGTTTATTTTTCTCTCCCGAAGGTTAGCTAATTGTCACAGTGCAATTTATTGAGAAGTCTGGAATAATTATACTGATTGCTTTATTATAAGCAATATTCCTGTGTATTTTCTAGGTTTCTGTTCTATTTTGTTTTCTATGAATGCGTTTCTCTGTTAGTATGTGCCGAAATGCACTGCTTTCATTGCTTTATGTTATGTTATGATTATTAGCAGGTCAAATCCCATCATTATGCTCTTTTCTAAAACGTTATCTTGCTAATCATTGCTGTTATTTCTCCCATATGTATTTGGGAACAGCTAGTCAACATCTTCTCCGTGTTGATTCTTTCCATTGAAAAATATAGAATAGAACTTCATTTATGGATGTTTTCAAGTATGCTTTTATGAAAAGTTGTGCATATTTTTTTATTCCAAAGAGTAAAATGTGTTTTGTTGCTATTGTCACTGAGATTCCTTGTATCATTGTTTTCTAATAGATTCTTACTAATGTTATAAAAGGTATTGATTGTTGTATATTGACTATCTTGCTATATTCTTAAAGTGCCCACTTAAATTCTAATAGTTTTTCTTCTGATGCCTATGATAGACAACTTTATATAATATTTCCCCATTTAGTTGTGGGGATTTTAATTAAATTTTGATTCTAAAGTTTTTTAACACAAATAACTAACAGCTGCCCTTTGGGGGCTTACACATATTCCCGAGGCCTCAGCAGAAAACCTGTGACTCTTGCTTGTGAAACTTATAGATTCCATACGTTGACATATGGTTTGCTGATTTGTTTGAAATTTTGTTATATGTCAAGCATGCTACAAGTTCTGACAATTAAGTTCATGAACTTACCACTATGGTCTTATGTTGGCAGCACCATATAAACAACTTGGTGAGGTCTCATAACCTTGGTATATCAGTGTCTCACAGCTGTGTTCATGTTGGCACATGGTGTATTGCTGAGTGGTTTTCCTCATAGTTGTGTATATTTGTGTGCCATCACAAGAATATCAGAGCTTGAATTAGAGCAATGAACAAACATTTGTAAATTTCTTGTTAAACCTAGCATGAGTGGAGATGAAATCAGGGAGATGTTAGTCCCAGTTTATGGGGATAATGTCATAAAGAACACAGAGGTGTACTACAAATGGGTTAAATGTTTTTCGGAGGGAAGAGAAAACATCACTGAGGAAGAGTGCTCAAAGCAGCCAGAAATGAGCAGGACTAATGAAAACATTGCAAAAATTTGTCAAATTGTGCATCAAATCATTGACTGACTATGAGAAGCATAGCAGATCAAGTAAACATTCATAAAGAAATGAGAAAATATTAACCAAAAATCTTGGCATGAAAAAGGTGTGGCTCTTGCATCAGCACAATGCACCACTTCACACAGCACTGCCTTTGAAAGAGTTTTTAGCCAGTAAACCAACAACTGTATTGGAACTCCCTCTCTATTCACCTGATTTGGCCCCCAGTGACTTTTTTTATCCAAAGATAAAGGAAATATTGAAAGGAAGACATTTTGATGATATTCAGGACATCAAATTTAATACAATGACAGCTTTGATGGTCATTCCAGAAAGAGTTCCAAAATTGCTTTGAAGAGACTAGGTGCTGGAGTAGGTGCACAGCTTCCCAAGGAGAATACTTTGAAGGTGACAGTAGTGATATTCAACAATGAGGTTTACAACACTTTGTGTAGGACAAGTTCACAAACTTGTCAGATCTCTATTCTGTTGGGTCTTCCTACTCCTCACATATATATTTGAAAAAGGAATTCTCATTTTTAATAATAATTTTCAATTTTTATTTCTTGTCCTAAGAAATGACAAGTGAAACTTACATCGAGGATATGTAAATTACAAAGAAAAAGCATCCCTATAACTGAATAAATAAGGACAAGAGGAAATCATTTTCAGCTTCACTGTCACCCAGCCCATTTCTATTTTTAGCCAGCCTGTGCTTTACACAGAAGAGCACCCTCTAGGTCAGGGTTTGCTTCCCTGACATATGGAAACATTGCCCAGACTTCCTTTGCGTAACCTGCCCTTCAGCTTACAAGGCCACATTTCCTGTGGGAGGGAGTTCTTGAGGCTGGAATCCTTGCTAACTTCCCCTTCCAAAACTGATTGTTTCCTATGGGAACATGCTTTCTCTGGTTCTATAGGTCCAAATGGATGTACATAAATGAAGGTAAACAGCTTTGGGGTGATCTAGTTCTTTCATTTTCTTTTTTATGAGCTAAAGGCTCATGACTTGCAACTCAATTTATGTTCAGAGTGGATACATTTTGGTTATAGATGTAGATGCAAGGGAAAGACTTTAGATGATAAGATGTCATTTTCTATCTATATCTACTTACTCAAGACAAAACAGATTGGTTTCCTCCCTCCACTATCCTTAACTAACTGTAGTTTCCTAGGACAATGCTTGGAGAAGTCTGGGGCTGCCTTTGACTATGATCAATGAGTTACATCTGCCATGACTATGGGGGATGCCTGACAAGCATTTGTCCTCTTTGGATGTAACTGGAATTTTTTCTGAATTGGGTTGTATAACCCTGGAAGTTTTATTTACTTGTAGATAACACATATATATGAATTATACTTTATTTCCTTTTTTACTTGGTTCATCAAAGAAGCTTCAAAAGTTAAGAGCTCTTAAATTAAGGAAGCCTTAATGCTAAGCATTGAACGTATAAATTTATATCCTAAGTAAAGATTAAGCTACATTACATACTTTCAGAATTTACCATTATAGTTGTAATTTTCCTTATTATCATTAATACCAGTAGATAATTACCACTTTTTAAAAATCTAACTTGGTATAAGATTCAGTGGCACACAAGATTGTCAACAACATATTTTCATATCAAAACTGAAGATTTTATTTTTACAATTCAAACTGAAGATTTTATTTTTACAATTCAAACAGGCTGAGGAAACAGTATGAATTTTGTTGGCTTTTACCAAAGATCCACTTTTATGTTTTGTGTTATTGAGTAAACAATACAACCCAAAAGTTAGAATTTGCAACTTTTTGAGAAAAGGTTCAGAAAATAGTGCTGTGCAGCTGTAAGCACTGGAGGTTCCCAAGTCTTCTCTTCTGGATGGGATTATCCAGAAAATCTGGTAATAACTCCAATTTGTTTTCAAAAAAATTTAGCTGTTAGGGATATTATAAGAACTTACCTCAGTATTTTTCATATCCGTATATTTTTAACATCTCCCTTCTTTACAGGCTAGAAATCATTCCTTCAAACTACCCAGTCCTACAGCTCAACATGCCTATCACTTTAGAAACACTGTCTTTGTAGAGAAAGAAGGTAGAATTCATTTGGGAAGTTAGCTGAAAGTCACTTTAGCAGTTTATTTCCATAAACCGCTGCATGACACATACAGAGACCCTTTACAGAAGTTCACCCTGAGATTTGGGCAACAAAACAAACATTTACATTGATATCATATTTTTATAAATATTCTAGCTTCTTTTTTTTAATTGAATGGAAACTATGTACATTAATGCACTTCTAGGGTACAGTGTGGGGTTTTCATACACAATCTGAAACAATTCCATCAAACTGGTTAACATAGCCTTCATGTCATTTTCTTAGTTATTATTTTAAAATGTTCACATTCTGCTCTTAGAAAGATTCACTTATACCCTTGTAAGATAAACCTCAGAAGTGATCCCTCCAATCCCCCTCCCTCCACCTATTCCCCCCTCCGCTCTCTTTCCCCCTCCCCGTATTCTTAGGCTGTTATTAGGTTATAGCTTACATATAAAAGGTATAAATTAGTTTCATAATAAGGGTGTGCACATTGGATACTTTTTCTTCCATTCTTGTGATACTTTTCTCAGAAGAACATTTTCCAGTTCCATCCATGTGAACATGAAGGATGTAAAGTCTCCATCTTTCTTTATGGCTGCATAGTATTCCATGGTGTACATATACCACGGTTTGTTGATCCATTCGTGGATCGATGGGCACTTGGG
>NW_003852432.1:11640585-11653823 GCF_000181295.1 Otolemur garnettii | reverse complement strand
TGGGGTTCTGAAACTATCTGCTATCTGAATTTCAGAATCTCTTGGCATGTCTGGAAAGTTCTCTTTCATAATTTCATGAAGAAGAGCCTCTGTATTTTGTGAAGCAACTTCATCACCTTCAGGGATTCCTATAAGGCAAATATTAGTTTTCTTCTAATTATCTGAGAGCTCTCTGAGAGAAAGATACATTTTTGCTCTCCATTTCTTTTGATCTTTGCACTCCTGGGCTTCTTCAAAAGCTTTGTTTTCAATGCCAGAGATCCTTTCTTCTGCCTATTCCACTCTGTTATGGAGGTATTCCACCGATCTTTCAGATCCTTGAAGGCTGCAACCTCTTGTCTCAGTATTTCAAATTCTTTGGTCATTTTATCTTTGAAATCGTCAAATTTTTGAGCCATCTTTTGAATAATTTCTTGAGATATCTTTTGAATAAATTCTTGAAATTCTAATTCCTCATTTTTTTTCATTCTGTTAATCTCATTTGCTATCCAAATTCTGAACTTGATTTCTGATATCTCAGCCATCTGTTTATGGATGGGGTCTTCAATTGCATCTGACCTATTTTTCCTTGAGGGAGTTGATCTACTCCAGTCATTCAAGTTGCCAGAGTTTTTCCGCTGATTCCACCCCATGCTGAGTTTACCTTGTTTGGAGACCTTATCAGAACTGTTCAGTTGTGGCTTCTTCTGGTTGCCCAGATAGACAGGCAGAGTGTGTCTATTGTCTTCTCCCAGTTCTCGGGTGCTGGGATGACTGGGTCACAGGGGAACGGCAGTAGCTGCACGGGAGTGTGCTTAGCCAGATTAGATCTCATTCAGCCTGCTGAGGTGACCTCAGGGGCAGGAGACCAGCAGCAGCCGGATCAGTCCTAATTTGGCCCACCGGGGCAACCGGTGGAACTGGGGAACTGTAGTGGCTAGATCAGTCCTAGTTCAGCCCCCCTGGAGCAGCCAGGGGGTGGGGGAATGGCAGCAGTAGCTCAGGGCATGCAAGCGAGACCAGATCAGTCCTAGTTCAAACACGCCAGAGTAGCTGGGGGAGGAGCAGAGGACTCCTTCACCATCACCCGCTGGATGCGTGGCACTAGCAAGCCAATCTGTGCCTTCCCAGCACTGGAGCCCAGAGCGGGGAACTCCTCCACCTCCGCCCATGGGATGCACATGGCTCTAACAAACAGTTCTGGGCCCACCCAGAGGGGTAGACTCCTCCACCGCTGCCTGCAGGGCACACATGGCTCTAGCAAGCAGTTCTGGCCCCGCCCCAAGTGGGGGACTCCTCCACCACTGCCTGTGGTGTGCGTGTGGCTCTCACAAGTAGTTCTGTGCCTGCCCAAAGCAGGGAACTCCTCTGTGGTCTCCTGCCACCCACGGGAGGCATGCAGCTCTAGCACGCAGTTCTGGGCCCACCCAGAGCCCTGGAGCAGGGATCTCCTCTACCACCTGTGTGGCTCATGGCTCTAGCAAGCAGTTCTGGGCCTGCACAAAGTTGGGGCCACCCTCTGTCACAGCCTGTGGGGCATGTGAGGCTCTAGCAAGTAGTTCTATAGCTGCCTGGAGCAGGGAACTCCTCTGCAACCACCTGCCACCCAAAGAAGGCGTGTGGCTCTAGCAAGAAGTTCTGGGCCTGCCCAGAGCCCTGGAGGGGGGATCTCCTCTGCTGCCCATGGGGTGGAGCTCTAGCAAGCAGTTCTGGGCCCTCTCAGAGTGGGGGACTCCTCCGCTGCCACCCACCGGGGTGCGCAAGGCTCTAGCAAGTAGTTCTGTGCCTGCCAGGAGCAGGGGACTCCTCTGCGGCCACCCGCTGCTGGCAGGAGGCGTACAACTCTAGCAACCAGTTCTGGACCTGCCCAGAGCCCAGGAGCAGGGGTCTCCTCTGCCACCTGTAAGGTGTGTGCCTCTAGCAAGCAGTTCTGGGCCCGCCCAAAGTTGGGGACTCCTCTGTTGCAGCCCGTGGGGCACACGAGGCTCTAGCAAGTAGTTCTGTGGCTGCCCGGAGAAGGGGACTCCTCTGCGGCCACCCACCGCCTGTGGGAGGCATGCGGCTCTAGCAAGCAGTTCTGGGGCCTGCTTTGTACCCGTATTTTGTGTTCTTAAATGCTCTTCCTTGGATTTACAGCTTGCTGAACTTCTTTCTGGGCTCAGCTCCCCATCTTTGACTTCGTAGATTCTGATTCCAACCATTTTTTCTTCCTTTGCTCAGGAGCCTGTGACCAGGGTTGCTACCAGCTAGCCATCTTCCCAGAATCTCTTCTCTGCACCCTTGACTGTGATCCCCGCTCAACAGCTTTCTTGCGGTGTCTCTCAGTAGCAGTCACTCTAAACATCTGTGTTTTGAGTTTTCTCATACATAAAATGAAGGTAATCATTGTCCCACCTCAAAGCAGCATGGAAATTAAATGAGCAGTAAAACCTTCACTGTGTACTTAAAACGGCTTCAAGTACATAGTGAAGGTCATTTAAGAATTAAGAAGAAAAAACGATGCCACAGGATTTGGTGACTAGGTGGTTGTATTTAGCGGCAGGAATTAACAATAAAGTAATGGAATTATCTAAAACTGGAAAAAATATAACCAGGGGTATAGCGTTGGCAGCTCCCAGGTTTTGATTCTTTATGCAGTTACATCCTGCATGGCCCATCAGACTCTGTCACAGATTACAATGCCTATTCACTTTTTACAGGATTAATCTCTTAGAATCTGCTGAGGGTCTAGGCTGGACAACAAATGTGCTACCAAAGACTATCTAACCACTATAATTGTTTCTCAAGTAAGGTATAAAGTATATGGGCTGTCAATGTTTTTATCATATATAATGGTTTCTTTTTATACACAACATATTCTTTGGTTGTTTTTAGGTATTTAGTTGAATTTGGCAGAAAGCTAGGCATGCACTTTTCAGAAATTGTATATATGTCATTTGTATTAAATGGCATTATTTATGAAATGTTAATTACTACATTAATACTTCATTAACTGTTGCATAAAGAGTGAAGCTAGGAGGCAAAATACCCTACAGGCCAAGTATCAACACTATTCAAATGTGGTAATAGCCTACAAAATGGTATCACAGAATTAAAAAAATAGTATTACAGAATTTAAAAAATAAAAGAGATCTTAGAATCAATACAGTCTAAGTCTTACTCCCTTTAAGAGTGTCAAACTTGCAACCCATAAGCAGCTTGCTGACTTTTTTAGGACATTTTTTGCTTATCTGTCCTGTTTGATATCAGGATATCATGAAATTATGTTCAGACCTTTTTTTTTTTTTTTTTTTTTTTGCTAATCAGCTTTCATTAGTGTCTCTGTATTTACGGTGTAAATACAACTTTTATTCTTCCAATGTGTAGCAGCAAAGAAAAAATGGACACCCCTCTACGTTTTACACCCTGAATCTGAAATTCCCAGTAGTGAGCAAAAAGTAACTAGGAGAATCAGCTATGAAGTTACAGAATCTCAGGAAAAAATTAACCCCTTAAACTCTCTGCCCAGTATTTCATCTTTTATACTGTTCCAAACTCCTTCCAATTGTATGGTTCAACATTTTTCCCTATGTATTCATACTGTTTAGTGATTAAATTAAATGATATATTTCATTTTACTGATGGTAGGTGAGAAACATTAGGTCATCTTTAATTAACTGCTAAATACCTATCTTGGCTTGTTATATACCTTCTATATAGATTGCTCAGACTTATTGTTCAGAGACATTTGATGATTTGTGCCTACCAGGATGCAAAGTGAAAGGACTCAGCTGCAAAATTAAAGAAGCCATTAGGGTCAGCATTAAACATTAGTGTCAACATTAAACATTAGGATCAACATTAAACATTAGGACCAACATTAAAGTTTTGCCTAACAGAATAAAAATGGGTGTGGGCCTTTTTTTTTTTTTTCTGTAACCTTTTCCTTTTGCTTCATGACTTAACACTACAATGTCATCTTGCCTTGCAAGAGACTGAGGAGGACAGGTCATATATCTTCACTGTTGGCACTTCTTGGAGATGAAAATTTGAAGATACCAGCTTGAACTTCAACATGTCAATTCTGACCTAAGCTTTAAATACCACATCACAGCAGGCAAATGGTGTACACTTAGGAGGAAGAAAGTGGCTTCTATATTTATCTTACTAATGTGATTTTATGGATGACTAGAAAGTATTCAGTGTCTCAGAGTCATCCTGCCCAGGATCGGCCTTGTGGGACAGGGATATTGCGTACTTGGTTGAGGATGGCTTTTTGAAGACATTCCCAACTGCATTGGCATTTTATTAAATCCTGCGAATTGCATTATGCTCTGCTTCAATGCCATGACATATCAAAAGCCAGGCTGCTTTTCTTAGGAATTTTCATTGATGCTGAAAAGCTAAAACTGTCTCTCACCACTGACAGAGTGATACTAATGAGAAGAGTTTGAGCATTGGCAAGAGTCACAGTATGTCAAGTTATTTAAGTAATCACAGGAGTATTTCCCTGTGTGGGGGTTAAGTAGTACTGGAATTGAGTGGCTTTTCTCCATTTCATTACTTGGTAAAATTCTTTTTCTTCTTAAAAAATCTCTTTTCTGCAGCCTTCCCTAATTTCCCCAGACAATTAGTGTCCTTTTTTATGATCCGGACTCATACTAAATACCACTTTACCAGCATTTGTCACACCGCATCATTATTTTTTATTTCACACCTGTCCTCACAGAAGTACAATCAGGGGGTCTTAATCATCCTTATATCTGTCCCCATAGGGAATCATCAAGAATGGTCTTGAATTGTTGGTCCAGTAGTTGTACTATGTTCCTTTAAATCAATTAAAGAAAAATTAAACACAAGTATCACAGTGAAAAATAAAATTGAATATTAAATAAGGAGAGAATAACATTTTGCGTCTGCAAAACCAAAACATAAAAGCAATACACATATGCACACTAAATTAGGTTCATAATACTTCATCTGACACTCCTAGCAGTAACTATATTTCAAGAGAATTTTATATGAATTTTAGAATGTCATGGCCTACAAACTGTATATTACTTGATATTTCTATCAAGCTTTGAGTATTCACCCTCAAGAAGAAGAAACAAAAACATAAATGACCTCATCAATTCAGAATAGGTTTTCCCACCAAATGAGTGGGATGGGTGCCATAAGCCTATGAAAAATTGTTTGGTTTTCAGCGTTTTTGGATTCTGGAATTATGGGCCTGTGTAACAAAATCTGTATGCTACTTTGCTGATCCTGCCTTTCTGAGTATGGTCCAAACTGGATGTGGTACAAGATATTATTCTCTCTTGCTTATATTATACAAATGCAGTAATGAAAGATTTATTGTGTCTTTCCTTTGACTTTTAGCCTATTTCTAAAAATCTTCATTCCTATAGAAATGTAAATTTATCTGCTTTTGTTTATCTGGTCAGTGAATATTAGTAGGAAGGATAAAAATTGGCAAAAAGTCAAATTATTGAAATTAAAATTGTCTATAATAATCTTATTATGTGAAAAATAATACCCAGAGGGCCTTTCCCTGGCAATTATTTAGAAAACTTTAATTAATTCAGTAGATCAATGCCTCATTCAACAGATTATATTGTAACCTGCTCCTTGTTTCTATAGGTTTTGCCCCCAAATGAGTTTGCCATAAACTTATGAAAAATCACTTGGTTTGAATCCTTAGACCCAAAAGAATTCTTACATTGACTATATGTTTTAAAATGTAGTTTTTACTATAATTCAGGTGTGTGAGAACAACAGATCAGGAAACACTTGCCATAAAAAGATAGTTTTGTACTCACAGTTCCCAAGCGAAGGTGCTTGCCCAGCCATAGGGAAGCACAGTGGGAGTAGCAGGGTCTGTCAGAAGGCCAAGGAAATGGGGGGGGAGGGGAATGTGGGCTAGAGCCTTGATGGGGTTTCTGTGGGGAAGGACAGGCACGGCAGGATAAACAGGCTTCAGACTGACCTATTTGAATCATTTTAGTGGGCTCTGAGGTGTCCTCATTTGGCTAGTACCTGGCTTTGGATGATCAGGGTGGATGATAGTGGCCCAGAGTGAGAAAGCAGGGTGAGACCTGGATCCAGGGGGTGGTTGGGGAAGGGCTCTAGCTTAGTTGGTTTGCATGTGAAAGACTCTCTAATTCCAAGGTCTGTCATTGTCTGTTTCTAGGAACCACTTAGCCCTGGGAAGGGCAGTCCCTTCAGTGTCAGCAAACTAGAGAATGTTGTTACCACTTCCAAATGCATAAAATTGTACAAATTATACCAACATGAATGAAATTATCTCTTTTACTTTTTTCCTCAGCTTTATTTTACTATGGTCTTTTATTTTATTCCAAGGACAAACATATTCAGTTATTACTTTTTTGCCCTTTTAAAATTTTTTTTTGTTTAAAATCTGAATGATGTTCAGGGTGGGACAGTATTTGGCACATAATGTGTCCTCAAGGAATGTTAATCTCTTGCCCTCACCACACTTCCTCTCCCTTTCTCTTTTTTTATTCATCTGTTAAATATTTATTGAGAACCCGCTGGGCACAGTGCTAGAGACCAGAGACTCACCTCTTAGTTATCCAGAAGACACCACGGACTATCTTACAGGAGATGATGAACAGCCAGAATTAACTATAACTATTTGTCACCCTGGGATGTCAGGTGAACGTACTGTAAGGAGGCATCATGCCCTCGTTAGTCTGAATTCCAGGGCACATCATATAAATAATTTTAATGTCATTTAAGATAGATTTATCTGTATTCATTTTGTAAAGTTTGAACGTGAAATCTTCTGAACGTGGCAAGCAATAGAAATTTTCTTTTAAAAGTGTTATGTGACATATTAAAAATATATCATAGAAAGAAATCTATGAACAAGATACAAAGTGGATGTCTGAATTCTGAATTTTTATTTTGCCTTTTAGATTGTTCCATTCTGTTGAATATATTGAGTACAGAAATGCCTGGCAACACAAGGTCTATAAAACCACAAAGGACAGAAGCAGTTTGACGATTGTGTATCTTCCTGGGTATTTTCTTTTTCTTTTTTAGGTTTTCATTCAACAAAACATTGACTAGTACTTTTGAACAGATTTAAATATTTCTGGATGTGATCATTGTAAAATTGAATACTGAATGAGATTTTGCAAAACTATGAACAAAACAATGTCAATCTTTGGCTATTACGAAGACAAGGATGACAATTAACAGCCACTCTTAGGCATGAAACAGATGCAGCAGGGACACCTTTTTGACTGTGCCCTTAGCAAGGTCCCAGTTGTCTTCAGCCTGTGCCTGGGGCAGAGAAGGAAGGCTTCCTCCATCCTCAACTTCAGCCTTCACATGCTGGCTGGTATGGTAGCAGGTGACCAAGGCTAGAATTCAAATGGCAGCGTCACCTCTACTGCCTCCCCTCTCCGTCCTTCCTGCCTCTGCTCTACCTTCCTTTCTTCTTTAGTATAATGTGCTGATTCCATGTTATCTGTGTTCTATAGTGGTAAAAAAAATTATTTTTTGAAAATATCATGAAATCCTACATCGAGGAGAGCACTTAACAGGGTATCCAGTCTACAAATTTATTTATGTATACAATCAATACAAACCTATATACAGCTCATGTAGTTCATAAAAGCAATTTATGTGGTAAGGTTTTTGCAACAAGAACAGTGTTAGTTCCCTGTACTTTATCAACTCATCACAAGCATCTCCATAAATTTGTTATAAATATTTTCCGCATAAAGGGCTTCTATGAAACATGACCTCATCTATATTAGGGACTGTTTTTTTAGCCAATATATTTTCATTCATCTTGGAAGATAATCTTTCTGTTTTCTTTTTTAATAAGTCAGTTCCTGAATAGACACCCATAACATGGTACTCTTTGATATCATGTTTACTATTAAATGGTGTGTGACTTATTATTGCAGCAGCAAAATTTAATAAAAACATTTTTTTCTTTTCTGTAATCTCAGTGCCTTCTCTGAGATTCTGGCATATCTTACAAATATGACAATAATTTCCAATAAAGATTTACGCCCCTGATTACGAGGGGCACCCTGACTAACCTGAAATAGCAGGAGCAACCTCGACGCTTTAGTTTCATTTTCTAATAATGTTTTCCTTCAGTCTCTTACCGAAGGAGCTGCATGTGCCTGTTCCTCTGCGGTGTAGCCCAGAGGCCTTCTCAGGGCTCAGGACAATGACGGTCTGTTTTATTACTATCAGTTTTCCATTCTGGCAACAATGTTGATCTCTAAATCAGGTTGAAATCTTTCTTTGTTTAAGATTCCTTGAGATGAAAGAATGTGTGCTGCTTAAAATCCAATTAATCTCTGTCTTTCCTGGAGCCTGGCCCTTAGAACTAGTAATGATGAGGTTGAAGCTCCAGCAAATTCCTCTGCCCACCTTGGTGAACCCCACTCTTTATATTAAAAGCAGTCTGTGTAGGCTCAGTGTTTCTCAAAGTGTGATCTGTGAACCACTTCCCTCAGAACCCTCAGCAGCATTTATGAGAGAAGCTATTTGGTGGCTGCAGTGTGTTGAACAGGGTCCCCCCAGAATTCATGTGCACCCAGAGCCTCAGAATGTGCCCTTATTTGGAAATAGGATCTTTGCAGATCTGATTAGTTAAGACATTGAAGCAGCATGTGCTCCAAACACGATCACTGGTGTCCTTATGAGAGGAGAGGACACACACAGACAAGTGGGGGAGAGGCCACATAATGACAGAGTCAGAGATTCTGTGATGCAGTTCCAAGCCAGAGAACACCAAGGATCAAGGAAGCGTTCTTCTCCAAATCTAGTGGTTTCCTTCAACTCCTCAGGTGCCACATCTAACTAATCTCTAATTCAGAGGGAGCATCTGCATTTCCAACTTCCAGCCTCCAGGACTGTGAGAGAATAAACCTGCCTTGTTTTCAGCCACTGTGTTTACGGTAGTTCATTAAGGAAGTCCTAGGATACTAATACAGTGGCCTTAAACTTCTTGACTGTTTCTGATGTTCACTTAAGTGCTCACTAGAGTGGGAACCTCATAAAAGCAAGGAAGGTATCTTTACATGCCACTATCCCAGGGTAGAAACCTTCTCCACGCTATGGGCCTGACTCCCACAGAAGCTGCTCTTGCTGTAGTAACCAACATCAGGGATGGGGCCAAGCCCAGGGGTCTCTTCTGAGCACCTCCCACACTTGACCTGCTGCACCTGTCACTGTGACATTGGCCTCTTGGAAGCGAGCTCCTTGGTTCTGACTCACTCACCACCTTCTCCTGAGACCTCTGGCTGTGGTCTCTCCACCTTCCGTGCATCCAACAGAGGCCCTCTGCACATGTCTCCTGCAAACTCTCCCTAGGCAATGGCTTCCTGTACCTTATCTTTGAATATAGCTTTGAATACCTCTTTATGTTGACAATTTCTTCATCTTTTTCCCAAGACCAGATTTCTCTTCTGGGCTTCAGACTCATGCATTAAACTGCCTCTTGGAAGACCCACTCTATATGACATATGGTATATGTTGATATAATATTCAACATATACCAAAAATGTTTGTTACCTTGTGTGTTGTATCCTGTATGTATCTCTTATAATTGCAGAAGTTAAAAGTAACTTGAGTATTGTAATTTTCTTAAAATGTGTATACATTTTTGGGGCTCCCTCTGTATATGGTCACCTTCCATCCATCCCCTATACAACAGTTAAAATCATCTTTACAAAATAAAAACTTGATCATACCCTTCAACTGCTCACCAACTCGTAGGATAAAATTCAGACTCCATCCAGCACAGTTTCTGAGGTCCTGTGTGCCCAAGTCCCTTCTGACCTCCATAATGACATCTTTCCCTACTTCCTTTTCACATTTGTACTCCAGGTACTCTGAGCTTCTTGCAGTTTCCCAATACTCCATTTTTCCCTGACTTTTAGGGCTTTATATGTGCTCTAACTCTGGCCTAAAAACTTAGGGGGTCCTAATTTGCTTGCCATAGAAATGAGTCTGTTTCCCCAGTTAAGGCCATACAAATAAGGTGACCAGATTTTAACATTGGTAAAGTGGGACACCATTGATGGGGGGTGGGGGTAGGTTCTTAATTAAAAATTTGGTCTATATGGAGCAACAAAAATTTTCATAGAATGCAAAAATAGTATTGTAATATTTTTTTTAATTTCAACATTAGTACAATTTACAAATATAATACATTAAAAAAAATTATGTATAGTATTATTTTATTCTTTGGCATATTTCTCATTTGAGTGAATATTTTTTAGTAGATTGCTGTCATTGTTTAAAAGGTCATGAAATTTTTCACAAGAATTTGTTAAATTATATTTCATACATAAAATGGCTTTCCAAGTCTCAACACTTAATTGTGATTTTTCTGGTGTCCACACGTTATTTACCTTAGAGAAAACGCGTTCAGTTGTAGCATTAGTTCCTGGTAAGGACAGCACGTATCCCACAATTTTTAGTGCATTATTGTATGGAACATGGTTTGTTTCAAAATGATGAAATATTTCTAACCATTTGTTCTCTATTGTGATTTATGCTGATGCCCAAGATTTAACCTTTTCCTTATCAATATATATTTTTTATAATGATTCCTCGTAAGTCATAAGTGTTACTTCCAAGGGCCAGCACTAGACTTTTTGCTGCCACTATAAAATGTAAATAATACAAGTACTGTCTGCTAAATTCATGAAATAAATAAATAAATTACTTAGCTAAATTATCTGAATAGCTGATTTGTTGACATCACTTGTTTAACTGGCACTAGCATGCAGTACGATGTGTATCATCTGAGAGACAGTTATAAAATGTTTTCATGGTTGCCAATGCCAAAAAAAGCTATTGTTCATTAAGTCCAAACAATGGTGGTCAAATTCCAACAACTGATCAACAATGTGAACTTTAATAAGCAGTTCTCGATAATCAGTTCTCAACAATTATTTGTTATTATCAAAGTTTAACATTATAAAATTAACAAAAATAATATAAAACTCATATCCTGGTGAAATAGCCACATGGCAGCTGAAAACCATATATTCCCTTCCCCTTCTCCCACCGTTCCCTAGCTTGTCCTACATTCTTTCCAAAAATCGGGACTTTTTAAAAACAACGTGGGATAAATTGTTAAAAATTGGGACTGTCCTGCCTAAAGTGGGACATCTAGTCACCTTACATAGAAACCTAAAGATCAAATATGGCCTTGTCCACCCATCCATTGTACATATATTAGCCTGTAAGCATCAGAGGAAGCCCACAGGGCACAGATCCTTGCATTACATAGGAGAAAGGTACTGCAGTACTAAATAATACTGCCCCTGTCCTCAGGCAGCTCTGACATTTGGGAAAGAATATCACACACTTATAGGAAAGGGAGACTAGGGAGAATATCCATGAATACCCATTTAAAACTTTTATACCTGCTTAAAAGTATAAATAAGTGAAATTTGGAATATTATGGTGTTCAGATATGAATTGCAAAAGGACAAAGACCAAAAGAGTCAATAGGGTAGAAGCAGAGGGGATGGTGTAAGCCAGATTTTGAGGGTACAATGGGGCATGAACAAGCACCTATGATGGGGAAATGGGAAGGAAGAGTTCTAATAAAGGAAATAAAACATCAGGAGACCAAAAATTGGAAATGTGTCACTATATACAAGCTTCAATAAGCTCTAGTGTGACCCAATCTGTCCGTGTAAGATGGTTTTATATTTCAAATGATATTCAATGTGGTGTATATTAGAAAATTATGACTAGGACATTAACTCCATAACTATTATTCATAATATGAATATTATTCCTTAGATCTAAGCTACAAGAGATAGAAAAATAATTTACATTAGAAAGAGGCCGCCCCAGCCAATAAATAAAATCACTATCCTAGCACTCTGGTCACTGAAGTGGGTGGATCACTTGAGCTCAGGAGTTCAGACCAGCAAGCAAGAGTGAGACCTCCATCTCTACTAAAAATGAAAAACTGAAGCAAAAGGATTACTTGAGCCCAAGACTTTGAGGTTGCTATGAGCTATGATGTCATGGCACTTTATCAAGAGCTACAGAGTGAGACTCTGTCTCATAAAGAAAAAAAAAAAAAACAAGAAAAGAAAAAAGAAATCTTTAAGTAAACAATAGTAAAAGAGAAATACAGATACAGCACCAATCATAAGGCCATATGTAAATGAATGAAGATTGGATTGGGCTGCACTGTACTGGACCACTAGGCCTTGTCTAAGGGGTAATAACATGAAAAGAAGAGGGAAAGGATCAGCAGAGAACACGCACATCAATGTTATTTGGTTTTAATTTTCTTAGCTTCTAAGCAGAATGCATTTTTTTGTGTGAAATAATTCTCGCAGCAAGGTGTATATAATCAGTTGCTGAGAAAGAAGCTTGCACAGAGAGACCCATGAAGTCACTGAAAGCATGAAGGGCACGCTCCTACAAAGGAGGGAATTCGAGACAGAGTGTGGATTACAAACTCTCACAAATCAGAGTGTGGCCGAGGGTCCCACATCATGGTGCTTCTACTCAAAGTAGTCAAGAAATTAAGGAGAAGATAACACTCAAGAGAAAGCTATTGTTTCAGTAAAGTACAGGTCTTCAAACAAGTGTATCCATACAACTCTCCTGTCAAT
Source organism: Otolemur garnettii (assembly GCF_000181295.1). Lineage (NCBI taxonomy): Eukaryota > Metazoa > Chordata > Mammalia > Primates > Galagidae > Otolemur > Otolemur garnettii. Next base: position 11,641,221 of record NW_003852432.1, on the reverse strand, counting down.
CACTGGGAAAAAAGCCTAACATCAGACCCAGGTGGAAATTGGAGAGACAAACTTTAAAGGGGGCATATTCAGGGAAAAAGAAAAGAATGTTTATGCACACGTAATGCAACATAAAGGCATGTGCATTAGTCAGGGTTCTCCAGAGAAAGAGGAGAGAGGTGGATTTTACTCTCAGACAGGCTAAGAAGTTCATGACCTGTTGTCTATAAGCTGGAGACCCAGGAAAGACAGTGCTATGATTTAGTCCAACCCAAAGCCCTGACGGCTAAAGAAGCTAGTGGTGCAAATACCAACCTAAGGGCAGAAAGAGATGACATAGGGTAAGGTGACCAGACGTCCCGCTTTTGGCAGGACAGTCCTGATTTTTAATAATTTGTCCTGTGTCCAGTGGTGTTTTAAAAATGTCCCAATTTTTTGAAAGAATACATGACAAGCTAGGGAACAGCAGGAGAATGGGAAGGGAATATATGGTTTTTGGCCACTGAAAAGGTTAATGTAACTCCATTTGGGAATGAAGAGGTTAATGTAACTCCATTTGGGAATGAAGAGATTAATGTAACTCCATTTGGGAATGAAGAGGTTAATGTAACTTCATTTGGAAATGAAAAGGCTAATGTAAACTCCCTACTCCCCTCC
>NW_003852432.1:11620503-11640565 GCF_000181295.1 Otolemur garnettii | reverse complement strand
CCTCCTGGGCAAGGTATCAGAAGGAGACTGGCTCCCTCCCTTGCTTCTAGGCAAGGACAATTAGCTCAGAAGGAGCCAAACTGTCTGGAACAAACAAGTACCCTCCCCCTCTAGAGTAAGGTGACCAGATGTCTGGCTTTTGGCAGCACAGTCCTAATTTTTAACAATTTGTCCTGTGTCCTGTGGCATTTTAAAAAGCCCTGATTTTTGGAAAGAATGCATGACAAGCTAGGGAACATGGGAGAACAGAAAGGGAATATACGGTTTTCGGCTGCCATGTGGCTATTTTGTCAGGATATGCATTTTATATTATTTTGTTAATTTTATAACGTTAAACTTTAATAATAACAAATAATTGTTGAGAACTGATTATCAGGAACTGCTTATCAAAGTTTGCATTGTTGTCAGGCCCCACCTACCCCCCATGGTGTCCTGCTTTACTAATGTTAAAATCTGGTCACCTTAAGATGGGGTGTTCCAGCTTATGCAATGAGGCAGAAGAGAAAAGGGCTAATTTCTCTTTCCTCTGCTTTTTAATCAGGCTCTCAAAAGATTGAACGATGCCCAATCACACCAGGAAAGGCAACCTTCCTTACTCCCTTCCTACCAATTCAAATGTTAATCTCATCCAGAAACATCCTCACAGACACACTCAGAAATGTTTTATTAGTTATCTGGGCAACCCTTAGCCCAGTCAAATTGACACATAAAATTAACCATCACAACATGAAAATACAAGTACGATTTCTCATTGCTTAGGGGAAAATACATGGAAACCTTTGCATTGGTGGGGGAAATTATTGATCCTAAATGACTAGGCCAAATCCCTCTTCTAAGGCTTCTGGAAAGGATGAAAGACTGGAAGAAGGCAGGAAAGTGATTACACCTGCTGGTCTCCCTCTTCCAGATGATAGGTGCAATATATATATGAACTCTAATTTTCTCATGAGTGTGTAGAACTGATCATGTGATTAAAGCTTAAATTAAATAAACCTTTTAATTGGAAGATGAGGGAAGAAAAAATAGGGGAAAATAAAGGTTTGGCTTGTGAAAAGTCTTAATTAGCTGCAGGAGCTAAAAAGTCTATAGGGAAAAACAATAGGAATAAAATGGAAATCATAGAAATTACACTGTGTGCTTTTTTCATCTGGAAAAAAATGCTCGTTGTATTCATAAACTTGAAAACCAGTCCATACTCAGGAGAAGTAAACGAACCTTCTCTGATGGAATGTGAAAGAGCTGTGATGCTTCCCACTCCATAATTAGTGGGCACGTTTTGATTGATTGAGTTAACTGTGCAACGAAAGTGATAAAGTAGACTCTTAGAATTATACATAACACTTCAAAATAGTTTTTAAAAATGAGTAAGTGCTTTATACTAAATGTGATCATAACTTTCTCATTCACATTTATCCCGTTAGTTAAGCACTGTCATTCTAGTCTTTGGGTACTATAATAATTAATATTAAGATAAGGTGGAACAGAGATGCCAGGTATGAGGCATGGGGGAGCAAACAGTGTGTGACAACCCTTTGCATTTCACTAAAATAAGATTTTATCTTTAATTTCTACTTTATAATATAGTAAAATCTATAATGCATTTTATCCCCTTCAATGAAATGATAATAAAATCTGTTGTATTTTGAAATCTGTTACTAACATTTTAAAAATGTATCCTGAGCCCCAGCATACTTATAAATAGGTACTCTGAGACAGTCTGGGGACTAGAACCATTTTGGATCGATTTAATTGGCTTGCAGACTTTCCTTCTAAATAAGCCAGCATTCAATTAGTCAATGGTGAGTTTTCACAATGGCTTAACGGGGAGCATGAAGGCATCAGCTTAAAACTCATTACACCAAGAGTTACAGCTGTCTGCTTTTCCGACTTGTCATTCATCATCATACCTCACATAGGGTCCTTTCTGTCACACTTCCTTTCACATTTACTAATTTAATGAGCCCAAGAAAATGAAAAAGAAATGAAGTTTCACAAATCCCCTCTGAAGTTTCTTTAAGATTCTGAGCTATGTTTCCTAGAGCCAGGACTCTGAGTAATCTCAAATAAGAGCTGGCAACAGAAGCTTGCCAGCTGTTACACATTTACCAGCCCAGCTACATTTTTCCTCCCTCTGGGCTGAATAGTTATAAAGGGCCAACCTTAACCTTATTTGGATTAAAATTTATACCATTCACACAATAGAATTTCTTTCAAAATTGTGCATGTTCACTTTTTTAAATTTAGTATGTATATGGAAACTAGATACCCATGATGTCCTGTCATAATTCTGTGACTGTAAAATGCTACCCTCATAATCCTGGAGGATAAAAGAAAGTTTGGCCTATTTACTTCTTCCAATGATGAGATAAAGTCTAAATCTTTGTGATGATGAGCCTACAAACCAGTAGTTAATGGCAGAGTTGCACTTTTCTATTTTTATGTCAAGTTTGTTGTTTCTTTAAAAAAATTTAAAATATTGCAAAGGTGGATGGGAGGCCCTAAGACCACCCCATCCCAAAAGAGGTCACACAGAACATGCTCTTCCCCAGCAAACAAAATGAGGCACCACGTGTGTGACGTTTCTGTCCAGGGAAGCCCACCAGAGAACCAGTGTCCCAGCTCTTTATGTGGAGTTCGTTATGTCAGCAACCCCCTTGTTCTCACGTACCCAAATCCTAGAACCCTAAGAAAGACAACGGATGCTGAGCACGAACCACACTGTGTTTCAGTTGGGGCACAGCAAACGACCCTTATCCAGTAGGGACCTGTGGGAACCCTCCAGAAATTCAAGTTCTCAGACTTCAGCCCTGGGCCAACCTTGCGAGCCGGCCTTTCGAAAAAGAGAAATCTTATACCTGCTAAGTTGTTCATAAAAGAACACGAGCAGCTTTCTAATTTACAAAGGCATCATTTAAATTCAGGGAGTAAGGAGACATATTTATAAATAGATAGTTTTCCTACATTTATCTTTTAAACTACTAAACATTTGATGATGGTCTGCTTGACATTTATTTCCTCTTCAAATATAAAGTGAAGGATAATAAAATCTGCCTCAGAGGAAGATTTTTTTCCTCATTGTAAAAGACCCTTTGAGAAAATTGTTAGTTCTTGCAGATAACTAAGGAAATGCAGCAGCATTTTTTAAATTTTCTTCTAGAATTCTATGAAGTTGAGGTCTTCACAGCTCATGTAAGATTAGGTAATTTACAAACGAATGTCTCATTTGGGGAGGAGATCAGGAAAAAGCATTTAAGTTTAATAATACGTTCAAAATAATGAGGTGTGGGAACCTGAATATATAAAAGTAGTTTTAATGCCACTGATAGTATTGAAATAAACCGGGAGATTTTTTTGTGTGTTGTAATTTTTAAAAACTCCTAAATAAAGAAGCAGCCGTAATCTGGAATTTCAAGGGTGTCAGAACAATGTACTAATACTTTTTAAAGCTCTTGTGCACTTGTGCATGTAGATATTAACTTAACTATGCCCCGGCATTATCCTCCTCATTTTGATAACTTGGAAACTAATTTGTTATTCCTGGGGACAGCACAAGGGCCCGAGGTCTTTTGCTTCATGGCATAAAGCCACAGTGGCTCCCCTTGAAGTAAAACTTCACTGTAGAAAAGAAAAATGGATAAACACGGAAAGATGAAGTATTTACCAAAGAGACTGTGTTAACCCCAAATACGATTATCTTAAACTAGAAGAGAGTGTCATAATGCAAATTGGCACATTTTAATCTCCTGCCCTACTTCCTCCACGTCCCACCCACCCACCACTAATCAGATGGATGGGGCTTGAGGGCAACAACATTACCCAGTTACAGAAGATTAGAAAGTACACTTCCTTTTGTACCTCTGATTTTTATTGCCTGTGTATTTGATACTGTATTTAGTGGTGACACCATCATTAATTGCATCAATCCACACTATTGTACAGCATTACTCACGTACCAAGAGCTTTGGGCTGTGGAAGTTTTCTTCATGTGACTTTTGATTTAGGGCTCGAGCTCTTTAGATTTGCGGCTTTTTGTCTTCACGAGGACGGCTAACACAGTTCCAGGCATTTCAAACAAGGAGAAAAGGGGAAACGGTAACTCCAGCTCTGTCTTTAATCAGGAAAAGAATCTGTCGGATTTTTAGACTTCCTCCTATCTCAGGTTAGAATTAGGTTAAATGACCTTTCTCTGTGCAGGAGAGGCTGTGAATGTGAGCATCTAACTCACCAGCCTCTGTCGTGAAAGGGGCAAAGGATAAAGGGGTGGGAACAATGTTGGCTTCTGGCCAATCAGAGTGGGTCACTCTGCCTCCGTGGTTCTCAACCTTCTAAACTCCCTGAGCCTTTAATACAGTTCCTGTGGGTCGCGACCCACAGGTTGAGAACTGCTGCCTATCTCCTGCATATATCACATGTCAGTACTTTTGCTGAAACTTCTCCTTCTATATGAAAATTCTTTACTGAATCTTCTCACTTATCTTTTTATTTTTTATACTTCTATTTTTAAACATAAAAATTGTATTTCATAAAAATTCTACTCGATCTTATTTCATAAAATTTCTACCCATCTTCAAGTCCCATCTCATGTCCTGCTAAACTCATAAAAAATTATACGTAATTTCATTTCTTCTGATTTTCTTTTCTCTAGATTTTTGAAGAAATTATAAAATTTAATATACATATAGTACTGCATTAAATATGCAGTTTGCAATGTATACACAATACCATATTATACCATATGCCATACACACACACATACACACACACAATGTTATATAAGCACCAGGTACTCTTCTAATTACTTTAAATATTTTGGCATATCGATCCTCACAATAAATCCTAGAAGCCTCTGCTATCATTCCCCCATTTTACAATTAACCAAGGCACAGAGAGGTTAAGTAAGTTATCCAAAGTCACCCAGCTACATGTCTGCATTGGTGACCATTCTGCTCAACTGCTTCCTGAAGGATATGCTCCTTAATTTTTCTGAGCTTCTGTTTCTCTACTATTAGAAATGGGGTGCTAATATTTACTTTCACGTGGATGTTTAAAGAATAAACTTAATAACAAAAGTAAAATGCCCAAACATACTGGCACAAAATAGGAACTCAATACATGTGAGTTCCCTTCTTCATTTATGGGGGTTTCCCTGCTCACCAGCTGCCGAGCAAACATTTAGAAACACTAATCGACAACACCCAGAGACTAAAATTCTCTAGGCTAACAGGCCTCAGATCCTTTAAAAATTCTTCATATGGAAATCAAAGGAAAGCTTTCTTGGATATTAACAGGCACCTTGGTTCAGTTTCACATGTTTCACAAATGTGTTAAAGGATAAGATGATGAGCTATTAACACCTGGGTTCTCCACTTCTTGGCATCACTAACCTGTTTCACCAACAGCAATGCCATCCTGACCCTCCCGGCCCTGCCCCCCAACACCCCCTATTCCTTAGGAACATTGCCTTGTTAAATAGGTGACACAGGTTACCGTGAGGCATGGCTAATATAACTATGCAGAATCAGAAACAAGGTCTGGGCTTCAGCTCCAAATAAGCTCATGAAATTCATAGTAACGGTCAGTGTTGTGAAAGTCAAGGATTCTAATCCACTAGATCTGTCAAATTGTCTCCTTTAAAAACTTAAAGGTTAATCCTACTATTTTGCCAAGTGGGGAAAGAAAGGAAACACTCCAGAGCCTTTCTTTGAAAAAAAAATTCCCTCCCTCAGCCACAATGAAGTAAAATTAAATCTGAGAATTAGCACCGTCCATTTCACCAATAAGAAAAGCCATCTCCAGCTAAGCCCAGATCGCACACATCCATTTCTCCTCCAGCATTTAGATTTTGACAAGGCTTTTTTAAAAATGTGGATAGCAGTGTTCTAATTCTCATGAGATTCTCTCTTGGGGTCAATTTCCCACAACATTCTAAATAAAGATTTTAGGTCAATTCTTTCATAAAAACATAAAGTAAAAAGACTCACTTAGACTCAGGGGACAGAATCATAGACACTTGACTCCAGATATATCCCTTATCTCATTCGTGGATTCCATCTCTGAAGTACCCGTTTGAATGTTTCTGTTGATGAGAGATTCACTGTTTGAACATCAGTCAATTGTTTTCAGTTTGAGTAGTGACTCAAAATTACTTTTTAAAGGTCTTAGTCTTTAAAAAGACCTTTTAAAAACAATCTTTTTAATTAGACTAATTTTTTAGTTTAATGTTCAGCAATGAATCATCAGGATGGCAAAAAATAGAGCATAAAAACTCATTTTCTTATCTATTTCCACAGAACAAAAAAATAGGGCAAAATGCTCAGACTTTGGACCCCTGCTCCCAACTCCACTTTCCCTTGTGGCAGCATTCCCAGACCCTGTGTTGGCCGGTCTCGTGCCCACAGCAGGGCAGATCTAGGAATATAATGGACTAACAGTAAAGTAGTACTGTCCCAAGTGTCAGGCCAATAGCAGGTATATCTGTCTAGCGCAGGTATTAATTTCCAAATTCTGTGATGAAAATACCTACACGGAATGAAATCATGGGCCGCTGAAGATGACTTCCATGCATCAGCCCAGCTAACTTGTGAAAGGACGGCTCAAAAGTGAGAGAGGCACAGGTGCAACTGCCACATTCTTTTGATAATCACTCAAGCAGGTAATACCTACCGAGCATCTGTTGTGCTCAAGAGAAGGTGCTTGGCATCTTATGAATATAAGATCCCTACTCCTATCTAATGAGTATAGGCTCCTTTGTGTGGGAAGACAAAGCAGAGACACAGAAATTTTTTTATGAAGACAGAACTGATTCATCAGTCCAAGACCAGGCACCATTAGCAAAGAGGCCACCGTGCAGTACGTCATGAGGGCTTTTATTCCAAGGGTGTTTATTGGGTGCTCACTGTACCATGCCATCTCCTACTGTGTGGGCCTTTACAAATGTCCAACATTATCACAGTCCTTTGATTCTTTAGACAACAGTGGTGTGGTTCCTGCCGTTAACACTCAGTGCTGTATTTTCAAATAGATAACTCATTAGTGGCAACCTCCTACTTTGTGCAGCATTCATTCAGCATGTATCACCTCTTATCCCTCACTGTAATAAAACTGTTCCTATTTCCCATATTGGCAGTTTCATTTACAGTATTTGTGAGAAAAGAAAAAAGGTACAACTGATTGTATCAACTGAATTAGATATGCCCATAATGGTCAAATTAAAAGCATAGTCATCATTTATTGGATGCCAAGCATTTAAAATTCATTACATTTATTTCTGATAACAATTCTGGAAGGTGGATGCAATTATTTCTATTTTTATAGATGTAGAAAGAGAGGGGCACAACAATAAATGGCTTCCCAAGTCTGGGAAGGAGAACTGACTTTGGAAGCAGACCATCTGAGTTATCACCCTGTCAACACACGGCTTTCTCTGGATGTCATTTTTTTATGAAAAAAAAAGATAAACGATCATATCCCACTGGGTTGCTGTCTGGCTAAGAGGAGGTACTAGACATGAAACTGTAAAGTACCATCCACATGTAAGCATTGCTATTGCTGTAACTTCTACATAACTCTAATATTATATTTTAAGCCTATATAATGGGTACCACTTCAAGTAACAAGATGACAAATATCTCGGTAGCACCAAAACTATCCTATTGAGATTTTAATATATACTTTAACTAATACTTTAACCAAATTTACTTATATAGTTCCAAAAACTAACAGTGGTACTATTTTACCACAATACTACCTATTCTATTAGGCTATAAAATAGAAAGAATGGACATGCATCTGGACACAAACAAGAATAACTGGTATCTAAACTCAGAAAACCTTTCTGTGCGTCTCCTTGATCGACCTCAAAGATACAGCACAGCAACAAGAGGTCCAGAAAAGGACATTAAACTTCAACAAACACACATCTCATGCTTACTATGTGTCAATCGCAGTTCTAGGCATTAAGGAAACTGAGATAAAGAAGGCAATGCCCATGATCTCAAGTAGCTAAAAATAGGTTGCTTTCACTGGAAGAGTAAATACAGCGCTGACAAGAAAGTCTCACTATATGATAAGAATAAGGGAATCAGAAAATTTACCTTGTGGTTTCTACTCCACAATATAATTCTATTATTAGTCTGCTTCATATAATGAATCCAAAGTTAGAGCAGTATTGCTGTTAGTTGTACGTTTGGAAAAACAAGCGTCAGACTATGAAGATTTTAGGCAATTCATAAATAATAAATGAACATAAAATAATAAACAGAAACTAAAATATGTTAGCAAATATCATTTAGCTTTTGAGACTGATGTCATGAGGTTTATTGACCTTCTGCTAGCTCTGGGACTTTTGTCAACAACAGAACACATTCTTGGCTGAACCAGGCAAAGAATGATGATTCTTTTGATGGTGTATCAAGTAAATCTCCAATCATAAGAGATTTTTAGAGGTTTAGGTAGAATATTCCCGAGCATCCCAAAATAAAAGAAAAAAAGAATCCAAAGACCTGCCTATAAACAGACTTTCAAAACTATGCCACAAAATAATAAGGTAATGTTTAACGGTCAGTAGTATAACTGCCTAGACTTACACCAGGAGGTGCAGGTAGGTTGAATAAGCTGGGAGTAGAGAGTAAAGGTTAATGGCAGGACACTCTGTCAAACAAAAGCAAGGGTTTGTTAGAAAGAGAGTATTTGGATTTCTTAGCAAGATACTGTTTTTCTAGATCTATATTTTGACCAAATTTTGGTCAAACTGCCTATAGCCAACAGGCCAAGTGCTGGATAGCTCCACAGGGACACCTTTCACACACGTAGACTGTGATGGTAGTTGTCGCCCTCCAGAGTTGCAACATCCAGTGGCCCTATGCTATGCGAAGAAAGTGGGGAAGGGGTGAGATGAAGAGATTATTAGAAAGGCCAGGATGAAAACCCCAGCACCTCTGATCTGAGCAGAGTCTGGAACTACAGCAGATGTCTACATCACCAACAGGGATTTAGAGGTATATGTAGGCACCTGGGATAGTTTTTATTTTATTCATTTTTTTATTAAATGATAGCTGTGTACATTAATACAATCATGGGGTACAGTGTGGTATTTTCATATGCAATTTGAAATATTTTCATCAAACTGGTTAACATAGCCTTTATGTCATTTTCTTAGTTATTGTGTTAAGACGATTATATTCTACTCTTAGAAAGATTCACTTGTACCCTTGTAAGATAAACCACAGAAGTGATCCCTCCAATCACCCTCCCCCCACCCATCCCCCCCATAGTTTTTAAACATACACTCCCAGATGCCATACTTATCGTTTCATGTCACTTTGCCTATCATTGTGCTGGCATCATTATAAAACCACTTATAACTAAAGGATTTGACCTCACACTTCAATTTCTTAGGTTCGAATGAATTTGAAAACATATATGCTGCTGAAGTATAGAACATCTGTAGGACATGTTCAGAATGTTCTCCAGAAGGATAATACAAATTCTGATTTAATTTACATGATAATCTACTTACAATTTATAACTAATTTTAAGAAAGTTTTTGGCTTTAGAGAAGTCTGCCATCCTGGTATCACACCACCTTTATTACAGTCGATCATATATGTGTTTCTGGAGATCCAAGAACTTAACCAAGTGCGTCTTAGTTAAACAAGTTAAACACTGTTATTTCCATCATTAACCAAGACGGATATGGATACCTGTTTAATTTACCTGAAATAACAACACACACACACATGAATCTTGAAGTCCATAAAGTGATATGCTATTTTATGGTGCAAACTCAAGTGAAGAGTGCTCAACCATTGACAGAAGTAAATAATATCATGTACCCATTATACATCTCTGGTTTTTCAGTAACAGAAAGTATACTTTTGCAACTAGACACCATTCCCACATGTAGTTGATAAAAATGGCTACTAGTGTATACATAAGGCATGTCATTCATTTGCCAAGAAAGGGTTAGTACTTGAATTGATAGCATTATAAATATAAGTAAAACTGGTGATTGGAATTAAGAATATGTACATATACATTAATACTTATAGAAAAATTAAATTAGCTATCAATGATTATAAATATTACTTTTAACTACCATGGTTGTGCTTAACACTTCATTATTCATTATTCCTCATTTGCGTGTTGACATTGGAAACACAATGATGTATTATTAGCTCAGAACTATAAAATAAAAATTCGACATGTTATGCCTGGAACTCAAACCCAGATTGTCTAAATTCAAAGCTTTTAAGGTTGCATTGTACTGTGTCTGGAAAGAGTTAAAAATATTTCATCTTAAAATAAAGTTATAATAAGAATTAAATACAAGTTTTCAGTTTTGGTTTGGTTTGGTTTGGCTTTGCTTTTCTGCACTTGCCTAGAAAATACTTTCTCCATCCCAGTTCTCCTGGATTTGGGAATCCATTCTAATTAATTTAAAATAGAATTTTGGGACAGTAAGCATTTCAGATGTAAGTTCACAAGATGCCAAGTTCAATTTAAGTGTTTTTGAATGCTGGAACTCTGCCACTGCCCACATTTGGGCAAGGTAGACACATTCAAATTATCTTTTAGCTGCTCTTCAATTTTCCTCTCAGCTTTATCACTAAGTTAATGTTCCTTACAAACAAAGTTGTTTTAACTATGTGCATCTTTTTATTTGATTTTAGGATCATAAGCCAGTGAAAACAACAGCCACAGTGAGAGAGTATTGTTAATATACTGGTCATCTATAAGCCATTCTCTCCACAGATCCTTGCCAATCATCACACACTCACACACACACACACACACACACACACACCCTTTGATTATTGTTATCTAAAAAAATGGAAATGGAGACTATGGCTTAAGATATTAAAAGTAAATTTCAAAATAACGAAGAAATAGTCATAAGTATGCCATGTTTGGCTGAAGAACAGACAAGCTGATGATGTGTCCTGCATTGTATCAAGCTTCTATTCAAAAAACACCCAACAGCATCTTTCAGAAGTTAGATGTCTTAAAGAAAATAAGAATGAGATGGGGAAAGTGAGGAATATTTAAAGGTGAAATAAAAGGTCACTTTGTAGCATGGCTTTCTTTCCTGTAAGGTGCTAAACTCATGCATGTATTACTCCAAAATAAAAGAATAAAGATGAATCAAACACAACCTAGAACACATCGTAATCCAATCCTGATTTTTAATTAAAAATTTAGAGTCTATTCATTACCTGTTTTTGTAATTGTGTCCTGATATAATTTTATATTCATCTTGCAAAGCAATAAGATCTAAAGCTTTGGCAAGATAAATATTCTGTTTTATTTAAAAAATCATCTTACTAGGTATGTTGGGATATGAGAGGCTGAGGAAAGAAGTAGTGTTCCCAACCCTATTTGGGACCGCCCCTTCTTTCCTCTTCTCCCTAACAAGGTTAGCCAGATTCGTGCAGATCCCACAGTTTGAAAGGGCCCTTATCACTGCCTGGTGATCGCTGTTCCAGCCCTGGACAATGAGGGTTCATCCAAAAGCACGGCTTCCTCTCTGCTATTGACAGGAAACCCTGCCTGTGACAAACTGCACAAGCCTCACTCAGTGCCTGTCCAGGCAGCAGCTGGGGACTGGGGAAGAAAAACAACTTCTAAACCTGGTGTTTGTGCAATAAAGTATCAGGTGGTGATGAAATGGGAAAGATACTGGGGAACTGTTGTTTTTTAAGACAGGGACTCCTCTGTCACTCAGGCTGGAGTGCAGTGGTATGATCATACAACTCCTATGCTCAAGCCATCCTCCACCTCAGCCTCCTTCCAGAGTAGCTAAGAATACAGGCATGCACCACCATGTCAGTTTTTTTTTTTTTTTTTGAGATGGGATCTTACTGTGTTGTCCAGGCTAGTCTCAAACTCCTAGTGGTGAGTGGTCTTCTTGCTTCAGTCTCCCAAAATGCTGGCATTACAAGTATAAGCCTTTGAATTCCCAGCCAAAATTTTTTAAAAAATACTTATTATCACCAGAATTTCCCCCAGGCCATATAGAGAACTGTGATACAAAAGAACTTACATACAAAAAGAAATAAAATATTTTTCAGGCTAAGAGAATTTGGAAATTAGAAACTCAGCATATGAAGAAGCCTGGTAAACTTCCATAATAGAATGATAAATATACTAAAATAGATTAGCCCTTCTAAGGATCTGCTATACTTCTTACATGTGTTTATGAAAGAATGAGTTTGGGTCCCAACTCACTCATAAAAAATGTATACCAAACTGTCTTTAAAACATTGCCAGGGGAACAGTAAAAATAAAAACACAAGCGATGTGTGTCCTGAATATCTGATTGTCCTATGTCATTTTTCATCTCTACTGCTTGAAAGAAATGCATTAGTTATGAGACTTGTTTAAACACCTGAGTGGCAGAGTCAGAGGAATCACTTTCCTCATATACTAAAATCGAATAGAGACTGAATTGTCTATGAAGTCGTTTCTAATTTGGACCTAGAATTCCAGAGAAAGTTCTGAGCTACTAAGACAGGGGGAAAAGTGCCAAAAGGAGAGAAAAGAAGGCCAAAAATTAAGTCAAAAAAAAAAGTCCATATTTGGATGAAGAAAAGAGAAGAAAAGAAAAAGAACACTGTTACTAAATACACACCTAGATTTTTAAAAATTAAAAGAATATAATAGACCTAGAGGTAGAGAGGTGAACAGAGGACACCTCGATACAGAGCGGGCCAAAGGGAACAGGGAGCAGGTCGTCAAAATTGTCAAACTGGCACAGTTTCGACAAATGAGGAAACAATTTCAGTAGAGTAATGAAAGAAGAAACCAGATTGCTAGAAGAACTGGATTGCAAACGAGTAAGGGGTAAGGCAACGGAGGAAATATGAGGAGATGATCTTTTCAGAAAATTAATAGGGCAGGAAGAGACAGAAGTTTAAGAGGGGAGGAATCTGGAGAACAGTTTCTAGCGGCTAAAAAAGGAAAGCTCAAATGGTGGGAATTTGACGTTTTGCACAGAGACGAGGAAGGACAAGGATAGGACATAAATCTGCCCTTTGTTCTCAAGGAAACAAGCAAAAACACCAGTCAGAAAAATCAAAATTCCAAAGAACTGAGAGTTAAGGTTTGGGCCGTTATTCAAAACACACTCATGTAGGTGAGCCACACCAGTCAGCATTCAGGAATCCCCTGCTGTCTGGAACAGCCATGGGCTTAAACCCATGACTCAGGCAGCGGGCCTGTTTGTTTGCTTTTCCTTTAGTGAGTGAGTCTGTGTACATCCTGTGGCTAGCCCAAGGCATCCCTGCCCTCTCCTGCCCTCCTTCCCTCCTCGCCCCTCTACCCTCCCCCTCTCGCCGCCTCCAGCTTCTTTTTTCTCAAACTGAGTTTGTCTTGGAAATTCTAACCTAGCAAATTAAGATTATTAAAACAAGCTAGGCAAATATCTCTGGCAATCAAGGAGGACTTCAGCCACTGGAACAGCAGCCAATTTTAAAAAAGAGAGAGAGAGAGAGAAAAGGAAAGTTACAGAGGAAACAGAGATACAATTTGATTACTGAGAGCCTGCGTGGTGGTCCAGTTTTCTGGGTCAACAAATTGACCTGAACTTTCAGAGCTGGAAGAAGTCTAAAAAGCTGCAGAGGCCATCTGCTGAATCACTGGAGGAAAGAATGCTTCGCAGCTTCAGGGCAAAGCGACCTCTAGATTCCCAGAACTTTGCACTGTGCCCAGGGCATAGCAGGCACTCAGCATGGATTTGCTGAATTGATCAGCAAGTTCAGAAATTGTGTCATTTCCTCCTCACAGCAATTCATAAAGTAGATATTAATTTGTACATTTTTCCAGATAAAAATTAATTGTTCATTCATAGAAGGAAATAAAGAATAACATAAAACTAATGCATATGTTACTATATATGTGCTATAAATAACAAGATCCCTCTGATACCAAAACCTTATTCTTTTTATTTCATATCTCTTATAGGCCTTATTATGCACCATCTCTTTTTCTTATGTCCTCACCTGTCAGACCATGGGGCTGTGAGTTTCCTGGGAGAAGGACTCATTCTTTATACTTACCCGCTTGCAATCTTCAAGGCATGGAGGGTGCCTTGAAGCAGCTATTCGCCAAATGTTAGTTGGGTTGAAATTGAAATTTCCCATCTCACGTCTAGGCAATAGAGTTGATGCTTAAAGTCATTGCTCACGGAAAGAATATGGGGTTTTGCACAGCTAACCAAGATGGATGGTTTTTCTCTCAGCTAAATAAGTATAAATTAGAACTAAAAGACAATCAAGTACCTATAAAAATGAGTGAACCTGCTGGCTGAGAAAGAATCTGAAGAGAAGAAGAGGACGTTTCAGGAGGCAGGAGCAGTAAGAGGTTCAGGTACAGACTGGAAGGCTTGGTAGATGCACTTGGAGATCAGGGAGTAGACCCATTATTCTGGCAACACTGATAGCCCAGCGTGTGGCAATAGATACCCTGTTTATATTCACCAGAGTGAGTTCTAAAATACCAGGTTCCCACTAGAGTAGGCGAGTTCTAAGATACCAGGTCCCCAATAGTATAGTTAGTGAACGTGTATTACATTCCTGTGGCTACTATAACAAATTACCACAAATTTAGTGGTGTAAACCAACACAAATTTATTGTTTTATAGTTCTAGAGGTCAAAAGTCCCAAGTCAATTTTTTAGAGCTAAAATTAAAGTGCTAGTAGAGTTGTGCTCCTTGTCTTGTCCAGTCTCTAGAGGCTGCCCTCCTCCCTTCCACTTTCCAGCAATTACTTGCACCTTCAGTCCAGCATCATGTCACTGCAACCTCAGCCCTTCCAAGGGTCGCGGAAGGTCAGGCTATCTCCTGCTCTGGCCCTACTCTCCCACCCCCTTACTCCCTCTTTTGTTATAAGGATCCTTGTGATTACATTGAATTCATCCAGTTGATCCAGGATGCAATTGTTACTTTTATCTGTCAACTTGGCTTGACCGCACTGCCTGATATTTCACCAAGCATTATTCTGGATATTTCTGTGAAGCTGTGTTTTGAATGAGTTAACATTTAAATCAGTGGACATTGAACAAGGGAGGTTGCCCTCCATAATAAAGGGGATACTTATTCAATGAGCTGAAGGTCTTACTAGGACAATGCCTGACCTCTCCCAAGCAAGAAGGAATTCTGCCACCAAGAGAATGTGTTCGGACTTGAACTATAACTCTTCCCTGAGTCTTCAGTATAATGACCTACCCCATCAGATTTCGGACTTGGCAAACCTCCACAATCACCTGAGCTAATTATTTAAAATAAATCTCTCTTTCCCTCTACACACACATACATGTGCATACACACATACACACACACATGTGTGTGCACACACACACACACATCGGGTTGATTCTGTTTCTCTGGAGAGCCCTGATAAATTTACAGGAGAATTGCTACATCTCAGAAATCTTTCACTTTATCACATTGGTATTGTCTTTCTTGCTGTGAAGGTGACATATTCACGGGTTCCAGGAATTCGAACATGGGCATTTTTGAAGGGTCATTGTACTGCCTCCCACACCGTAACCCCTCAGCAGTTCCATTTAACCAATTATTCCTTCCGAAATATGCTGCCCCTGCCCCTGTGCTCTTGCCTTCCACTCACCAAAAAATAAAGGCCCCCAAACACACTACTCTGAAGAATAGTGACGTTGAACTTGTAGCACACAAACTTTAAATAAAATAAAAGGGAAATGGGTGTATTTTCCTTTTGCTCAAATGCACCATTTCTAGGACACTGGAAAAAAAAAGAAAAGGCCCTGGATATAGTGGGACTTACGTGGCTTGAAAAAAGCTGTACTGGGGCATCCAGCTTTACTTCAATTGAGCATTTAGAGAAATTTGTGACTGTAATTAAACATGCCTCATTTCAGGTCTGTAGTTTTCATTCGTGGTAATGTCTCAGAGACACAGTATTTTGAAATAGACCTAATCATGAAAAATGAGTATTTCGAAGAGGATACTCTAATTTACGTCCCAATAGTGAAGCTTTCCACATACTATTTAACTTTTCACTTTTATCATTAACAGAATGATTTGAACACTTAAGTAAAACGTCATTATACATTTAGAGAGCAACTTTTGCTCTAGGTAATGGTTTTAACTGATAAAGAATCTGGAATTTTACTCTCCTTCAATGGTGGTTTAATTCTCCCTCATCTTTTCAAATGTCTCAGTGGAAAGTGGAAAATCTCTGATCCGCACCATCTGTTTGCCTCATCCAGTAGCACATTCCAATCCCGGCAACAGAAGGCTCATGACAACCCGCCAATAAAATTCCTGAGATTGTCAAGACACAGGATACTTGTGAAAAAGATTAAGATAAGATTTTTTTTTCATGGTTGAATTCCTCACATACACACCCTCTCTCTCAGAGCACCACTGGCTTCAGTAACAGATTTCAGGTAAAACTGGAAAATGCCACACAGAGAGCTTTCAATGATTTATTTCATAAACAGGCAGTTTGCTGTGTTGGAATCCCTGGCTCACCCAGCTGTGGGATAGAAGTCTGGCCTTCCATTTGCATTCATTTCAATCGCAATTAGCTGGTGGCAGGTCATGTCCAACTTAGTTCATTCCATAAAGAATGGATTTCCAGGCCTACCAGAGAACACCGCCCATGATGAATCCATAGTAATCACCCTTTGTTTTGAACATAAACAAACATGGTCACAAGAAAAATGCGTGTGATTCTTTGAAATCCACAACCTTTATGACAGTTGAGGAGCTGCTTTCTAAGACAATAGACCTTATATATTAGCACCGAGCCAGTTACTAAAGCACCAGAGACCACATCAAGAACTTTAAATGTCATTACTACAAACTTTAAATGTATCAGTCTTCACAAAGGCCCTGTGAATTCTGTCCTATTATCTGACCTACATTTCAGATGGAGAAATTAAGGCAGAAGGGCTACGTGATTTACTCAGAATCGCATGCCTAGTGATCCCAGAGCCAGGATATAAACTCAGATAGCTTGTCTAATAGTCCACATGGGTTGAACCCATTTTCTCAATCACTGGGCTTTGCAACATTGATACCAAGAAGCTGCCCTTCCTTTAGGAAGGAACTACTCTTGACACATCACTGAGTATGAATAGATTTTCCAGGGAGTGGTGAGAATGGATTTGTACTGATTTATCCACCCGCACTCAACTAGTCTCAAGGAACAGTTTTATAAGATAACTGGCTGAATCTGGGTAGGGCCTTGGTTCCAAGCCAGAGTCAATATATTGGCTCACTTGGGGATGAATCTGAAACTGGGACTCATTAACATGACGATTTAATGAAATAAACTAGTAATCCATAGATACTGTTACAATTAATCTTTGATTGCCTTAAGCCACATGTTACAGAGGAAACAAATACCTAATTAGAAACAGAAAAGTTCTCTTCTGTATTATATGTCAGATGAAAGCTTCTAGTTATATTTTCCTTTTTCCTTTTTTTCTGGAACCATAAAATTTCCAATGTTGCTAAATATACTGAGTTCCAAAAACTCACATTATGTTGCTTTCCCACGGCCCTAATTCCTTCAAAACGATAGGTAGATAGTTCTGTTGTTTGTTGGGAGATCAGCCCTAAAGAAGAAGAGGAAGTTTTCCAATTGCCACAAATGTTGAGCTCTCCTTAGCAATACAACTTTCCACAAAAACCTCACGGACAGCCCTCTCAATACCAGATTAAAGCAATTGATTACAAATAAGAATACTGTATAATGCTTTTTAAAAAAGTGCTGATGCTGCTGGGTGATGCGGTGTTCCACACCTATAATCTTAGCATGCTGGGAAGCAGAGGTGGGAAGATGTCATGAACTCAGGGGTTCAAGACCAGCCCGAGCAAGTGCTCTACTAAAGATAGAAAAATTAGCTGAGTGCTGTGGTGGGCACCTGTAATCCTAACTACTCGGGAGGGTGAGGCAGGAGGATCACTTGAGCCCAGGAGTTGGAGGTTGCTATGAGCTAGGCTGATGCCACTTCACTCTACCCCAGGCAACAGAGCTAGACTCCTTCCCCTCCGCCAAAAAATAAGTGCTGATGTCTTTTCATAAACAAGAAAGAAAAAAAAAAGGACCTCTGAATTAGTGCGTGTCACATTGCCAGCTGTTCTTTTTGTCTCGCCAAAGACTGGAGAAGTGACTCCCTGATGTAACGATTCTTTCAGGACACGTCTGCCAGTTGTTTTCAAGGTTCTATTTCACGTTGGGAAGATGTGAACAAAGGTGTTTTCGTGGAAGAACACAGACTCTTCTCATGACACAAGCCGGTATCACCCTGCTACTCAGTAAAATACCAGAAGAGACGTTGTAAAATCCCGCGTGTACTATGCTCAAAGACAAATTGTAAAGAAGTCCCTTCTGCGTCTCTGTCCATCGTGATTTTCCTTGCTCTTTCACGTCTCTGGCCATCCAGCACTCACTGGCAACCTCATTTTTGCTATTTTTGGCCCCCAAAGCTTCATGTATTCACCATCCCAGGTTTATTAGCTCATGTTCGCCTGTTCTGTTTAGTCTACCAAATGTCCTTAGCTCAGCATTGTTCTATAATCATCCTACTAATTAATAAGGTCATAATTGTAAATTTTTATAAAGGTCCACCGAATAGGTTTCTAGATGAAATTATTCAAAGCAAGGCTGTTTATGCTTTGGCTACAATGAAACCCGTTGCTCCCCATGCCAAGAACGGTCAGGAATTTGCTCTTTTCTTCCAACGTGTTCCTATGTTCCCTAAGCAAGACCAGTTACTAGGAAATTAAATCCTGTCTTAGCCCTGGACAGGGAACCCACACGCTTACAGTAAGGCTACATTCTAAACAACAGTGGTTTGTTCAGTCCAGGGCCTCCCTCTGGGTGCCACACACATGTGGTTTAGGTAAGTGAGAGATAGCTATAGTATTTTTTTCATTATTGTGAAAAAACTACAAATTTACTATTCAGTTAGAAGCCTAATCCTCCAAAAGATAGAAACAACTTTTTATGTGTCAATCTACCGGCTCTCTTGATAGTAGTCAGCAGCATCTTACTAAATAAGAGTTATTTCTCCAATGCCATGGAAAAACTTATAAAAAATAATTTCTTACTTAATAACCTCCCCTCCCACCGTTGACCTCTAAAAGGCTTCTCAGTCACCTAGCCTACCTTTTGTGATCAGTCAGTAACCATGTCACACCAAACACAGAAAAGACTAGAACCTGAGTTTTTCTGACCCTGGTGGAGTGTTGATTTTGAGACTCTTTTATAGATTGAATGCCAGCCACCTAGACATGGCGAGAGGAATAATCGTGCACAAAACCCAGGCATTTTCAATCTATAATGATCTCTTTCTCTACAAATAGATGCATATGAAGTGTCATACCCTTAACCCCACTTCCTGAATTGCTTGTGAAATTATTGGCTCCTAGTTTTCTCCTACCCTGCAAAACCTTTGCTGTCAGCAGACTTTTATTAGTGAAATACAACCCATGGAAAGCAAATTGCCCCTAGAAAGCAATACAGATAAGATTTAAGATTGTCTGAATTTGAGGCTGGCTACAAAAAGCTGCTATACAACTATATAATAAAAGGCCCAGAGCCAAGTACAAGGCCTTCAAGAGGCAGATTTGAAACTAGATCCTGCAAAGGACTCAGTACAGGGGAGGTGACCAACTACAAGCAACTCACAAAAGGAATACAAGCTGAAATGGATTTTCAGACTTACTCGATTGTGTTAATCGGACGCTCTATTTTCTTTCAAGTCTCTAGCTTAGTATTATGTGTAATCATAAGCTTTCTTTGTTATTTTTTGTTATTAATGTAGGATTGAACTAAAAAAGCACCTTGGAAAGCTAAATTTACTACAAAGGAAAAACTGCAAGGTCACTATTTCCTTATCAAGGAAGGAGCTGTTTAATTTTGAGTATGTCGTTTTTTCATCTATATTTCCAATACCAAAAATAGATGAATACATTTTCTAATGTTAAAGATAAAAACATGATTACTAAATATAAATTCACCCATTGCTATCCATATTCTTTGGATGATTACTCCTGCAGAAAAAAATAAAAAGA
>NW_003852432.1:11612300-11620368 GCF_000181295.1 Otolemur garnettii | reverse complement strand
AGAGAGAGAGAGCGAGAACACAGCAAAAAATAATAATAAAATTTGAAATAATATATTTTTAAGGCAAGACATTTAAAATGCTTCCTGGATGTTGTTTCTACTCTAAGAGTCTAAGCGGGCTCCAGTGGCTGACATATAAGCCACCCTTGCACCCAATGAAGACAGCACTAATTTAGGAGTCAGTTGCCTCTCCTGTGGTATACCCTATGTCGTGTCTGGAAGACCCTTCTGCAGAGAGATCTGTACGCACCTTAGATCAATATAATCAAGCTCCGAAAACAAGCCAGCATTCGTGTTTCTACAAGGACTCTTAGGTCCTCAGGACTTAGCTAAGGACTCTGATGAGCACCAGGGTTGGCTTATGATACCTGACTACACATTTTGGTTGCGCACAGGAGGCAAGAGGTAAAATGAACATGGCAAGTACAAGGAATCCTGTTGGAATCAGCAAAGACTAATTACTCAACACCTTGATCCAAAGGTGTCGTAAATACTAATGTTGGGAGCATGCAGACGGGACTACGGAGCAGAAAGCAGGCTTTGGGGGATGGAGCACTTTGTAGGCAGGTGGAGGTGAGTTGGTTTTGCCATGGGCTGCTTCAGTTCAGAGAATCATGTGAAGGTCCATTAGTTTGCAAAAATAAAATATCCAGCCTAAAATTACTTAAGCAATGGAAAATCTCTTTTCTTGAGTAACAAGTAATCAGTAGGTAGTCAATTCAAGAGTTAGCCAATTTAGTGATTCGGTGATGTTTTCAAGGACCTTTCTTCCCGCTTCAGGGTGTTGCCAGTGTTTGTTTCCCTTTGCAATTCAAAAACGGCTGCAGCAATCCTAGACTCCTACTGCCAATACCAATTTAGTAGGTGTTTTTGAATGCGGGCTTTCTCCGTTTGCCAGATGCTCTTAGGACAATTTGAACGAACTTTAAATAACTGTTTGGTTTTCGTTTTCACTACTTAAAGTGTTGTTTTGCTGGGGTAAGAGTCTACCAAGCTTCTTACTCTGTCATTCTGAAAGCCACACTTCAAGCTTCCTTAGCTAGGCCTAGGCTTCAAACAGGTGCAACTCTGCCTCTGCTGTGTTTTCATAAGATCAGCCCAAATTCAAGAAGTGGAAGGACAGACTCGTTTCCAGATAGGAGGAATCACAAAGTCACACTGCAAAGGGTTTAGATACAGGAAGTTTGGATAACTGAGGCCCCAGGAAATTCACTGCCTGAGGAATGCCTTTCTGAGAATTCCACAGGGAAATTCTCCTCAGATCCCCTGGACGGGCCTGGGATATATGCCTATCCTCTAGCTACAAGACACACTGGGATAGCCAGAGTCTGATATTTTTGAGTTTTGTAATGAGAAGCAGGTTTTGCTAATTTTGATAGGTGGGAAGAAACTGGCTGCTCCTTTGGTAGGAAACTCATAGTCTCTCTCACCTCAGTTTGCGAAGGCCATTGTCACAGTATTTGGTCATGAGCAGAAGCATTGCCCAGGGTCAAATAGAATTAAAATTAAGTATTTATTCAAAAACATGAATACATATTCCTAGCTTGTGATATACTCTTTGGAAGGTTTCTGAGAAGATGCTGGATTTTAAGATAAATTGCAGAAGAAATATAATGAACTATTGGAGGTTAAGGAAAAAGAACACTAAATTCAAGTCCATTTGAATGTGTTTTCCACTAATCACTGTCTACATGCTTGGAATAACCTGACTTGCTACACAATAGCATAAAAAGAATCGATATCACTATCTTACTTGTGAGATTTTTAACACACATTCTATAAGACAGACACTTTGCTGGCACAAAGTGTCAGCTGCATATTACATATGCAATATCATTTTGTCTTCATAATGACCCTAGGAGGTAGATTATTATTTTTCTTTTTGTACCAAGTAAAAGGAAATAAAACCTAATATAAATTGATTAATTGGTGAACCTAGCTCATTAATGACAAAATCCATATTCAAATGTGCACCTGTGTGATTGTGAGGTGTGGAGTCTTTCTACATGTCACGCTCACTTCATGAAGCACAAGGAAGGACACAAGACAAGGCGAGAAGTTCAGGAAAGCAGGAGGTATGGCATCACTTAGATGACGACATCACTTAGATGACGACATCACTTAGGTGACGACATCACTGAGGTGACAGCATCTCATAACTTTTGCTCTGCCAGCTTTTAGCAACTAACGGGCCTTCCTAAGTCACAGGCATGTGAAGAATTATGAAACTTACGACAAAAATACAGTTTATAGTAAACTCTCGGCATTCAATATATCAAGAACATCTCTTCATTGTGTTAGGTAGTAAAAAATTTCGGTAACTACTCAGTATTCTAACATATGTGATAATGTGTTTTAAAATGTATTCGCAGTAAAACATTGTAGAAAGACTATGACATGTTTAAAAGAAAAAACTTTCTCCACTGAATATGCACATAGCTGAAGAACCTGTCCCAGCATTCCAGACTGCTGGGTGGCCGTGGACTGTGTCTGGCCCAGGAAATGTGAGCAGAAGGGATGTATGCCACTTACAGGTTCCACATAAAATGCCTTCGCAGGACCTCCGTGTTTCTTCTCCCATGTAGATCAGTGGAAGGAAGAACATCTCCTTTAGAAAACTCCTGGGCCTCCAGAAACAGAGGAGGTACAAGATAAAGGGGATCTGAGTCTCTAAATACTTTGTGAATGCAGGAACATCCATTTTGGATTTATGTGAGCAAGAAATATTCTTTTCTGTATGTTGAGCATAAAATTTATGGATTTCTTTATTATAGAAGCTAGCGCTGTTGGCTTTTACTCTAACCAATACATGAGCAATGCTTCAGAGGACCTCTTTCTAGCTAAAACATTTAAAACAAATACCTAATTATTTCCTTAGAAAATATGATCAAAGGTAGAACGTCTGATCAAAGGGTATTAAAACTTAAAGTTTTTAAAATTGCCTTCCCAAAAGCATGTGTAGCACTTAAAATTCCCACCAGCAAGTCAATGAGAATTTCCTAAAGAACACACTTTATCACAATTTAACAGTATTGTCTAATAGAGGCAGATAAGTTTTGTAAGGAATTGAAGAGGATCTCGGATCAGCTCTGCCACTAATTATTTATACATCTAAAATTAAATCTATGTAACCTACTCATCTTTCAGTTTGTTTCAAAGGTCAAATGTCATGGAATATTACATTTTTTAAATGTCAAAAAATGCAAAACAATACAAAAGAAAATCAGATGTAAATATAATTTAACATATGAGAAATTAATGGTTGTATGTGGTAATAAATTTTCTTCTGCCTTGAATATATTATCTGCTAAAAGCTTGCTCGTCTGATTTTAATTGGATGGTCACTTTGCTGGACTGTCATAGCGCGTTAGTTACCTGACAATACAGATGTTTCCTTCTTAGAGTTTTTATTGGCTCAAGATGAACACAAGCTTCAGTTCAAACAAAAGTGACGGAGTGAAATTTAAATGAGGAAGTGATAGAATCTGCACTAGAAGAGAAAAAGGAGCTGGATGTGTCGGCTGTTTGTTTTCCTTTGAAAATTGCTGCCTCTCTGCTCCTGCTTTGACACTTGTACCAAGAAACTTTCCAGCTGTGTTGAACAGAACTTCTGTCTCCCCTTGGGAGCAGCCGCAAGCCATGGTCGACCACAAGAACCAATGAAAATACCTCATCCTATTTATACTGGGTCATATTTCACCATTTCTGACAGATGGAATCTTTGGAGAAGAATATTAATGACTGTTGGGATATGACACTAGTCATTTAGGGAAACACTCAATAAATAAGCGAGTGATCCTTTACACAGAGACTCTCCAGATCTGTAAAATGCTTAGAACCCTAAAGCTTTTCCCAGGGCTGTGGTTTTTTTTTTTTTTTTTTTAGGATAATAAAGCTTAATTTTGTAGAACTCCCAGATGAAGTAAAATACTCCACTAATACCGTGCTGTAGTCTTTTTAAAATTCTCTGCTGCTTTAGTTTTTTCTATGAGTTCTGGAGTTACATAACTTAGTAGGTATTACCTGGTTTAAAAGTATATACTTTGTTCTCACCAATTATAAGCCAAATGCATTAATATCTCACAAGGAATTCTGAAAGGCACCAAAGGTCCAGAGGCCATGGGCGACATTTTCAAGAGGGCCTTTCCTAGCTGGTCCCCTTCATTGTCAAGACCAGTTAGGAAAGGCCTGGAGGGCGCCTGGTGGGAAGGAGCACAGTCAGCTCCACCTCTGGAAGGCTCATGCACCACATTGGAGGCCAAAGGAGAAGAGGGAGAGAAAAGAAAACTAAATCTTCATATAT
The DNA here is from genome assembly GCF_000181295.1 of Otolemur garnettii. Taxonomy (NCBI): domain Eukaryota; kingdom Metazoa; phylum Chordata; class Mammalia; order Primates; family Galagidae; genus Otolemur; species Otolemur garnettii. The sequence continues at coordinate 11,616,065 of NW_003852432.1, read as the reverse complement.
TGAACTGTATTAGTCCAGTTTTATCCAATATTTTCCTTCCCCAAATCTCAGGGTTATCAACTTAAAAGCCTTAAATACAAACCTAAGACTCCATAAGATAAGAGACCATGTACAGTCATGTATTTATTCCAACCTACCCTACATGTCACTGTTATTGCCAAACTCCTTTTAAAATGAGTCAACTATTTTGCTCCACACTACTGATGTCTGTGGGGATTCCCTTCTGGATACTTTAGAAGCCCCATATTTTCTGTGATAAATTATCATCACAGCTAACAGTCCAAATCTTCCTCCAATGGGAGTTTTTCTGGTGTACATGATTCTTGAAGTCATCTGTAAGGAATAATAACAAGCACTCCCTCAAAGAACTGCCTCAGAATTATCCCCGTATTCTTGGAGGAAATCCTGGAAACAGTATGCCTGCAGCAATAAAAAATATGTCAAAAATGTGATGGGTACGGGGTGGGCCCATGCTGCTACTTTGGACAGGCAGCATACATCAGCAGACAAAGTTAAATTAACAACTCGGACTTTCCAGGGAAAATTAGTTAATTTAAATAATGTAGCAATGTGATGCTCTGGGTTACATATAGGTAGCAAAAAGGTTACTATAGTGAAGCAAACCAACAATATCCATCCTGTACCCATTTCATGTGCGTGACCAGTTACTTTCCTGGCTGACATAATCTGAGTGATTTAGAAGTAAATGAGCCCATCGGAATAACCTTTCCACACTTTCTTCTATTTTGTGAATCATCCTTCTATCCCACCTAAAATAATGATTCTATATAAATTTTCTCAATGCTTTTTATGGGTCCCCCATGACATTTAAGCTACTCTATATTTATTTCTACACCGAGTACTTGATTCAGGGAGAATCCCATGAAAGCAAACATTTAAGAACAATGTTAATGAGCTTGCAAAGAAGCTCGTGGTTAAATATAATAGTGAAAAACTCTATGGGTTTTATTTTTGTAGCACAACTTCTGTAAAATTAGAATTCTATAAATAATTCCAGTGACACTAATTAATACATCAAATCTGCTATTTTAGGCTTGGCGCCTGTGGCTCAAGTGGCTAAGGTGCCAGCCACATACACCTGAGGTGGTGGGTTCGAATCCAACCTGAGCCCACCAAACAACAATGATGGCTGCAACCAAAAAATAGCCAGGCATTGTGGCGGGCACCTGTAGTCCCAGCTACTTGGGAGGTGGAGGCAGGAGACTCACTTGAGCCTAGGAGTTGGAGGTTGCTGTGAGCTGTGATGCCACAGCTCTCTACCCAGGGGGACAGTTTGAGGCTCTGTCTCAAAAAAAAAAATCTGCTATTTTAAAGACAGAGGCATATTTCAAGAAATCCTTAGTGAACACTAAAGTGTTGGAGGAATTAAGTTATGAGTGAAGATTAACAAAATGTGTAATTTAGCAGAATAGCAACAAGAAATTACAAAAAAAAGTATGAATACCATTAAAATGAGGAATCAGTAAGGGGTCCATAGAGAGATGTTAATTGGGAATGATGATTAGGAAGTATGAAAGGGAAAATCGAAGAATAAACACAAGAAAGTTTCCTGAAGTTCAAACCTTTTTCATTCTCAAGGGAGTCAATGGAAAATTCATCAGTTAGATCATACCAAACAGTGCTGTTCAGAATATTAACCCAGCTTTGATTTTTCCCTTCTCAACTTTGCAGTCTGGGAAAATATGTGTGCTGCCCTCAAGAGCTGAGTGCTTCAGGTTTGGGGTTCTTTTCTTTTCTTTTTTTTTTTTTTTTTTGGTCAGTTTTTGGCTGGGGCTGAATTTGAACCTGCCACCTCTGGTATATAGGGGTGGTGTCCTACTCACTGAGCCACAGGCACCACCTGGGTTATTTTCTTTATAAACTCCTCTTTCATCAGCAGTCAACAATGGCCAAGAAAAACTAGGAAAGACAACAGATAACCAAAGTGTAAGTGAGGAACAACCGACTCTAACCCTCATTACAAGTGATTGTACTAGACCACTTAATTTTCTCAGAAGAGGAGATTGATGGTCAACAAATGAGTTGTAAATAATTCTCAAAACATTCACTGAGGCTATAATGTCTATGGAAGAAAGTCAAAATTCATGAAAGCAATTGTTTCAATTCTATAGACCATATGGGTCAGTTTCAAATTTTCATTATTAATAGAATTCTGATCTCCACCTTGGATCTAAGAGACTCTTAGATCTTTACAAGTGAAGTGATATTTCCTTCATGTTTAAGAAAGTTCACCTTAAGTGTTTGGGAATTAAATAAGCCAATTGTTTTTTATCGATATTATTTGACACCATCTTGTTTTAGCACAAATAAAATGGCATCACAACAAAATTAATAACATTAATATCACTGATTCTTAATGGCTTGATATCTAAATATCTCTGCTTGTTCTAAGGTGGCAGTGGTCTCTGCCACTGATCTTACAATTTTTACTGAGTAACATCTCAGGAGGCTATAACAAGTCTTATCTCTGCTAAGACTTTGTGTAGACATTATGGACACATGTCAAATTCAGTCAGATTTATTCTGCCTTTTGTGAGTTGAAGTAGTAAGTCCAGCTATTTTCCATTAATAATTTTCAAGGCTTCGTGTAGATTTGGGTCTTGCCTGAAATGTCTCCATGAGTAGCCACATACGCTATGGAGTTCAGCTTTGTAATTGGAGATTTTGCATATTGTACTTTATTTTTAGAAAGATAAATGTTATTTTGTACATTTAGTTATACAACATGATCCTCTGGGTTACATATAGACAGCAAAAAGGTTACTCTAGTGAAGCAAATCAACATCTCCCTCACTTGCCCTTTTCATTTTCATGACCGGTTACTGTCATGGCTGATATCATTTGAGTGACTGGAAGTAAATGAGCCCATCAGAATAACTTTCCCACACTTTCTTCTCTCTATTTTATAACCTTTCCCTATATCCTACTGAAAATAATCGTTCTGTGTAAATTTTCTCAACATTCTGTGGAGGCCCCCCATGACATTTAAGCCTCTCTGTCTTTACCTCTGTACCAAGCCTTTTCCTTCATTACTGCTGTTGCAGTAAGCCTGGAGTCCCTCTCCCACTGCTGATCTCAGGGTGAGTTTCCTCCATCCTACTTGTGGTACTAGACTCCATTTCCACCTTCCCTGCCTTTCTGTCTCTACTGGGAGTGGAGAAAGCGTCGAGACAAACACACATACATGCATGGAGCGTGGTTACTTAGGCAGAGACACTGAGCTATTTGTCTTACTGCTTGTACCACAGATGGAGGGGGAGGTGGGAGACACAAAGGAACCCATCAAGTTCTATGACCCTAGTCTGCTTCTGCCTCGGATGAAGAGCTTATGGTTCTGAGAGCATAAGAGCCTCCTTCCATCACACAGGATGGCAGAACCTCCTTCCATCACACAGCAAGCACATGTGTTCATCTGACAATATGCCCTGGGAAGTGACAGTGTTCATTCATGGAAAGCAGTATAAGAGGCCTGAAGCAAAATAAGCTCATCTCACTAAGAATCAGAGTGCTACTCGGCATGATGTGGAAGCATAGAATAGAATTTGTTTCTCTGGAAGGTGGTTTAGGCTGCATTCATCTAGGACAGTGGTTCTCAACTTTCCTAATGCTGTGACCCTTTAATACAGTTCCTCATGTTGTGGTGACCCCAACCATCGTATTAAAGGGTCATGGCATTAGGAAGGTTGAGAACCACTGATCTAGGAGAAGGAGTCAAACTGACTAACAAGGGTTAAGCCAATAGGG
>NW_003852432.1:11608662-11612027 GCF_000181295.1 Otolemur garnettii | reverse complement strand
AAACACAAAAGTGGGAAATTCCTGTTTTTGGAAATTCTTGTTAGTATATAGTCAAGTTTGAAGGTGAGCAGCTGGTAGCCTTGGTTCAGTGGCTCAGTAACATGATGACTGTTGTCTAATTCATTCATACTCTCTCTTGTGGTCCTAAGGTGGCTGCCAGAGCTCTAGATCTCATGTCCTCATTACAGCAGGAAGAGCAGAGGGACAAGGGTCATCCCAGCAGACATCTTTTCAGTATCCTGGGTTGGAGAGTAAGAAAAAAAATTGAGGAAGTTCTAAGCAAGCTAACAAACACTGTCTGCCCCAAAGGGACCCTGTACTTAAAGGAAAAGCATCACACCTGGTGAATAGCACACCTTTGATCACTCTTCCAAATTCTACTATCACTGTCCACTTAGAAGCTGGGGAGTTAATCCCTTTGAGCTTGTGTGTTTGGGGCCCTGCAGTGCAGTTTTGTCTTTAGTTGTCTTTTTGTCTTGGGTGGCTCAGCCACTCCCCTTGCCATAATTCAGCCATTGTATTCTGCATTCAAATATGAAATTTTAGATAAGGAAACGGAATGAGAAAATAAAAGCTTTCCTCGTAAATCATCGTGTTCATTCTTCCATTATGGTTTGTTCAACATACCCCACACGACAGTCCTAATCACATCCCGGGCAATTTTTTTTTTCCTTCTACAATTTCAGATGGCGCCTGAAAGCCTGAGTCTCCAGTTAAAAACTCTATTTGTGCTTGATTTTTTTCCTTTTGCCTAAATTCTTCCTCTAGTTCCAATTCTACCCACCCAGTCTTTGATTTTTCTCACAGAACTCTTTGCTTTCCTAGTTATTCATCTCCCTTCTTAAAGAAATCACTTCCTCCCTGGGATACTGTGTAATCTTTCTCAGGACCACACAATGCGTCTTTTTGTGCGATGATGGTGGACAGATGTGATTTTTTCCAATGGATTCTATTCTGCTTGCTTATTTATGTATTCCTCAGACTTCAGTCTTCGGGCTGGAATGAAATAAATTAGGACATTCATGTTTTCTCATTTATATTGGGGTGGATTTTCATTAATTTGAAATGATTTGTTAATTATACAAAGTTCTTAAGCTCCTTTATTGAAAACCATGGAATATGTACTGGCAAAGGTTTAAAACCAAAAATTTGTCTTTAAAAAATATTTTAAAAAGCAAAGACACAGTCCTGTTTAACAATGGCCTATTGTCTCAAAGAACAGTTTTTGTAATATTCACGCAAAATGAATATAATGTTCCATAATTCAAGCAGCAAAAATTTCCCGTTATATACCCCTTTCTTGAAATGGCTATTACATGTCACAGAGAATACTAGATCCAGAAGAGAGGTTAAGATTTACCTAGCACTAAATCTCATTTGACAGAAGCTACAACGGGTGAATAACCCACTAGAAGTTTCACAGTTTGTGAGTGCCAAAGTCAAGATCGGAAACCAGCTTCCTGATTTCCACTCAGAGCTGTTTTTCGCAATTACCTCTATCTTAAGGGCTCACTGCTGTGATAAGCACCTACAGACACCATGCTGAGGTCTGGTGTCTAGGTAAGAAGTGGGTTGCAGTCCCCTAGGGAGGGTTGCAGGGCCGTGTCGGGTATCGGGAACTAAGTATTGGAAGGTGTATAGGGAATGAAAAGGGAGAGTAGAGATGAGTCCAGAGTCGACCTGCTCAACTTCAGACAGTGAGATACTGGGACATATATATTCTCCACATTCACAGAAAAAAAGATTGCACGAGGATCACAGCATAAAAGTTGCAAGTTCCAAAAAAAGACACAACCACTTCTCCAGACAGAGTCCCACTGTATTAAGATAGTAAGATGTTACCTGGGAGAGGTTGTCGATAGCACATTGTTTCACACCGTATATTGATTAAAAACAGGTTGGTCAATTCTGGTCATTTTGATTAAAATGAGTGGTGGGGAAAAAACGAGTGGTGGGGAAAAAAACCCAACATTATTTCTATAGTAACAGAGCTGAAAAACACCTTCAGAGGACATGTCCTGGCAAAATAGCCAGTGCTTTTAGAAGCATGCATTCCTGGGGAAGACACCCTTTGTGAGTTTAGTCTCTAGTTTATTATCTACCCTTCTATTTATTCATCTCTGTACTCATCCAATTTAGGAACTCATCCTCATATTATCATAAATTGTCAATATTTACAACAATGTGACAGCTTTTCTTTCATGTGACACGGATTTGGAAAATATGAAATCTTTCTTTTAAAATGTTTGTGTTTGTTCTGTCAATTTGAAAAACCTTACTATGTTTGTGTTCAGAACAAACAATTCCAGCGTCTCATATTAGAAGCTAAGTTAATTTTGTCTTCTGGAATTTTAAATCAATAAACAAAACACTTCTAAAAAGCGTTGTCCGTGAAAGAATGGGCAGTCTGCAGGAGATAACAGCCCAGAGAGGCCACACGTGTTTGAACCATGTATCACTCTATATAAAATCTATTCACAAATAAGTAAAGCACTTAAATCAATTTCAGAGTTAAAAGAATGATTAGTCAATGGATTTTTTAAGCTTCAGAGCAATTTCCTCAGCATCTTGGAGAAAGATATTCTATGGACATTAACCATGTGGCGGGACTGGGTTCTCTCTTCCATCTGCCCAACCGTAATCCTGCAAAAAGAAAGAGACTTTGTTAATATAATGTACAAACAAATGAAGATATGAATTGGATTAAATATGTATCTACTTAAGCAATGGCTTTCCTCTGAGTTGCGCCAATGTCTGGATCACTCCATTTCTTTTCCCTTCCTGGGTTCACATCCCATGGCCCCTCACTACATATCCCAGCAAAGGACCATGTGACATCCAGGTGGCAGATAGATCTTTCTCTTGTACACACTGCTATCTTGGAGCATAATTTAGAATTACTGCCATATTTTTGTAATACATTGACATTACCATTAATAGAATGTATTAATAGTAATACATGTACTAATAGAACGTATTAATTATTACGTAATAGTAATAGTAATACATTACTATTAATACGTTCTATTACTCTACCAAGTGATAGAGAGTGGAGAGAAGAAAAACAGGTCTTTCTTATAGTTAAGATCTATAATTAGTTTATATAAAATTAACCAAAAAAATTAAATAACATATGCAGTTACAAATACATACAGAGTACAAATTTTGGTTACTGTTTTGTCTTCCAATGTGCCCTTAGTAAAAATTGTTAGTATGTTTCCTGCCACAAGCCATGTGAAGCCAAAGAAAACTATTTTGTACATATGCGCAGTTAATTTTATTGCCTAATCCCTTTCTGTTTCTTTCCCCAAACCATTTCTACAGCCTAGTACAATAGAATTGCCTGTTCATAATTCCCAAGGATT
>NW_003852432.1:11607167-11608225 GCF_000181295.1 Otolemur garnettii | reverse complement strand
GCAATGACTGCATAACTGCCAAAACATATTTTATTTTACAGTAGAATTAAAGGTGGTAGACATTGCCTATATTTGTTCACCATCATTCCACTGTCGAGAAGAACTTAGCCACTTTTTGGTGCATTTGCCAGCTTAGTCTAATCAATGATTATGAGCATATGCCTTAATGTCCAAATCCTAAGAACTGAGGCTATGCCAAAGAAATCAGGGTGGAGGCAAAAGAAATGCAAGTAATTCAGCCACACCTTTAAAGTTTTCAGGAGAAAAATACAGTTTGATGAAGAAAACACTCATTGTATTAACATAAGAAGTTCGACTCAACAATGTGTGGGGAGCGGGGCAAACCATCCCAGCTAGCTTAGCCCGAGATGTATAGGAACACAAAGGCAAAGGGCTTCCTGCACCCGCCGCGTGCTGGCCTCTGACACTGGCTGATCCATTTACTATAAGATTCTCCCTGGGCTCCCCTTGAGAAAGTAGTTCATGATGGAACCAGTAGATAAGAATTGACTACCTTATGAATCTCTTTTCATTCTCCACCTATCACACCTATTCTCAGAATAAAAACCACACCAACACCACACACAGCACCAGCCCCTATCAAAAATTCACTTCAGTTTAAAACAGTGCTTTAGGCGAGGAGCAGTGGCTCATGCCCATAATCCTAGCACTCCAAGAGGCAGAAGCAGGAGGATTATCTGAGTGCAGGGATTCGCGACCAGCCTGAGCAAGAACAAGACCCCTTCTCCACTAAAAATAGAAAAACTGGCCAAGCATTGTGGTAGGAGCCTGTAGTCTCAGCTACTGGGGAGGTTGAGGCAAGAGGATTGCTCAAGCCCAAGAGTTTGAGGTTTCTGTGAGCTATGACTCCAAGGCACTCGGCCCTAGGGTGACAGAATGAGACTGTGTCTCAAAAACCAAGAAAGAAAAAAGAAAGCAAAAAAAAAAAATAAAGCAGTACTTTGGTGGCAGAGATAATGATGTTTCCAGTGTCTATTTCTAAGTGTGCTTATTTATTTGTACAGAGTGTTAGCTGGTCTCTTTGTTATTTCTCACGT
>NW_003852432.1:11603104-11606966 GCF_000181295.1 Otolemur garnettii | reverse complement strand
CCTGGCACTGTGCTAAGTGTTTTTTTATACATTATCTCACTGGGTCTGTAAAACAGCTCTGTGAGATAAGGTACTGCCATTATCCCCCTCTCTAAGACAAGGAAACTGAAGCTTGAGGAGACACATTCACTTGCCAGTGGTGAATAGGCCTAGGACCTGAGCTCAGAGAGGCTAATCACAGAACCCACATCTTAGCCACTTCATTGTAACTGTGGTCTTTAAAGAAGTGATCAAATCTGTCCAAATTACTTTTGAAAGATGAGAAGAAAGGGAAAATAAGACCAAAGGACACATCCTCATATTCAGTCACTTTCTCCAAGAACGCACGTAGGAAAGATCATCCCTTATAATTTTGTACTGAATGTACCAACATCAGTACACTTTTTAAAAAATTGTTATTACACCTAAGAGAATATTTTAATTTTTTAAAAAAGAATTGTGAGCAAAGGCTATGATCTTCTTACAAAGGAAGGTCTTTATACTTCAATCAAGGGGCTTGCCAATTATGTTATTGGGAATCTAACTCATGAATTCTGATTCATGGCATTCAATATGGCATTTGGGAGGTAACCATTGATTAAGGACCAGGTCAGTGTTTTTTTCTTACTTTATTTTTTATAACTTTATTGAAGTATACTTGATATACAATAAATTGTACATTCTTGAGTATAAAGTTTGGTTTGGTTATTTTTTACATTATATTTCCATCTATGAAACCATCACCTAATCAAAATAATAAAATAAAATTTTTATACTTTTTTTTGTGTGTGTGAGACAGAGTCTCACTTTTGCCCTTAGTAGAGTGCCATGGCCTCATTGCTCACAGCAACCTCAAACTCCTTCTCTCAAGTGATCCTCTTGTCTCCACTTTCCTGGTAGCAGGGACTACAGGTGCCCTCTACAATGCCCAGCTAGTTTGAGAGACCATGTCTTTGTTTTACTCAGGCTGGTCTTGAACTCCTGAGCTCAAGTGATCTGCTTGCCTCAGCCTCCCAAAGTGCTGGGATTACAGGTGTGAGTTCCTCCCATTGGCAAAGTTTTTATACTTCTAAAAATTTCCCTGTGTCCTGGTTATCTCTCTGTTCCATTCCCACCCCTTCCAGGCAACTAATGATCTACTTAAGGAGACTATATATTAGTTTCAATTTCATAGTAGTTTATATGAATTAAATCATGTAATGTGAACTCTTTTCCATCTGGCTTCTTCCATTAGCCTAATTATTTAAGATTCATCTATGTTGTAGTATGTATCACTACATTTTTATCATTGTGTAGTATATTTCATTGTGTGGATACACCACAGTTTTTTATCCACCCATCTGTTGATAATTATTTGGGTCATTTCCAGGTTTTTACTTATATGTAAACCTACCATGAACATCAGGGTACTAGTTTTTGTCTGGCTATGTGCTTTCACTTCCCTTTGGTATATATCTAGGAGTAGAATGACTCTATCACACGGTAAGTCTATGTTTAACTATTTAAAAACTACCTAATTGTTTACAAAGTGATTGCACCATTGTACATTTCCACCAAGTGTATGAGAGTTGAGTAGAAGAATAACCTGGTTTTTTTTAAATCATGATCATCAAGAACCAGTGGATCCTTGTCTAGAAAATGCATTAGAACACAAGATGTATGTCTCAACTTATTTCTTGGTGATGAATTCTACAAAAACTTACACCCTAATGAAATTTAGTAAAATATCCTATTTCAGACTTCTCCATATTCAAATATCTAATTTATAAATCCATCTAGTCAGCAAAACAAAAAATCTCATTCTTGACTCCACGTTTTGCATTATACCCATATAAACAAACACCAGGGCCTACTGAGCTGAAATTTTAAAGACAGTAACCAATACACCTTCCTTTTCCATCCTCACCTTAGCATTTCATAATCCCATTTAAGAGCCTTTGAAATGCTTTTCCTAGTTCCAGAATTGGACTTCAAATCTATCTTTTGCATCTGCATAAGTGAAAAAGATTTAAAGTCAGAAGACGGATGGCCAACAAACACATGAAAAAAATGGTCATCATCCTTAATCATCAGAGAAATGCAAATCAAAACCACTATGAGATATTACGTAACCCCAGTGAGAATAGCCCACATCACAAAATCCCAAAGTTGCAAATGCTGGCATGGATGTGGAGAGAAGGGAATACATTTGGACTACTGGTGGGATTGCAAACTAATACATCCTCTATGGGAAGAAGTATGGAGAACCCTCAAAGAGCTAAATGTAGACCTTCCATTTGATCTCACAATCCCATCACTAGTTATTTGCCCAGAAGTAACAAATGATTTATCACAAAGACATTTGCAGTAGAATGTTTATTTCAGCTCAGTTCACAATTACCAAGACATGGAAACAACCCAAGTGCCTAACAACCCATGAATGGATCTGTATACCATGGAGTACTATTCAGCCATAAAAAGATGGAGACTTTACATCATTTACCAGCATGGAGTTGAAGCACATTCTTCTAGTAAAGTATCACAAGAATGGAAAAGCAAGTATCCAATGTCCTCAAGACTAATATGAAACCAATAGAAAAATAACTACACACCCACACAAGAGAAAAATGCAAGTATATTAAAGTATGAGGAGGGGATGAGGGAAGAGAGAAAGGGGACCAGGGAGGAAGAATGGTCAGCTCTCATCTAATAGGCACCATGTTAAGAGTACACTGCATACCCGCCAGCTAGAAGCTCAACTACAAGTTGAACTTTACCTTAGAAGCACAATGTAACCTAATCATCTGTACCCTCATATCAACCTGAAATAAAAATATATATTACTTAATTAATTATGACCAAGTTAGTCCACCTAACTCTCAGGATAAGGTTGAAGGTAACATTGCGTACATAACGTCCACCCTCGGAAGTTCATTGCGATTTGCTCCTTGCCTTCTCTTATTCCATTGACTGGCTTGTAAATCTCTCACACACCATGCTTTCTTGCCTCTATAAATTAACATGGAGCTACTCTGTCCAGAATGGCTGCCTTCCCACTCTCCACCTAATTAGTTCACCTCCATTATCGTGTCCAATAATGAGTATTCTTTAATCCCCAAGTCAAGGAAAATTTTCCTCCTTGGTATGTCCATCAGAGCATATTTCCATCAGAGCACACACAAATTACTTTCTGATTATTTTTAAGTTTTTTCTCTTCCTCTGAGCTCTTAGGCACAGATTCTAGAGGAGAAAGGAGTGTCTGACTCATCATTGCACCCCCAGTGCTTAGCACCATGCTGGACATAGAGCAGACAACTAATGAATCTAAATCAAATGAACAGAAACATCAGGGTCTGAGAGATTTGGGAAAGAGAATTTACCATGAACTCTGGGATACTGGAACATATTGGATCATAAAAAGTAATACCAGTAGAATGGGGACTTGCAAATCTGCTATCAGATGTGCTTGTTGTGGTACATGAGTGTTCCAAATTCAAAGTCTGCCTGGATTACAAAAGATGGCCTGTCCCCACTGCACAGATGTGTATTTCAGTCATTAATTCTTTGTGTACATGTCATAATTTTACGGAACAGATTTGGCTTTCAAGCTAAGTCAGCACACCGTCACAGTAAAGTTGTTACCTAGCAAGCTTCTATAGTATTCTCCTGTAATCTTATTGGTATTAGCTGGCTGGCTCCTTAGGGAATAGAAAGTTAAAACCTGGATAATAGCCAGTCGCAGTGGTTCACGCCTATAATCCTAGCACTCTGGGAGGTCAAGGCGGGTGGATCACTTGAGCTGAGGAGTTCAAGACCAGCCTGAGCTAGAGCAAGACCCCTTCTCTAAAAATAGCTGGGCATTGTGGTGGGGGCCTTTAGTCCCAGCTACTTGGGAGTCTGAGGC
>NW_003852432.1:11578447-11602989 GCF_000181295.1 Otolemur garnettii | reverse complement strand
TCCTGGATAATAGTTCCTAAGGACCTTCAATATTCATTAGAAAAATTATGTTATGAACACGTCAAGATTTCCTAGAATAAAAATCTTCTAATTTCAGATTCTTTCTAATCTGTCTAATTTTCAATGAAGATAAAAAAAGTACCTTTTGAATAAATTAAATAATTAGCTAATTGTTCTGAATATCCTTGGCCAGAACAGGGAAATGCCTCCTCAGAGTGTCTCTCATCTTCTGAGGATGCATCTGTATGTGAACCAGGGCAAGGATGTGTGACTCAGGAATTCCCCTCGCTGCAAGTCAAGGCATCTTTTTTTTTCCTAGCTGGGCTTAAAGCCAATATGACCATAGTCTTAATAGGCTCAGTGCAGCTTAGTGAGTTCTGTGATCTCAGGAGTATAATCATACAGATAAACTTAAAATATCATTCCAGGAGATAGCTGATGCTATTATAAAGTAAATAAATATGGTTGCAGCATGCCCTGAAAAGTGGCGTGAAGCCACCATGCAGGGCAAGTATCTACCTTTTTCTCTATTAATTAAAACCAAGGTGTAGATAAGAGAAAAAGGACAAAGATTCAAAGAACAAATGTTTCAGAGTGGAGCCCTCAGGGCGGAAAAACAGCAAAAAAAAAAAAGCAAATAAACCAATGTAGGTCCTGACACAGAAGAAGTGGCATTTAGGAAAGGCAGTCCTCATGACTACATCCAATGCTGTTCCCTCTTCATGGCTAAATTCCTGACACTGAACTTGACTTGCCACTTTTAATCTTGATTCAAAGTCAGTTTTAGATACTTTTTCTCTTATAAAATATTCATATGCAACCCATTGTCCAAACTCACATCTCTGGTGAAATGATGGACAGCAGACTGGTTTGATGGGGGTTTTGTTTTCCTGCATAAATTCTATATAGAGAAGAAGCTGATTTGAAACCCCCCAGATTGCAGTTATTTCCTGATCCTTTTTCACATAAGCTGATTTTGTTCGATCTTGTTTCTTGGGCTTGTTTTTTAGAAATATGAAGGAGCGGCTTTTCATATGAAATTGTTTTCCTGGCAGCGCCTTCACCAAAGGATCAGACTTCAAATAAGACTTTTTCCAATGTTATGTTGAAACTGGATACAACATTCCTCATTAAATTTGTAAGTCAAACAATGATGAGAAACTACTGCCTAAAAGAAATAGACTATACACAGGCTTCTTTCAAAATTCTGGTTCTTCTCCCTACATAAATTTCCATATATATTCAAGTTTCACTTTTGAATAGATTTGAAAATTTCTATCAGCTCCTAGGGTGAACCATTTTCTGTGGTTCATGCATCCTCTGTGTGTAGAACTATATATCCTAAGGAATATTTTTCCTGAGTCTTCATTTCTTTTTCTTTTTTCTTTTCTTTTTTTTTTTTTTTTTTTTTTGGCTGAGGCTGGGTTTGAACCCACCACCTCCAGTATATGGGGCCAGGGCCCTACTCCTTTGAGTCACAGGTGCCCCCCTTGTTTTGTTTTTTTAAAGAGAGAGAATGCTGAAGCCTATGCCTAGAGTTTCTTTGTTAAAGCCCAAAGCCAATTAGATCTATTTCCATCATCAACATGTCATTAAATCTATTTCCATCTGTTTCTATTAATCACATTTTTTCAGTAGATAGGAATTAATTCCCTACGTTAGAGAGTTTAATAATTGAAAAAAAAGAGTGCAATTCCAGGTAAATACGCATGCTCAATAAAACTTGTAGAGCACTCATCTCTTCCAGGATGATTAAGGATTAAATAAATTAATAAAAGGCAATAGGATATAGATTTAATTCACTTATTTCCTTGAAAAAATGCATTGGCTATTTGTCATTTGGAGATACATAATGTTATTTATGTATTATGTTATTTTATAAAGATACTCTGTCAGTCATCAAACATGAGAGATTTGCCCCAAACCATTTCTTGCTATGTTTTAATTAAGTTAGTTTGTGTTCTCTAATACATCTCCAAGAAGTGAGCTGTACTCAAGTACCAAACAGAACGGCTCTGGCCAGGCCTCCTTCTCCCTCGATGTCTCTCTTCTCTTCTATCTTTATCTCTGTCTCTGTGTCTACCAGTAGCCCTTAACTTGGCTTCTCTCTGTGTGTAGAATTATTCTGTTCTACTGCTAATAAGTATCCTCCAGGCGGCCAAGAAAATAGTCCCCTGTAGTCCTTGGCAAACGTTATTCCAACAATACAATCTCAAGATACACTGTTTCATTCATGTAGATTACAAATAAAATAATATAAAGTTGTATTTGCTATTATTTTCTGTTTCTAAAACTATTCCTCCAACTTGTCTTTGCTTTCTTATTTCTGTTATTGTATTATTCATTTGTGCTATCTTTTTTATCTTGACAAATTCACAAAGATTTTGTGTTTTATTAGAAAAAGTTTAGACATGTACTAATTATCCACATTCTTCTATTTTTTATTCTTAATAATTTCATTTTTATTTTCTCCTTCTTTACAGATATTTAGTATGAATGCTTAATTCTCTTTCTTTTCCTAATATACTGTCTGTCCTAACAAATGCACTTATGACTAAAATTTTCCTTCTGCCTGTATTTGGCTACATTTCACACATTGTGATATATTGTTTTCTCATTGTATAATATTTGTTATTTCCTTTTTGATTTCCTCTTTAGGTGTTTTCTAAAGGTGCACTTTTAAGTTTCAAAAAAGATATTTTAATTGTTAGTTTTTTTGATTTATTGCATTATGTTAAAAATTAGGCAATGTGATTATTCTTTCAACTTTTGCTACAAATCTGAATTTACTACCTCAGACTTAGTTTGAAAAATTTGGAAAGAATATACACTCTCCGTTTCCTGTGCTACGTCCCAGCACAACACATTACTCACACATTCGGGCTGATGCTCGTGTAAACAAAGCTGCTGCGTTGCCAGGAGGACAAAAAGTGCAGCACATACAATGATGTACAGCGCATGTTGCCACAATACTTGATAATGATAATAAAAGACTGTTATTTGTGTATTTATTAAGTTATACTTTTTAAATCATTATTTTAAAAGATATTCCTTCTACTTATTAAAAAGCAAAGAAGTTTACTATAAAATAGTCTCAAGCAAATCCTTCAGGAGATAATCCACAAGGCTGCATTGTTATCAGAGGAGGTGACAACTCCATGTGTGTTTCTGCCCCTGAGAAGTTCCCCGTGAAACAAGACGTGGAGGTAGACGACAGTGACGTTGATGGTCTGACCCCACGTAAGCCTAGGCTAATGTGTATTTGTGTCTTAGTTTTTTTCTTTGTTTGTTTGTTTGTTTTTAAGGCAGAGTCTTACTTACTCTGTTGCCCTCAATAGAATACCATGGCATCCTAGCTCTCAGCAACCTCAAACTCTTGGGCTCAAGCAATCCTCTTGCTTCAGCCTCCCGAGTACCTGGGACTACAGGCACCTGCCACAGTGCTTGGCTATTTTTAGAGACGGGGGTCTCACTCTTGCTCAGGCTGGTCTGGAATTTCTGAGCTCAAGCAATCCACCTGCTTCAGCCTCCCATGTGTTTTCTTTATGAAAAAATTAAAAAGTAAAAGTAAAATTGAAAAATTTTTAAATAATAAAACACTTATAAAGACATAAAATATTTTTGTTCAGCTATACAATGTGTTTATGTTTTAAGCTAAGTGTTATCACAAAATTTCAGAAAAGTTAAAAAGTAAAAGTTTATGAAGTAAAAACATTATAGTAAGCTAAAGTTATTTATTATCAAAGATAGAAAAATATTTTCTATAAATTGAGTGTAGCCTTGGAGTCCAGTGTTTATAAAGTCGACAGTAGTGTACAGGAGTGCCCTGGCCTGTCACCCTCACTCCCCATTCACACACTGACTCACCCACAGCAACTGCCAAACCTGTGAGCTCCATTCGTGGTACGTGCCCTCCACAAGTGTATCAGTTGTATTTTATACCATTTTTTTTTTTTTTTACTATACCTTTTGTATCTTGAGACACATTGGACACATAAATACTTATCACTGTGTTATAATTGCCTATAGTGTTTAATATAGTAACATGTTATACAGGTTTGTAGCCGAGAGCAACAGAAAAAAGTGCTGTAAAGGGTGAACTAGGTGCTGCCATTGGTGCACAGTGTCCCAAGGGGAGCACTTTGAGGGTGACTGTAGTGATATTCAGCAATGAGGTATGTAGCCCTTTTTCTAGGATGAGTTCCAGCATTGTATATCCCAGGTGTATGGTAGACTATACCATCTCGGTTTGTATAAGTACACTCTTTGATGTTTGTGGGACAAAATTTCCTACTGCCACATTCCTTGGAACGTATCTCCACGTGAAGGGATCCGTGGCTGTGCACGCGTCATCTGCTGCCCTCCCTCTGCTGATTATCACTGCACACATGCATAGGCATTTTTCAGTTACAGTGGCCCACGGAATCCTCAGAGGTGCATAAACATAACTTTATTTTTTTCTAACAAATGTGTTGTCTATCATGGGTTCCCCTTTCTTCATGATGCTAAAAAAAGAATCTAAATTTAGTCCGCTTCCATTCTCCTCAGTCCAATCCAGTGGCTCCTTTTAGCCAATTCGAATTTTTTCTTTCATTCATATTTAAGGTATATGTATTCCTGTTTTATCCTCAACCTACACTTTCAGGGTCCAGAGAGTGGGTGGTAGTTAAAGAACTGCTACCCTGCAGTGGTGGTAGAGCAGGGAGTCTCTCTCTCTCTCTCTTGCCACCCCATACTGACATCCTTTGTAACGATGTGACTTGACTCATGGGCTACTAGACAGCATGTGTGAGGCTCATTTACCCAGACAGGGCAATTGCCAGGGTGTGGGTCCTCTTTTGACACCCACTTGGATTTCAGCATTGCCAATCCTAGTAATTCCATTGCCGACATGGTCCACTCACTTCTCTGCTTACTACTCACCCAGTCCCAAGACCTCTTGGCCAAACTGCCACTTCTCTTAAATGTGGATGCCCCCAATCCACTGTTCTTACACTGTATGAGGCTGCTCCCTTGCAAGAGGCCAGCTGAATAGTGGGGTACAAACCATGGATTCTCATATTCCTGCTTAGAGATAGTAGTACCATGTCCTCCCTAACACACACACACACACACACACACTCTCTCCAGACTTCTAATGTGAGAAGGGGACAGAATGCTTTGTCTCTAAAATACTTTCAGCTTACTTATTTTCTGAACTCTTCACTTACCAGGAAATTCTTTTATCTTGTACGAAGTTTGGAAAGACACACCCATTCTTTCTGAAGAGTGGGCCTACATTAGATCTTTTTGGCCTTATACCAAGATGACTTTTGACTGTGAAAGCTAAGAATTTAGTTCTTTGTTCCCACCTGTGCACTTTCCCCCAGCCGTGGTTGCACCCTTCCCTAACTGCCCACAAGGGAGATGGTTGCAGTTCAACAAAGAAAATAACAAAGTTAACATCACTCAGCATTTGGAACTGCTGCTCCACCATGAATTAATCCTGCAGGTGCCATCTTGCCATATATATCTTCCCATCCATCTTTGCAATGAGGCTGAGGGAGATTGCCCCAAATGCGTCTTATCCTGGGGCTGAAGCAGACTGGAGTCACTCAATCTGCATGGTGGGGTGTAGTCAGGACAATAGAGCTAGTCTTTTGAGCAGACCAGCTGCTCAGGTCAGGAGAGGCTGAGATGGTCTGTGATGAATGATGAAATGTCACGATTTCAGCCTAATTCTAGGAAGACAGATGTGCTTGCTGAGGCCTGTCATAAAAGACAGTAACAACTGGCAGCATCATAATAAAACCAGCACGTCTGTCACAGTCTGTTTTTCATTGTCCCATCTCCACTTTGGGCTGCAAGATGACATTCCACGGAGCTTGGCACAGAGAAACCTCAAGATGTCACACCCTGGTTCTCTATCGTTCAGGACTAAGAACACAAAACTCAACAGGCACTGTATTTGTCCAAATCTGTCTGTTAAGGAAATAGAAGATAACTTCTCTCTCCTTAATAAGACCTCCTTGCTTTACTTCCTGCTGATGATCAGAGTAATATTGCCTTATTTATGAAATGACTATTCAGCATTAACCTAGCTTCGGGTTATTTTAAAATATCAATTTCTCCAAACGCCTGGTATGTGTTGTCCTAATTTTATTTGATACAATAACCATTTGGGAAGGATAGCATTTCCTATGCTTTGATGAAATATATTCATCCTAAAGGCAAAGAACCAGTAACCGTAAAGAAGAAAAAAATCAAAACTTTCTTTGTCATGAAACCACTCACGACAAAGTACCACTTGGAAATTTGAAAAGAACATTCAATTCCGTTTCTAAAATTATTAATTAGAAGGAAGATGAATACATTTCACAGCAACTGGAAAATGTTGAATCAATTCTGAAACATCACCTAATAATTTTTTCACTATGATGCTGATAATGAATTCTTTTTATGATGGGGAAATGACATAAGCTTTTTATATTTTGTGCATATTTAAAATAAGAATATTCCTGAACAAAGTCAGCATGCTTGATGGATTCAGAATTAGAACTTATGATCCCAAGGCTGTTCTTCAATGAACTTTTAAAAAATCACTTAAGTGTGCCACAACTTTTCTTTTGTGTCTTTTCAGGTTCATGTATCAGAGAACTTTGGAGTAATTCACTGAGATTTCTAATAAAAAGATATAACACGAGGGCCAAGTCAGAACCTTAACTCAAATCAAAGATACTTTCCTTTTGTTGTTTACCCCAAGTTTTGTGGTTAATAATCTACAGAGAGAAATGTGAAAAAGTAAGTTTGTTACAATAAATTACATGAAAGACAAAATTATTTGGGAGGAGAAAATGGAAATGTCAAGTATTTTTATACTGAACTGCCATCTTAATCGTGATATCACAAGAATATTAAATCCCATTTGTTCTACCAAGAAATTTCTATGTACAGGTAAAAAAATAATATCCAATCAAATTCTGACAATGACAATTCTGACTTTGATATGCCATACAAAGTCACCAAAGCCAAAGTAAACTTTAAACTGTCAACAAAGACCCAGAGTTATTACAAATGAAGTGAAGCCTTTCTGCTCCACTTGGGGGCTAAATGCCAGCTCAGTGCTTGGCCCAGAAAGAGCACTAGGTAATGTCAGTTTAAGCAATAAAAGAAATTTCTCAATGGTCGATATGTTGTTTGGAGTGGTACATCGATAAGTGGAACTCAGAAAATAATTATTGTGTACCAAGTGCATAGGCCTAAGGGTTACAAAGATAAACAACATCTCTTTTTCAAGAGAGAGGCATATAAAAATTACAATGTGATATATCAAGGGGAGTAATAGAGTCCCATTAATTTTATGGCAGTATAATAAAGGAAGGTCACTCTGCCTCTGCAGAAGCCCCTACAGAATGAGAAATGTGTGAGCTGGTTCTCAAAGAAGGAGTGGAATTTGGATAGGTAGAGAAGGTAGGAAACAATGTCCCAGAAATAAGGGCCAGAATGTGCAGATGACATTTGTAAAAAGTTCTCCCTTTCACACACAGTGAGGACGGAGGCCCGCAGAGCAGGTTCCCGGGTGTGTGCTGCCAAAGCAGCCCGAGATGTGGCTGGGAGGTCAGGTTCAGGTCATCTTGTGAAAGCATTTTTAAGACCTTCTCAAGGATTTTGAGTATTTTTCTATAGGTACCAAGATGTTATTAAGGTTCTGTAAGCAGAAACAAGGTATAAATTTGAGTTGTGTAAGATTTGCTCTGCTGGCGGGGAGTAAAAAGGCTCAGTCAGGTAAGGAGGAGCAGAATTAAGAGAAAAACTCTCAGGAAAGAAATCTTAAGAATCCATAGAGAACACAGGAGGTGCTAGTTCTGCAGAACACACTTTGGGAAACACTCTTCCGGCTTGTTCTTGGCAGCCATTTCCCTCCTCAGCCCACAGCCTCTTCCTCCTTCCCATGACCTGGACTGAGCGTGCCCCTCAGACTGCCAAGGCCCCCAACAAGTGATTTTAAAATTTTTTAAATTTATTTTTACTATTTGGGATTGATTGAGGGTACGAAGAATTAGGTTACAATGATTATAATTGTTAGATAAAGTCCCTCTTATAATTGTGTCCGGCCCCCAGGAAGTGTGACATACACCGTGACCCCCCCCCATCCCTCTCTTTCTCCTCCCCTCTCCCCACTTGCTCATTCCCCTACCCCCACCTTGTATTAGCTCCTCTCCTAGGAATGAGCCTTCATATTAGAACTGAGTATGGTGGGTTCTTGCTTCTCCATTCTTGTGATGCTTTACTAGGAGAAATGTGTTCCACCTCCATCCAGGTTAGTACAAAAGATGTAAAGTCTCCAGCTTTTTAATGGCTGAATAGTATTCCATGGTATGCATATACCACAGCTTGTTAATCCATTCTTGGGTTGGTGGGCATTTAGGGTCTTTCCACATTTTTGGCAATTGTAAAGTGAGCTGTGATAAACCATCTAGTGCAAATTATCTGCCAAAATGTTCAAGTTTACCAAAACAGAGGCCAGGTTGGAACACTAATAAGAGATCATGACATAGCCGTCCTTTTGGATTTCTTTTTAATAATGTGTGACCCTTCATCTTTGATCCCCTGACCTGCATTACCTTGGTAACCATTTCATTGTTTAATTTCATTTTTTAATTTTGGTGGACAGGCTGTAACATTTCATCTCTCAGAGTATAACATGCTGATTTCCTCAGGTAGAGATACTCCTTTGAGCAATAGATTTGCAGAATGCTGTGTTCATTATCTGTGTTAAAATTCATTGCCTTTTTTAAAAAATAAAATAAAATAATTTATCCCAAAGCTCAGCAAACCAAAATATAACAGAGAAATAATTCAATGAAATGAGAAAAACAATAAGTTGCCAGAACAAAATAAAAAATCCATAGAGAATTCAAATGCAACAAAGATTGACAAGTACTCACCACTATATCCACCAGTGCTTGGCTCACAATAATTCAAAACTTATTAAATGAATGAAAAAGAATGATGTCTACTGGAGTTAGATTTGAGATCAGTTAACATGGCACATGCAATTTTAGTGAAAGAAAAAAGAACTGAGATTGAAATTGCCTCATTAACAGACGTTCTGCGATATGTCCTAACCTCTCACTCTTCAGTGAAATTTTCAATCCCTTAGTTGCATATGGGCTTACAGTGAAATTAAAAATGAAATCTTAAGTAGTGAGCCATGCTGCAGATCTTACTACATAGTACTATATTATTACTGCTTTTACGATTACAGAAACTATCATTAAAACATACAATGAGAGTTATATAATCATCAGTTCTATTTTCCAACTATGTCTTCTATCACAATTAACTATAATATTCCAACTTCTTAGTAGTCTAATTCTATATTTAGTTAAAAAAAAAACTGTTTAAAAACAAATGCTATTGTCTCTGAAAAGTTCCAATCAGACACAATTTTAAAAGGTTCCTTGACAAGGTTGTTAGAACCTGATTTTGAAGTTTATAGCTCAGCGATAAGTGGATTTTTTTTTTTTTTTTTTTTTTTTTTGCAGTTTTTGGCTGGGGCTGGGTTTGAATCCACCATCTCTGGCATATGGGGCTGGCACCGTAGTCCTTTGAGCTACAGGCTCCACCCAATAAGTGGATTTTTAACCAACTTTGGGATGTGCTTTATCTTGGGGCTTGCCTTCTTAAGATGAGGATGCAGTGAGCACTCAGTAATTCAGAGCTTATTAAATGAGGGAACATTCTGCCTGCCCTTCTGCCATCTCTTGGCAACAACCACCCTCCATTGTCTCACTCATGTGTCCCCAGAGGAGCTGTGTCTCTGGGGGAAGCTGAGTCCATCACCAGCTCTACAAGGGAGGCCAGCAGCACAGACATGAACTTGTGTGCACAAACATACCCATTGGCCATTGGTCTTGGAGGGTTATGGCTGAGTTGCAGTCTGTGGGACTGGAAGAGACATTTTCAGGGACTTCTGTGAAAGAAGGTTTTTCCCTCTGGGGAACAATAAAAGACATCATCTCTTCCACGGGATGTTGGTGCCTTAAACAAATACAGCCAGCTTCCTACTAGGTTCCCCACCTGGCTGAGGATGGGGCTGACATCTTGAGAAAGACAGACCTGTGAGAATCACAAGAATCAAACCAAAGCCCAGACCAAGCTATACCTAGAATCTAGTCTATCTCTGAGCATTTTGGTGACATAAGCCAAGGAATCCTCTGCATAGTTTAAGCCATTTTGAAATAGGTTTTCTGTTACAACTGAAAGCATTCCTACAGGTAGATGTGGTTAACATAGAAAATGACTCAAAGCAGCAAAGAAGATTAAGAGAAAAAGTTTTGAAACCACACTGTCTAGCCTGGCTCCCAGCTCTGAACCCTTCGCTGTCTGAGGGAGTCATCCAAACTCACTGTGCCTTAGTTTCATCGTCTCTAAAATGGGGGTAAAAACTCTTCACAATGCTAAGAGTTAGTAACAGTGAATTAATTTAAAAAAATAGTTAATATGTATAAAAGCTAAGAACAGAATCTACTCTAGCACATTGTCAATGCTCCAAAAAGAGGGAGCCTTCATTAAGAAGGATACTTTATTAAGAGGAGCCTTTATTCTGAAGAATCTATCCTTCGACTATTTATAATCACATTATGTAAGCATACGGTACAGTATTAACATCTCCGCTTGTAAATTTCACTGCAAACCTCATAGCTAGATTAACTCCTAAGATCAAGAATGAACTGCCAGTACATTCATGACTGAATCTAGAACTTCTGAGCCATTTGGTCAGTTCAGAAAATATTAAATCCCTCTTATATGAAAGATACTGGACACGGAAATACACTCATTTAATTACGACTGCAGTGAGCCAGATACTATTCTAAAGCTCTTGGGTGACCGTAGTTCACAGATGAGACCCAGTCTCTACCCTAAGTGCCCTCATGAGCACCACAGCTAAATCATGTTCTTTGCCCTTCAGTTAATCACAGCCTGGCAGGGCAGTTAAAGTCCTATAAAGGAAAAAATGGACACCTGCAAGACACGATGATAAGTTCTATCATACGCGAAACACCTGGCAGCCGGGCCAAGGAAACAGGGTGGGTTAGACAGAAACCTGTGTTCCAGGATGAGTGGAATTGCCAGGCATGTTGGTGTCCGGCAGAGGGGAATGATGGCTCTCACCGAACAAAAAAGGGGACGGCGACATGGGTAGCAGCAGAGGGGTAACAGAATGAATTCACTGATTCAGAAAAGACAAGGTGCCTCAGAACTGCCCTGTGGGGGGTGAGGGGGGGCAAAGTCAGAGGCACTGACAGATCTCAGAGCCTGAAGGGTTCAGACCTGCTGTGAAAGACACTGTGGAAGAGATTTTGTCACATCCGTGTTGGTCCCACCAGGTAGGTGAGGAAACATGAAAGCCTGTGTGCCTGCTGAGAGGCAGCAATGGATCCATGACGTGAAAGGTGCCCCAAAGCAGCTGTCCATTACTAATTTTCTTTTAACTGAATCAGATCTAGAAGTGTCTGATTCACTTCTCAGACAGTCCCGAAAGATGACAAAGGGCAAACCACTGAACTGTGTAACACCAGAATCTGCCACTTCACTTTGATCTGAAAACATGATGCCCTGTTGAAGTGAGCTAGCGTGTTTATGTTAATTTTTTAAAAAACAAACAGTACCATATTGTGGGAAGAGGTGAGAAAGGTGCTTTTGGCTTGGTGCCGCCCACTGGGAGCCGTGGAAGAATGTGTGGCCGAGCCACCTGTCATGCCTGCACACTTAAAAGCTGCTTCGGCTGCATGCTTACTAACCGATTTGATGACAACTCAGACACCTTCACAGCGCTGAAGGCAGCGGAGAACAAGAAAAAAGAAGCTGCTGGGGGCAGCGTTGAGGCCCCTAGGGCCAAGAGCACAGCTTCTACTGGGGCACGGACCAATTCCAAGAGGACAGTCTCGGAAACACCATTGGCAAGGTTGACGAGAAAGAGGAGACGCAGCCGTCCTTGAGGTTTAAGAAAGATAGAATAACATGTGTTGGAGGAAGACCGGATCCATAACGTCGGGGGGTGGGGGTGGTAAAATTATTGATGGATGATCAGAAAGGTGACCACTCAGTGAATGAAGATTTGAAAAGCCACTTAAAGCAAAGTTTGAGGGAGGCAAATTTTCTGCACCTTCATTTGGTTTTCATGTTTTAAATGCTATGTTTGCTTTGGCCTGATTGTGAATAGACTTCAATTACAAACTGGTTTTAAATTATTTAAAAATCGAACAGTACTTCTTACGTGCCTATAGTAAACAATGCTCAGAGATGCAGCAGATTACATTAGCTTTATATCTAGACATTTTGTCTGGAAATAAAATATCAAATGTTATTTATACATGAAGTCATGTGATCTCAGAGTTGGCAGCCCTTGAAGGTCATCTAGTGCAACATTCAGACCAGTGCACAAGGCCACCCTCTCCACAGCATCCTGCTTCCTCTGAAAAGC
Organism: Otolemur garnettii; assembly: GCF_000181295.1. Lineage (NCBI taxonomy): Eukaryota > Metazoa > Chordata > Mammalia > Primates > Galagidae > Otolemur > Otolemur garnettii. The sequence goes on along the minus strand of NW_003852432.1, from coordinate 11,590,520 downwards.
CTTATTTACATATTTATCCCATGAATATTTGTTGAGTACCAACAATATGCAAGGTGCTGTACTGGCTGCAAGAAATATAGGACTTAACCAAACATGTACTTTCCTTCTTCATGAAACTTACTCTTTAAAAAAAGTGACTGGCAATTAGCAATTTAAACTGCTGTTCCTCTCCCATCACCACCAAACCCCTCCACTCACCATGAAAAAATGCAATGTCTCCTGCTAGCCAAATATGTTCTGAAACCATCGTCCACTGGCCCTCTGGGAGAGGCGTGAATTCTATTCATAGCCCAGTCTGCTCCCCATGACCTCAGCCACTCCTCACTGTTCAGCCCATATCTTTCTCTAACTCTCTGCATTAACATCTAAAGGAACAAACAACCTCAATGCTGCACCTACCTAAAGCAATAATTATGATGAAAGGCCCCCTAGGTTTTTGGAGGGTTTTTGGTTTTTTTTGTTTGTTTGTTTTTTGAGACAGAATCTTACTTTCTCACCCTTGGTAGAGTACCATGGCTTCAAAGCCCACAGCAAACTCTAACACTTGGGCTCAAGTGATTCTCTTGCCTCAGCCTCCTGAGTAGCTGGGACTAGATGTGCCTGCCATAATACTCAGTTATTTATAGAGATGAGGTCTGGCTCTGGCTCAGGCTGGTTTCAAACCTGTCAACTCAGGCAATTCACCCGCCTTGGCCTCCCAGAGTGCTGGGATTATAAGCATGAGCTACCTTGCTTAGCCCAATCCCCTAGTTGTATTAATAATACTAACACTTGCATAATTCCTGCCATGAACTAAGCACTTTTTTAAGTGTTAGTATAAGTTAGCAGACTTAACCCTCATAAGAACACTACATAGGCACTCATTTTAATCTCCATTTTACAAATGAACAAACAGAGACACACATAATAAAGTCCATGCTTATTAAAAGTAAGCTGGAAAGCAAGGCATGGTGGCTCACACCTGTAATTCCAGCACTTTCAGAGGCTGAGGGTAAGGATCACTTGAGCTCAGGAGTTTGAAACCAGCCTGAGAAAGAGTGAGACCCTCCTCTCTACTCAAAATAGAATAACTAGCCAGGCACTGTGGCGGGGACCTGTAGTCCCAGCTACTTGGGAGGCTGAGGCAATAGAATCACTTGACCCCAAGAGTTTGAGGTTGTTATGAGCTATGATGCCACAGCACTCAACCAATAAATAAATAAATCATCTAGAATTTTGCTACTACACTATCAGTTACAGGAGAAATTAAGAATAATGCTGTTCAATACTATAAGAATCTTAATAATCTATATACTATAAATACAGTGAGTAAATAACAAATGTGTATTTAACAAATGCAGTTTTGTATAGTCATAAATAGTGGTGCAATACTTTTTAGATGCCTGTTCTGATTTTTCTTTTGGATATATCCAGGTCTGCATTGTCCAATATGGAAGTCATTAGCCATACATGGCTAGATAAGTCTTAACCTAAAATTAAATTAATTAAAAATTCAGTTCCTTGGTCCTACTACCTACCTGGCATTAATAGATACTTAATAACCAATAGTCACATGTGGCCAGTGGCTACACTATTGGACAGCACAACACAGAATGTCCCCATCAGTACAGAAAGTTCTGTTTAACAACAGGTATCTAAATGGTGCTAATAATAGTGGGAATATAGGTATGAGAAAGAATGGTGTGCTGAGGACCAGACTGAAGTCCTCTGGGTTAGCTCCTGACCTCCCTGCCCCATGAGCAGAAGGGAAGCGGCAAATGCTTTGTTTTCTTGTTATTTTTTCTCCTTCCTCACACGAATAACGAAAATTCGTTATTGACAAAGTTGGACATGTAAGAAAATAAAATTTAAAAGCAAGTAAGTCATAAATCCCCCAATCAGATGATTCTATTTTGATGTAGAAATTCACTTCTAAATACAGTGTAGCGATTAATACTGATGACCCTAATTTTTCTGTTTAAGGTCAGTTTTTCCTCTGAGTCTTTCAATAGCTAGTAAATCAATATACTATGACCCTCACCAAAAAATCCACTACCTATTACATATTAATGTGCTCACTCCATAAGTAATTATTAAAAATGCCTTTGAATTTAAAAAAAAATTGGCTTATCAGAAACACAGGTGCTCTACCATGGGGAGAAAATGTAACACATCAACTAAGAGAAACGAATTTCAACTATTAGGAAACCCAGGGAATCCCATCCTTTTGTAAAAATATTTTCACACTCCCTTTGAAGAGCAGAATGGGAAAATGTTGAGGAAATTAGGCCTTCCTGTTTCTTCCACATGTGAATAATTATCCAGCTGCATCTCCAAAATAAGTAAGACTGGAAAATTCTTCCAAAGTGTTCCTTGCAGCTGAGTATCAAAGGAAATTTGCATGTTTCTAAAACGATTGTATTTCTGATTCATAATGGAATCATGAGGGTTCTTCTGTTTTTGTCTCTAAATACAAATAGAGTTCAGTGATTTGAACCCACGAGACCTCCCAGCAGACTTTTCTTCTTTTACATTATGACTATATCACAAGAAAAATCATTTTGACAAGTTCCCTTCATTTACTTGAGACCAAAGGCCACAGAAAAACATCTTTGTTCTCCTGCTTGTATTTCTAACGATACCCATATTTTTTTACTATTTTATGAAATTGTATTAAATTCTCTTTATTATATCTTTCTGGATCTTTTAGAACTTTTCTTCCTATTCACATCTGAGAAAACGCACGTCACAATAATATTGTTATGCTTGCCTTTGCTGGGCAAAATATGTTTTCCAGATGTTACTCTTTTATACCAATATAGATCTGAAGTAGCTTGAGGAAGTCACTTCAGTCTAATCTGTTTCCCAAAAGGGCTGAGGATGGCCTGAGCTGGTGATACCACCAAGACACATCTTCTGGTGGCAAGAGGAGGCACCGTACTTGAAAGGTAAGAAAAAGACAGCAAGCAAGTGGTCCTGTGCCCCACAAGACTGTGACCACCTGCTTCATGACCCACCAATGAGTCATTTCCTAAGCAAAGAAAAAACATCTACCCAATGTTAACTTTGAGAGCTCACAAACCACTGAACCAATTTTTCGATAATGTTAGGGAGAACAAGAATGTGTGATGGTGGAGGAGCAGTCTATGCAAAAAGTAAAATTAATAACTGATCCTCTAAAATGTGAAATCCTCTGAATGAAAGAAAATACATTCATGCAAGAAATGCTTCTCGATAGAATAAAGAAATTTAAACCATGAATAGATGTATTTAGAAGACATGAAAATGTAAATCACCTTTAAGTAGAAAATAAAAAAAACGAAAATTACACTGTTAAATGAGGATAAAATCAATGGGGGACGTGGAGGCTCCAGGCCTGAGAAGTGATACGGGCCAGAATTAAGATGTTCCGTTATTGAGAAGCCGGTAATCTGAAAGGAAGTTTGGCATCTGAGAGAGGTGAAAAAGGGAGGGGAGTATAAATATTTTTCCACAAACACTCCTAGTTGAGGAATTTATGTGACTAAGGCATGATACATAACCCAAGGTTCTGATGTTAGTCTAAAAAGACGTGGCTAATTTCCGTGTGCTGTACTTCTGTTCATGAAGGGAAAGGATGCCTTTTCCAAGGTTTAGTATTTGAAAATCTTTCCATAGGGAATATCAAAAACACACATTCTTCCACTACCCCTACTCTGTCACAGTTAAATCCTGGCTTTCCTCCTCACATATTATGGGACTGTGAACAAATGATTTTGCTTCTCTGTCTTGGTTTTTCCACCTGTAAAATGTTGATACTAATAGCAGTTATGACATAAAGTTGTTATGAAGAATAAATAAGGTAAAGATTAAACAAGATACTAATAGCATCTAAAACATGAAATTGTTACAAAGATTAAATGAGATAATGCAGATAAAGTGCTGAGCACAGTGCCTAGAACAGGGTTCACTCCATGATAGGAGGAAGCCATATGAACTATCCGCGCCTTTAAAACCACAGGGATGGGCGGCACCTGTGGCTCAGTGGGTAGGGTAGGGGCCCCGTATACCGAGGGTGGCAAGTTCAAATCCAGCCCCAGCCAAACTGCAACAAAAAAATAGCCAAGCGTCGTGGTGGGTGCCTGTAGTCCTAGCTACTCAGGATGTTGAGGCAAGAGAATCGTCTATGCCCAAGAGCTGGAGGTTGCTGTGAGCTGTAACACCACAGCACTCTACCAAGGGTGACAAAGTGAGACTGTCTCTAAAAAAAATAAAATAAAAATTAAAACCACAGGGATATTTCATAGGAACAAAGCAGTGATCAGTGTAGTATGTTATACGAAGGGGAAAAATAGCCAATGTGACAAAAGAGGGTAAACATCAGTGTCCACTGAGGTATGGTTCTAGGTGTAATGATTCAATACTTGTAGATTTCCAGTGACCAATTGCACAAATACAATTCCCAGTAATTATATTTTCTGCTCTATGGAGTAGCATTCTGTTAAGAGCTGCTATCCAATAGAACTTGCCCTGGTAATGAAAATATCCTATTCCTCTCTATCCAATGCAATACCCTTCTACCACATGTGGCTACTGAGTACTTGGAATATGGCTAGTGTAACTAAGGAATGGACTTTTATTTTATTTTAAATTGAAATAGCCCCATATGGCTGTAGCTACCATTTCAGACAACACAGCTATAGAAAGATCCAAATAAATGGCATACAGAAGTCAGGTATTTAAAACAAGCTTCTCCTTTCATCACTGTACATTACTATGAAAAAAAGATAAATTCAAGTGCCTCGTATCATTCTTAAATTGTGGTACTCTACAGTGCCAGCACAGATATATGTAAGTGTTGAAATCAGGTAGCCCGAAACCTTGGCATAGCTAGCTTCCCAGATCCACACTGACAGATAATCATGAATGATTAACTCAGTAGTTGTAAAAGAGACAGATTGGACACATAGAATTTACTATTTTCTTCTAGGGATACAATGTTAATTACAGAAGCAAATAAATTACTCTGGTTCTATAGATGATAATACTAATAAAATGTTCTCTTTCTAATGATGGGTGAGGAACTCCTGTTGAATCAATTCTCCTAAAGATAGCAACTATATACAAACTCTGGACAAAATATAAAAATCACATATCTGGAAATATTGAAGAACACCCCAGGCAGAATCTGGATGTGAGGGAGAATCTAGAAGGGATCATTACTGAGTGAGTTTCCCACATTTTACAGCCTTTCATCTGAAGGCAGAGCCCAGTTTGGTTCAGTGATGTGTGTCCAGAACCTTGATAAAATCCCACATGTGGTGTAAACAAGCAAAGGACAGAGTTCAGGTAAACACAGCAGCTGAAAAGTGAGTGGTATATTCTGGAAAGGAGAGAGAAAGTGAGGGAAAAGTTCCAAATCCTGTTCACAAATTCTACCCAAATCTCAGCTAAACCATGCACTATGTATGCACAGGGCAGATTCTAAGCAGCCCAGTTAAAACTACTAAATAGGCTGGGCAGCACCTGTGGCTCAAAGGAGTAGGGTGCTGACCCCATATACCAGAGGTGGTGGGTTCAAACCCAACCTCCAGCCAAAAACAAACAAAAAAGGACAACAACAACAAAAACTACTAAATAGGCACTTCCTCTATTACCCATTATAGGGGAACCAGAGCTTGAAATGTGAACCCAACCAAGTTCACTGCCCACTAAAGCTATAAAATTAATACTCTTCTAAGGAATATAAAAGAACCTTAAAGTCACTACAATATAACATTCATAAAGTCCAGGGTGCAATCCAAAACTCTCAGATACACAAATAAATAGAAAAACATGACCCATATGTAAGAAAAAAAAGCAATCAATGGCAACAGACAAATCCTGAGAGGACCCAGATGATGGATTCAGCAGACAAACATTATAATCATGCTCATTAAAGGAAAATATGCACATAATGAATGAACAAAAGTGAGAAATTTCCACATAGAAATAGAAACCACAAAAAAAGTACTAAATGGAAATTTTAGAACTGAAACTATATGTCTAAAATGAATATTTTGGATCAGCTTACGAGATTAGAGAAAGAAGTTAGTGAACTTAACACAAAATAATAGAAATTATCAAATCTGATGAACGAAAGAAAAAATATTTTATAAATTTAACAGACCCTCAAGGATCTGTGGAAGAATAGCAAAAGGAGATAGAGGATTATTAAACCAACAGATCCATAGATCAATAGAATGATAAGTAGATAACTGGAATCCCAGAAGGGAGGAAGGAGAGGGAATGATAATTTTCTAAATTGTGTCAAAGGTGGTCAGAAATGTAAACTAAAAGATTTTATTTTTTTATTAAATCGTAAACACATAGATCGTGTATACATTAATGCATTTACGGAGTACAACGTGCTGATTTCATACAGAATTAGGAGCGGTTACATCACACTGGTTAATATTTACCTCATCTCATTTACTTAAGTATTGTGTTAAGACATTTATACTCTATACTTAATAGATCCAACATTTACCCTTTCATTATGCACCCTAGGTGTGATCCCACCATTCTAAAAGATTTTATAAGTTTAAAATATCAAGTGGGATATACACCAAAAACTAATTACTGAAAAAAACTGATATACTAAGATTTCATAGAACACACACACAGATTACACCACACACATCTAATATACATACATACATCCCTCAGCCACGCCAACACATATACCACACACACCCCCATACACTTTTCACTGTATTTTTTATCTTCCTCCGAATGTTTGGTTGATTGATTTTGCTTATTTCTTATATCTACATTTTTTTGCTTATATTTGCTTATATCTACATCTCAGATATACTATAAAGTCAGTACAGAAATATAGATATTAGGTGCTTACACCTGAATCTCAGATATACTATAAAGTCAGTTCATTTCTAGACCCTTTTGAGAACAAATTCTCGGGATTAGCATTGTGTAGTTTCTTTCAGTTCTCTGTTAAATTAATTGTAAGAATTTATGTCCTTTAACTAGTACAGCAAATCTAGGTATATAGTAAGGATATTTTTACTTGAAGAAGCACACAGGGTTTTTTAATGATCTCACATTCAGATGACTATACCACAGCACTGGCAACGTCCAGAACCAGTCAGACGTGACTTTAAAATGGCATTTGTAATACAGAAAGAACAAGTAGCCAGCACAAACAGGTCATGTTCTGAAAGGTAAATTTCAAATTATTTCGCAAAACTTTAAAAACATTTTTTCATGTAATAGCACTGTAAGTAGTTGGTTTATTTCCTATAGTGCTCAGAGGTCTATATAATTACCAGAATTGCACATATTTACAAAAAAATTAACAAAAAAAAAAGATATATATCTCAGGACTTTAACCAAACAGGAAAACTGGAAAATACATCATTTTTCTTTTGGAATGTTGACACTGGAGGAAATGCATTTTTAAGGGGCTTATGAAAATTTAGTTTCATTACAGCTTTTCTGTTTACTTGCAAAGGGTCTTTATAGCCACAATATGAAGCAGGTCCCAACCAGTAAATTTTACACAACCCGAAAATGAGTTACATACAAAGGAATCGAACAATTAAGTAAAAACATTGAGCATAATAGAGGCCATGTTTTTCACGGTTGAAAAAGCAAATTCAAATATGGTAAAGAAGAGCGCTAGAACAACCCCGTGGCACAGGACTAAAATTGGAGGTATAGGCTGAAATTATAGCTTTTGACATGTAGATAGATAAAAATAGAACTAGGTATAGGGTGTATATGTATGTGGGTGGAGGGGCAGCATAGGTGTGTATTTCTTTACCAAGTCAGCAGAAGGGGTCAAGAACCAAGGAACCTCCAGATGTACGAGGGACACTATGAAAATACTGAGCTATGCAAAATTAGGAAACTGGGCCAAGTGCAGTGACTCACACCTGTAATCCAAGCACCCTGGGAGGCCAAGGCAGGTGGATGGCTTGAATTCATGAGTTCAAGACTAGCCTGAGCAAAAGGGAGACCCCTTCTCTACTGAAAATAGAAAAACTGAGGCAAGGTTGTTGTTAGCTAGGACACAACGGCACTCTACCCAGGGCAACAGCTTGAGACTCTGTCTCAAAAAAAAAAAAAAAAAAAATTAGGAAACATAAATCATTTTGATTACTCTATTTTCTGAACATAATCACCTCAACACTCTATGCACTTTTCCATTCTTGTTAACCATTTTTGAAAACATTTTCTCCACACTAATTTTTTTCAAGTGCTATAAGCTCACTTTCATAGGCTTTGAACAGCTTCCTCTGGGCTGGAAAACTTTCTTCTGCACAGTTGAGTTTTTACTGTAGGGATGGGAAATAGTCACACAGGGCCAGGTCCGGACTCCAGGGTGGACGAGTCATAAGTTTACTCTCTGTGGGCCCCAGGAGCTGAATGGTGATGTCGGCTGTGTGGGTGAACACACTGTCATGATTCAAGCCGGTTCCCTGCAGTCCTGCCCTTGGCTGCCATTCCTGAAGCTTCTCGAAAACTTACAGCAGGCCCACTGGTGTGTGCCACAGAACGAACACAGGCCTTAGTTCCTCCAGAGGAAGAGGTGCAACCGACTGTTCCATTTTCTTTCCAACACTTCAGGCCCTCTTCACTTTTGTTGGTGGATGTTGATCAGGAAAACCCGCTGTCTGCTGATGCTTATTCTCTGGATCAAACTGGTAAATCCAGTTTCATCACCAGTAACGACAAGGTCAGAAAAGCGTCTAGACTTGCCCCTGTTGAATCTGACCAGCATTTCTCCACATCTTTCAATGCAGACGCGTTTTATTCATTTGTCAAAGTGTGAAGCACTCACCAGGGTGAAACTTTCCTCTTGCGAAGATTATCGTGCAAGATTTTGGACACTGCTGGTGGTCCGATCTGTGGTGCTCCTTCAAGGTCCTTACATGTCACTTGGTTGTTTTCAGGAACCATTTTATCCACAGACACTGTGGTCGCTGGACACCCATTCCTCTGTCTCTCCCTGATGTTTGGCCTCTGCTAAATTCTGGAAAACACCAAATAGTTATTGTGCAGAAGGAGTAAGTAAGGTTCCTGAAACCTCCTTGCAAACAGTGAAGGCTTTGATGCTTGTTTAACCCACTTTTAAAATCATAGAAAATCATCATACAAAATCACTACCTTCTCACCTCCCTAGCGGACACGGACCAAGTGCTGGGCAGATAGAAAAGACTGAAGCCCTCCCAGCAGCACTGACAAGTAGAACACCTTGACACTCAGAATCAGAAAGGATGCTGCTCTTGATTGTATTTCTTGGAAGTGACATAATGGACCATTCCACAGTCTGTTTCAAAACTTTCATAGCAACCTTTTTTATAAGCTCATCTAACACCCAGGTCTCGGTTTCATAATTCTATTCTCCAGTAAGAGTGAATGTGAATTTTTGGAAATGGCTGATTTCAGGTTGAGACAGGAAGAACACAAAATTTGAAAAGATAAAGTGTAGTTATGCAAAGTAATTTTAATATTTGCTTGCATTTTTCAAGTAAATGTTGTCCAATCACTACCTACACCAACCCATTGTAATATTCCATCTGCCCCATTCCTTTCTAGATCTCTCACAGTCCACATCTAGTCTAAGTATCTCCTCTCTCCCCCTTTTCCTCTCAACTCCCACTAAAATCCAGGCTCCCGACAAAACGTATATGGCTCCTCACTTTTGTCTTCATTCATTTGCTTTCTCCTCATTTCTTTATTTCCCCTTTGAAAAATCCTTCCAGGGTAAATTTCCTTTCCTTGCTTCTCCCTTCCCCATTCTCTGGTTCTATAGTTCAAAAAGCCAGGGATCAAAACAGCAGATTCAATATATCTCGTAGAAACTAAAAAAGAACAAGCTATTAGATATAGAATTTTTTTACAGGTAGAGCCAAAGGGAGAAAATATTTTTTGTTTCTAATGTTTTTTTAAACCCAGACACATGTATCATGAGCAGCGGTAGCAATAATCTGTCTCCCTTTCTAATATCATCTAACCTCTTTCTTAAAACACCCCACACATACTATGTGAGGGTGTTCAGCACAGCCCCTGGGTGAAGGGTTCCACTACCACTTGAATTTTACCCTAGAAATGAAAAAAATGTAACCTAAACATCTGGACTCCCCCATATCAATCTGAAATTTGAATAAACACTACACACCATCCTGAACATGAAATTCTTATTTGACGATACAATATTATAAGTAGAATTGCTTTCTGCCAAAAATAAATCCTCATTTCAGCTGGCAAGCTCCCCATTAGAATGGGCTCAGTGTTTCCTTTACAGGCATTAAAGAAACAACATGTTGAACAGTTATCAGTCTTTCACATTCCAGATCTGTTTCCTTCCTGTCAGGTAGCTGGTATCAGATAATGTGCAGAATGGAAGTATTTCTAAAAGAGGAAGGGCTGTTAGCATTGTAGCGTCATGGGCACAATGTACACCAAGGGGGACAAGTGGGACAAGTTTGCTGGGATTAAAGCAAGGATATAAAGCATAGGTCACAAGAATGCTAGAGTTCAGGGTGAGACACACAAAGAGTAAGCAAGTTGCCCCCAAATTCCATTGCACAATTTTGTTCATAGTCAGCCTTATATCTGTACATGAAATAATTTAGACATGAATAGTATACAATTAAGTAATTTTGGAAAAAGTGAAATTTATGTTATTTTCTAAACATTATATGAGTCTTGATATCTGATACTATGAAGCAACAGAAAACAAATAACAGAGAGATATTCTTGCACTTTGTTTCTATCTTAGCGTCTGTATAGATACATGAAATGAATATGCTCCCATTTACAATAGTGATGATCATATTTAAATGAAGCACACTAAATGAAAAATACTGTGTCTCTGAAGGATTAGACTAAAAACAAAATTTCTTTTGGCATTGTGCTCTTGTGTAAACTCATAAAGAATACTTTCCAAGGCCATTGTTTGAGTAATATGAAATTTGGAAATACATTAGAGGAAATGATTTGTTAACCAGCTGCCTTTCTTATACATTCCATTAACAAATTAATCTGTACCAAAGGGGCCACCATACAAGGTCAAAAATGAAGCAAGTCCTTGCATGCTTGTCACTAGGACTAAAGACACACAAGAGAGATAACATTCTGGGAACGAACTAAGCCTGTTGGGACATTCATGAATGTTTCCTAATTAACATTTGGGGTAGAAGGAATACCGATGGTATTTAGTCATTTCTTAATATAGATTATATTTAGAATAGATCAAGTCTTGAAATAAATCATCATGTCCATATGAAGTGCATTTGCAATCAGTCAGCTTGGAGAGGGAGGCTTTATTGGCAAGTACTGTGTGGTCCCCCTTACACCAGGTACCAAGAGAAGAACAAATTCACAGAGACAAAGTAGAATGGTGGTTCTCAGGGGCCAGATGGAAGCAATGGGAGAGGGAGTTATTTAATAGGTGTAGAGTTTCAGTTCCTCAAGATAAAAAGAGTTCTGAAGATCACGCGACAATGTGAACATACTTAACACTGCTGAAATGTACAACTACAATGGTTAAGATATTAAGTTTATACTATGTCTATTTTACCACAATTAAATATTTTTTGTTTTTTTAATTAAATCATAACTGTGTACATTAATGTAATCATGGGGTGCAATGTGCTGGTTTTATCAACAATTTGAAATATTTTCATCAAACTGGTTAATATAGCCTTCATTATTAAACTGGTTAATATAGCCTTCATGGCATTGTCTTAGATATTGTGATTAGACATTTATATTCTATACTTAGTAAATTTCACATGTACCCTTGTAAGATGCACCATATGTGTGGTCCCACCAATTACCCTTCCCTCCCCTCCCTCTCCCCTTTCTCCTTCTTCTTGGGCTATGATTGGGTTATAACTTTTATAAGAAAGCTATAAATTGGTTTCATAGTAAGGCTGAGAACACTGGATACTTTATCTTACATTCTTGAGATATTTTGCTAAGAATATATTCCAGCTCCATCCATGTAAACATGTAAGAGATAAAGTCTCCATCTTTCTTTAAGGCTGCATAATATTCCATGGTGTACATATACCACAATTTATTGATCCATTTGTGGGTCCATAGG
>NW_003852432.1:11544134-11576221 GCF_000181295.1 Otolemur garnettii | reverse complement strand
CACTTCATTCTGGCTAAGTCTTAGAAGGTGGCATGCTTCCAAATATTGGTCAATTTCCTTCAGATTTTCATTTATCTGAGAATCAAGTTTCTCATAATATTCATTAATGATTTTTTTGAATTTCTGAGGAGTCTGTTGTTATTTCATCATTACCATTTCTGATTGATGAAGTTAGAGATTTTAATCTTTTTTTCCTGGTTAGATTAGCCAAAGGTTTATCTATTTTATTGACCTTTTAAAAAAACGAACTTTTTGATTAATCTGTTATATAATCCTTTTGTTTTCAATTTCATTTAATTCTGCTCTAATTTTGGTTATATCTTTACTTCTGCTGGGTTTGGAATTGGAATGCTCTTCCTTTTCCAGTTGCTTGAGAAGTCCCATTAAGTTGTGAACTTCTTTTTTTTCCATTCTCTTGAGGAAGGTTTGCAGTGCTATAAATTTCCCTCTTAGGACTGCCATTGCAGTATCCCAAAGATTCTGATAATTCATGTCTTCATTATCATTTTATTTGAAAAATTTGATAATTTTCTTCTTGATCTCGTTTGTGACCCAGATATCATTCAGCATAAAGTTTTTTAGCTTCCATGTTTTTGTATGAGTATGCAGATTCCTGTTGTTACTGAGTTCAACTTTTATTCCATGATGGTCCAAGAAGATGCATGTAATAATTTCTATTCTTTTAAATTTGCTGAGGTTAGACTTATGACCTAAGATGTGATCAATTTTGAAGTATGTTCCATGGGCTGATGAGAAGAATGTGTATTCAGTTTTGTTAGGATGAAATGTTCTGTAGATGTCTGTTAAATCCAAATTGTTAATGGTTAAGTTTAAGTCTACAATTTCTTTGCTCAGCTTCTTATTGGAGGATCTATCCAAAGGAGTGTTAAAATCTCCAACTATTATGGAGCTGGAGGAAATCACGTTGCTCATGTCTGTTAAAGTCTCTCTTATAAATTGAGGAGCATTCTGGTTGGGTACATAAATGTTCATAATTGAAATCTCATCATGTTGAGTGTTAGCCTTAACAAATATGAAGTGACCATCCTTATCTTTTCTTCCTTTTGCTGGTTTAAAGCCTATAGTATCTGCAAATAAAATTGCAGCACCTGCTATTTTCTAATTTCCATTTGCCTGAAATATAGATGACTGTCCCTTCACCCTGAGTCTATATTTATCTTTTAAGGTAAGATGAGATTCTTGTATGCATCAGATGTCTGGCCTGAGTTTTTATATCCAGTCAGCCAACCTGTACCACTTTAGAGGACAATTTGAGCCATTCACATTAATTAAGAATATTGATAAGCCTGGTAGAATTTTGGATATTGAGTTGCTTGAAAGTCCAGTGGACATTTTTAATCCTTTCACCACTGTGGAAGTTAGAATTTGATCAAAAGTTTCTGAGTGAGTTTTACCTTTGTGGTGGAGGATTACTTTGGTCATTATGGAGGATAGGTCTGAGAATATCCTGCACAGCTGATTTAGTTATGGCAAATTTCTTCAAATAGTGAATGTCATTAAAGTATTTAATTTCTCCATCATAGATGAAACTCAGTTTAGCTGGATATAGGATCCTGGGTTGAAAGTTATTTTGTTTTAGGAGATTAAAAATCAATGACCACCCTCTTAACTTGAAAGGTTTCAGCAGAGAGATCTGTAGTCATTCTAATATTCTTTCCCTTGTAGCTTACGGTTTTCTTACGTCTGGCTACTTGCAGAATTTTCTCTTTCATATTAACTTTAGTAAAGTTAATTATGATGTGCCTGGGAGATGCCTTATTTGGGTTGAGTCATTTTAGAGTTCTGAAACTGTCTGCTATCTGAATTTCAGAATCTCTTGGCATATCTGGGAAGTTCACTTTCATAATCTCATGAAAAAGGGCTTCTGTGCTTTGCAAAGCAACTTCTTCACCTTCAAGGATTCCTATAAGGAATCCTATTAGTTTTCTTAGAATTATCCCACAGCTCTCTGAGAGAATGATTGGTTTTTGTTCTCCTTTTTTCTTCCTCTTTGAGAGTTGGGGGGCATTCTAAAGCTTTGTCTTCAATGTCAGAAATCCTTTCCTCTGCTTGCTCCATTCTGCTAATGAGGGATTCTACTGTATTTCTCAGTATGTCCTCTTTGAGGGCTGCAAATTCTTGTCTCAGTGTGTCAAAATCTTTGGTGATTTTTTCTTTGAATTCATTAAATTCTTGAGACAACTTTTGAAATGCTCCTTGAATTTCTAATTCCAACTTTATCTCCATTCTATTAATCTTATTTGAAATCCAAATTCTGAATTCAATTTCTGACATCTCAGCCATTTGTTTATGAATGGGATCTTCCATTGTGTCTGCCATATCATTCCTTGGGGGAGTTGATCTACTCTGGTTATTCATGTTAATGGAGTTTTTCTGCTGATTCTACACTGTTTGGCTATATGAGCAGATAAGGTGAAGTTGGATTGGGGGGGTCCTGGAGTAATGATTAACCAGCCCTTTGCCCATAAGCTGGGACTGGTGTCTGTACCTTTTCCCAGAGCTTTGCAAAGGATCCATACAGTGCTGCAGCCTGAGACACTGGGGACTTACTTGGTGTGGTGGGGCTAATGGCTCTGTCTTGTTTTCAGCTGGTCTTTGTGCTACCCTAGTGAATCAGTTAGTCTGGGTTGATGTCTCAGCTATGGAGATATACCCAGCAGTTAAGTCACCCCATCCCCCACAGGCAACAACTGGAAAAAGAAAATCAATCCTTCCCACAACCACACACCCAGTGGATAGTCCTCGGGTGACTGGTCCAGTCCAAGAGATCCAAATCAATTGTACCAGTCAGGACCTAGTCTCAAGTGGGAGAGTTCAAAAGGTCTCCAGCAACTAGACAGCAGGAGTCTGCTGGCAGCTCAAGTATGACTCATTCTGGTGCTCCATGGAGTCAGAAGGACTCCCCCAGCAAATGCATTAGTCTGGGAAGGTTGATGCCTCTGCCACCTTGCATCTCTGTCACACCCAGTCATTGGTAACCCCACAGGGCTATAACCCACTTCCCTCCAATGAGCAGATGCTCCACCAGGGATTTGCACCTGCCTGAGTCACAGGGAGATCTATGTCTCCTGGGCCAGGCCTCCACACTCTGCCACCATCTGGCAGGGGAAGTTGAGGCCTGACAACCTTGGGTAGTTAATGAAAGCTGAGGCAGTTCACTCAGTTCCAGCCCCATCCTTGAGTGATGTTGCTGATGCTTATATTTTCACAGAATTTGTGATTCTGTTCTGGCTATATTGCCCTATGGACCAGGTGCTATTTGAGTTCA
Organism: Otolemur garnettii; assembly: GCF_000181295.1. Classification (NCBI taxonomy): domain Eukaryota; kingdom Metazoa; phylum Chordata; class Mammalia; order Primates; family Galagidae; genus Otolemur; species Otolemur garnettii. Next base: position 11,572,932 of record NW_003852432.1, on the reverse strand, counting down.
CAGAAACTGTGACTCAGCCCCAGAGTTGTGCCTCTGCCCGGAGCTGACATGTCTGTCTCTGTTGTAGTCTGTGTTGGGGCAGGTGTGGTTTGAGCTTACACTGAGCTCTCAGTTCCAGCCTCTCCCCACCTGCTTTTGTCTCAGCTATGATCCCCTGAGGGCAAGATGCTTTTTAGGCTCACTGAAGCAGTCCTGGATCAGCTCCACCCTGGGAGTATGCCATCTCTGCATACGCATCTTCTATTCTTGGTCTCCACTGAGCCCACCCAGGCAGGTAATGCCTCAGGCATACCCTTTACTCATGTGGCCTGCATTACTGTCCAAGATCTGTTCTGCCAGCGTCTGCCACTGGAGAAGATGCCCATCTTTCTCTGATTGCCCAGAGAGACAGGAGTGTCTCTCCAAAATATCCCCAGGAGTGTGAGCCCTATTGTTCCTGCTGCTGCCGCTGCTGCTCTGTGCCATGGGACACCACCTGTCACTCTCCTGTCCAATTCCTTCAGTCCACCATCTCCTCCTTACCCCCATGCTGCAGAATCAGCACAGACCTGCAACAGGCCACACCCTGTCCACACCCCTCAAGAAAGTGCCCAAGAATCTGGACTTCATGGGGGCCAGGCTTCCAGACCTCAGGGTGAGAGTGGAGGGGAGTTCTGGGAGTTCAGAATTTCAGGTAGAGAATATGTACAGTTTTATATAGTTTTATGCCTGGCTGGAGAGTGCCATAGCACCCCAGGAGAAGGTGGTCCTGTTTTTAGAGGGTTTCTCCCATGGGATAAAATGGGAGGATGTTTGAATTCTGCTCACTTGTTTGTAGAAAGCATACTACGAGCTGTTCTCTTGGGGGAGGGGACTCCCATCCAATTGGCAATGGATTTTGTACTTTTTGTTTGTATCCTTGGGGTCACCGCTCCCCTCAGCAGGGTTGATGTCCGTTCTTCAACCTTCTCTCTTGTCTCAGCTCCAAACCATTAAGCTTACTTGCTAAATTTCTGTACTTTAACTCTCCTTCTGAATGGAAGCCTCTGTGGAAAGCTGGCAGCTCCAGTCGGCCATCTTGCCTCCACCCCCTAAATAGTTTTTAAAGAGAGAAAAAAATACCTCAATTATTTCCTATAATCTCCAGATAGAATCCTGGGGGAAGGAAAGTGCAGGTGTGCTGGGTGTGTTAGGCCCTTTCTGATCCCATCTCTGCCTACCCCGACCTCTGGTGACTTCTCCTTCCCTCATACCCTGTAACCTTCATTGCACCTGGAAGTCCCCAGAGAGCAACCTCTTTGTTGAACTCTTAACTCCCAGCACATTTCTACTTTCCCCTCAAGATCTGGTAGCAAAGCCAAGGAAGCTGGAACAGCAGGGTCCTTCACAGTTTCCTTCCAAAGCCAGGTGCTTAATTTTTAATTTGTTTTTATTGTCATTGTTGTTGTTCTCATAGAGTTTCCTCCTAGCCAGGCGTGGCTCATGCCTATAATCCTAGCACTGTGGGAGACTGAAGCAGGTGGATGGCCTGAGCTCAAGGAGACCAGCCTGAGCAAGAAGAGACTCTATTTCTAAAAAATAGAAAAAACTAGTCAGATGTTGTGTCAGGCACCTGTATTTCCAGCTATTTCTGATGCCCAGGCAAGAAGATCACTTGGGTCCAGGCGTTTGAGGCTGCTGTGAGCCTCCTGTCCCCACACCCCATTGTGTACGTATAGTCACAGACAGATTGTACTGGGCGAGCCTTCCCAACCAAGCTGTGTGTTTCCTAGGAGAAGGTATTTATTTGTCTCTCTCCTTCAGTTCCTGTACATAGTACAGGATAAATATGTCTTGACTTAAAAGAAAGTTAGTGGCAGAGCCAGGACTAAAATTTAGTCTTTAGTATTTCTCCCCACCACTCACGCATCTTCTCTTGGTTATCCAGTTAGGGGCACATAAGCTTCCCTCTTAGAAATGTAAGAATTAGGGGTGGCACCAGTGGTTCAGTGGGTAGGGTGCTGGCCCTATGTACCAAGGGTGGTGGGTTCAAACCTGGCCTCAGCCAAACTGCAACAAAAATTATCCAGGCATTGTGGCAGATGCCTGTAATCCCAGCTACTTGGGAGGCTGAGGCAGCAGAATTGCCTAAGCTAAGCCCAGGATTTGGAGGTTGCTGTGAGCTGTGATGTGACAGCACTCTATCGAGGGCAATAAAGTGAGACTCTGTCTCTAAAAAAAAAAAGAAAGAAAGAAAGGTAAGGATTAGTTTGTTACGTGAGGTGGGAGTTAATCAGGTTTAACTTGACAGCTCCTGCTTTATGACACTAAAGCTTTCTGTTAAGCCACTGAAGCTTTCTGAATCAAAACAGGGATTTAGATGTAAATAAGCTGTATACAAACTTGACTTTCCACTTGATGGAAAGGTAAAAGTTGGACTTAATAGTTTTGTCTGCACACTGAACAAACAACTCCTAAAATACATGCCTATAAAGTGAAACATGGAAAAAATGCTCATGATAAAAAGCTGTCCTCAGAATGAATTTTACATCTTTAAAACCTTAAGGAGAAATTCATTTGTAGGTACATCTGTGGGCTGGGGCAGCATTCATATTTCTGAATCATGAGCAATTTAGTAAGAATACAAACAAATAACACCTAACATGTACTTAGCATTATGGGCATTTTGCTGTTTTCCATGTGTTGCTGTGTTCCAGCCTCTTGGCAGCTCTATGAGGTAGGGACTCTCACTATTCCTATTTCACAGGCTTCAAGAGAATAAGTTAAGTGTCCAGGATCACCCAGCCACAATTGGCACTCATGGCCTGGCCCCCTTCACCATGCAGCTACACTATCTACCTTTTTTTGAAATCCACTTTTTATGGAGTGCCTTCAGTTCAAGACAAAGCAGTCTGGCCTGCCCGGGGATCCAGGCATTCCCTGCATTCACAGAGCGGTAATGATTATGTTGTTAGGGATGAGTAAGAAACAGGGAGACATAAACCTTACATACTTAATAAAATGAATCATGCAGACATTGCCTGTAGGGCAGGCAACTGTTTCAGGGAATCTCGAGACACAAAATTCCTGGGACCATAACTTAAGTATACATTACAGTGAAGTTGCTCTCTGAGTTTTAATTTATGAGTAGATTTTATTTAGAAACACAATTGTTTTTATAATACAGCAATAACAAAAAGGTCACTCTGAATAAACAGGAATATATGTTTATGTTGTATAGACTCTTGTTCCAAAGAATTATTAAAACTGTAAACCAGGCTTTACAGAAGGCAGAGGCAAGAGGAAAGCATGTTGCTATCTTATCCTGAAGGGCAGATGAAGATATCAAAACAGGGAATTGTCTGCTTGGTATATTATAAACTTTAACTGGAAAAGGAAAGTAAATAAGTAATAAAAGTATCATGTCAAGAAGAGAAAATGTTTTTCATTTCAATATTTTTTAAGAATGACAAAAATAAAAAGATGGAATTAAAATCAATGGTCAGTTTTTGTACACTGCTTTAAATTTCACAAACCGTGTTTGCCTTTCAAATTGCTAGCTCAGAGAGTTTTGCATTAGAACATTTTCCTTTCTAAATTTAAAGTAGTAATATATTGTTAACCTGCAGAAACAAAAAGAAAAAGGATATATAATACAGTTCCAGTAATTAATTATTGTAAATATGAAAGTCCAGACAATTGTTGGTATGACACATTTCTTTTGTTGTACATATATTAGAAAAAAATTAAGTTAAAAAAGAGTTTTTGGCACAAGGTGGTTGACTAAACATATTCATTCATCCATCCTCTTTCCTTCTCTAGATTTTATTAAAAGTAAAGAAATGAAGAAGTTTGGCTGAGTAGCAATTTAAGAGCCTGAAGCTGAAGGATCACATGAGATCAGGAGTTCAAAACCAGACTGGGCAACATAACATGACTTCCTCTCTCCAAAAAAAGAAGGAAGGGAGGAAGGAAAGAAAAAATAGAGGAAGAAAGGAAGGGAGGAAAAGAGGGAGGGAGGGAGGAGAAAAGAGAAAGAGACAGAAAAAAGTAAAAAAGAGACAGGGAGGAAGGGAGGGAGGGAGGAAGGAAAGAAAGAAGGAGTTATACATAAAATCACAAAAACACAAAAACAAAGGAACTGGAGATGAACTATTAGCAAATAAATTATTTTCAATAAATTTTCAGGAGGCAAAAAATAGAATGAGATGGGATAATAATTTGTTCAGAAACAAGTCACAGCCCAGAATGTGTTCACATTCAAATCTTTAAAATCAACCTACACAGACATCAGGAAAGTGCTAATTATGGTTGGGCGGGGGCAGGAGGTAAATTCACACCTAACAGGTACAATGTGCTCTGGGTAACAGGCACACTTATAACTTTGACTCAAATGGTATGAAAGCAATCTGTGTAACCAAAATGTTTGCACCCCCATAATTTTCTGAAATAAAAAAAAAAGAATTATTTGCTGATAAGACCAGAGAGAGGATCCTCTGGCAATCCCATTTCACAATCTCTTCTGCTCTTTGGGCAGTACTGATAATAGAATGGGATACCTACCACCCTGCTTCTAGAATCCTTCCCTTCACTCCTCTACAGCACAGGAATTCTCTGGATAATTCTGTGCTTCTGTGATTAGTAGTATTCATTGGACATGTTTAGGAACTGTAGAAGCATAAGTGGCTTGATTTTCCAGAACACAGCAGCTTCAGGATACAGTGTCTAGTAATTTAAAATAAATGGTTTTCATATTTCCAAAATGTTAGAAAAGTTCCAATGATTTATAGAGTTAATTGGTCAATCATTGCCAACTGGGATTAACTAGAAAAATACAAACACACACACACACACACACACACATACACACACATATCCCAAATCTCCGCATAGTTCAGTTTTGTTCCAAAAGGAACTGATAATCCCTAAAGCCACAAAAATACCAATAGTAGCCTGTTGAGATCTGGGATAGCACTCTGGGCCTGGGTGAGTTAATTTTAACCTATATTAGAAGGGTATTAATAATTACTACAGAACAGAATGTAATTGTCACCTGATAAAAATTTAAATTGTATAATTTGAAAGATAGAGTTTTTCTAAATGTAGCTCTCAGATTCCCAAAGCTCCGCCAGTAAGAATAGCTGCTGCTTGCCTAGGAGTGACACATTGAAATGAGACCCAAGTGACTGAGTTTCCAGGTTACAGTAACTGTTGGCTCTAAGTTAACTTGTGGGCAGACAGCTATGTGAAGGCAGTGCAGCCCTAGAGGTGTAGGACTGCACCACATCAATTCCAAATTCATCTCTCCATAAGAATAACATAGGATAACCCTCACTCTCCTCATGTCCCTCTGGTGAATATCCTCTCTGCAGATGGGATTTATCCAAAAAGCTGGCTTACATTTCTACAGCTGAAGTCTATAGGTAGGCTGTGTCTTCATCCAGATAAACCTGAATTGCCAGCTCCCTGTGGACTTTTCACTGGAAGCCTCAGTTTTTGCTAACACTAAGCTATTAAAAGCTAATAGCAAATTAACAAGGTATACTCATCTATTAGTTGGGAATTCCTTTTATGTGGTGTTCATTTCACACCTGAGACACAGCTTCCATAGACACCTGCACACAAGCTTCTCCACGTTTACAGACTCCCATCCCCACATCTCACCCTTTAATTCTGCCTTCTTGCTTGTCACTAGAGATGAGCTCCGCGTGCTCCTGGCTAAGGCCAACCAATTCTTCCATTTGTGCAGTAGACACATCTACTCCCTCTTGCTCAAGAACATCAAATCAGAAATGTTCACCTCTCTCCTGCATCATCCATTCCCCTCTCAGCCCTGTCACATGCACACGTGCTAGTATTTTTTCTATTTTAAAAAGTTTTGTTCTTGACTCCTCTTCCTGCTTTTCTCAGCCACTCCATTTCTCTCACCCTTTATGTTAAATTTTCTCTAAAGAGTAGCTAAGCCCACTCCAGTTGTTTCCAGTTCCTCTGCCTGTGCCCTTCACCACTCATCACACTTCCAAAACACGCAGAGTGTCGACAAGCTCCCCAGCTAAGGCGGTGGTCAGTTCTCAGTCCTTATCTTACTGGAAATAGCAGCAGTATTTGTCACAGTCCTTCATTTCTTCCTCCTTAATACTCTCCTTCCAGTTAAATTCCAGGACGCCCAAGTTTCCTGGCTTTCCTCCTGCCTGGTGTGATAGCCCTTGCCAGTCTGTTCTTTCTCTCTCCCGTACCTTTCAACATTGCAATTCCTCACAGCTCAATCGTTCTTCCCTAACTCCATTCAGTTTCTGGTGATCTCACAATCCCTTGGATTTAAATACAATACTACTCATATAGGCAACCGATCTGTCATGAGGACAGATCTCTCAACTGAATGCTCCTCTGTCAGACTCTGTAGGTCCTGCCTCCTTGCAGTTTGGTGGTGTGATGTGACTAGCTTGGTCAATGCTCTGTGAGAGGAAGTAATGGTGTCACAGCTGGGCTGACAGATTAGGAGCCGTTGTAAGAATCTCTAGTTCTTCTCTTCCCCTGCTGCTGCCATGTTCCAAATCCAGTTATGACCTGGTGTCAGCTCTGGTTCCCAAGTATGTGTGTAGAGCAGAGCTTCCAACATCATGTTTGATGGGTATCCTCGGTGAGAAGTACACCTTTCCTACTCAGTTAATATGCCTGAAAACAGGTTATAGAAGTTCCATTTCCCTGGCTTCAACAGTTGAATTTATCAAAGAGGATTTTGATGTAGACAAGAAATGAGTCCAGGACAAATCTAGCATAGTGCTATGCCTCAAAAACATTTGCATAATTTATTTTTTGCACTATAATATATATTGCTTACTTTTGAGAAAGCTACAATAGTCTCATTATCTAACTTTCTATTCATCAAAGTTTCCAGAAAGGATGGAAGTAATAAACAACTTGGTATTAGTCATTTGTGATCTGTTCTTACAAACCATATGTGAAGATCAGGCATCTGTTAAGATTCTGCTTTTAAGATGCCTTTTTTATATCCAAGATTAAAGTAAAAAGCCAATGAATATTTTAAATATGTTGGCCACATGCAAAATGTATTTTAAATTGTTTATTAAAATTTTTCTCCACCCGTATGTAAAAACTTGACTTAATTTAATACACACAGTTGGTTTTAGACAAAATGAAAAATAAGGAAAAACAAAGTATTTTTTATATTCAAAATTAAGCCCATGATGGCAAACAATGAAAAATAATAACAAACCAAAATCAAATACCTCAGGTCTAAGATGATAGAAAAACAGAGTATTGGCATTGTTGGTAAAATATAAGTGTTAACCCATAAAAATCTCAGTAAAAATGATTTAAATATAGACAAGGACCAAGTTCTAAGTAGTACACATACTGGAAACTGTTTTTTATGGTCTTGCATTTCTAATCACGGCATGTGCATTAACAATAATGATTCACGTAAATCTGGGTTTGGGGAACAGGGAAACATGCAATAACATTCCAGAAGTTCCAAGGCTGGAATTCTATAATGTTCAAGTTTATAGCAGTCTCTGTCTACACTTTTATGCTTTTAGTCTTGGCATGAACTTGATTCATATTTATAAGTTTCGTTATATAGCCAGATTCTGCATGAAACATCATGGGTAAATACTAAAGTATCCTGGCCTCAAAACCTTCAATTTTTTTGTATAAACAGATGCAGGAAAAAAAAATTAACTGCAATGCAATGTGAGGTTAAAAGGGCTTTCAGAACACAAAAGAAGAATGGATCGTTACTGACTTCAGAGCCAGCAAAAGGGATTAGTAATGAAGAAATGCTTGAGCTGAACAATTGTTTCACTTCAATCATTGACATTTCATCAAATGCAGCCTAATCTTCTACAATCTACATGAACATTATCAAGACAAATTTTCCCTTAAGGTGATGGGACTTTTTGCCTCATGTAACCTAAATATGTTTAGGGCCAAAAGCAATGTGAATACGTTGGCAAGGTTGTTTTTTTTTTTTTCAAACCGAGTATGTATGTAATTACTGGCCCTTTTGGTAATGGGAATAAGATGGTTCCAACCACTTTAGCCATGCTAAAGTATAAAACTCTTAGTTGTGCTGCAGTTAGGGAAATTTGGAACAGGGTTATTGCACAGAAGCTGTTACAGTTTTTCATCTTGCTAAGTTATATGGAATTTGTTTTTAGCTCAAGTTGATTTTGAATATTTCTTTAATGGGGACCAGAGCATGAAGAACTTAGGAATTGAAGTAAAGAGTTTGTGTTTTATTATAAAGGCAAAAGTGGGACATTAAATAATTTTAAACAAAAAAGAATTTTGCTTTTTTATTTAAAATTATTTAATGTCCCACTTTTGCCTTTAGTCAAACCAATGGCAATGTGAAGGGCAGGCTGGAAAGTGCCAAATGAAACCAGTCAGAATATGATTTTCGTAATCCAGGGACAAAATGACAAGCATCTGAAGACAATCACAGGGAGAACACAGAAGAGGAGAAGAGTGTGGGAGATTTTTAAGATAGAGAGTGGGTAACATTTGGTTGTGAATCCAAAATAGAGAATGACAGAGAGGTAGTGCCACATTTTTCCGATCTGGGCAATAAAATATGTAGAGTTGCCAACAACAGAAAATACTAGAAAAGAAATTTATGCATTGAGAAACATGTAATTTAAGGTATCATGTAAGAAACCAAGTAAAAATGTATCTTATTAGGTATAAAAGTAACTATGTATAAACAACTAAAGAAATCCTACATCAAGGGTATAAGGAACAGAGTAAGGTTCTTAGAGTGAAGATCTTAGTTCTTAATATAAACTTTGAACAAATATATTGAGAGAGATTATGGATTTCCTGCAACTGGTGATAGGAAGATAAATCAATAAGAAAGCAACATCCAGCATTAAACACTAGAGGGGGAAAGAATAGAATTCACAGAAGCTATAAATTGAAACAGAAAGTCAAAACCCTGGTACAGATCGGCATATAGGTTAGACAGAATTAGACATAGCATGTTGTAGGAAATAAACTGAGATCTCCAAATTAACAGAACGCCATCCCTCATAAATAGAGAAGTGAGAATTTTCTACTAATTTTAGCTAAATCCAGTAAGTTATGGTAGAGATATTATATTATTACTAATGGAGCTTTAAGAGATTCAAGATTCACTAAAAATTCAAAATTAATATAATTGCATATACAGAATAAGAAGAAAATTGTATGGTTATTTCAATAGATGAAGAAAAAAACATTTCACAAAAATTGAGCAGAATTTGTGATTTCAAAAAAACAGTCTCAACAAATTAGGAATAGAACTTTCTCAATTTAATAAGAGAAACCCAGAGCTGACAATATATTTAATAGTGAAATACTGAACACTTTCCCTTAGGAAAAGACATCTACTCTGCCCACTCCTATTCACATAGTACTAGAAGAAAAAAGGCAAGAAAAATAGAAGATACACAAATTTGAGAAAAGAGAATTGTTACTTGCAGATGTCATGCTGTGTGTATGGGGTCTGACAATTAAGTTTCCAAAATTGCCACACAAGCTTATGTTGGCAACACTGTACAAATAGCTCAGTAAGGTTTCATACCTTTGATACATCAGTGTCTCATGGCTGTGTCTGTGTCAACATTTGCCAGTGCCTTTCCAAGTGGCAGTCATTATTATTGTTGAGTTTTTTTGTATGTGTCAGAAGAATGTTGGGGCTTGAATTACAATAATGAACAAACATTAAATTTCTTCTTAAACTTGGCAAGAGTGGAAGTGAAATCAGGGACACGTTAATCCAAGTTTATAGAGATAATACCATGAAGAAATGGTTCAGATGGATTAAATGTTTTTTCATGAGGGGAAGGAAAGTACCACTGGTGAAGAGAGGTCAGAGCAGAACTGATGAAAACACTGCAAAAAATTCATCAAATTGTGCAACAAAATCTTTAGATGACTGTGAGAAAAATAACAGACCAAGTAAACTTCAATACAAAAACAGGAAAATCTTAACCCAAAATCTTGGCACTAGAAAGTTGTGGCCCTTGCATCACAACAATGCACCAGCGCACACAACACACGTGTCTGTGAGGAAGTTTTTAGCCAGTAAACAGATAACTGTATTGGAACACCCTTCCTACTCACCTTATCTAGCCCCTAATAACTTTTTTCTTTACCCCAAAATAAAAGAAATATTGAAAGGAAGACATTTTAATGACATTCAGGACATCAAGGGTAATACAGCAACATCTCTGATGGTCATTCCAGAAAAAGAGTTCCAAAATTGTTTTGAAGGTTAGACTATGTGCTGGCATCAGTGCATAGCTTCCCAAGGGACATACTTTGGAGGTGACCACAGTAAGATTCAGCAGTGAGGTATGTAGTATTTCTTCTAGGATGAGCTGGTGAACTTAATTAACAGAACTGCTTTGTCAAAAATGTTGTTGTCTGCTTTGTCAAAAATCAGTTGCTTGTAGGTAGTTTTAAGTATGAGTTCCCTGTTCTGTTTGATTGATCTATGTCTCTACTTTTGTACCAATACCATACTATTTTGTATACTATAGCCTTGTAGTATAGTTTGAAGTCTGAACAAATATTTAGAAAAATTTTAACGTGCATTGTATATTTTTACAGTAATATCTATCATATAAATTTTTATTATGTCCATATAGCAGAATCCTGGGCAAATATTAAGGAAAAGAATTTGAGACACAGGAAATACATTATAAATGAACCCAAAAGGCTTGAAGCTTTTTAAGAGCCATTCTATATGATTGGATGTATGTTGGCAAGTCCTACAGAATAAAACTAGAAAGCTACATGAAGACAAATGTTTGAACTCTTGCCTTTATTACCACAGCAAGGCATTTAGACTTTATCCAAATGATAATAGACAGCTGTTAAGAAAAGATATAAGTTCAGATTTAAAAGAAGTTATAAGTAAATTGACCACATAATTTGTATGCACAAGACATGCATACAAATGTTTGTTTTTCATTGTCTAAGGAAGCCCCTTAACATTAAAAAGTGTCTAGTAGGCTCTTGATGAACATTAATTCCATTTGGTTGCCACCAAAGCTATAGAAATTAACTTGAAGTTCTCAGGACAAACTGAAGTTTGTTCAAGAAACATTTATTGTCTTCCTACAATAAATCTATATCTACCTCTGTACTGGCCGTGAAGGAGTTAAAGATCAGTAATGCTTGGTTGCAGTCCTCAAAGATGTCCTGGTGTTTATAATATAAAGTTACCGTTAGAATGTACCCCAGAGTTTACGAAACAGTTTCAGATGCTTTCCCTCGCTGATGCTTCATGAATCCCTCTGAACATGTATATAGATTAATACTTTTATTTTTATTTTATAATGGAGAAATTAAGCAAGGGATTATAATGTGTCAAGTTCTGTTCTAAGCACTGGGCATAGGGTATCAAACAAGATAGATAAAAATCCCCATCCTCACGGAACTTGAATCCTGTGTGAATGTCACATAAGCAGAGCATTTGAGCTGGGACACAAACACAGCTCTTCATTGTAACCACATGATAAATCTCCAAAGCATTATGGAAAGGAAAAGAACGCATACTATGTACGGGATTCCATTTACATGAGGTTCAAGAATCAGCCAAACTAATTGATGGTAATAGGAATCAGAACTATTGATACCACAGCAGCAGAGACTAGATGGAAACTAACTAGAAAGGAGCACAAGGAACATTCTAGAATAATGACAGAGTTCTGTATTTTGATTAAAGTAATAATCACCTTGGTGTACACATTTTGAGACGTCCTTCAAGCTTAAAACTTGAGACATGCGCATTTTACTACATGTAACCACAGCTCAAAAAGGAGTAAATAACTTTCATACTGCTGCTCTCACCACCATGCTTTCTCTTCATTTATCAAGGGTTTCAACAGCCTCTTAACTATTTCTTTTTTAATTTATCCTTAATAAATGAGAACAGAAGTGAAACAGAATCCTGGCTGTTTAGCCTGCTCTCTACCATTGGTGAACATGCTACTGTCTGTTAGGCAGATGATATCTTTTTGTTGATCACCTTTGGCCACTTTTTACATTTTCTCAAGCTTCATTTTATATTAGTCTAGTCTTTCTAACTCTTGTTTCAGTGTCTTTGGTTATATGCTTTTCATTCCAGTTAACATAGACACATGTGCTCAGCGTCATTGCCACATACAACATGAATTGGCTTGTTTAGATTTCTCCTCTTTTCTGCTTCCTTGTGATACTTTATTGTGTTTAGCTGTTCCTAGTCAATTCATCAGATTTAGCTTCTCCTTCCTGTAATCTGCTTGCTGAGCAAACAACTGCTTTGCTTTTATGATTCTGAGATGTGTATTTAAGGTTGCTTCCACATTTTGTACCTGTGCTTTCCTATGAGTTTGAAGTAAGACTGGAAAACTGCTTTCCTCAATACGCACACTTCCCATAAGTGAAAGTTTCATCAGATGCTCGGCTTTGAGTAGGATAGCTCTTTTAGTAGAATAGCTGCTCAAAGGGTTGAAGCTTCTACTACTCAACTTGCCCAACTTTTTGCTCAACTCTATCTTGTCTCAGAGCCACCACCATTCACATAGACCCCCTGGAGAAGAGGTCTACAGTGTAGTTCTCACAAATGTACCTTTTGTTTTACTGTCCCTCCATGGATATTCAAATTTCCATAACAGTAACACTTTAGCACACACTTTCTTCCTCTTCACTGAAATCTATTAAATTAGAAAGCAACATATATTTATTTAAGAATAAATAAATTTATGAAATGTTCATTGACCCTATTTCAATGAGAACTATGGAATCATATTTTCTTGCTTCTTTTCTTTTATAACTATATATTTGTAAAATGTCCATATGTTAAAGTCTAATCTTACAGAATTACATGAATAGAATCAAACAAGTTAAATACAGTTTTGGATTACATAGTTTTGACACTATGGGGTAAGACTTCAAAGTAATACAGATAAAGAAACTTTTCTGAATACTTTGAAATAAAACATATCTTTGTAAGTAAAAATTCAGCAAAATTACTTAAGAATCAATATGCAGAAAATGCATTCACACACATATTATTTCTTAACTATACCTCTAATTTTGGAAAGATGGGGAGGAAGAATTCATTATGAGAAAGAAAATAGTACTATTGGGTGATAAAGCAAAAACAGAATTGTTCATTTCCTTTTCTATCAATTCCCTTATCCACTCATGCTATATCTGTCTTAAAAGTTCATTTTGCCCATGTAACTTCCCCTGGGGTCCCGGCTTTCAGTCTAGGAACATATTGTGCAGAGAAGATGGTTTTAGGACCCCCAGACTTCTTGTCTTAGCTTGGGTTGTGAATATAGTTCAGATTTTGTCTCCTCTAAATCCAAGGTTGAAATTTGATCCCCAGTATTGGAGGGGTGCCTACTGGGAGGTATTTGGGCCATGGAGGCGGATTCCCCCATGAATGGTGTGGTGTCCTCCCATACTAATGGGTCAGTTCTCGCTCTGTTCACCAGAGAGGTGGTGGCTTGAGAGAGCTGGACACCTCTCCCTGCTCTCTTTCTCACCAAGTGGCACACCTGCTCCCTTTCACCTTCTGCCGTGATTGGAAACTTCTTCACCAGGAGCAGATGCTGCTGCCAAGCTTCTTGTGTAGCCTGCAGAATCATGAGCCAAATATACTTCTTTTCTTTATAAATCACCCAAGCTCAGATATCTCCTTTAACAACACAAAATTGACTAAGACAGCTGTTGTAACAAAATACCACAGATAGGATGGCTTAAATAACAGTTGTTTTCCTAGCAGTTCTAGAGGCTGAGAAGTCCAAACTCAGAGTGCCATCTGACAGGGTGGTCTTTGTAAGAGGAATACAGATCTGGGAGCCCTAACAGAACCCTAAGAGATTATAGTGAAGGTCCTTATATGGATACCTTCTCACTGTGTCATCAGATGGCAAGAGAGAGAGGAAAGTCTAGTTTCTCTTTCTCTTCTTTTAAGAGCCCTAATCTTCTCATGGAGACTCAAACCTCATGACTTCATCTAAGTCTAATTGAAGGCTACAGCTCCACCTTCAAATACCATTATATTGAGGGTTGGGGCATAGGAACACATATTTTGGAGAGGCACAGACATTCCTTTTATAACACTTGTCAATTCCTCCAGATACCTAGGATTAATTCAACTACAAGACACAACTTTCTCTTAACTGACACCTCTTAAAGACCTATTGTTTTATTATTCTCTCCATGCTGGACATTCTCCAGCTGCTCTGAAAATACACTCTCTGTCCTTCTCTACCTTGTTCTGTGCCTTAGGGGCCACAGCTAGAGTGCTCCTGCCCCTTTGTCCTCTTGCTGGGTTTGGCCAATTAGGAGCCTTGCAAAAGATCAGAGGATGGAAAGAGAACGAATCTTTGTTGTTTTATTCTCCTAGCCTCCCCCTCCCCAGAAGCTATATTCCTCTTACAAAGGCCACATGTCAGGTGGCTTCTAGGTCACAAGCCCTTGCCTCACCTTTCAGGCCTATGGCTGGTAATAGCCTCCCCCTACTTCCCCACTACTGATGCTTCCCCTTCCCCATCCCACAACCTTGAACATAGTCCCTCCTTACACTTCCCTGCATGACATCACACATTTCCTTCTAGGACCTTGACTGCAAACAAATTCTCTGTCTCCCTTCTCCATCTTACCCAATGTCCCCATCTATTTGCCTGATTTCTCATGGGCCCCAGAGGGGGAAGGGTAGACGCCAAGCCACAAGCAAGGGCTGAGGAAGGAATCCTGCATACTGCCCGATAAAGGAGTGACAGATCCAAGTCACACAATAAACACAGACCTATATATGGATGGACATTCAGACTTAAGAACTGACCATATTTGGCTTGAAATGATGAGAATCCTACCCAGTTAAAGCTTTACTTCTTGGCTGCCAACACAAACAATGCAGTGTAGTTATCAACTTGCAACTCTCTTGTAATGATTGAAAGTAACCACTTCTCTGAAATTTGGACTAATGGCTGTAATTTAAATATAATTAGGTTTTTCTTTTAACTTGAAAAATATGTTTTTAAAATGATTTTGATATAGTGATCCTATCCTAAAAAAATTAAAAAGTGATGAAAATCACTCGGGGGAGAAAATCGAGGACTCTGGAAGGTCTTGAAAAGCAAGCATGGCTCACATCTCACTGGAATCACTGAGAAGCATCTCCCGGGATGACTTCCAGAAGCAGAATGTGGTCGGAGCCTGAACAGCTGCAGGTCCGATTTGCTCCCCCATCCTCTCCCAGCTTAAGATTTTTTCAGATAAAATCGGATCCAAAATTAAGATAACAAAGAGCATAAAAGGGGAAAGTAAGTTACAAAAATGAAGCCTGGAAGGTTGAAAAGTACCTTACCTTGATCCATAATAATTTTCTTTCTTTCATTTTTGTTTTCTCAATACCCGCTGAGTTTGGAAAAAAGTATGTACCCCTTCATAAATTTCTACATTATCATAAAAAATGACTTGTTTGCTTATATAGCTGCACAGAATATAGTTTCCAGAATGTTATTAATACTAACTTTATCCTTTTAAATGTAGCCAATGGGATATAAATAACACATAAATTTGATGTCATTACCATCTATTTTATAAATATATGAGCAAATATAAGACAAAGTCTTTAATTGCCAAAAACTTGGTTTGGTTCTTTCTTTCCTTGAAATAACTATCCCATGTGACTTCTCCAGAATCTATAATAAAGGATGTTCAAGAATATATTTTTATGCTGAAAATATTTTTAATCACCTTAGCACACTTTTTCACTATAAAAATATGTCTATAAGCTGGGCCTGGTGGCTCATCCCTATAATTCTAAAATTCTGGACAGTTGAGATAGATCACGTGAGATCAGGAGTCTGAGACCAACCTGAGTAAGAGTGAGACTCCATCTCTATCAATAACTGAAAAAAAAAAAAATAGCCCAGCAAGGTGGCACATGCCTGAAGTCACAGCTACTAGAGAATCTGAGGCAGGAAGATTACTTGAGCCCAGGGTAGTACTTGAGGTTACAATGATGTATGATGATGCCTCTATACTCTAGAGGAGGCACAAGGAGGAACAGTATCAAAAAAGTGTATAGCATAAAATTAATTTTATTGCTTATGATCTTAAATATCTAAGAATTAGAGGTTTCCTTATGGTATGAAGTGTTGTCATAATTATTAGTACATAATAATAATTATTATTAAAAATACTAGTAGTATATTTTATTTGTCAATTAAAAATAAATTATGAAAGTAATAGCACCACATATATAAGACCACTTTCTTGACCAAGAAAATGTAAATGTTTCACAAATTTTAGTGAATAGTTACTAACCATAAAATGAAAAATAGCATTGGAAATGTTTGTTCATGAGAATTTGCTGCCATTAGCATTTTGAATTTCTTCTTCTTCCCTTTCCCTTCCCTGGAGGCTTTTATACTACTGAGTACACTAGTGTAGTTACGTTCAGGTTAATGTTCAGTAATGCAGGTCTGCATCACTTTGGTATAAAATGGAAATGAAGCAACTTTATAAGGAAAGATGGGAAAGGGAAGCCGCAAATCAGTAATCAGGTAAATTCATTTTGGTGAAGAGTACAGCTAAACAAATGAAAATTCTTTTTTTTCTCTTCAACAATTTTTTTATTAAATCATAACTGTGTACATTAATGCATTTATGGGGTACAATGTGCTGATTTTATATACAATTTGGAATGTTTATATCAAATTGGTTAACACAGCCTTCACCTCACTTACTTAATTATTGTGTTAAGAAATTCTTTTAAAACTACTTTTGTTCATATACTCCTTGATAAGCTGCAAACTAATCCCAATAGAATCTACAGATTTTGCTTGCCTATTGATAGAGATGTGGAAAATTCCCATGTAAGTTTCTGAAGCAGTAGCAGAGGGTCCCCATGTAACCCCACTATCTCCATACATCACAGTGTGTTGCTCAATCCTGTTATTTTACTTAATCATCAAGCCCTGTTTATCTAGGAATTAAAATAATTTGAAACTACTTGATGGGCACACATGAACACTGAGAGAAGTAAAGTCTTTGGAAATCAAGACATGATGGTGTGGAGGAGGAAAGAGGTACAATGGACACTATTTGGGTGATGGACACAATAATAGCACTGACTTACGCATTATAAAAGCTACCCTTACCCATTGTGGTTTTAATTTGCATTTCCCTGATGATTAGTGATGTTGAGCATATGTTTGCTGGCCATTTTTCTATCTTCTCTTGAAAAATTGCTGTACACTCTTAATTACGGAAATAAAAAAATGAAATCTATAATTAGTCATCAGGAAAACATAAATTGATGGAACACCATTTTACAACTATTAGGATGAACATAATTAAAAAGACAGATAATAACAAGAGCTGATGAGGGTATAGAGAAACTTAAACCTCATACACCACTAATGGTTATGTAAAATGGTGCAACCACTTTAAAAAACAGTCTGGCAATTCCTCAAAAGATTAAACATAGAGTTAACATATGACCCAGCAATTTGACTCTCAGGTATATACTCAAGGAAAATGAAAATGTGTCTATATAAAAACTCATATATAAATGTTCAAAGCAGAATTATTTCCTTTTAATATAACCAAAAGTGGAAAAAAGCAAATGCTATTAATTTATGAATAAAGCAATACTGAAAGGGAGTATCATTTAGCAATAAAAAGGGAGTGCAGATGTATAATGCAACATGGCTAAACCTTGTAAACATTATGCTAAGTGAAATATTCCAGTCACAAAATACAACATATTATGTGAATTCATTTATGTAAAATGCCTAAATTAGGAAAACCTACAGAGACAGAAAGTAGCTAACTGGTTACCTAGGACCAAATAAGATGGAAAGATCACTGATAGCAAATGGGTACTGCATTCCTTTTTGGGGTAATGAAAATATCCCAAAATTTATTGTGGTAACTGACTGTTGTACAACTCTGTGACTTCATGACAACAATTAAATTGCACACATTAAATTTGTCAATTGGATGATGTATGAATTATAGCTTAATAAAAATGTTAATTAAAAAAAATTCCATATGGATTCCAACTTTCATTTTAGCCCTTTCTCCTATATCATACAAAGTACGTATGTTTCTTTCTATTATTTAGTTTTTTTTTTTTCTGAGAAATTTCAGAGCTATTTGCATAGAACCTGCAGCAATGTGGGTGGCTGTTTCCTGGCCAGTACTCCTGGGTCAGCCCACTCCCCCTCGCAGAGGCACGTGCCACTCCCGTTCACTTGGGACTTAATCCACCTGCCTCTCCTTGACCCTCACTTGCTTTTGTTGTAAAAGAACTTGCAAAATCCTAACTATCCAAGTTTCTTGGATTGATACTGGTGCTATCAAATGAAGAAGTTAGTAGAGAAAAATCCTAAATAATAATTAGCCACAATTGATTTTTTATTTGCCTTTGAAATAATTTATGTATGTATAATCATAGATTAAAATGATTAGTTCCATTTGGATAAAATATCAGCACTCCCATAATACAATGCTCTCCCTGAAGAGGGTTGAAAGAAAACTGAGGCATTTATAGGCATAGTATTCAGGGGAAAGCAATAACAGAACTGGACATTTGTTTAAGAATAACCATAAATGTGTAATTAAGGTTTGGATAATGAAGGATTAGTGATTTTATCTTTGAACTTCCAGAACTATAATCAACAACTCACTAGTGTCAAAGAATAAAACCATCTTGCATATCATACAAGCATACACCTTAAATATTTTATTATTAAAAGATTCCTTGAGGGACTTTACCTAGAAAATGCAATCAGTATAATCTGGTTTCTTGTACCCTTAATGAATCCCCAACAATTTAAAAAAAAAAAAAGATTCCTTTAAAATCAGTATAATATCTCACTGGAGGAGTCCTGGGGTGAGTCTTAAGAAACTTGGGTTTAAATCCACGACCTAACTGTCATGGAGACCTGGTCAAATTTATGAACTTCTCTGAGCCTCAGTTTCTTTGCCTCTGATATGGGTTAATAGAAATTGCTCTGCTTGTCTCACAGCACAGCTCTTAGGAGCAAATGTGAATGTATTTGGAGAAAATATAAAAGGTGTATGTAACATTGAGTGAGTTAGATGAGAGAATCAGACTACTCCGTCCCTTTGGTTGTCTTCTTACCTACAAGCATTGACCCTCTGAGAAGACTAAGCTTTATTAAATATCTTTTCCTGGAATCACAGAGTTAAACATTTTCTTAGGCATTTTGTTTCATTCTTACATTATACCCATTTGACAATGAAGAACTCAAGGATAAGAGAAGATGACTAACAACCAAAGTTGTACAGCTGGTAAGTTTTGAAATAGGAACTGAAACTTAACTCTAGGTCAAGCACAGTGGCTCAGCCTATAGCACTTGGAGAGGCCAAGGAGGGTGGATTGCTTGAGCCCAAGAGTTTGAGATCAGCCTGAATAAGAATGAGACCCCTAAAAATTGAAAAAAAGTAGATGGGCATTATAGTAGGCACCTTAGTCCCAGCTACTCAGGAGGCTGAGGCAAAAGGATTGCTTGAACCCAGGAGTTTGACATTGCTGTGAGCTATGACACCAGGCCACTCTATCCAGTGTGACAGAATAAGACTCTGTCTCAAAAAAGAAAAAAAAAAAAAAAAAAACAACTGACTCTAAACTCATGGATTTTTTTCCACTATACCATACTCTTCAGGAAAATTCTCCTTTTTCTTACTTTCCTGAAAAATCCCTTGGATGTCTTTAGGACATACAAGTTAGTGAGTCCACCACTCATAGTCCCTGGAAAAGAAAGAAAATGATCTTAAGATTATTATCAAGCTAAGATGGCAAAAGATCCTGATTTACTGAGGACGATCTTTGTGTAAGTTGGTTGTCCTGCTGTAATTATCCACTGTACCTTCCTCCTTTTATTTTCAAAAATGTTTTGATTTGAACCTGAGATGCTAATGTTGGTTCTATATCATGAAGGTTAACCAGAATCATTAAGAAATTAGATATGATCATTTAAAAAAAAAGAAATTAGATATTTATTCCTCAACTATCATCACTACACAGCAAAATTATAGATTTGTAAATGTGGTACAGATTGAAAAAAAAGTTTGTGCAATAAAGCTAAAAGAATATATATGCCTGGGGAAGATGGAGGCCAGAGGAGTAACTTAGACTAAAGAAGCAATAAAGACAAGAGAAACAGAAGGCGTGACAGGTAAATGAAGAATCGTGAGACAATCTGCATGAGCACACTCAGAGCAAAACAATCTACTGACTCTTAATATGTGTTAAAAGACAATTTGTAAAAGCAAAATGCCTCCTTTTCCAGTTGATATGGTCTCTTCTGAAGAGGCACGTAGAGTGGATATGAATGCATTTTTCATTCCCCAAAGAGACATTTTAGCATGGTTGATTATTTTGGCCCTTGAGTTTTCCTGAGAGTGTATGTTTGCCAGTGACCCACCCCTTGGAAAGAACATCATTCTCAACTCAGCACCCTATTTTGCTTTTTATCTACCTCATGAGTTTAAAATGACAGCAGGGATCTGTCCCCTTTTAGACTAGACATTGCCAACCTTAATATTTTCTATTCTTGTTGAATTATTTAATTTTCCTTATTGTTTTGCTGTTTAAACATCAAAGTCATATGTATACATGCTGAGGATGGGGAGTACTTGTAACTCACATTCGCTGCTGGTAGGAATATAAATTAATTGATGTCATCACTTTGTAAAATTGGAAGTGTCTACTCCAATTGAACACATATTTACCCTTTCACTTAGTGAATCTTCTCATAGATATAAGCCCAACAGACATGTTTAGATCTGCACCAGGAGACATATTTGGGAATGTTCATAGTAGTATTTATTCGTAGCAGCCCCAAACAGGAAGCCACCCACATTCTGTCAACCTGAGAATGAATAAATAAATTTGTGGGGTTTTTTCGTACAATGACATGTCATTTGGTAAAGAAAGGAAGTGAAGATAAAAGAACTACTACTACACAAGGAGGATGAATCTCACAGTTGTGCTTACTGAAATGGACAGGATACAATAGAGAGTAATATGCATGATCCCCTTCATGTAAAATTTAGAACAGGCAAATTTAATGCTTCCTATTGAAGGCTAGGATCATAGTTACTTTGGGGGAGGAGGATGTGGCTGTTGACAGAGACTCTGAGACAGGGTCTGGTAATGTTCTATTTCTTGATCTGAGTGGAGGTTACAGACTGTGTTTTCCTTGTGGTAACTCAGTGAGCTGTATACTTATGATTTCATCACTCCTCTGTGTATGTTTCTTGCTCCTCCACAGCAATGCTCATTAAATTATTCACCATGACAAGGTCTTTGGGTGATTATATGCAATCGCCAATTTACCAGAGAAGAGAGGAAGCGTAGTCAGACACAGAGCTTCCTGAGTCGGTGCAAGTGGGATCTGAACTTACATCCGGGAGGGGACCTGACGATGAGAGATGGGGAAAGCCCTAACTGTGGAGGTAGAAGTTACAGGCCTGATAGGGAAGGAGGCAATGAGGGAAAGAATTAAAGCTGGTGCCTAGGTTTTGAGTTTGACCAACTATGAATAACCAAATCTGAAGATGAAAATCAAGAGCTAGTTTTGGATACAGGGAAATTGAGATAGCAAAGCTATCAAGAGGAGATAGTAATTTGAAGCTTAGAAACAGGTACAGCTAGAATAATACATTTAGAACCCATCAGCATATAGATGGTACTCTCAGTCATGAAATCAGAATCCTTCCTGTGTTCTGATAAAGGTAGAAACAAACCCACAGATGAACAGCAAAGTCGTACGCTGAAAACAGTGTCGAAGATAAGAAAACAACCAAAAGCATGATGAAAATGTAATAGGAATATTGTAGTTGCTCTTCTAGGCTCGAATCATCAATTACTTCATACTAGCAGTGTGTCCTAATCAAAATACAGAAGACACAAACAAATTAAAATTGCTATTTCCAATGAATCTGCACAGCCAAAGCATCAGCCTGGAGATCCATACAAAGAAGGTAACACAGCATTCTTGTTTTACCCTGTGCTGCTAAGACCCCAGCCCAGGTGCAGCACTTTGGGTGTGACTTCTCAGATATTGGAAGAGCGTCAGAGAAAAAGAAAATGACAAAAAATATTTGGAAAAAGTGACACACGAGTAACAACTGAAAAAAAAATGGAGCTGTTCAGCTAGAAAAGGGGTTCAGTGGAAAGAGGAGGTGGTGTTTAAAAACTACCTTCACACACTTCAAGGGCTGAAATCTAACAACTTTTTCTTAAAAAACTACATAAAGCAGAAAGAAGGCAAATGATGATTGTCTGATAGAAAGAATTTCAGATAGATAGATCCTCGCACAAAATAACGAGGAATCATCTAAAAGTGGTATTTGGGGTGCTTTATAAAGTAATTCTCCGTTGCTAAAATATACCAGCAGAGTCCATGTGGCCACTTACAAGAATTCATGGCTGGTTTCATCAGACCCTCCAAGTTCTTCCTAACTCTGAGATAACCGTAAATGGGCAAGATTCTGAATGGGAAAAATAGCATTATGGAAGGAAAGAAAACAAGAAAGCAAAAAAGAGACAGGAGGGAAGAGGAGGAAAGAAGAGGAAGAGGGATTTTTATCATGCAAACCCTCGGAAGGAAAAAACTAACAAACAAAAACAAAAGAGAAAAAGAAAAAGAAAAAGAAAAAACCCTGAAGAAATTTAGGGGAAAATAAGATCTAGGGCAGGAGCACACGCTTATGAGCTCTTAGAGTGGGTTTTAATATTCTAAAACTTCGCTCTACAGCTAAAAGAAGCTTACTACTTAATTTTATTACTTTCCTAAAAGACAGTCCAACTCTGAGAGATAATCAGTACTCTATAGTTTCAAACAATTAAAATCTGTCAGTCATTCATTTGCCACCTCTCACATCTTCTATTATGCCATTTTTTAAACGAAAATGGCTTGTATTACATACATGGTGAAATTGGAAAGACTTTTCCAAAATGATAAAATAATAACTCTATTTTTTGTTCTAGACATTTAGCTATTTGTGCTCTACTCCTTCAGAAAATACTTTGCTTTCATAGTAAAAGTCTTCAGAACCGAGTAATTTGAGTAGCATGCCCTTTACAACAACATTCTGCAAATTCTACTATTTCCAAATAAAGTAGTGTGCAGTTTTTTCAGGACCACAGTGTTTTACTATCTAAGTTTATTTCCAGCGACTTGTTTATCCAAGAGTTTCCAATGTCCATAATAATTTTAAAAAAGAAGAAAGCATACATTTTAGTAAAATGTGTAATCATATAAACACGTATGTAGGCTGATAATACATGACAAGCAGAACTTTATATTCATTCACTATTATTAAGGTGGGGGGGTCACTCTCTCTATTTGGTAAATAATTGTTATCATTTCCCCAAAGCAAGATGGTAACATAGATATAAATGTTGTAGAAAACTGTGCATATTTCAATAAATAAGTTGTCATTTGTTTTGAGGTTGGCATGATGAGAATGTTCTGAATGCTTCAAAGGATTTTGCTTTCCCTCTCTTTTTTTAAGAAAATACAAACATCTACTAAAATTGCTTTTGAAATAAAACATTTATCCCTTTTCTAATTGTTCAACGGTAGAAGAATGACCTCATTTAGACACTCAAGAATGTCAATAATCCTGTTTATGATGTATTTACTAGAGGAACTTTTTATTGTCTACCTTTAGATCCAATTCTCAAGCTATTTTAAACAAGAAGCCAAAATCTCAATAAGCAATTGGCAGACAGGGAGGGCCTAACTGGGCATCAGTGACTCAGAAAGAGTGGATAATACACATGCCAAAGTTGCCTGATTTATTTTATGCCTTTATATATTGTAGAAATCTGCCTTAAGTTTTATGTAACCATGGAACAGAAATAAACTAACTTTTTTTTTTTAGCAAACTCTCTGGAAACAAAATTCTTCCCAGATATTTATTGATAGGGAAATATAATCTAAAAATTCTTCTGCCCAGCCCCTTGGCAGCAACCCAGTCTTCCATCTGCTTTGTGCACTGGGATTCCTTAGCTCTTTACTCATAAATGATTCTCTCAAGCATTGAAGGTCACCTGATGGACACCAAAACAGTAATTTACAAGACCCAGGTGGAAAGCATTCTGTGCTTTTGCTCGTATTTTTCTATTGGAAATACGCAATCAGGCTAAAACTTGTTGTTTAAAAATCTTTCCATTCTTTTTTCAGCAAATGCAGATTAGCTGTTATTTTTTTAAATTAGCATTAACTAAAAACATAAATAGAATAACATTTGCAAAAAGAAAAATTTATATAGAAACCACAACTTCAAACTGAGCATTAATAATTTTTTGGTACAAAATCAAATGCCAAATCAAGAAAACGATGTCTAGATTTGTTGTTTGAGCAACTAGTAATTCTGTTGCATGTCTTTCAATTGGTACTTGGAAAACATTTAACTCTGAGGGTTTTGTGAAATCATGTTTCTACTTGAAAATGAGGAAGTTGTACTTACTAAGAGTTTAACTTGAAAGTTAGTGCTCGCCAAAAGTTAATTAATGCTTATTTCATGTTCCAGAAAGATAAAATATCAAAGTCTTAGAGAGATGTCTTATTTATAGATACAGTATTTCAGAAATCAATGGGATACTCAAAAGATTAAACAGGAACATCCTTTACTTATGGAAAACAGGATAAAGTAAATCTAAAAGTAATTGTCATACATTGTTTTGAGTGAGACTGGAATGACCTATCCTATCAGTTCTAATCATGTGTATAGAATTTTCAAGAGTATCCCATCTTCCTCATTTATTACTAATAGCCAAGCATTTCAAGCAAAAGTTAATACTGGAAATTCATGTGTATGAAAAGAGGTTTCTGGCCAGAGCAGGTGATACTTGAAACAGAAAGTCAAGTGGGCACCAATTACAAACAACCCACTGTGCCCTAACATCAAACTAAAAATTCCCAGGTTCACTAGTACAAGGCTTATTTTCCATAAAATATGGACAAAAAGACAAGTGGTAAGTAAGAAAAAAAACATAGAACAAACTTTCATTGAATGCCTACAATCACCATTGCACAAAGTTGATTATTGAATAACTTTAATAACATATATTTTTAATCTGTTTCTTTGAACTTCTTTGTGGAGTCTGCCCTCTGTATTGTCATTTGGGGGGATGGTAGGAGTGAGGGTTGAGGAGGAAGGAGAAGAAAAGATGCATTGATAAAGAAGGAGCGGAGACAAGGGACCAGTTTATGCAAAGTCCACTGTGCCACACAGAGAGTGGGTCATGCAGGCTTTTCTGAATCTCTCAAACTTTGTCCTTGTTGACAGTAAGCAAGGCGAGGAAGGCATGTTTAAAGGCCTTGGTAAGCAACTGCCTGGCTGGTCCACTAACAAGTCAGTGAACGTCTCAGTTAGGGTCACCTAAAACTTGCCAAAGCTATTCAGTTGCTGATGATTGTCAAAAAACCTGTGAATTGTAGATCTCTAAGATGGAATCTTATGGGTCAAGAAGTTCCAGATCTATATTTTTCAGATATAATGACTAAAATACTTCCAACCTTTGTGAGGAAAGTATTAGGAAGCCGGCAAGGTAGACTGGACCTGACAGTTGCTTCTTTTTGATTTCTTGGTGGTGGCATACATATCCTTGAATAACACCAGCATTGTATTGAAAATTTGTAATTAATCAATGATAATGGATTCTTCTGAAATTTTCACATGATGGACAAGTATCTTGAAGTTTCATTTCAAAAAGCCCTGGAATTTCTAATAAATTGATATTACAATCCTGAGATTTCTACTAAGCATGGGTTTACAAATGAAGAACTGGAACATAATTTTTCTCAATTCACAGGACACTGGCTTATTCAGTGGTTCTCAGCCTGGAAAGTAGGGCAAAGGTGATTTTGGCCCCCAGGGGACATTTGGCAACATCTGGAAACATTTTGTTTGTCGTGAGTGAGAAGCACTATTGGCATCTAGTGGGTATAGGCCGCCAGGGACGTTGCTAAACAGCCTACAATGTGCTGGAGAGCCTCTCACAATGAAGAAAGATCTGGTCCAAAACGTCAGTAATGCTGAGGCTGAGAAACCTGGCTCAGTCCACGTGCTTTAAATATTACTAAACCACAGGGTGAGATCAAGAAGTTATAATTACTGTATTTTCATGAATAACCAGCTAACACCAAGGCAGTTTGTAAAACAAATCCCTGACTAAAACTAATGTAAGGTACAAAGGAAAAAAGATGACACATTTGTGGTTTGAAAAAAGAAAAAAAATCTCTAAAGGAAAAAATTAGATATTTTTATTCATAAGATGATTCACATGTAATTCTCAATGAACCAGAAAATTAACAAACTTTCTTAGATGCTGTGCTGAACGGAGTGAGGAACAACATGATATAAACTTTCCTATTCACAAATACTAATCCATTATCAAGTTGTTATTCCCCAGGCATATGAATATACCATCTAAACACCAGCCCTTTTATCAGAAGCATGATAAATAATAATAGTCAGAAGATAAATACACCTCTATGAATTTATTATAAGTTGTTTTTATTTCTGTGAGTTGGAGGGAACTTATAGAGGGGTGGACCAAGGGACATATTGGAGAGTAACCCAGTGGTCTGGGAGATGGGAGAATGTGTTTAGCCATTTAGCTCCCGCCCACCTCCTCTCTTTCCCTCTTCCTGGGAAATCTCCCATCCAGCTGGGAAAGACTGGATCCCTTATGCTGTGGGAATCACTGTGGTTTAAGCCACTTGAGAACAACCAAAGCTATTGTAACAATTTTTAACTCGATAAACAAATGAATCTTCCCCTTTTAAGTTCGATACCACATACAACAAATCTACATAAGTTTCATTATTTAGCTTAGGTTGTAGAGACTCATTTTCATAAATGCCTACCATTTTCCAAATGAACCTATAATCTAAGCTGTACTCTTAAGACCATGTTGATTTCCCCTTCTTTTTGGCCTTACCGCTCCACTGCCTGGAAAAAAAGATATCAGTCAGTTATTTGTGATAGATCCTAATAATTCATCCCACTGGAAATGTAAATGTGATCAGTAGGTGAAGAATTGTACTATTTTTATTAAAAAAAAATTTATAATTCTAATATCAGATTTTAACCATTGTGTCAGCCCACCCTAGTAGTATGGGAATGACTTTCTTTCGAGGCTTAAAATTTGGGATTATAATTTTTAGGAAGATAATTTTTACTTGGTTTATTTTTTTATTTATTTGTTACATTGAGTTATTGGCCGTAAACTATCTCTTCTTTGCCATTTCCTCATAATTAATGTTAAGGATACCCTACTAGATTCATGTCTTCTCTTCACTCTGATGAACAATTGTTGGACAAGAATTCTAGAAGAGTCCTAATTCTTATCAGATCAGACAAGAGAGTGGAGGAGGTAGAGAAGTACAGAAAAGGCAATCAGTAGAACATCCAAGTCATCCCTTTGAATTAATTGAGCATAAATGAAATTGAGAAAGAAAAGGAAGGGAAGGGAGAAGGAAATGGGCAGTAGACCTACATCTAGGAGGAGAGGGGCACCATGGCCATGAGCATCACCCTGTAACACCCTACAGGGTGACAACACTACCATTCATGCTAAGCAGTAGCTGCAGAAAAAACTTTAATTATTAAAATATTGACTTTTAGCCCCCAAAACATTTTCCCATTCAATTCCTGTTCTTTTTTTTTTTTTTTTTTTTTTTTGTTGGTTGGTTGTTTTGGAATTTTTATTGTTTCAAAAATAGTCTTTTTTCTCTCAGAAGCCATACTTCAAACTGGCTTCCATAAGCATACTTGTTAGGTGCAGCAGGCTCCAATACGCTGTATTCCGTAGAATGCACTGAGCAAGGTGCAAGAACCCCCTCACGTCTAAAACCCATTATTTTGCTTTTGTCCGTTTTCATAAAGTCCCCTTTCTCTCCAAACACACGACTAGGGCGACCAGACGCTAAGGCCCTTTATGCGAACCTGTTCCTTCTTAAAGCCTTCCAGCGAGCAGTCAGCGGGTCCACCCATCTACGCCAGTGTGGCTTTGACATGGTTCCTACAGGGTTTCATCAGATGTGACAGCATCTTAGAAGTTCCTGAATGTTTCAACAGAGTCCGATTCGAAGGTAAACAAAGAGTTGTAACTTAGAAAAAAAGAATATCTGACCTGGGGACAAGAAGGTACAAACTCCAGGGGCAGGGGGCTCACCTATCCAACTCCACACCCACACGGTGTCCTTGACAAGCTCCCGCACTCTGTGCACTCCAATAGCAGAATAGCTAACACTCCAGTGGGGTCCCTAGGTGCTTGCAGGGCGAGGCATTTCCCCTGGCCATGAAGTACATGGTGGCTCCTTACCTCACAGCGCAGCAGCAACAATGTTGATTGGAAGCTTACTGTATGTTAGGGGCCGTGTAATAAGAGTTTTACATGAAATTAATTTTCACCCAACTCTGATGCAGGTGCCACAGTTCCTGTTTTATGAAGTAGGCAGCCGAGGTTCCCACTGCTCAGTACCCTGGGCTAAAGCATACCTGGCGCCCAGAGCCAGCAGGTGCGCGCAGACCTGATTCCGTGCCCCGCGCGGCCTCCCTGCAGTAAATCCATCCTCCGTGGGGCCACCTGCCTGCTCTGGGGCCTCTGAGGCATCGCAGCCTGGGTGTCTCGCTGTGCGACCCAGGAGGCCCTCCTGGTCCTGCTGAAGGCTTCCCGCCTCGGCAGGCCGGGATGTGACGCGTCGGGGAGGGCTGGGTGGCAGCTCTCTGCTGCAGCGCGGCCGGGCTGTGCGGCCGGCGGGGCGGGGCG
>NW_003852432.1:11528532-11543888 GCF_000181295.1 Otolemur garnettii | reverse complement strand
TGGAGACGGAGAAGGCGGACGTGCAGCTCTTCATGGACGACGACTCCTACAGCCACCACAGCGGCGTCGACTACGGAGACCCCGAGAAGTTCGTTGACTCAGGCCAGGACCGGGATCCCCACCGGCTCAACTCGCAGCTCAAGGTGAAGCCCGGGACGGGAGGTAACCCTGGCCCCCGCGGGGCTGGCTCAAGCCCCTGCTCCGCCCAGCACCTCCCGGGCCGACGCGTCTGCCTGGTGGGTAGGAGACCCGCACCCTTCCCTGGCCCACCTGCCTCCGGGCTGTCTGCCTAGCTGGGAATTCTCAGCCAAATTCTAGTGAGGACACCCCAACCATGTCCTTCCTTTCCCAGGCCCGAGCGCTCCTAGTTCCCGGGGGGAGGGGGCAGCAGGTTGGGTGACAATTCGGGGTCCCTGCGTCCTCTCTCTGCAGGTGGGCTTCGAGGATGTGATCGCAGAGCCGGTGACTACGCACTCCTTTGACAAAGTGTGGATCTGCAGCCATGCCCTCTTTGAAATCAGCAAATACGTGCTGTACAAGTTCCTAACCGTGTTCCTGGCCATCCCCCTGGCCTTCGTCGCGGGAATTCTCTTTGCCACCCTCAGCTGCCTGCACATCTGGTGAGAGAGGAGGGGTGCCCCGGGGTGGACCGGCTTTCTGAACCGTGGGAGCCTTCCTGGCCACCTGGCCCCTGCCCGCCCCTTCTCCCTGGCCTGTTGCAGAGGGAAGAACACCCCGAGTTCCTGAGCGGTAGCAGCCATCGGGAGGCCTAGAAAGGCAGTGTGCTTTCTCTAGATTAACAGTTTGGGCTGGGACTGTAAACAGACAAAAGAACGTCCGGCTTCTGGGCTTTTGTCGGGGGTGATTTTCCTTCCAATCCATAGGGCTGAGCTGAGTGTGGAGGTGGGGACACGAAAGCCATGCTTCCGGCCACAGGCTGCTCTCCACGGGCCCTGTTGGGACTTGTGCCTGTGGTTCTGGGCAGGATTCTTCTTTCATTACCTTTTATTCAGTCTCTACCTGTGCTTGGGGTAAAACAAAAATGATTTTTGACAATATAATTGGGCAGCGATGTCAGACCTGGTTGAACAGTCCGGGGAAGCAAGGATGGGCCCTGAGAAGGAAGGTATGTGCAATTGAGCTGTGGGCCCCCAGCACAGGAACAGAAACGCGAGCTTCAGGATAGTGAATGAGAAGGTCTCCAACTTACTTTCTCACTTACGTTTCACGATGCAACACAAATGGGAATGACATCTGGGTAAAGGGAAAAGAAATATGGAAACCCACGGGACACTGAAGGATGTTTTAATGAACACTACAGTCACACCCAAAAGGCATCATAAAACTTCGGAGACCATTTTTAAACATTAAAAACATTTTAGGAAAAATATCATATTTTAATAAGTAGTTTTGTCGTGCTGGTGGTGCTAAAGAATATCCACTTTAATCAAAGAGGAAGAATGATCAGGTCATCCCCCCAGTATCTCTAGCTTTTCGTGGTCGTCCTGATGACCTGTGTAACCCCAGGGGCCTTCATGTCCTTCTTAACCACCCTGTATAACAGAGCCCCACCCTAAGAGATGCTCACCTACAGCAATGAACCTGTGGGAGGCCATCTAGTTATTCATCATTCGTCTTTATCATCTGAATCTTAATTTCTCTAGTCAGTTAGCTAGTTAGTTCAACAAACTAAGTTTATTTGAGGTCTAGTTTGTGCGGGGCAGTGGGCTGAATATGAATGAAACATAGGATCTCCCTTCAGCTTACTCCTAGCACACCAGGGCAGCTGACTGGGTACAGAGAAGGATTCTGAGAAGCAGAGAGAGAACAGGGAAGGCTTTGTCGGGGGAATGGAGTCTATCACCAAATAAGTAAAAGATAAACAACACAAATTTAATTTGATCACTGAAGTTTGCAAACAATTAAACCATGTCCAAAGTGCCGAAAGATTGCCAGAGCAATGGAAATGTTTGCCTTCCCAGATGATCACATTCACAAAGGCTGGATTTATGTAGTTAGCTCAGATTCTAACATTCACACATGAATTTTTTTTTTTTTTCTGAGACAGAGTCTCACTATGTGGCCCTGGGTAGAGTGTCATGGCTTCACAGCGTAAAGCAAGCTCAAACTCTATTTTTTTTTTCGTTTTTGTAGAGACAACTCAGTTTATCACCCTTGGTAGAGTGCCATGGCATCACACAGCTCACAGCAACCTCCAACTTCTGGGCTAAAGCAATTCTCTTGCCTCAGCCTCCCAAGTAGCTGAGACTACAGGTGCCCACAATGCCCAGCTATTTTTTGGTTGCAGTTTGTCCGGGGCCGGGGTTTGAACCCGCCACCCTCGGTATATGGGGCTAGCGCCTTACTCACTGAGCCATGGGCACTGACTGCAACCTCAAACTCTTGAGCTTAAGAAATTCTTTTGCCTCAGCCTACCAATTATCTGGGACTACAGGTGCCAGCCAAAACACCCAGCTATTGTTTTGTTGCAGTTGTCATTGTTGTTTAGCTGGCCGGGGCTGGGATCAAATCTGCCAGCCTGGGTGCATGTGGCTGGCACCATAACCACTGTGCTAGGGATGCCCAGCCAAATGGATTTTTTTTTAAAGGTGCCCGAGTCAGCACATAAATCTGGGGGATTCCTAATTAACTAAAACCAGCCATCTAACCTTTATGTCAGTTTCCTCACATTCAAAACTGAAAAACTGAGTGACCACATAGCATATTATGAAATGCTGGCTAAGAAGCTATTTGGAAATATAAAGTGCCATAGAGACAAAAAATTGGGCTTTCCCAAAGCTTTTGTAGGAAAAGAGTTTGAATAAAAAAGTTTTTCACTTACTAAATAGTGGAAAGATACATGCAAAACTATATTTAGCCAAATGATCCTCTCTCCATCTGGCTCTTCTGAGTTGTTTTTGTTGTTGTTTGTTTTCTTTTGCTTTGTTTTTGTCTTGCTTCAATTGGTGGATCACCAACCCACTTTTTTTAGCCACATAAGATGTATTATTTAACTTCAGCTTGTTTTCCATATTACATTTATGTGGAACATTAATATTTAACTGTCATACACTTATCATTAGGCAGCTGTGATTGCAAGCAGAGGAGGAGTTTCAGACAAGAATCCTGAAAAGTTAATTTATGCCTTGATAGAATAAGTTTATCATTAATCGATCATATTCCCATAACACAATAAAACCAGACCAAAGTGAAACCTTATAACAGAACAAACCAATTTGGGTAAGCTTTTTAGTTTTTTGCTTTCTTTTCCATATATGCATACATACATAACTTACCTATGTGTATACATAGAAAAATTTTTTAAGCGGGGGTGTTTATTGTTTTACCAAGAAGTTGATGGTAACCAAAGCTGTGAAAATGTGTAGTAATAGAACTTCGAACAAAGTCACAGTATCATAACAGATTTGATTTTAGATTCTTTAAACAAATTACAATGACAACAAAACACTGAAATTTGATGTTGCTGGACCCTAGACCAGAAGTACAGTTTATTAGGCACCAGAGAGCTGGTTTCATTCCATACCACCATCACTCGGAGATGTTGGACAAATGCAAGTTATTGGATCGTTACCAAAGAAATGTGATTGGAGTACCTATGCCCCTTATTTTTGCCAGAATGCAAATCAAATAGATGGAAATCAACTGATGGAAATGCAATTATAGCAGTCACATTTCTTGGAGATACTTTTAATACAGCAAATGGCTATGACAATGCACTCTACATGACACTATAGTTAATATAAAGATAAATAAAAGTCTCCGTACTAGGGCTTTATTATTCAGTGGGGGAATCTGTGATCTTGTAGATTATAAAATTCACTCAGGAAGTGTTTGGTTGGCTACACTGAGCCTCAACCAAATTTCGGGTCACTCAAAATTGCCTGGAAACTATTTGTGACGTTGAGCTCCCAACTTAAGTTTGGTATCACAGAGGCATTGGATTCTCTACTCCAAAATGGAAGAACAACAATTTAAAGAAAATGAAATTAAAGTGAGTTCACCCTGAAGTGCTCAGATACGGGTGATTGCACTTTGCTAAACTGGAAGATCCACTTTTGTCACATGCTTAATTGCCCATTAGGATATGGAGATCTAAGGATTATGAGGACAGAAAATTTCTTAGCCTAAGGAAGAGTGGAAAGTGTATTGTATTCTACGTGGAGTGGATTTGGTTAGGAAACTATGGCATCTAAACTCCAGCACAAGGCTCAAGTAGTAAGCCAAAGTGGGGTTATTTTGTCTTCTGAATTCAAAATAGTTCTATTATTCTACACAATAATGATAGCATCATATGGGCATTTCAGGGGTACATGTAAATGTCCATCCTGACAGCCAGTTTTCTTCCCCTTAATTTGTGATGATGTGCGTAAGGCCACACATCAAGTGAGAACCGTAGGAAGTCAAAAGTCATCACTTTTCAGGTTTCTGTTCAGCTCTTTTGCCCTGAAACATTCAGTGATTAATTTTCTTATAAAAGTGCTTCATGTATTTAGCTCTTGGAACAAAATACAAAATAAATATGATCTGTGTAAAATAGATGTTCAATATGACTCATTCTGTATTCTGAAAATACATCAGTCAATCAGATAGTAGCCTGACCTTTCCTTCACTTTGGGCTCAGTACAACAGAATTTTATTTAAGTAACATTTTAATAGCAAACCAAGAATATGGACCTACTCCCTTGAGCCAGGTGATGATAAAGATTCCACAGAGACCACTAGCAGTGCCTGAGAATTCACAATGATGTTGGGGTTCAAAGAGCTCTACTACAACAGAAAACACTATTTAGAGGATTAGAATATTAATCGCCCTGGGGAATATAAGAATATGTAGTTAGCCTAATAAAAAGCATGTAAAAATTTAAAGAGACACTAGTTTTTCTTATCTAAGAGTTTTATTATCAGTTCTCGGGTTTTATAACTATGCCACGTAGCCCTTTTCAGTGTGTATAATTATTATGAAAAATTAATAATATAAAGCAGAATTAATAATATGAAGCATAAGAGAGGGATACTTTTATTGATGTCCCAACCTTTACAAAAGAGCCAAGGGTGTCATCACTTTACAAAGTTACATTCTAATAGGAAAGACAGGCATCTAAGCATCTATTTATGATAGATTGTGGTAAATTTGAGGGTTAAGAAGTAAATTTTCCTACTGTAGAAGCATAAAGAAGGTGCATCCATCTCAGCCTGATCCATAGGGAAGGGAAGTGGAATGAGGCCACAGGAAAGAAAATCAGGAAGCTCAGGGAAGTGTTATGAGTCAGGCAGCTTAACGTTTAGGAGAGGTCAGGTAGACAAATACACGGGTTTATTTAGTTTTGTTGTACTGTTTCCGATAGCATGTCACCAGAAAGAATATTAGCATGTATCACCAACACGACTGTTTTTTAAGCAGCATCTCTTTTTGTGTGTCTTACCACTAGGGTGGCCTTTGTTCATTTATTTCTTTCAAATGTTTAACCAAATTTAATGAAATGAGGTCATTATTATACCTTTCCTTGCATATAGAAGAGTCAGTACTAATCCTTACACATCTCTCTTCCTCCATGCCAGGATTATAATGCCCTTTGTAAAGACCTGCCTAATGGTTCTGCCTTCGGTGCAGACAATATGGAAGAGTGTGACCGACGTTATCATCGCCCCATTGTGTACAAGCGTGGGACGAAGCTTCTCTTCTATCAGCCTGCGACTGAGCCAAGACTGAACACTTGGACCCCAGGTCTGGAGATTTGGACACTGTAATGCTTCTTTGTTATTGTAAAATAAAAGCACTACTGTTCTGTTCATTTTCCAACTGCTCTAATTAAGAAAACTATTAAAATGGGCAACCACATTTAGAAATGTTTATTGGCAGACCTTTTCAAATAAGGCTTTTCTAATTAATAGATGAGGATTTCATATATAACTTCATAACCTTAATTATATGGTAGGTTGACAGCACTTAATTTGAAAGGCAGACAGTTATTGCTTTGGTATAAAAGCACACATTTTACAATAATGAATTTATAGTGATTGTGGGTCCAGGCTCTCAAAGCACTACAATAGTTTTGTGTACAACTGCTCATAAAAATATGAGATTTCTTATTTTTTTTTAACTCTGGGAGTAATAGTTTTTAAATTACTTTTACAAATATAGTCATAAGGATCCTTAGAGGTAGGATATACAAACATCCTAGAAATTGCAGTAACAAAAGCACAGTGATTATGGTTAACTGTCAAATATGAAACAAATAAATGTGAAGATAGATTCATGAAAATGTGTTCCTTTAGGGTATTGTCAACCTATGGGCCTATTTAACAAGAAGTTTAGTTTTACTGTATATTTTGTACTTAATGTAAATGTTGCTCTAATCAGATTGAGGCGTTTTTATTATTATATTGAACTAATATATAGAATGAATAAATATAGCTCCCACAAGGTAAATTCATTGGTAAGACTGCACTGCCTTGGTTATGAAAGCATTTATATTTCTTCTTTGGAAATAGAACATAAAAGAGTAATGCACAAAGCTTTCCTTTCTAATTTTTCAGGCAAATTCTGAAATGTTTTATAACTGATGTTTGTCTGGCTGCAATCTTAAAATAATTCATACCTGATTTATATTTCTTCCAGGAAATATTAATTCTCTCTTGTAGTTAGAAATTAAACCTGTATTCTGCATTTCTAATAATGTTTCATTTTATTTTCAAGTAACATTGGTGCTATTTAATAACAATAAAGGCTTTTTTGGACCCTTGAGTATAATTTAAATTCACGTAGAGAGACTCAGAGGAGAGTTGTCAATTTGCTTGGTCCATGCTACAACATGCATAAGTTAAAAACCAGTAGCTACTTAAAAGTGTTCTTTAATATGGGTTTTATAACAGAGTATAAAGTTATCCTTATCATTCTGAATAGTAGAGTCCTATTTCAATGTTAAGTGTCACTGGTTGCTTTAAAAAAAAATCCATTATTCTAAAATGAAAAGCATATATTTTAAAAGCCTATGATGTATTTATAACTTAGACATCTTTAAAAAGTGTGTAAATGCTCAAATTTCAGAATTACCATCATTAACCTAAATTAATATTCCTTTGAATATCCTCATAAGTGGTAAAATTTCATTCAATGAAGATTAGTAAGATTTTTCAAAATTACTAGGACTGGCAAATATTAGATTGAACTGGAATATGACTGGGGACCAGAGCAAGCCAATGATTAAATTATGGAGCTGTGTTCTTTTGAAGGTAGTGACAAAAGAGAGCTTTCAAAACTACCTTAGGCCATTGCAGCATCCTTAGATAAGACTCACGATCATTACCTTGAAGCATTACTCCTCATTTGACTGTATAGATTTTAAGATGTTAGTTTAAAAGGTTAATCAGTCTTGTGACTTTATAGGTATACCTTGTATTTTAAATGTTTTTTAAAAAACTTTGGATATGTTAGTAAGCCAAAAGTATTTGATGAATAAAATATCTATTTTAATAAATCATGAGCTTCTATCTTTTCAAGTAGCTATTGGCAAGTTTTAAACCCAAAATATATAAACATAGTTGTATAATAAAATCTTTTCACTTCTAACAATAAATATATATGATTTGCTTATTTATGAACAGTGTCAATTACTTTTCAAATGTATTTTTATTGAGATTTTCCATTGACTATTTTTGTTCCAAAGACTCAAATTTTGTACTGAGTAGATCCAGGTTTCACATGCAAATATGTCAGTTCTCTTATGTGGGGCAGGGGTAATGGGTTATAAGGAGACTTCCTCAGTACCTATAATAAACTTTCTAAAAACTCATCAATATGTTTATTGCTTTTATTAAATATGGAAATGAGCAATAGGAATCTTTTCAAACTAATTTTTACCTTGTTAAAAACTCAAAATTGGTAATAAAGAATATGTTATTGCTTATTCAGTAATGTGTTTTTAAAAAATTATGAGATTAGTAATGTAATTATGTGTTCTCTTCACACTTAAAGAGGCTCCATATTAATTATTCTGTCATTTGATGAATGGTGTAAAGGGCCTGTTCACAAACCCAGCAGACGTCATCTTCTTTATAAGATCTCCTCTTGCTAACCCTAAAAAATGAATAGGCCTGTTTCTAATTTTTCAAATAAGAAAGTAAAAACAATATAAATCACATGTACTTGGATACCTGTACCACAAAAGCCACACTAGAGTCCAAAATTATTTTTGGAAAGTGAGTATGAGAAGAGTACTTGCTGATATTGGCATAGATTTTCTTGTCAGTTTATCTGGGAAAATGACCAACCTCCAATATTAAAGCAGGTGTTTGGCTTTTTAAAATGTCCTTTGGAGTCCCTCCTCATTATGGTCATCCACATCTCATTAATTTATAATTTTGATGCCTTTCCTGGAAAGCCATTGAAGTGCAATGAAAAAAGCCTTCTGGGAAAGTCAGGTGGCTGGCTTCTGCTCCTCTCAGCACTGCCAGTACTGATGTGTACCCCGTCCTGAATGAAAATGGATTAATTTTTGGGTCTCAGTTTTCTTAACTTTAATGAAAGAATTGAACCAAATGGTCTTTCAGGAGCTTCCCATCTCACAGTTTTCTGTAGCCTCAGTAGAATGAATGCTTGACTATGTGTATAAAAACCAGTCTAGCTGTTCAATCTAAACTCTCAAAAATCAACACATTTTCTATCAGTACATGGTTGGTGGACTGTAAATATAATCGTTAATACATGTAATATCTACTCCTCCATTGACCATGACTTTGGGTAGATGGTTTTGATTCCTCATGGCAAGGATTCTTAGAATTTCAGCAATTCTATGTATTATTATTATCTCCAAAAATAACATTGCTCTATATTTTAAATTAATCAGAGTTTATAATCTACTCTTGAACACCTTGGGTTTGAACTGAGCTGGTCCACTTATATAGTAGGATGCTTTTCAATGGATGCAGTCAGTTCTCCATGGGTTCCTCATCTGCAACCAAACCAAATCAATCAAAAAATAACAGTACTGTGGGATACAAAATACCCATGGATATGAAGGCAATTTTCAGCAGGACCAAAGGGAATTCAGTATGTAGTATGCATAGAGAGTTCTGGAACGAGTCCCTTGAGGACACAAGGAAAGACTGCATTTTATTTGGACATTTTCTGCCAAAATCACTGCTATCCCATCATAATCATTGCCATCCTCATCTTTTGCCTGTCTATTTGCCACAGCCTCCTAACTGGCCCCAATCCTCTCCTCCAATATGATCTTCAACCCATCTTTCTCTTTGAAAAAGAAAAAAAGGGGGATCATATCAAGACTACGATGTCATTTCCCTGTTTTAAACTGTCAATTTTATGTGATTGCCCTTAGAATGATAATCCAAATTCTTAAGGGATATATGCAAAGCCTTCACTATCAAATCACTGTCATCTTTAGCAACTCTTATAGACTTGTTGAACAGCCCCCTCTGTCCTGCTCCAAGTCCTCCTTATGTTTCCCCTCCTAGCCTGCCTAACACCTTCCTATTTCCAAAACTCTTCCACATTAGTGCCTCTTCCATGTTTACATATAAAATCTTGTACAACCCCCTATTATCACTTACCACCCTGTAAAAGTAACCCTGTTAATGTCCCCCACTAGATTGCTAGTTAGATCTTTGAGTACCAAAACCATGACCTCACCTTGTTTGCTGGGATTCTGAGATGGTGTCCAGTACTTACTGAGTGCAGTCAATATTTTCTGAGTGAATAGCTACACAAATAAGTAACCAAATAAAACTTAGGATGATTCCAGAACTAGGGGCGGGAATCATACTACAACTTCATAATTTTCTTCATTTGCAAACAGCGTTGAAATCTAATGATTCTAATAAAAATTGTCTTCCTCACCATTTTCTCACTCACATGAATCATTAAGCTAGGAAAATGAAAACTTAAATAAAGCATATCAGTTTTTTTTCATCCTTTGGGGTAATGACTGTCTTTAATCTTCATTCTCATATCTGAAACTTTAAATTCTAAGGAGGTAGGAAACTCTAGCACTGTGAAACTTGCATGGAAACACTTCCATGATTTTCGGGATGTTGATTTTTCTTTTACTCTCCTATGTTCAACTCTGTAGTGTATAACACTGACACATAGCTTCTACAGAGTTTACAATTTAGAAAACAGTCTCATACATTGTCTCATTTGAATTGCAGGACAAATTAAACAACATAATGGGGAAATAATATAAATAATGGCTCAGTTTCCTTGGCTTGCAACTTTATCATTTTAGAATGTTTAAGATAACAAGAGCTTACAGAATTTTTATAGGTTACACCTGGCTTTAAGAAATTAATAAAAAAATAGTCTGTAGAGCTGCAATGAAAAATTATCACAGCTGATGTATTTTATTGCAAATCAGGACCTGGTGTACATCTTCCCTTAAGATACATTCATGTGGAGGAAGATGGGGGAGAGTTGATATAGGGGACAAAGGACTGGGGGATACTAGATATTCAGGTTGCCTGTTTTAGAAATAAAAATAAATTTGGCTTCTGTAACCTAATCATCCCAATTCCTACCTGTTCACCCCCAAATAACAACATGAGCAAAATAAGGCAGCCCTTGTATTTTGAAGTCACTTTTGGGCCTAAT
Organism: Otolemur garnettii; assembly: GCF_000181295.1. Lineage (NCBI taxonomy): Eukaryota > Metazoa > Chordata > Mammalia > Primates > Galagidae > Otolemur > Otolemur garnettii. Next base: position 11,533,261 of record NW_003852432.1, on the reverse strand, counting down.
CTCTCACTTCTGTCTTTGGATTATATCTGAAGTGCTGCATTCGGGACCTTCCAGGTTGATACTTTGTTAAGTGAAAACTATCTTTAACTGGGGGAGCATACCAAACTATTCGCAGTCATCCATGACTTCAGGGTGAATGAATGATCTGAGAAGGGGATGTTGCAAACCACAAAGAGAACAGAACCTAAGGACTTTGAGGGCCACGTGAGAGCACCGCACACTTATTCAAAGCAATGCCACCAAAAAACTTTTTTAAGAAGGGAAAACACAAAGCTCCAATGGCAGGATCTTCACCCTCCACGGTTCTGCTTTGGGGTATCCTCACCCTAAATCTCCAGTGAAGGGGGCAATGGAAGCTGAACAGAAGTGGAGGGAGTTGAAGTCAGCTAGAGACTTTTTTCTTCTCTAGGAAGAAAAGTTGCTTTTGCCTTATTCAATGAGTAGGACCGTAGGAGGGGGCAGGAGAGCTCTGCTGGAATCCAGTGCCTGAAAGTCAGTGCAGAAGAGCAAAACTGAAACTGAAAATTAAACTAAGCTGTGGCCATCTGTGTGCCTTTCACCTTGCCTCTCTGTGCTGTTGACAGCTGAGATGTGTCCATGGCAAAGAAAGATCGAGCAGCAGTCAGAGAAATCAGAGGACACCACTTCAACAATTATCCAAAAATAGGACATGGACGCAGACACCTATCAGCCTCACTGGGACTTGTCAGGTCACTCAGCTTGGCTGCATGGCTGAAGAAGTGATTTTGCCATTATAGGAAAAGATAGGGGTGTAGAATGATGAGAGAAAGGAAGAGACGTGACTCAGAGTGGGAAACAGTGCAGAGCCAAGGGCAAATATTTCTCTCAGACATAAATGGATCAGGAAGACATAAGAGCAGCAGGTCATCTTTACAACATTCTCTTCTTTCCTGCCTCCCAGTCACTTGTCACAGAGCACCGAGCAGTAACAAAAGAGAAGGGCAGTGAGCAGAATCTGCTTCTGTAACTAGACGTCAGCTCCAGCCAGCTGCTGTCTTAGCTAACTGGGACAGTCAAACAAGGAGTCATTTGGAAAGTTGCAGGGATAAACACACCACATCCCAGGGAAGCAACTGGCAGGGATTAGAGTGCTTACTTCACTGAGGAGGACACTGGTTGGATTCACTCCTGGGTTATAGAGCTGGCAGAATTCTGGCCTCACCACAAACAAAAAGAGGAGCATTTATATTTGCTGAGAACTTATTACCTGCTAGGCACTCAGTTAATCTGCACAATAACCCTGTGATGTGAATTTTACTATCATCCCCATTTTTCAGATGGTGACATTGATGTTCTGAAGTTGAGGAACTTGTCCAAGATCATGTAGTAAGATAAGATTTAAGCCAAGAGAATGTGATAGCACAATCCATACTCTTAAACACCATGGAGGTTCCTATGGAGAGATAATCTAACTGAGGACCCTTAGGAAACACTAGTAGGATTGCAAACTAAAACATCCTTTATGGAAAGAAGTATGGAGAAATCTAAAAGAACTGAAATTAGACCTTCCATTTGATCCTGCAATCCCATTACTAGGTATCTACCCAGAAGAACAAAAACATTTTACCACAAAGACATTTGCACTAGAATGCTTATTGCAGCTCAATTCATAATTGCCAAATTGTGGAAGTAACCCAAATGCCCACCAACCCATAAATGGATTAATAAACTGTGGTATACGTATACCATGGAGTACTATTCAGCCATAAGAAAAGATGGAAACTTTAAGTCTTGTATGTTTATACCTGGATGGAGTTAAAACACATTCTTCTCAGTAAAGTATCTCAAGAATAGAAAAAACAATATCCAGTGTACTCAACACTGATATGAAACCAATATATTAAACAATTACATGCCCATACAAAAGATAAAACACAAATACATCTAGCAAGGGGGAGAGGTGAGGAGGGAAAGGGAAGAGGGGAGGAGGGAGGGCGATTGGCAGGATCTTAGCTGATGTGCACAAGTTGAGGGTATTCTGCTCGCCCCGGGGTAAAAGGTTCTTCTATAACTTGAACTTTCCCTTGGAAGTGAGAACAATACAACCTAAAAATTTATACCCTCATATTAATTTGAAATAAAAATAAATAATAGATAAATAAAACATTATCGAGGTGATTTTCTTCTTCCCCTAGAATGTGTCTGTGGCTGTTCTAATGACTTGTTCTCCCTTCCAACCCCAAATCTTTTTCTTGCTTCCTTCAATCATGTCACTGTTCCTGCACTGAGAAGCACGTGTTTTTTATTCTCCCATCAATGGAGTCAGTTCCATGTCCTCAGTGGTAAGACCTCCCCTGGCATCCGAGCTCCATATAACCTCCACACTCTGCCTCCCTGTGATCCCTCAGACTCTCCCGGAGCCATAAACCTTGCTTTCCCTTTCTGACCCCTTGTGATCTGAGCTGTAGACCTTATACTCCAGGTAATGTCAGAAAACTATTTTCGAAATGCCATTATTCCCATGTTTTGTAAATTTCACAAAATTTCACTATCTTCACACAGACTTCGCTAATATGCATCAAAAGCCCAGTGATGATTTTTCCCCTGAAGACTGAACATACTGACATATAAAATAATCACAGTAAGAATTTCTATTCAGCCTAAGCATATGTTTTTCTAGAAAGAACCTATAGTTTGTACTTTTCTTCATTTGCTTGGAAATGGAGTCAGTTTGTACATTCTTTATCCAATCTTTTTTCTTTTATTTCAGATCAATATGAGGGGACAGATGATTTGGTTACATTGTTTGCATTTCCCAGGTAAAGTTCATACCCAGTCTTATGGTTAGTTACTTTTACCTTAGCAATACCAAGAGAAACCATCTATAAATTTATTTTCCTCCTATTAGGTAATTTTCACATGATAAATTTTCAAAAGCAGAAAAACTGAAAGGAAGTATACAATCAAATTAATAGCTCAGTTGTACACGCCCACAGTGCTTTTCAACGAGTGTGTACCATTTATAATTTCCAAAGCAGTATATGCGTGATGGTTTCTCTAGACATCAGCATTTGCATGTAAATATATATATTAACAATACTTAGTGTATATGTAATTTTTACTAAAGTATGTGCTGATGTAAAACAACAGGATGGTATTCTGTTTTGCACATACAAAAATTTAATAAACATTTGTCTACATTGATATAAGTATTATAATCCCCAAGCTCATTTTTCCCCTGATTTTCACTCGCACCTAATATAATGATGCAGTGCTGTGCAATCATCATTACACTAGACTCCTTCCATAGGGCACGGAGTTTCCTATTTCCCAGTATTGGCAATGACTAGCACAGACTCAGCTACTAACCTCTTCCTATTCTCTTGCTCTTCCTCCCCTGTTCCCATCAGGTCCAGTGAACTCAGTATTTTAGATGGCTTGGAAGGGTGAGGGTTTGCTATGTTTTTCTATGAGACAAAGAAAAACTAATCAGACCACACAACGTGATCTTGATCTCTTTAGAACTTTTTCTTTAATGATATAGCAAAGTTTAATATTCTTTTTTTGTTTGTTTGTTTTTGACAAGGAGTTTCACTCTGTCACTCTGGGTAGATTGCCCTGGTGTCATATCTCACAGAAACCTCAAATTCCTGGGTTTATTTAATTCTCCTGCCTCAGACTCCCAGGTAGCTGGGATTAAGGGCATCTGCCACAATGCAGAGCTAATTTTTTCTATTTTAAATAGAGACAGTGGTCTTCTTCTTACTCAGGTGGGTCTCTCACTCCTGAGCTCAGGCAAGCCACCCACCTGGGCCTCCCAGAGTGCTAGGATTACAGGGGTTATCTCAAGCAATAATTTAGAGCAGGTACACATAAAACAGTGACCACAAGCATATTCAAATAAGGGAAAATGGCAAAAAGAAGATTATAAAATATTATTCCTGGAAAAGTTTGGCAATGATAAGCATTAGTCTATCTGGGACAGATCAGATGTGCAGGCCAGCTCTAGGCTGCATGATAAATTTGTGATTTATTTAAAGATTTCTGTGATTTTACAATTCTTAGAGTTGAAGAAATATTCATAATTGGAAAGGAAAATCCCTCTAGCCTTAAAGTCTGCCTTGAAGTCCACACAGCACGAAACTCTTCAAAGTGCAAGAGGGAGGGGTCTGAGTTACTTTGAAGCAGCCAGTAAGAAACTACTGTCTTTCTTACAAAGTTAAAAGACTGGTGCTGTTTCAGCTCTTGCTGCTCTCACCAATAACGTTTCGGGTGTGGCTAATGAGAGATTAAGATAGCACAAACCCTTTCATAGCCCAAAAAAAAAAAAAAAAAAAATCATCTTGGCTATTGCCCAGTTCGTAATTCTTGATTTCACATTCCAAGAAGCCCTCTCAGTTTATAGAAATAGGAAGAACTGCCAGTTCTCTGCAAGCAGCTTGGCCAACGTAGGCTGTAGGGGTCCCCCTTAAATGGTGCTTCCTTCCATTTGCTTACAAATATCTCTTTAATAGTATGTTGCTTCCTCCTATTGAAATGGGGTTCCCTGTACATCCCTCAGGCTGCTACTCTACTGCTCTTTCCATGATGTAAAAGTTCTTTTGTGTTATTGGGGGGGGGCTTTTCCTTCATTCTTAGTTCTTATATAGGAAAATGGTATTGGCTGATATAGCGTCTGCCTTTTTAAACATCTTCAAGCTTAAAGTTTTCAAGTTTCTCTTAATCACTAGTTCTCAAAGTTTAATGTGAATGCATAAGAACCACCTGG
>NW_003852432.1:11527018-11528246 GCF_000181295.1 Otolemur garnettii | reverse complement strand
AGGGGGATAGCTTGAGGCTCTGTCTCAAAAAAAATAAAAAATAAAAAAAAAATAAAATAAAATGCCAATTGAGATTCCGTAAATCTGGGCTTGGTCCTGAGATTCTGCTTGTCTAACAGTCTCCCAGGATTATGGAGGCTGGAAGGAAGGTACTTTGAGTAGGGAGCCCTTGGTAAGCAGTTCAGGTAAGATTTGGGAAAAGGTGAGGCTGATTAGCTACAGACAGAGAAGAGAAGAAACTTACCGAGTTCATTTCTTTGGCCCTATGAAAAGATTTTATGGGTTGTCCAAAAACTATAATCTTCCACACCTGCTTTAAAACACATTCAAATTCCCTCTGAAGTAAGCTGGGTTGCTTGAAGGCAAAGTCAGCAGTGCAGAAGTGAACCTTGTCCTCCATGATGTGAGATAATTGATGTTGCTATCACACACCTTCTCTGCAACTAGTGAAAAAACAAATTCATAGGCTTACAAGAAAGTAAAGTTCTCCATGAAGACCAGACCACTTAATGGTCAATCTGAACTTATGTACAATATTTTATGATTGAGCACATTGCATTAAAAGGAGTGTTGTAGAATAGTAAAACCAGCTCCTGGTAAACAGTTTATTTACTAGGGAAAAGGCCAAAAGGAAAGAGAGTTTCCTTTGTTGAATAATAGAGCTCTCTGCCTTAAAGCCAGATGGGTTACAAAACAAAGGGCTTTTGTGACGGACTCCTCCCAAATATTTACATTAACTTAAGAAAAAAATGGAAGTTTAATATCTTCTTACAATTTTGTGATATTATTTAGGGGCCAAAGTCATTTGTATTCTTCATCATGTCACTATAGTGAAAATGAATTTTTTAAATTATTTGTTCAAAATAGAATATATGATTTTCCAATGAGCTATTTAAAAGCTCTATTAGTATACTATAAAATAGTACACATCCCATATGTATATATATATATAGTATTATATTAAAGATATTTACTAGTGACATCATATCATATGTGTATCATATTACCTTATGCTTTGTTGTCCTATTAGATTCGAGAGTTAGTCATACTTTGAATAACATTTATGTGGCTTCTATATATGTAAAGGATGGGCATAATTTTGTTTTGCTTGAACAGGAAGAAAACATAGTCAATAGAGAGCCAACAGATGAAACCAACTACTTACCGGTACCTGATCTTTGACAAGCCAATTAAAAACATTGAGTGGGGAAAAGATTCCCTATTTAAC
>NW_003852432.1:11489845-11525704 GCF_000181295.1 Otolemur garnettii | reverse complement strand
AAAAGAAAAAAGAAAACATAGTCATTGTTACATATTTAAATGTGCCACACCTTTGAACTAGATGAAATAGAGTAATTTGTCTCAGCACCTAACCCCAATTTTTCTGAAAATTGCTATACTCAAGGCTTATAGTAGATATGTCAGTCTTAGGTACAACTCTAATTTTTGCTTTTATTATTGATATTAACATAATATTCATCTGCCTACATGAAAAACATGAAATATTTATTCACTTCTCATTTTATGCTTTCTGAATACATTATTTTGCTAGCCTGTAATAATCCAGTTATTAAAATAGTCAGGGAAGTAGATTACCCAATTTCATGGCAAGTAGTTTGATTTCTTATATATCATCATGATGAGATGATGACTTGAACCTGAATTTTCCTGGACTTTCTGCCTAGATGAAAAGAACTCAGTGTAACTTGGTTTGCTTATCATTTAGCATTTTCTCAATATTTGGATTTACTTTTATAATGATAAATCAGATTGCCTTTATGACTGCATTTTCATGGACACTGTGAAAGAAAATATTATCTCAAAGAGCAAAATTTTATACATGAAAGATAAAAAAAAAAGGCTGTAAATTTTGAGATAACCCCCTTTTGGAGGCAAAATTTTGCTACATTTTCAAAGTCAGTCACAAGTTTCATCAGACTTCATTGTAAATCAAAAACAATAATAATGAAGACATCTTGCACATTGCAGCACAGATCAGGAACTGAAACTAGTTCAGAAAGTTTCTGCCACTGAAAGTTTGCTTCTGAAATCTGGAGTCAGGTAGCATCAATACAGAGCTTCATTAAAAAAGTAAAGAGGTAGGAAGAACAGGCCAGCATTTGGGCAGGACTACTGAATTTTGGCCTGGAGCATACACCTGTAAAATCTTTTAAAGAGTAAGTTATGTCAGGAAATACTGAAATACAAAAACTGGCACTCCAAAGATGAATTTGAGCTATCTAGAGCCCATCATTGTTTTAGGTTTCACCAGCCAAGATTTTCGAGGAAAGATGACAGCCTAATTATTTTTGAGTAGAATAAATTATCACTGTCTCAAAAACCACATTCTGTTTTAAGGAAAAAGAATGTATCTGTAACCTACCTGAAGCCCCTGTCAAATATCATATTTGAGAATCTGCATACAGAAGTTATCATTTAATTTATTTTTAAGGGATTATTTACCAACTATTAAATGGAAATAATGCTTTCTGAGAATGAAATGTAAAATGGCAAATATTGTATGTCTCAAAAAATTATATCAAAAATTGTAAAATTGAAAGCTAAAAACTAATCTTTCTTGACCATACACATTTGATGTAGATTTTAGCTCTTCACATTTCCCTTTGCTCACACCTCTGCCATGGCCTCATCCTCATCACACAAGTCATTACTTCCCCATCCCTTGACTTAGAGCTAGGACATATGACTGGCCTTCCCCATCCCTTGACTTAGAGCTAAGACATATGACTGGCCTTGGCTAAAGGATCAGCACAGAAGAAACAGTATAGCTTTCCAAGTCTGAGGCTTTAAAAGCCTTCTATATCTTTTCTTGTCCTCTTATTCTGTTGCTACTTCATGGAGCATGAGAAGAATGTGCCCCAACCAGTTTATTGGTCCAAGGAAGGGGAGGGATGGAGGCAGCATTAGAAGGCAGAGCTGCTTCAGGCACCCTGTCTGGGTCAGCCAAGCCCCAGGTAACTCAACCACAAATCTATGAGAATAAATCATGGCACTTTCAAGATGCTGAATTTTATAGTAATTTATTTATGCAGTATTACTGTAGTCATAAATGATTAATGCACCCTAAAGTTTAGTTTTTAAATAACGATATATCAGACATATGATGACAAAAACCATGTTGGTTCACTTTATCTTTCACTTTCAATTAGCTGTTGTGACATCATTTAGACAGGGCCATAAAGCCACATCTGTGCTGAGGCCTTGTCATCACAATATGACTACACCTCTACCAATTATAGTTAGGTCTACACTTGGTAGTAAAAAAATTGCACTTTCTACAAAGGAGTTGCTACTCAAAAGCTTTCCTAAGAAATAACTTTATTTCAATCATATCTAACAACCAATCGGATTGATTTCATAAAGAATAAGATTTGATAACAAAATTATAAACAAATAGGGAAAGCTGAAGGTCAAACCTATTATTCCACTATCAATATTTTGAGCTAATTAGAAAAATAAAAAGCCTTAATGTGAATTATCAATGCAGTGTAACTATTGATAGAAGTTCTAGAATTGCATATTTGGAATTTGAATTTGAGAGTTTGTTATAATTCAGAAATATCAGAGAGATATTGGAAATGTTACTGGCAAAAGTCCTGCTAGAATTCAGTTGAAGGGAGAGAGAAAAACTTAGGAAAGGAAGACACTTTCGAAATGTTTAGTGATGCTATTTTCTGGTCACCTTTGGAACTTTTCCCTGCCCTACCCACCTCCATGAGAGGATTGTTATAGCAGAAAAGCACAGATAAGGCTTTTCTTAATTCTAAACTCTTGTTCTGCAGGGATCCACAACATGAAAATACTGTTGGATTATAAAAGAGCAAGGCTTCCTGCTCAACAAATTGGGAAAAGAAGCAAAGTATTTATTGACAGGTTTGTGTCCCTCAGCACAAGCCCACATAATTTAGGAGGATCTAAGAACAGAAATACTTATTGCCTGCTATTTCTGGGTAGGGCCCAGGGAGATAGCAACCCCCTGGAGTTTCTCTGCACAGTGCAGGACACAGGGACTTGCTCTGCTCTCTACACTATACTCACCAGGGGAACCTACGTGATGCTGCCTCAGGCCTGCCCACCCAGATTCATCAGATTTGCATATGACTTCAAGAAAGGGGCAGAAATAGCAAGAAAGTGTCTCTGACCCTAAGGGACGTATTCAAGGAACATTAAGAACAGTGGGGCTAGGAAGAGAAAGCCATGCCAGGGAATGGGGCAGAGAGAAGAAGAGAACACAGTGAGTAACTACACAATTTTGCGATGAATAGACCCTGACTAGACTCTTTAAAAATCCCATGTCCCAGAAGCTGTTAATAGGTGCAACAGTTATTCATCAACTGTAAAATGTTTCCTTATCCAATAAGACTCTGTAAGAACAAATACTTTTAGTGTACTTAAACTTCAGCTTTTTTCATCTTTAGAAAGGTTGGTTTGGATGATCTGTGTCCCTTTTTAGCTCTATATTTCTAGCACCATATCATCCATGAGCAGGTCTTTAATGCTGCTTCTAAAAAAAAATTAGAGGGCAATTGTAGGTTGCCATCTACATAATTTTTAAGTAAATGATTTGGGGAATGTTATTAACTTGCCTCCAAGCCTGAAGTTATCTGTGTGATTATCAAAGAAAAATAATTTTGTTTACATCAGCTATTCATTTTAAATCTCGTACCAAAGCTAACAATGTTCTCCTTCACCTAGTCCTTATTTTGCATAAATTTGGAGCTGTTTCTTCAAGTCAGTTATTATGAGACAGACTAAGAGCTGTTTCTGTTTGGTGCCAGCTTCTTGTTGAGGCAGGTTAATAAAGAGTCTGTGGTTTTTCCTCTCATTAGGAATGCATTTTGGCATTGACAACGCTTCACTGATCATTATGATTCCCCGTGCTGCTGTTGATCACACTCTTGTACATGAACTTCCCCAGAGAGGCTGTTTTCCCTCCATTGAGTACCAGTTAAGCATTCCCTCACAGGCCTCCCCCCAAAAATCCCTTCCTGCTTGGAATGCAGGACAAGCTCTCACTATGTTCCTGTTGACATTTTCACAGTTAATATTACTCATCACAGCTGAAGACTGAATAACAATAGAGAGGAACCAGTTTGCACATTTTTCCATAGAAGTAACCCCAACTGCCCTCTTGTAGAAATCATTCTAGGTGTGGTAGTTACCATGGAATATGGTGAGCATATCATGTTTGCCTACATTTGTTAACACACGTTTGTGCAAAGAATTTCTGGCAGAAACAAAATGAAGAAAATTCACCTTTTGAAAGATCTTTAGTCTCTAATAATGAGTGGTTGGTGTAACTAAAATTATACCCACGTTGGTGACACTGCCATGTTATTCCAAAACAGAATAACGGATCTTATTCCAAAAGCTGTATTGCTTTTTTACTATCAACCATAGTCTATCCTTTGTAATTCCCTTTTATGTATCTATTTCATGGCTCCTCTCCAACTAGACAACCTACTCTTTCAGCAGTCTCTCCTCTATTTCCCATTTTCCTCTTCCTTACCCCTCAACCCACATTCCCCTCTATAAACCGTCAGTGCTTTTTATTTTAACCTGTTCCCCAGGCATACTCCCAGCTTTTTAAATCTCCAGCAATAATCTGACTTTTGATTGTATGTGAAACCTTAGCTAATACGTCCTTTCCAAGTTTGGTTAATGAATTTCCTGACTCGCTATGGCCAAAAAGTAAAATAACTGATTACTATTTTATTGGTCTTGCACTGCTTTAGTAAAGAAAGACGTCCCAAATTCAAGAACAGATAAAATATTTCCATTGCTAACACATTTTTTAAAGTCTAATCAATTAATAGAAAGATCAAGTCTTCCCTCACAGCCAAGCAAATTAAAACATCCTCTCTGGTGATAAAATTGAAGTTTTAATTAAATATTTCTACAACTGCAAATATTTTACATATTTTATAAGTATGGCATAGCCTTTTTGGCATAAATTTCCTTTGTTACAGAAAAGAACTGTAACACAATTACAGAAAAGTTAAACATTTTTGTTTCTTATTTCGAAGAGTTTAGGAGACGCTTCAGACGCGGGTGGGAAATGTTAAATTCCGAATCCCTGCTCCGGAAAGTTTCCGTGCACACTGACTTAGATATAAATGAATGTCACCAAAGCTCACCACACAGATTCCGTCCTTGTGTTTAGATGTGAAAGGTACCTAAAGGTTCCAAGCCATTTTTCATCCCTTCCTTTGTGAAAAACAGGGAGTCAAATGTGTCTCAGGCAGGGCTGGTTCCTGGGCGATGGGGGCGGGGAGAGGAGGTGCTTAGGACAGGGCAGAATTGTTTCTGCCGCCTTGGTTTGCCCATACTGGGCGTCTGTGCAGGCGCGGCGGCTCCCTCCAGCCCTGCTGGGATGATACACTGTGAAAACATTCGCTCTCCCCTGGACGCCTCTTGGTTGTTCTTAGCTGGGAAAATGTTGCCCCAGGTTTAAAATATCTGCCCAAGCAGCCCAGCCCGGGAGAAAGGCGCTCTCACCGGCTCTTCGCTCCCTGCGGGCGCTATCCCGCCCTCTGCTGCCAGAACCGTGGGGATGTGCCTAGACCCGGCGCAGCGCACGTCCCGGCCAACCGCAAGCAGAACAAACCCTTGGCTGGCGGCCAGGAGGCTCCCTCTCAGCCACCGCCTCCCGCCAGCGCCTTTTTCCCCCCCTTGCAATACAAGATCTTCCTTCCTCAGTTCCCTTAAATCACAGCCCAGGGAAACCTCCTGCGAGCCGTCATCCAGCCACAGGCCAGCATGTCTGGGGGCAAATACGTAGACTCCGAGGTAGGCTTTGGCGGGGCGCGCCGGGCTCGGGGCGCGCGTGGAGTACCTGCTTCTGCTTATCTCCCACTCCAAATATTCCGACTGCTTTCCCGGCCCCAGCCCTCTCTCCACTTGGGAGCAGTCCTCTCGCGTTGGCACCCTTGAGGAATGGGCCTGGGCGGGGAGATAGAAGCCAGGAATGTTTTGTTTTTTCGGAGGGGCCAAGGAACCCCCAGAGCGGGGAGAACACCGCGAAGGGGGTGGGGGTGCTGCGGCTGGGTCCTCTGGATTAAGGACACGTTTTCTGTACAGGTTAGGATGTTCCCTTGTCGCGGGACCCCTGCGGTCCTCCTCTGCCCGCTGGGAGGCCAGGAGCTGGAGCGCAGCGTGGGGGTCATCTACCCGCAGTCCTGGGGACATCCCCGGGAGTTCCAGCCAGGCGCCTGGACCCGCTGGCCCCCGGGCGTGGCGCGCGCTCTGTTTGTACTTTTCAAAGTTCTTGAGCCATTTCAAGAACTCTTCGTGCAACTCGGCGTCTGGCAGAGGTGTTCCCCTCATCCAGCTGCCACCACCACTTCCAACCCCCTCTTCTCGCTTGAGTCCCCGGGGTCTGTAGCCCGCGCTTCACGCAGCCGCCTTTCAGTCACCGCTGACAGCCTGGGAGTGACCGAGGGTGGGTCGGCGGAGTTGTACAGGTGAATAGGGTCCTAGCGAGTTTGGGGAGGCTGGCACAGGGATCAGCCCAGTGATGGGGACATAGGAGACAGTGGTGATCACGCAAGTTGGGGAGGAGGGCCAAGAAAGGACAAGAGAGGGCAGAGGAAGCTTGGGGGGCGCGGACAGGTGCGAGGGTAAAGAAGCAAAGAAAGTGGGGACGTTCCGAGGGTCGGGAGCCTCGGGCCGGGCAGGATCTTAAGAATAAAGTTGGAAGGAATTAAGGGGGCAGGGGTAGCGGAAGCCTAGGACGCAAAAGGGGAGCAGGTGAAGCACTCGAGCGAAGGTGGTGTGCGGAGAGCAAGGCAGGGGCGAAATCCGAGGGGGCCTTCTCCCCTGCGGAGTCCCCGGGGGTGCTGCGCGCCAGGCGTGCGCTGGGCGGGGGCCCGCGGACCGCGCGGCGGGGATCGCCCTGACCCCTGGCGGCAGGCGGGGGAGGCAGGCGCTCCCTGCCTGGTACCGAGGGGTGTGGTGTCCTCTCCTGGATCCTCTTAAAAAGCTTGCAGCGCGCAGGAGGTTTCTGTGCGCCGAGCCGTCGCTGTCGACGCGGTCATTTCGATTTCGAGCTTGAGGTTTGCCGGGCCGCCAGGCTGACTTCTGATCGCTTTTCTTTTTGAATTTTTCCTCCCACCGCCGTTCCCACCCTCCCCCTCCTGGCCGTCCACCCTCCCCCTACCGGCCGTCCACCCTCCGCAGGGACATCTCTATACTGTTCCCATCCGGGAACAGGGCAACATCTACAAGCCCAACAACAAGGCCATGGCAGAGGAGGTGAACGAGAAGCAAGTCTACGACGCGCACACCAAAGAGATCGACCTGGTCAACCGCGACCCCAAGCATCTCAACGACGACGTGGTCAAGGTAAGCCGCGACTGCGGGCGAGGAGGGGGCGGCCCCAAGCGGCCGCTGTCGGGGCCCAGACAGCTCTCCTCCGGCGAGCCCTCTGTGCATCCTTCTTTACCACTGCCCTGCGAACACCGTTTTCTGAGCTTATGTGCTGCACAGCTAGCTGGCTGTCAGAACTGTCACATCTCCGCTCCCCCCTCCTCCTGGAATTTAGCTAAACTGAGTTTTGTAGGAGTTCACAGAGCTACATACACTTCTTTTTTCCTGGCAAATGAACCTCCTGACCTCAGCAACAGTCGGGCCCATATCTTGGGAGGGTGAGATGGTTGCCCTTTACTCCCAGATTTTGGTCTAGTGCTGAGTCCCCACTGCCCAGGGAACGAAGACAGTAAGACAGTTGTGTGAGGTTTGGTGCCAAGGGTGAGAGTCAGAATACAGATCGCACATATTCCCCTAGCTGAAATGATCCGAAGTGATTTTCTTACAAATGATACAATGGCGGGAAATGCCTAGGACTAAAGACAAGGAAAATATATGTATAGCTCTCTACCTATGTATGTGAAAGATGTGTTAACTAGGAAAACAGCGCGCTTGTACACAACTCAGCAAACTTACAGAACCGAAAATAATGTCTGTCTCTTGATTTCGCTAGACATCTCTCTTTAAATGTGGAAGTTCTTAGTGACCTAGGTGGCCTGCCTTGAGCTAATGGACATTCAGACTGAAGTTCCTTTTTATACTTTCAGGATGTGCTTGGTGATATTAAAAATAGATTAATTGACTGGGTTATTGGCCATCCTTAAATCAGACTCATGGTCAGTTTTTTATTATAATTATGTTAGTCAACTTTGACTCTTTTAGTAAATGTAGTGGGAGGAATTTATTGTCATCTGGATTGGGAAATCATGGGCTGGAGCCATCCTTGGCAGGAGAAACGGTGAAGGCTAAGGAAAATCCTGGCCTCCAGTTCTAGAGTGTAAAGACCCAGTTCTGCGCAGCCCCAAGACACCAACAAGGAAGACAGCAATCTCCGCCCACCCCACTTCCTATCTATGGATGGGAGGAGCTACAGTTCAGAGACCGTTCACGTTTATGAATAATACATCTCAAAAGAGAAGACAGTTTAATCTGTAACTGGTAGGAAAATGTAACTGTCAGAATGGACTCTTCTTGGCTTGCTGGTGTAGGAAAAAGGAAAATTGGAACATTCACGGGTTTTTCTACTAGCCAGATTATGGAATATTTAAAAGCAGCAGTAACAACAAAAGTACCTTATAAACTGGACATTAGGATTGCCAAAAAACTATTTACGAAAACCATTACCTTAAAGGGAGAAGGAAATTTGTGCTTTTCCTCCCTTTCTCATGTCAATTTGGACAAGAAGGAAAAGAGGCAGATTTCAGACAGGGCTCCCTTCCTGGGAGCCTCCCTGTTGTTCCCGGGCACTGTGAGTGAGATTCCCTGGAGCAAGCGAACCTCCTGGGATGAGTCACAGAGGCCGCAGTGTGGATGTGGATCTCCACACGCAGCATGACTAAGTTGAGAAAGAAAGGCCCCACTGGGAAAAAAGACCTCAACACAGATGGGAAAAAAAGCATAACAGGCTCAAAGGAAATAGCAGTTTACAAAATATCATTTCAAAGAGCAAGTGTGGGGATCCTCAAATTAAAGGAACTAAAAGAAACAGCTACCAGACCTTGCCTCCTTGCTCATAGCACTGTGAGCAAAACAAAACAAAACAAAAATCAAACAGAAAAGTCCACCTTGAAAAGTCTTTGGCAGACTTTTTAGTCTTACTCAGATGCCCCTCCTAGAGAGAGGACTTCAGAGAATGCCCTGCTGGGAGACAAGGCTCCCAGTGTAAATTCTGCCCAAAGAGCGCATGCACCAGGAGAGCTTGCAAACAGGGGCTTACCTACACCTTGTGGAAACTCCTATTTCATAAATATTTGTCCTCAAGTTCAAGCACAAATGTAGTAATAGAAACAGGGATGATTCTCTCCCTGTTACCCAAACAGTAAATAAAAATTTCTTTTAAGTTTTACTTCTGATACCATAGAGTTCTTAACATAACAAGACACTCCAAGCTTTACCTTGATGCCTGGTAGCTTAACTCTTCATATGGTAATAAAAAAAACAGTGGTCACTGGAATCTACTGTTACAGGTACTCAATCAAGTAAGGAAAAGTCAGTTCTAAAAGCCAGGAGCCCTGTTAAAACCCACTCTGTCCCATATAATAGTGTCTAGGCACCTGCCTATTTCCATTTAAATTTCATATAATTAATATTCAAATGTAAAATTCAATTCCTTTGTCACATTAACCACATTTTGAATGCAGGATATGTGAGACTAGTGGCATAGATATAGACTGTTTCTGCGTCAATTGTACAGCACAGATATAGACTAATCCTATCATCTCAGAAATCTCTATTTGACATTGTTGGACCAGAGTATTCCCTGAATTTTAAGATCATCCCGACGCCAAGTTAAAAAAAAAAATCAAGATAGAGAAGAAATGAAATCGCAACATAAAGTGTGAATAACAATGAATGTATCTGCGCAATATCCTTGTAATCCCCCGAAAACAGCTGTTTAAGGAGAGAAGGAAACTCAAGGCTGTGGGTGCCATGAATTTGTATCTCAAGAAGGTGGAGTTATATTAACACCTATTCCACTAGTGATAATGACATAAATTAAAATATGGTATTAAGTTCCAATAAAATTAACTTCATATCTTCCTAAAAGTTTGCTGCTTCGTATTATGAGCTATCTGTATAAATAATTTCCGCAAAATATTAAGTAGGTGATGAATGCTTTCTTAAATTTCCTCAAATTAAAGTGGTTACAAGCCCCAGACTCTTCTTTACTCTGACTCCGATTTCCAACTTCTTGTGTTGGCATTTTCATACACGCGTCAATTATATACATATTTGAATTTTCTAGATAAGGAAAACGGCTTCAAATTTATGATTCTGCTATCACACTGGCCATCGATTAATTTATTTATCAAACTCTTGCAATATGCTGGATTAGATGCTTTGCTATGCAAATCCTAAATAAACCCTAGCAATCACAAAGATTACGGTTAGCAAGAGAAGAAGCATACAGATAAAAAGTTTATAAAAGTAATACACACACACAACCAATATAGTAAGTCACTGCCAAATGGCAATTAGTGATCTTTTCTTTTCCTTCTTTTTTTTTTTTTTATTGCCTTGACTGCCAGGAAACACATGGCTTGATTTTCAGTTTCCTTAACCCAATCTCTTCTCTCCTACATTTGTGTTTATCTGTTCACTTCTCTGCATACTGGCACACTATTTTATGTACTCTCTATTGTATCATCATCATTTTAGACATAGGAGAAATATATGCTATAATGAATCAAAAGTAAATACAGTCGTATTGAATATTGCATAGTAGAAAGGGTTTTAAATAGTGAATGATACTGATATGAAGTGTGAAGGATTGGGCAGCGGAGTGCAGAGGAGGATGCATTGGGGATCATTTAACGGAAAAGGGCACGGAGAAGGTCCAATTCAAATTGGGTTATTGGAAGGCAGAAAGAACACAAATAGCTGGAAAAAGCACCAGAGGGCATGCTAAAAGATCCAGGCATGGAGACGGGAGTATTTGGTAGCCCATTTGGATTGGGATTTGAGAGTTCATGTGGCAGAACATATTGTGACCAGGCGGGCTTCCAATTCCTCTTTTTTAACATTAAGATAAATTAAGGGCTAACAAAATTTTAAATGGCATCCATGCTTTTACACAGTTACTGCCCAAAACAGATATTTTGAAATGTATCAAAGAAAAATAGACAAAATTATGTGATTCTTCATGGACCAGAGTCATGAAAAGAGATATGAGTTTAGATGATTCTGAGATTAGCACTGGGACGAATCAGGACATCTGGGAGGAAGGTCTTTGTTGGAAAATAAAAATATGCATTTGTAACTTTCTTGTCTAAAACTGGAATGTAATGATTCTTAAATATGCACAGACACAAAATTGTCTTTAGCAGCTGAGAAAATGCATGCACATGGCAATCGTATCACTTTTGGTTTCAATGTAACAGCCTAATGTCTCTGCAATCCTTTTCAAGTAGAAAGCATTCTAAAGCAATTGGTGATTAGTGTCAGTCTGTCATTTATAAAATTATGTTTATCATTTGACATACATATAATTAAAGTGTAAAATTTAAAATGTCAGATTGTCTCAAAGCCCGTAGCACCATGTTAATATTTTCTCCTGCTGGAATTTGTGTTGGTTTGGCCTGCTCGTTTGTTTGTTTAGGAGATAGATTCAAAGATGGTGGTGGATATTCTGCCATGTGTGAGACCATGCGCGGAATTCAGAATACCCAGCTTGTAAAATAGCGTGATGGTCATCTTTGGTGAGAAATTGTTCTCATGTTACTGAGAAAAGAGTGATAATAAAGTGGGAGATGTTATTCATTCTTAAGCATGTGAAATGCTTTCAAGTTCAGCCAAGAATGATATACATTTTAAATGCTTATTATAAGGAAAGCCTTTTTTTCCCCTCCATCTCTCAAATGTAATCAACAAACTTTGATTTTAACTGAATAAAATTTCATGTTATTTATTAAAATTTAAGGCACGATATACCAAATACCTTTGAATTATGAAAAGGTTCATAATGTGGGATATTCTTTCAATGAATAGCAGTGTTGGCTACATTTTTAAAGGGTTTAAAATATAAACAGCTGCAGTAGTGAGCAGCATCTGGAAAGCCTAGTAATTTGAAAAACCACCTGCTTATGTGTCCTGCCCACTCAAGTTCGTAAAATAACAGACACTTTCATATTCCAAATGAAAATGCTTTTCAGTTTGCCCTACTTTTAAACATAATTCTCCGTGATGGAATGTGCCCAGAGAGAGCTGGTCCCTGGGAGAACAGAGCTGTGTGCACTGACCTGTGAGGTCTGGGCCCCTCCCTGATCCTCCTAACTGTGTTTGCAGTGGAGAGAGGGCTGCTGTCTTCACACAAAGGTGGCTGATGCCAAGATACATACGCTCTTTCTCTTTCCATGCTCTGGAGAACTTGTACCTTCTTTACTATAAAGCCTCAGAGGAAAAGATTGGCAAACTATACTCCTTTTTTAAAAAAATCCTAAAATATGGAGCTCTCCGCCCCTAGAAATATACCTAACTTACAAGTACTCTGAGGCAACTTGATAGAGTGGGAAGAGTAGTGTGTCAAGATGGAAAAAGTTATCTTTGCAACTTCTATAACTTTCATCTCTAAACCTCAAACGTAATGATTCTTATAGGCACAGACATAAAATTCTTTTTCTTTAGCAATCAAGAAAAGCTATGCACAAGGTAATCAAATCAGGTGTATTTTTAACATAACAGCCTAATAATTTGGTGATCTCTTTCAAATAAAACCATTCTAGTCCCACTAGACACCAAGGAGGAAGGAGGTGGGAGTGTATGAGGTCCATAGGTTGATCTTCCTCAGTAGCTCCTGAGAATTGGCTTACAAATAGAGAGCAAAATTGTTTGGCTAATAAATGTTAATGAACACCATTCCTAAAAATATTTTGGAAAGCCATTTTGTGTTTTCATGCTTCAATTTTTTTTTTCTTGAGACAGAGTCTCAAGCTGTTGCCCTAGGTAGAGTGCTATGGTGTCGCAGCTCACAGAAACCTCAAACTCTTGGGCTTAAGCAATTCTCTTGCTTCAGCCTCCCAAATAGCTAGAACTACAGGTACCTGCCACAACACCCGGCTATTTTTTTTTTTTTTGGTTGAAGTTGTCACTGTTGTTTGGCAGGCCCACGGTAGATTCAAACCTGCCAGCTTCAGTGGATGTGGCTGGCACCCTACCACTGAGCTACAGGTGCCAAGCTTTCATGCTTCAATTTTTTAACTCTAAAAAAATGAATGAGAGTCATTCTCACAGAATCATGTTCCCCTCAAAAAGCCATTTGCCTTTAAATAATTTTATGCATCTACTATTGTGTGCTGGTGGCCACAATATGGAGCAAGATAGATCTGGACACTGACCATATAGCATTTATAGCCATATCTCTGCCTTGCTACATGCAATTTCCTTCACAAACTTTTGCTGGAATTCCTTTACCAAATTCTGCTATTGGTTAAAATCTTATATCCCTATATCTTAGATCAAAAAACACTCATCTGTAAATCTTCAAAGTATTCCTGAGCCAAGAGACATAGCAAAATAAGGAACATAAATTTTCAAACAATTTGCTCCTGTTTTGATTCTATAAAAAATTGTAGGAGTAAAAACTTGATTCCAAAGCTGCAGAGAGTAGAAGGGGAAGGTTAGCAGAGGGCAGGGGGAGAGAGAGAAGCGTGTTACAGGTACAGACATAGTTAGGTAGAAAAAATAAGTTCTAATGTTTGATAGCAAGCCAGGGTGACTGTACATGGCAACGATATTATCAGTTTCTCAAAGTCATAAGAAGTAATATTCTCTCCTCCTATATTGGCTTTGAACTTCTAATCTTCCTGTGGCAAATTTGAAATTTGCAGCCTTTTTAAACCCCATCACCTCTACAAACCCAAGAGGACTGCCAAATTTGACTAGACATCAAAATAACCAGAAGAGTGTTTACAAATACAGACACCTGGGCCCAGGTGTATCTAGATATATTAGAATATCTAGATCAGTGATTCTCAACCTTCCTAATGCCACGACCCTTTAATACAGTTCCTCATGTTGTGGTGACCCCCCAATGATAAAATTATTTTTGTTGCTACTTCATCACTGTAATTTTGCTGCTGTTATGAATTGTAATGTAAATATCTGATATGCAGGATGGTTTTAGGCGACCCATGTGAAAGGATCATTAGACCCCCAAAGGGGTCATGACCCACAGGTTGAGAACCACTGATCTAGAGGGACCCTGAGGATTTTTCCAAGCTTCAAATGATCATTCTTGAAATAATTATACAGTGAGGTCAGCTTTAGAAATGACTGTATTCAAAGTTAGCCTAAAAATAGACATCCTGGTTGATTTTACCTCAAGAGATGGCATATGGTTGAGTTTTAGCTGTTTTTCCTGCCAGATGAATACTTGAGGATTGGGCCATTTTCAGCCCTGCCAGAGAGTTTTGAAACCCCATCAAGGGCTCCCAAATCAACCTTGCTCAATGGTTCTGCATCCCTTGAGGCCACTTGGGCTTAGAGCCAACTACAAGCTTAGAGCCTCAGGGTGACCTACGAGTGGAATGACCACATGTTTTAGGCTGCCCCATGCATACTAGCCAAGAGTGGTCAGCACAAAGTAATAATGCCACTTACATACTCAGAAATGTCCCACTTTGGAAGAAAAATGATATGTTCACAAGTGGATTGCCAATGACCTGCTGACTCCTCTACCTGGAATATACCAGAAATGCCTATTCACTATTTTCTAGCAGAATGGGCAAAATTTCCACATTCTCAGCATGTCATGGCTTACCCCCATCATTTTCCTAGTGTCACTCCTCTCCTGATTTTCATCATGGCCACCGAGCAGCAATATAACTTGGGAGAGGATCCCTTAGGATCCAATCTGCTCTATCCTCAGACCTTAAGTTTTTCCCCTGGAGCACAGGGTTAATGAAATTGACATCCTTCCATCACATGTTTTTTTTCAGCTACCCGATCAAAGATTAAAATGTTTAAAATATTTTTCAATTGGTCCAGGAAATATAAAATGGCATGCTTTCACATGAACTATTGTTTGGGGTGGGGGAAGTGTTTTTAATTTTGTCTTAAAGGAAATCTGCGTGAGCCATGTACTATGCAGCTACCAAGGGAATTAGCTGGTAGAACAGATTTACACCTGCACAGAATACATATTTCCTGCCTCTCATGGGAACTATGTTGATGTTTTAGATATAAAATACATCTTGTTTTCTTTACTGAGCCTTGAGAAGACATTTCTTGTTGGTTATCATTTCATGGCAAGGGAAGTACAGATTCCTAAAGACACATCCAGTTTCCCCTTCGCCATTGTTAGCTGTTCTGGTAATTAACAGTCAACGCTTTTTTAATTTCAATGAGGCTTAAGTAAGGTTTATGGTTATTCAACTATTTTTAATTGCACACACACTTTATGGACACCTGTGTATGTGTGTGTGTGTGTATACATACATATATGCTTAATAGTCTGCCTCCTAACAATTTAAAAATGGCATTCAACATATATAAACTTTTTCTGAGCTCAGTAAGAACATTACCATATTGATAGTGATAGATTCTTTTTAAAAAGATTAATGGTGTCTGGAGACGGCACTGGGTCATTTCATGTAATATCGCAGATCTCAAACAAAATTACATTTCCACATTTACCATGAATAACAAAAAGATACTGAGCACAAGCAGTGAGAAAGCAGGGGATTGGGAAGGAAAGAAGCAACAGTAAGAAAGTCTCTCGAGAGCCCGCCTACCTGTCCTGCCACCTGCTCTGGCCTGGACTGGGCTGTACACACTGCACAGCCCAGCTCCACGCCTCCCATCTGTGCTGCCATGCGACTGGGCTCAGGCGTGGACTGAGGAGTTAAATCACAGCCTCTGCCCTTAAAAGGGTGTAGAGTTTGTCAGGAAACACACATGTAAACAAACCCGAGCAAAGTCACATAACTAAAGAGCAGGCCGTGGTTGGGCACTAGACAGAGTTCTCAGCAGTCTCCAAAGCCAAGTACTGTTCACCACCAGCAAAGAGGTCTCAGCAGAGGGAGACTTGAGGGATTCTGGCATGTTATGGGCCACAGCAGCAAGTCAGTGTGGCCAAGGGCAGGAGTACAAGCAGGAGCAAGATCAGCAGGGCTTTCCTTGCCCGGTCAAGGTGTTTGTCCCTTTGTAGGTCATGGCAACCCACAGGTTATTAGACCAGGGAATGACCTGGCAAGCTGTGCCCTTTAAAGGGCTTTCAGAACAATGGGACAAGCCAATGAGTGCTATTTTATATGCACGTGGGAGTGAGCTAGGAGATAGGATGCTCCTTCCAGCACTTCCTGCAGGCTGCCTGGCGTCACTATTATTCCCATCATGTGCATCTGCAGATAAGGAAACTCAGGCTTAGCAAGGGATCACTCAGAATTACACAGGTAGGAAGTAGAAGTCAGGTTTGAACCCAGATAGTGAAACTCCAATTCTTAACCCCTGCACCCTTGTGCCTCTCAGTAATAGATCATGATCCAGAAAGATAGTGTTGTCACCAGAGAGTGGAAAGGGGTCACAGTGTCCTCATATTGGGCAGGTGGTATATGTAAGAGGGATTCCAGACATGGTCTGTGTGGGAAGTGACAGACCTGAGGTTGTAGGATCAGACTGTACAGCTGCAGTCCCCAACCCCCAGGGCGTAAGCCCATATCAGTCTGGTCAGTGACCTGTTAGGTGTTAGGCCTCACAGTGGGAGACGACCATCAGGAGAGTGGGCAAAGCTTCATCTGTCACTGTCTTCTGTCACCACCAGATGTGACCATCTAGTTGCAGGAAACCCAGCTCAGGGCTCTCAGTGGTTCTGCATTATGGTGGATTGTATAATTGTTTCATTATATGGGGTGACCATAAAGTTCATGTGCAATTTAAAATTGTTGTCTGGTTTACACTGTACATGAACTTCTGGTCGCCATGTATACTGTAACATAATAATATTAGAAATAAAGTGCACAATAAATGTAATGCACTTGAATCATCTCAAAGCCATCTCTCCACCCTACCTCCGTCTGTGGAAAAATCGTCTCCCATGACATCAGTCCCTGGTGCCAAAAAGGTTGGGACCACTTCTCTAGATCCTGGGAAGTGGATTGAGGAAGAAAGAAAAAGACCAATGTAAAAAGGCCA
This sequence comes from Otolemur garnettii, assembly GCF_000181295.1. Classification (NCBI taxonomy): domain Eukaryota; kingdom Metazoa; phylum Chordata; class Mammalia; order Primates; family Galagidae; genus Otolemur; species Otolemur garnettii. The sequence goes on along the minus strand of NW_003852432.1, from coordinate 11,508,808 downwards.
GTGTAAAACCTCAGGTCTCAAGGAATGTGAGGCTGAGGGTGGAGGGCTAAGTCCCAAAGGCCAGAAGTGGAATACACAGTGGGGTGTGCCAGCTGGTGTGGAATCACTCCCCTCTTTAAAGCATCCCTCATTGTCCGAGTTGGCCTGGGCAGGGGCCGATCTTGCCTGGATGTGTGGGAAGGGTGGGTGAGGGCAATGAAGCAGGCCCTGGCAGGCGCTTTGGGCTCAATAGCTCCTCTAAAGGTTCTCAGGGAGCCTGTTTGATTTCTACAGACCTTGGTGCCACCACACCAATACACTGTAAAAACAGGAAACAATTGAGAAAAGCCTTAGATCTGTGCTGGTAGAAGAAATGCCTATTGAATCCTGCAAATAGTTTCTCTGAGACTTCCTCCCTTGTAATTACGTATTTGTTCTCAAAAACAAATGCCAGAAGCAAGGAACAGACTCAATAGTGCATTTTACAAGACATCACTAGTCTCTTAGAACACGTTCAATGTTCCATCATTCATGACTCACTCTTTGCCTTTTCTGTATTATTAGCAGTAATGTATGGCTGGAAATGGACATACCAAACTATGTTGAGGAAACGGAATTGCACTCATTAGATTTTATCACCAATTATTTTGGTTAGCTCCACAGATCTTTCCCCTTTGCTTGTTCCTGAGGGTCAAGTTTTTTAATAGGAAAAGAAATTGTGTAAAACAGTTAATAACTAGCAATTCACCAAGCGATTCTGGGTGAGCCCCTCTATTTCTCTAAATGTAAGGTAGGAACGAGAGTCATTCTCAAGTAAGTGCTCCCCAGAAAGGTCATTCAAGCGGTACTGGGGAAGCTCTGTCCCAGGCAGGGAAGTCAGGAGCCTTGCTGCACCAGAGCCTGCCTGACAGAACCTCGCCTCTGATACCTGGGCCTCACCACGACAGGCCAAGTTTCATCTTTGTTTTCATCTCTGTCTTGGCATTTCTCAAAGCTTCCCAACTTTTCTGCTTCACTGTGTACCCCCTTCTCGGCCCGTCTCTCCCCACTCTGTGCCTTGGTATTTCAGAGCCGCACAATGTCCTTCTCACTTCTGTGGCAGCCCCCTGCACCCTCCAAGGCCCCACACAGGGTTAGCCATCAGAAAATGGATGCCAAATTGAATCGACATGCTGAAATTCCTTTTTAAGTAATTTAATGTCTGCTATGAATGAAGAGTGAAGAGACACAGTAGGACTCATTAGTGCAGGTCTTCAGATGTTTTTATTTTCATTGGGCACATTTGAAATCCTATCAAAAATACAGAAAATTAATGAGTAAGTCCAAAAACATTTACTCTACATAGTAAGGTAAAAAGGAAATATATTTAATACATGTGTATCTTTAAAATGGTCATCGTTAATGTTTTTGTAATCTTCAGGTTTAGGGGGGGCATAAATACATCTCTTCTGAGCTTTGCAGTAAGCAAGCTGTGGCAAGAAGATGATCCCCCAGGGCCCGGAGGATGAGGCTAATCTCCTAGGTATCTGGCAGGCAGAGCCGGGAAATTCCCAGGATGCCGAGGGATGCCATCAGTGCTGCTTGGCTTTGTACAGAAGTATGGAGGCTGAGGGCTGGCTCTCAGGCCACATGAGAGCTCCCTTACCAGGACAGGGGTGAAAGGACTCCCTGTCTGACCCTTCCCAGTGCATCTCTGGACAAGACTGATTCAGAGAAACGATTAGGCCAGGTGACAGTCCTAATGAGAAATCCAAAACCTTTTGCACCTAGCAGAGGCAACTCTTTGAAATCCAAGGCTCTTCTTCCGTCTTTCCTTTGGCTTTGCTACTTCTAGACACTTGTACACAGAGCTCTGTGATTTTACTTGCTGGGTGGTGGTGACTGTTAATCTACTATTTCAACACGACAGCACAGAAGTTTCCTTTTACATCAGAAATGGACTCTCAGGGATCTCAGATCTCTTCTCAGAAAAAAAAAATTAGAAAGAAAAATAGAAATAGGCAAAACTCTTAAATGTCCTTGGAAGGGGCCAGAGATCATTCATTCCATTATTGGTGTTTGTGTAGAAATGAACGTCAGTGCTTCTCCCAGATAAGCCTCCATATCTGTCTGCTATAATAGGAGGCAGATTTACCTTAATATGTACAAAAGTAAGACTCGTCAATTTGATTCCAAATAGTTTCCCTATCGACAAGCTAAAAATGAGATACTAGGATCATCATTTAGTTAAGAATAGGTAAAAGTAGAAAGTAGCCATGAAAAAAGAGTGATGGCGTTGAATGTGAATTTGGGGTGTGGCTTGGTATCTACCATACAGCCTGGACCTTAGTCCTAGCACATTTAATATTTAATCAGAGCCTAGAGTGAACAAGAAGACTCTCAACTTAAAAATGACACCAATTATAATGACCTTGTTAACATCTATGATAAAAATATTATCAGAGTCATTTTGACAAATGAAAAATAGCCTATAAAAATAAGATAAAGACCAACAAATAATCTTAAAGGACTTGAAATCAAACAGATACTAAGTAGGAAACAAACAGGTAAACATACAAAAAAAAAATAAGAAAATACTGTTTTGTGGAAATCTGTTGTGTGGAAAACCAAGATACCTAGTCCAGCATAACAAATATGGAAAACTCTGGAAATAATTCCACAGCCCCCAAGGGACTAAGATCTCCAGGTTGAGCATCTCTTGTAAACACATCCTTAAATGCATCTACAAGCCACTCATATACCCTTGGGACAAGTGGGGATCCAAACCAAGTCTGAATCCTTCCAGAGAATTAAACATCTTAACTGAATGATAAAACAAGAAGCATGATGAAATCCTTCTCAAGGAATATCACATAGAAGGTTGTCTTCCTTATTTGCTATTGGTCAAATTTATTAAAAATGGGTTTGTTTGATCTTGAGAGGGAGGTAGAGATTCTGCAGAAGCCTTAGGAAGAGCAAAAGAGAGGGGTAGTAAGAGGTAAAGAGAAACCCTCAGGTAAGGCTGGGGAGGGGCTGTCTGTCTAATGATCTGCTGGAAAGAAACATAAAATGGCAATTACCTGTGGCTGTTGCCAGATTATGATGAGACTTACCAGAAAAACACTGCTCAGACACAGTCATCATTTAAAATGAGAAATAAGGGAAAAGGCTAGCATGCTTACCTTTAAAAAAACAAAAACTGGCCAGGTGTGGTGGCTCACACCTGTAATACTTGCAACCTGGGAGGTTGAGGCAGGAGGATCCCTGAAGCTCAGGAATATGAGACCAGCATGAGCAAGAGAGAGCAAGACCCCATCTCTACTAAAAATAGAAAAAATTGAGCCAGTGTCATAGTGCATGCCTGTAGTCCCTCCTACTTCAGAGGCTGAGGCAGGAAGATCACTCGAGCCCAGGAGTTTGCAGTTGCATTCAGCTGTTGTGACACTACTGTGCGCTACCCAGGGTGACAGAGCAAGATTCTGTCTCACAAAAAAAAAAAGAAAGAAAAAGAAAAAAAGTTAGGTTATGTGGGAGAAGAACTTTCATGTAATAAGATGGGCTACTACCAGGAATGTGTCACCAGAGGTTGTTTGCAATAGTTGTGTGTTAAATTCCTTACTTGCCTGTAGAGCTTCTCAAGTCCCTCTCTTGGTTTGTAACAGCCTTCACACATGACCTCATAATTAAGCCTAGGCATGCCTCTGAACACTTCCTTCTATTTGAGCAGGATACCTGGTTTGTCTCAGGGCACAGAGGAATCTGTGGTATGATTTTAATCAGTGGTTGAGAATGTAAGTGGTAAACGTCTGAAAGGAGAACACTGCAAAATGCATGCATTGTGTGTCCCAAAAGGTCAGTGTCAAGCATTATCTGTACTGCAAGCCTGCCCATCCACTCCCTCCTACACACTGCATATTCACACAGCTTTGCAGCTTGTATAAACCCCGATTGTGACAAAAACTCATGGGAGACTCTGGTGTCTGCGAAGGATAGATGTTCTGTGAATTTAGACCAGTGGTGCTTTACCCTAAGAACATTTTAAATCTCCATCATGCACACTCTAGCCCAAGCAATTCTGATTTAATCGGGCTGTGATAGGACCCACCCCTATGAATTCTTTTTTTCTTTTTTAAGGCTGACAAGTAGTACAGTCAGAATTGAGTCTGGTTTAGACTCTCAGAATTTCTTAACAATAATATAATGTGTCCCATTAAAACTTTCAGGACCATGAGGGCTACAGTGGGGTAATTATTGCTTCACTAGGTCCTCATCTGGGGAAGTCCTTAGCATTTTAGCAGAATATGAAATTTTTCAATCCTATTACAAAAAATACTTTCTGAACTGGCAGCTGGGTGTTTTGGCACTTGCCTGTAGCTCCAGCTACTCAGGAGGCTGAAGTGACAGATTCATTTGAGCCCAGGAGTTCAAGACCAGTCTGGGAAACATAACAAGAGCCATGTTTAAAAAAAAAAAAACAAAAAACTTTCTAGAGCTCTGCTGTAGCACCTGCATGAGATATACTTTGTACATAAGGTCAATCTAGCATCCCTTATATAATCAGCTGGGTTTTCTCCATTTACTTTGTCTGTTCTTTCTTTTTCTTCTCTTCCCCAAGAGGAGGCTCAGCTGAGCCATGAACCCAGGTAGGAAAGGGGATGGGAATGACATTGGGCACACCACTGGGGTTATCTCCTAATGGTGCAGCAAAAGCCCTGCAGTGCCAGTGGCCACAGCAAGCATCACGGGGTCCAGGGACACACAGGTGTCATTCATTTCTCCAGTACCCGGAGCCAAGAAGAGGCTCCCAAGTCACTGAAAAGTGCTTTGCTGATGCAAATCATTCCTCAGAGCAGAGGAGGAAACTGAGTCTCGGAATAAATCTGAATTTCAGTCCACTCTTGAACATAGACATCCATGGTTGTAAAAATCACTTATTGTCTCTGGATTGCAGTATTTTCGTCTAGAAAAATCAAGATGTAGATGCAGACGGTATCTAAATCACCTTCATTTACGAAACTTGAGATTCCAGTTGATCAGTGTTCACAAAAGAGCAAAAGCCTCTGAAGTGCAGGAAGCCCACACTGAGAGGAGGAAGCCCTCTCATCAGTAGTATTTTTATTAATTTCCTCCTATATTTTACCAATTGGCATCCTTACTCTTAGTATTCAGACTATGGGGGTTAATTAAATCATCTTTGAAATATTGAACTATCAACCGATGGCATGCTGAATGCAAATGCACCATAAATAAACATGTGGTACTGAAGAAGACCAAGGCTGAAGTTCATTTCCTCTTCTGATCAGCATTTCCTCTTCTGATCAGGGCTCAGAACTCTGCGGTCTTCCCTTTGATTGCCCTTGCCTCCAAATTGGCTATTTTGGGTTCCAACATGAATTAGAAAATCCGTTCCAAAGTTGGCTACAAATTTTCAGTATTCCTTTGTTTTTCTCCAACCAGCCAATTCATCTGAGTTCACATAGTAAAGCAATGTATAATTACTGGCAACTTCAGATAAAGCAATAGTCTTAAAAAGGTCTAGCTGAACAGTAAAGGCTGACAGTTGTCAAATTCCCTGAGTTCATGTGGCCACCTTTCTAAAGTTCTTTCAACTGCCCATGTGCGAGCAGCGGCATCAGATGACTGAGAGCTACAAGTCAGAAGCACTATTACCTGAGTTAGATTTTCCCATTACTCAGTTGTAAGGAGTTTTTTCACTCTGACCTTTATAAAGTTTAGAATTTAAGGCCCTGCGCGATTTTAATCTCATCATTTAATGCCCAGCAGTATGACTCTGATGGTAAACATCAAGGTGTCTGAATCACAGACCACCTAAAAACCTTCTCAGGGAAATCATAGCTGTCAGTGCAGAGCTAGGTTAAAATTGGTAGGTTTGAACCTAAATTTCTTTTTTTGAGACAGAGTCTCACTATGTCGCCCTTGGTAGAGTGCTATGGTGTCACAGCTCACAACAACCCCAAACTCTTAGGCTTAAGCAATTCTCTTGCCTCAGCCTCCCAAGTAGCTGGACCTACAGGTGCCTGCCACAACACCTGGCTATTTTTGTTGTTGTTGTTGTCATTGTCATTGTTGTTTAGCAGGCCCGGGCCAGGTTCAAACCCACCAGCCCTGGTATATGGTGTATGTGGCTGGTGCCCTCACCACTGAGCTACAGGCGCCAAGCCTGAACCTGAATTTCATGGTAAGCAAAAACTGAATTAATCTGTCTTCCCTGTGATTAGTCATTCTTTCATCAAAATTATGCCTGGGCTAGAATAAATGAATGCAATCAACCAGTGCCTTGGGCTAGGCAATGACCCATTCAAAATTCTCCTTCCCAAAAGAAAGTGCTCTGTAAATAGGAAAAAGAGAGAGAGAAATAACTTAGCCAACAGCAGTATGCTGTAACCAGGAATGAACATTGGTTGAGTTAATTCATTTATTCACTCAAAATTAATTATCTATTGCATTCTAGGAAAATTACAGCCTAGTATCAGAATTTATAACCAAACACATACAAAATCACATCACTAAATAAGTGTGATAGGCTGGATGGGAAAAAAGGCCCAGGTGAAAAAAGAGGGTGAGAGCCAGAAAGAAGTCTTTGAAGAAAGGACATTTAGGTGAAGACCTATGAATCCCTCGAAGTTAGCCAGGTGAACAGTGGTGGAATGAGGATTCCAAGCAAAACCAACAGTAAGTGGGAAGTCTCCAAGGCAGAAAAAGGCTTGAGGCATTGTCTTGGGAGAAATTATTCAAGAATTCAAAATTCTAGAGGTTAGTGATTTGGGGAAGCAGGTAAGAAAATCCCTTCCTGTATTTCTTTAAAAGTAAGAGTGTCCACCCCACCAGGACATCACCCCCCCTTGGTAATGATTCATGGGTGAGCTTGAGAGGCTAAAGGCCATCAGTACTTATTGACACCATAACCACAGCCAGCTCATCGGCTTTGTCTTGACCCTGTTTCCTCATTTCACTTATTCCATACTCCGAAAGTAGGTGCTGCCTATGAACTGGATAAATGAATGCGTGAACTCACAAGGCCACAGTGCTGCAAACCAGAATGCCTGCAATCAAATAAGCCAGCCTTCTAGCCTATAAATATTTCTAAACTTCTGTCTTATCACATCATAGTCTGATTTGCTATGGCAGTGGTTTTCAATCAAGGGCCATTTTCTCTCCCTTTTCAGGGAATATTTGGCGTTGTCTAGAGCAGTAGTTTTCAAACAGTGTGCCACGGCACACTGATGTGCCATAAGATCTTAGGTGTGCTGCGAAAAATTTTAAAGATCATTAATTAAATTCTTTTTGAAAGAAGTTCAAAGCACAGTAAGTAGATTCTTTTTTTAACTTTTTTTTTTGATCAATGTAATTTAAGTGTGCTGTGGAAGTTTAACTATAGGTTCAAGTGTACCGTGAGATAAAAAAGGTTGAAATACACTTGTCTAGAAATAGTCATAGTTGTCACAATTTGGAGGATGCTACTGGCCCTATGTGGATAAAGAATGGGGATGCCGATAATCGCCCTGCAATCCAGAGGACAGTGTCCCCACCCCAGTGCCACCAATGGGGAATTATTGGGCCCCAAATACCAATAGTGTCCAGGTAGAGAAACTCTGTCGTAGAGGTTGGGGACTGTGTCTTGGCAGCTACATTGCGTAACATATCAAAGAATTCTGTACAATCATCTTGGCTTAGACCTTGCAAGAACCCATATCTTCTCCCTCACTTGCCAAGCAGTGTTCAAACCTGCAGGGATTTATTTCATGCATTTTCTATTTGTTTAATAAACAGATCTGAAGCACTGGAGGGAAAAATATTCCAGCAGTGAGGTAAGACGAAAGCTATTAGTAACCCTCGCTTGACTTAACTGAATGGTAGGAAACGAGCTCTGCCATCAGGAAGTGTGCTGTGGAAACTGAAAAGAAGCTAACGGTGTCTTAAAAGCTCCAGCTCAAACAAACCTGTACACAGACCCATGGCTAGCCTGAAAATGATGAAGACATTTCCTTTTCTTGTGTCTTTGATAGAAAAGAAAGAGCTTTTATTTTCTTTAGTGTGGTGATCATTCATGTCTATCCCAGGACACGCCCAGAAGGTTAAAGAATAACAAACTCCCAAGTGTAAACACAGAATGTAGCAAGCAACTCAGGGATTCATCCAACTTGTAGCTGGATGTTTGGATAGAATAAGATTTCCGTGCATCAAACACGGCCGGATTTTTCTATTTAGGACAGAACTTTCAATCTTGGAAGGGGTGTAGTTTTGTCCTCAAAGATGGCAAACCTAAGTTTCCCTGAGAAACTGCTCCTCTGTGTTCAAGTTCACTGACGAATCATCCCGTCTCCATGCTATCGCTGGCCCTTGCTTAACTATTTTTACACTGTTCAGTGTCACTTGTGTGGTAACACTCAGCATCCACAGGTGCCACCAAACTGACACCAGAAGCATGAGGAGAAATAGGAAATCAAGAGCTACCCCGCCTACAGTGTATTGAGCCATTTGCAACTAGATGTCTTTTGCAATAATAAACATGTGAGGTCGTGTGGACAGGAGAGATGGCTCCGGTTTCCTGCAAAAGGCTTAAAGGCCATCTGGTCTCAGTTGCGGTTTTAGATTCCCACCTGTGATCCCCATAAGAAAAGGTCTTCTACACAGAGACGTATGATAATGCTTTGGAACCCCTACCTCCTCTTATCATTGAGGATAATTTTTAGTGATTTTAGAGCGTATGTGTATGCAATTCCTGGAGCTTCCCTAACACACTACCACAAACTGCAGCCTAGAGCAACAGAAATTTATTGCCTCATGTTTCTGGAGGCTAGAAATCCAAAATCAATCAAGTCTTAGCAAGGCCATGCTCCCTCTGAAAACCACAGGGAAGTCCTCCCTTTTCTCTTCCTAGTTACTGCTGGTTTGCTGGCAATGTCTGGCGTTCCATGGATTATGGCTACCTAATTCCACCCTCTGCCTCCATTGCTAATGGCCTTCTCCCTGTGCATTTCCAATGTCCATCTTCTTATGAGGACACCAGTCATGTGCTGGGAGGGGCTCAGCCAACTCCAACGGGTTTCACCTTTAATTACATCTGCAGTGACTTCGTATCCAAATAAGATCACACTCTGAGGTGTAGGGAACTTCAATGTAGCTTGTTGAGGGGAATGTAATTCAATGCTTAATAGGAACTAGGAACGGTGTCTTTGTTATCAAAACAGGGAGATTTAGTTTACATTTTCAAAGTATAATACAAACCCTAGGGTAATTCAGACTACCTATCTCCTAAGAAAAGCAAAAGATGGAGAAACGAAAGGAGGACTAAGATGAAAAAGCGTTAATCCAAAGCCCAGAGATTCCCTTATATGTAGCGTCAGTGCAGCTTTCTCTGACACATCCGTGCCCTCGTCAGCTGGGGTGTTGCCTCCCCAGGGCACATGTGGTCACTGTGTGCCTCACGGTAATAAACTCCAGAAGGCTGATGGACTGGCTGGAGATGAGCTAATCTGTCTTGCTCAGTTAATGGCAGAATGCCACATGAGCAGCCACCTCCATGGAATGATTTCAAGAATACTAACATGTTCTCCTTTCCCAAAATATCTCCTCCGTCTTTCTGATATTGCTGCTGAAGTCTCTGACTTCTCTCCCACTTGTCCTGGTTGGGGCTGTGGTCTAGAGCTCCCGATGTAGTTCCTAACATAGCAGGGACTGGCCTAAACATTTTGCATAAGTTAACTCAGAACAACTCTGAGAAGTAGGTACTATCATGTCCACATTTTACAGATAAGAAACTGAGGCGCAGAGCGTTTAGTGGTGTAAACTAGACAACACTGCAGAGCAGAAATTCAAACCCTGCCTCCACACTATTCACCAGGACTCACATGGCCTTTCAGAACCGCATTTCAAAAGCAACACAGTAACAGATTTTCACACTCACTCAGATCTCAGTGTCAGGTTTTTCAGATCCTCCTGCCTAGCAGAGAATGAAGCCCAAAGCAGCTTTTGTTTCTCCACTTGTCCTCTCCAGACCACCTGCATCAAAAGGTGGGGAAGAGGCACAGACACCTGGACCCTAGCCTCAGACCACTGATTTAGAATTTCGAGGTCCAGGAATCTGTTACTGTAACAAGCATTCACAGGATTTCCTGAGTATACTAATATTTGAGAGCCATTGACCCCAGAGGAGTAGAATAAAGGGAAAGAATAAACTTACATAGTAAACCAGGAAAAGCCAGCAAGAAATGGCAAGGAAACAGGGACCCTGGCAGCTGATGGTCAAACAAACGAAGGGTCGGGGCCAGAGAAGTGAGGTTGCTGGAGAGTGAGGGTAATGCTGCAAGTGGAGGTTTGAGAGCAGAAGAAAGCCAGGAAGGCCTCTTGCTTGGAGCACACACCCTTTCCCTGGTGGAAATGGCTGTTTGCTGAGTCGGGGGCACTTTTTAGTAGTTAGATAGGAGGTAAGGGTGTAGGCAACAGAGAGCATCCAGAGCCCATGCGTTCAGAAATTTCTGCATGTTTCTGTTTGAATGAGTAGGGGGAGTTGCGTAAACAGAACAAGAAATTTGCTTTGGGCTAGAGAAAATGGTATCATGAAGGGAGGCCTGAATGAGGAACCAAGAGACCAAAATCCTGGGTTTGGTGTGATCACTGAATTTCCCTGAGGCTCAGTCTTCTAATCTGTAAAGCAGGTAAAATTAATCTGCCTTCATACAGGATGTGAGGAAATCTATTGAAGCCTATAGGGGGTTACTGCTATTTCAAGGCTTCTTTAAGTCTCTTGTCTCAGAATGCATCTTCCACTCTGATGCCTGCAGTACATTAATGACCCATGAGGACAATTGGAGATGATGTGTTAACCTGCTCTGTGGGTCCACCAAAAAAGAAACACAGTCACCTAAATTCATTCTAAAATACAGGTTACTCATATGCCTCCTCTCCTGTAGTAGGAATACTCAAGCATGCACGTGCACACACACACACAAACACACAGACATGAGAAAACAAAAGGGAAAGTGGACCCTAGAGGCACCAAAGGACAAACTCAGGCTTGGGCCTGGGCCCTTCCTCATTATACCGAATGCACAGCCCCTGCTTTGGGGTGGATCTATACACATTTGTAGCCATTCAGATGACAGATCAGGGGGCAGAACCCAACCAAGCAAAAAACATGGTTTAGGCCAGGTGCAATGTTTCATACTTGTATCCTAACACTCCAGGAGGCCAGATGGGAGGGTCACATGAGCTCAGGAATGTGAGACCAGCCTGAGCAAGTGTGAGACCCTAACTCTACAAAAAATAGAAAAATTCTCTGGGCATTGGGATACATGCCTTTACTCCCAGCTACTTGTGAAGCTGAGGTGGGAGGATTGATTGAGACCAGGAGTTTGAAGTTGCTGCAAACAATGATGATGCCACCACACTCTAGCCACGGTGACAGAGCAAGACTCTTATCTCAAAAATAAAAAATGTTTAATCTATGTTTTTCAAAAGCATTTTTCTTGAAAGGTGAAAACCTTTGAGCTTGAATTGCCCCAGTCACCTAAATGATAACCTCCATTTCATTTTGAGAATGGTTATGGTATTTTAGAGCTATGATGAACAAGAAAATCATTTGGAATAAAAGCGGAACAAAAAAATAATGTAAATCAAAGTGCACCTGTAATACCAGGCAGAGAATTCATAGGAGGTTAATATTATTGTTAATGGAATGTTATATATGCCTACATCCTTTCAATGGGCATTTATAGCTCCTTTAAAATATGCCTGTTGGGATATTTATGTGTTATTAATATGTTCACCGTAGCGCTATGCTTATGGAGGCTATGAGAATGTTTACAACAGACACAGACCCTGCCTTAGGCCCTGGTCTTGGTCCAGCCGTATTAGTCAAGTGGCCTTTCCACAGTGGGGAAATGAAAGACTTTGCCATTCTTATATGAAAGTAACCTAGGACTTTACAAGTTTGCAAAGTGAAGCCGATAAGTGAAGTAGGGAATATAAATGTAAAATCTTATCCTGAGGCCTCTCCAATGACTGGGAAGCAGCAAGAGAGAGAGGTCAGTCCAAAAAGAGAGACTCTGGTCTGAACCGTAAGCCCAGGCCGGGGACTGCAGGCCTCACCCGGCCCCAACACTCTTCACTCACTCACAGAGATAGATAAATACCCAGCTGCTGCCCTTGTAGCTTGAAATCCTGCTTAGAAATGCCACCCTCTGCCTTCCTCCCTGGGAGGCAATCCTGTGCACTTCCGTGAGATGAAGTTGTTTCAGTATCTGCTCCTACGTGGGAGCCAGCATTCGGACCCAAGCGCTCAAGTCCAAGCTCCTGTCTGAGGTTTATACTTTTCCTGGGGCATCATCCTGGGTGCATCTCCTGGGGAAACCATGGGCCTCCTGTTTGCAGGAGGGGCTGCAAAAACACGGCGGCCTTTTCCCCAGTGGTGCCAGTTTGACACAGTAAACCCTGGTTCCTGAGAAAACACATGGATATTAGAGCAAAGTTCTTGCATTTTGGTAACATTTAACTGTGCTATTTCTCAACCTCCTCTGCACCCACACACTCAAGCACAACATTTGTTCCATTGACTTCAAAGGCAGCTCAACATGTTGGAAGTATGTGTGGGAACAAGGAAGGGAATTTGAAATTAATCTAAACCCTCTTTCTGTAAGGCTGGGTTTGGCACATACCTTAGACTTTTAGAACTATGTATTTGATTTTTAAAAACATGCATTTGTTTATACCAGGTTTAGAATAACAGAAATAAATTGGGGTTTCTATTGTCCATCTGTAAGTTTATCATAATTAAATCATGGTCATTATATTGACCTTGTCCAATAACACGTATTTATGGTTCTAAATTAGGAAAAGCCTTTCAAAAAAGTAGTTCCACTTATTAATCCACCAGAGTCTAGATGCCATCCAGCACTTTAGAAGCTCCCAGAAAGAAGCAGGGGACAAACTAGGGATGTCAGGCATGCAGAAAAGAGACATGTGCAAAAAGGAGCTGTCATTAAATCCAAGGGTGGCACATTCTAGTGCAGAATTTTGCATGAGAAAAGGGGAGAAATTCTGTTTAAAATACAGATCCTCAGGTCCCACTCTAGAGAGTCTTCTCTGAGTCTGAAATGGGCCAGAGAATCTGCATTTTAGCAAACACCCTTCCCCAGGTGATTCTGAGAACGCCCGGGAATGAGAGCCCTGCACTCGTGTGTTTAGAAGCATTTTACTATTTAGGAGTTTAGGATGGAGCTGGCCCTTAGTCTTTGATGCACGTCTAGTTATAAATTCAAGTCACTTTCAGGATTTGGGATGATACTTTCGCCCAAACACTATAAATAGCTTAAACTTTTTCTAATATTTTGTTTGATGTGAGTTACAGAAAGTTGTAAATGCTGTATTTCCTTCTAATGTATTTCTAGACTTTGCCTCAGGACCAAATTCCAGGGAACCTGATAGACATTCATTATATTCATTTCTCTGTAAGCATGAAAGTTGAATTGTCTAATGGAGAAAAAAAGCAAAAAATAATCAAAGGATGGCACCTGTGTCAGTGAGTAGGGCGCCGGCCCCGTATACCAGAGGTGGCGGGTTCAAACCCAGCCATGGCCAAAAACTGCAAAAATAATAATAATCATCATCAAAAGTGGTTTGTTTTAGAATTGTATCAGTTGCCTATAGATGTATAATAAACTATCCTCAAAATTTAGTGTCTTAAATCAACAAACTTTTATGATCTTCCAGTTTCTCTGTGTGTTGGGAATCAAATTGTGACTTCTCTAAGTGGTTCTGCTCAGGGACTTACAGGCTGCAACCTAGGTGGCAGGCTCAGAGTCCACTCATAGTCACCCATGTGGCTGATGGCAGGATTCAGTTCCTCTCGGGCTGTCACACTGAGGGCCTCAGTGTCTCAGTGATTGTTAAGCCACAGGCCTACATCATTCCTTTCTACATAGGCCTCTCCACTGGGCAACTCACAAATCATTTCATCTGTGATTTTCCTAGATGAAAAAAATATTAATTTATTATTTTATTTGTGTCATTTATGCTAAATTTATTATCCTAGTTATGCTCTGCTAAAACTAATATTAATGTTAGGCAAACATTTTCTGGTATAGGTGGGGTAATGTTGGAAAGATATGTCGAGGTCATAAATTGAACTCATGTCTTTAAATGAGGAAATGTACACCTGCTACGCAAACCAATAAGAAAGAGTATTTTAAGAATGCGTTCTGCTACAGGTAACTAAAAACCTGAACAGTGTTGTTTAAAAATAAAGTTATATATGTCACTTAAGGAAAAGTCTAGGAGGAGGCAGCTGGTGACACGGTTTCAGTAGCTTGATAAGAGCAAAAGTAGCATCTTTTCTCGTTTCTTGGCCTTTTAATCATGCTTGTCATGTCATGATCACAACATAGGCAGCATATCATATTTTAAGTCATGCCATACACCTCTGTCTCTTTTCATGAAGGAAAATAAGGCTTTCCTGGAAGTCCCACCCACCTGACTTCTACTTAGAACTCATTGGCCCCAGAACTGAGTCACATGTATTTCCTAAACCAATCACTCACTAGGAAGACTAACTTACTATGGCCAAGTCTAAACCAACTATGACATAGCTCTGAGATCAAAGGATTATGACTACTACTTGAATCAATTAGGATCCTGTTGGCAGAGAAATAGGACTGTTAATTTGGGGCAAGCAACAGACAGATCTTAAATAAACATCTTTTGTGGGGTTTTTTATATATTCTGTATATCCAATACAATTTCCACTCACAATCTAAAAAGACATTTTCACAGTAGAAACAAATGTATAAAATCATTGCTTCTGAAATCCCAAATGCATTTAAAGTTTCCTTCTTAAAAATTTCCTATTTAGAAAAAAAAGTCCAGATTTCTAGAGCCCCCTCCAAAAAAACTATCCTTTTTTTCAATCCTGTGTACATATAGCCTGTTTTTTAAATATTGCCTTCAGATACATTTAACAGGATGAAATCTTTCTGAGATTTACTGCCTCTGTCAAGTATTATTAAAACACAAGGAGATGGATTGCTTTCCTTGACGTCTGCTGCTAGATTTTCGTTAACTCATGTTTCTGAGATTGTAACATCATAAGCCAATGTTGCACAAAGGTATTTAACGTCATTTATAAAAATCTAATAATATAAACTGTTGGCTCCTTATAAAGCATCTGTTAAGACACAGAAATATCACTGGAGCACATTTATGCTTTTGATCTCTAGATCTGCATAGTGATTCTTGTCAGAAGGGCAACTTGTCCCATAGATTACACAACAGAAAATCAGTTCTTGGAGGAGTAAATAGCTCAGCCTCATCTGAGGCATCCAATTCTAAGAAACCAAATAGTACCTGCGCTTCTTGGGTGTTTTTTTATTTTTTAAGCAAATTCCTAGTTCCTGTTCTGCACAATATCTAAATGAATAAACAACCAGCCCTGTAGAGAGATAACTGGAGTGAGTCCCCTCGGAAATGGGACTCAGGAGTGATTGTTTTAGTGGGAGATAAATCAAACTGATGCTTCCTATGAACAATGATCACATTGGTGGTTGTCAGAAAGCAGCACCATCATTCACTCAACAAATAGACCTGTGGGAGCTCTTAAGAGCAACATGATACTTATATTCAGACGCAAGCCTCCAAAAGGTAGCAGCTAGACTGATCAAGCATGTGTGGTGATGGCAAACAGTCTTCCTGAGTTCTAATGCTGTGCCTGCCGATAAGGGGAAGGTATCCTTGGTCAAGTCATCCCACAGCTTTGGCCATTACTTTATCTCAAATGTGATTGCATTTCTTTGCAAATCCCTTTAGCTCTAAGTATCTATGAATCTATTAATCACTTGGGCTTTGATTGATGTGGAATATTGAATTGCCTTAAATAGCATGGTCTGTTAGCAGAGCTTTATTGGGTTCAGTGCATTCTGAATACAAGTTAAAATGTATGAGGATATTTTTAAAATATTCTAATTTTTTTCACCCTAAATGAAAGTACAAAAATGTTTGTGTTCACATTGTGATAAGAATATTTCTCCTAAATCATGCAGGGATACCTTTCAAGTCAATGCCTTAGAAGGCAATGAGAGACTTGCAAGAGACCCAGAGATACAAATGGGATAGTCTGAGAAGGTACGTGGGAAGGAGATATAAGTTCCTAGGGAAAAAAGTGTGGAGTATGGGACCATATGTAGGCCTGGGAAATTAGAGTTCTAATTTCAGCTTTTTCACAGATTCACTGGGGACACTGAGAATGGCCTATTTTTGTAATTCTGTGCCTCAGTTTCCATATCTGCCAACATTAGTCCCTGGCTGGGTGCCCTGGACTGTGAGAACACACTGCACAGAGCCATAAAGATACAATCAGTACCCAAAATGCAAAACATCTAGTGTCTTAACATAGAAATATCAACAAGAGTAATTCCTTTAGTGATCAAAATGGGGATGTTTTATAAAGTATATCTACTGAGTGAGAATTAAGAGTGAGAAGAAGACAACTGTAAAGGGTTCTAGTCCTGAGAGTACAAACTTGAAATACGTCAAGTTCCAACTTTGCCTTAGCATCTACACGACTGTGAATAATTTCTTAACCTCCTGCAGTATTTTTATCTGTAAAATGGAAGTAATTTTGTGCATCTCAGTGGCTTGTGGTGATGATTAAAAATGACAGTTAGCTATTCTGAGCCGCTGGTCAGGTTTGAATTCACAGACCCTATGTGCTTTACAGCGATGATTGCTCTTACTACAATTGTCTATTTAAAAGATCTGGTTACCAGGAGCAAGGGTTTTTTTTTTTAATGCTACCATTTATGAGCATTTACTGTATTGCTGTGCTGCGTAATACCTCCCATACGTTATCTCATGTACTCCTCTAACACTAATTACTGTTATATCAATGGGATGGAAGGACACCAAGCCTTCTGACTTCTTCCCTTAACCTGCCTGGTTTTCTTTTTCTCAGCTGCATCTAATTGGCTGTACTTTTAGTATCCTTTAAAGCCACCTTGAGTTCAAGACTAAAACAGTGATAACTAACTGAATATATTTATGTAACATTTATTTTTGTCGTTTTACTTTCTACCCCTGGAGACCTGCTCTAAATTCACTTGGATGTTTGAGGATAAATCGCACTAGCAGTTTCTGGAAAGCACTCAGAAATTTACGGAACAACTTTCACTGAAAAAGTATATATGTTTATGCTAATAAAAAAGAGAATTACCAAGATGTCTTACACTCATATGTTCATAGATCTCTTCAGTAAGGAGGATGTATGTGTATAGGGCATAATGCTGTCCTCAGAGACCAGGTTGTAGGAATTATTGAGGTTACAAGAAGGGTTAAATTCAGCAAACTTTTTTATTAATGTGCCTTTTAAGTATGAAATACTATATTTGCCTTAGAGACAATTTGAAGAATATTTTTGTAAAGTGGTGCAATATTCAAGATAAAGTTGTTATCCTTCCAAACTTAATTCCACCTCTTATTCACGTCCTGGACAATTCATTAACGTTTCCTAATGTCAATTTTTTTCCATAAAATGAAAATACTATAGAGTTGCTGTGAGTTAAGTGAGAACAGTGTCTAATCATAATGGCCAATCAACAAATGTTAAAAACTATTCCTTCTCTTGGAAAAGAATCTCAAGGCTGACCTGCTAAAGATCTGTCTGTAAAGAATCAGAAACTCCCTGTCCCCAGTAAAGTGCTTCCTAACTTCCTTTGGTAATAAACTATTTTCTATTAAAAGTGATGGATCATTTCCTGTTATACACTCAATGTACGTCCCCATTTCAAACCTTTTGTGGATGACCAATCTCCCTCCTTCAACCCCAGGTTAAGAACACCTTCTCTAGTGTTTTAATTTCAATTTCACCAAATCCTCTTACAGAACAAAGACATCTTTAAAAAGTAAAATTCTTTGGGCATCCTGCAGTTAATGGAAGGAAAACTACAGGCCTTTATTTTTGAAAGCTTTGGAAAGATTGTCATGTCAGGACACAACCCCATAGCAAACCATTAAATGAATTGCTCAGAAACTTTATTAAAGTGTTGCTGATCCGCCGCATATTTCCTGCAACCTTTTAAAACACACAAGTGTTTATGTCTGAGTCTGAATCTAAATAGAGGAAGAAAACATTAGAGTGATAATAACTCTGTTTAACTTCATTTATGTAATCGTGACCATATCATTAGTTAATATTGCATTATTTAGAGCATTGGATAATAAATCAAGAGACAGAATGTTCTAGAAAGTAAACTTTAAAAATTGGTAAGCATCACGTACCTTTTCCAAATGACATTTTACTGTGTTGAATCAAAGGTTCTTTGGCACAGCAGCTTCACGGAGTCCTGCATATCCTCATTCCCAGTCCCAAGCCGGCTGGCGTTGCTGCTGGCAGTTATCAACTGACTTGGATTTGAAACGACTTTAGACCTCATCATATAGCTGCTGCCACCAAGCAGTTGAGCCAGCTCTGCATACCTTTCAGTTGGTAATTTTTGTTTGTAATGAACACATATCTGGGAGAGAATTCTATTGGAAAATGTTCTGAGTTTGCATTCCGGCCCCACCATTGCTGTGTGCTTGACATCAGGATGTGACCTTCAGCTTGCTAACCGTCCATATCTTGTTTTGTAAAATGACTAGAACATACCTTCTCAGCTGAGTTTGAGACCCCAGATCACACAGCAGTGATGAACGTAGAAGCATCTGGTAACTAGGAAGTGTTACGTGTCAGCAAACAAGGGACCATTGCAGGATTCTTAGGTGTGGCCCACTGATGTTTGTAGCTGTCCTTATTCCAAACTTTACTTTCAGTTTGTTTAATTCAAAGGCGAAACTCTTTCTGTTTAACTTTTAAAAAAAATTGTCTTCTTGTCATTAAGTTAAGACATTCATACTCTGCTTGTAGAAAGATTCACTTGTACCCTTGTAAGATAAACCATATAGGTGACCCCACCAATCACCCTCCCTCCCCCATCCACCCCCCTCGCCTCCCCTCTC
>NW_003852432.1:11476457-11489136 GCF_000181295.1 Otolemur garnettii | reverse complement strand
AGTCTCCCTGCCTGAGCCTCTTTCCCTTCTCCCACACCAGCACACTGTTATCAAAGTCATCTTGATAAACTGCATGGCTGTGGCTGTACTTCCTGATCCATCATAAAATAATGTCTAGTCTGGCCTCCACCTGTCTTTCTAGCCTTGGCGACACAGGTCTCTCCCTCCTGTGACTCTCATTGTACTCTTCCTTGCTTGTTCCTGGGGCTCTGACACATTTTCAAGGTCCCTTCCTTCCTCCTCTCCAAATCATACCCCAATTTCCCATACCTTGCTCAAGTCTCACCACCCCCATAAAACTTTTTGATGCCTTCCAGCTTACCATGATCTAATTTCCTGAAGTAATTCTGCTAAGTGAGTATTTGGAGAGTCATCAGTTGGTTATGAACCAACTATTCCTTAACATTGCATGTGGAGTTGTCTTTGAAGCCATTTAAATTATGTCATGTTCTTCCCATTTTACTGTGCGCCTTGTTTCTTTAACCATGTTGTGGGGTTTGACTATCAGGCAAGAAATTTAATCCATTTGGTCTTCCCTAGTTCCCATCCTTCTGTGTGGTAAGGAAACACATGGAGAACCTGCTGCAAGTTCTCCTGGGCTCCACCCTAGGAGGTGTCAGGTGGGGCCCAGACACCAGTGTTCCCAGTGAGTTCCAAGTGATGCTGATACTGCTGGTTGCTTTCCAGCCTCTCTCAGAACTAGCGCTAATACCGTCCATGTCTATGGATAGTCAGTGGTGGGGTTTTTCTTCTCTTTTCTACTCTTTTTTTCTCATCGATGCTCACATTCTGTTACTTCCTTCTTTTAGATTGACTTTGAAGATGTGATTGCAGAACCAGAAGGGACACATAGTTTTGACGGCATTTGGAAGGCCAGCTTCACCACCTTCACTGTGACAAAATACTGGTTTTACCGCTTGCTGTCTGCGCTGTTCGGCATCCCAATGGCACTGATCTGGGGCATTTACTTCGCCATTCTCTCTTTCCTGCACATCTGGGCAGTTGTACCGTGCATTAAGAGCTTCCTGATCGAGATTCAGTGCATCAGCCGCGTCTATTCCATCTACGTACACACCTTCTGTGACCCACTCTTTGAAGCTATTGGCAAAATATTCAGCAATATCCGCATCAACATGCAGAAAGAAATATAAGTGACATTTGAAGGAGAGAAGTATATCTGGTTCTTTTTATTTTTCTTTCGATTTTCTTGGTGCCAATTTCAAGTTTCAAGTTGCTAGTACAACAGCAATTTATGAATGAATTATCTTGGTTGAGAACAAAGAAATCACTTTCTCAGTTTTCGTAATCCTTATTTGCCTCTTTTTTGGCAGTCTGAATTTTCAGACCCATTTAAATTTTTTTCCTTACTTTCTTATTTACATGTGGATCAATCATCGTTTTATTGGCTGAGAGATGAACATATTATTGAGAGATAATTTGCGAGAAATATGAAGAACTGAGGAGGAAAAAAATAAGACCCAATAGCCTCAACTGCCTACTCTAAAATGTTGGTCATTCTATGGTAAGGGAAGAACTCCAGGCTCTGGCCATTAAGAGCAGAAGTATGTAGGCAGTTTTTAAGCAAATTCTTGATGAGTTAGTGGATTACTGCCATTCATTTTAATGATCCAGCAGGATCTAGTGATCCTTACAAGTTAGAAAACATAATCTTCTGCAGTTTCATGATCTGACTAATGCCTATTCTTTTTGAAATTTTAACCGATGATACTTTCTGTGCCTGGGTATTTGTTATACAGATAATGAAACTTAAGTGCCTTCTCCATTTTCCTTCTCAAATAGAGGCTAACCCATCAATTTTCTTTAGGTCAGCGCCTCCCTGAAGACCAAAATAGAAAACGCATGACCTAGTTTTCCGTGTTTGTTTCCGACTGAGTTAAGAGTCTGGGATGCTCATGTCTGGGCTCGATCATGCAGCATCTTTATCTATAGCCAGTATGATCAACATTAGCCCTATGAAATAAATTAGCGTGGCCGAATGGGGCGAGCCCTCTCTGGGCTGGCAGGAGTGGAAGCCAACTTTCCCTGCCTCTCATCAGCTCAATGAGGTCAGCATGCCTATTCAGCTTCGTTTATTTTCAAGAATAATCACGCTTTCCTGAATCCAAACTAATCCGTCACCGGGGTGGTTTAATGGCTCAACATTGTGTTCCCTTTTCAGCTGATCAGTGGGCCTCTGGGAAATGGCTGTCAAAATGGAGGCCATTGTGTGAGACTGTCAGAGTCGCTGCAAACATGACCCCTTCTGAGCAGAGCACTCGCCACTGTCCGTTATGCTGTGACACGAGGCCCCTCCCCCTGCCAGGAGCTTGGGACCTAATCCAAGCATCACTTTGCTCAGAAAGAAGCTGGGGGAGGAGGCAGCTTTAAAAGATTGGAGTAATTTGCTGGAATAAGTTCAAATTCTTCTGAACTCAAACTGAGGAATTTCACCTGTGAACCTGAGTCATGCAGAAAGCTGCCTGGTACATCCAAAAGCTTTTTATTCTTCCTGCTCTTATTGTGATCCTGCCCTGGGGGACTTTTTTTAAACCTTCAGTTATGCTTTTATTTTTATTTCCCTGCACTTATGGGACCTCTGTTTGACTTTTGCCTTTTCCAGTTCTCCTGACATTTTAATTACCAACCTGTTACCTATTTTGATATTCTGCATTTAAAACAGACACTGGCATGGACATAGTTTTACTTTTAAACTGTGTACATAACTAAAATGTGCTATGCTGCAACTTTTTAAGTGTAAAGATATTTTATCTTTATATAAGGAAAATCGCTTGGGAAATGGCTTTGTAATTCAATCTGTAAACTGTGCATTCCAAGACATGTCTGTTCTACATAAATGCTTAGTATGCAAACCAATTGTTGGTCCAAAAGATTGCTAAAATTTTATATGCTTACTGATACATTTTACACTTTTTTATCCTGCATGTCTTATAAAGGTTACAAGTCTGCACAATAAAAATGTTTAACTGTTAAACAGTTAGCTTTATT
Organism: Otolemur garnettii; assembly: GCF_000181295.1. Lineage (NCBI taxonomy): Eukaryota > Metazoa > Chordata > Mammalia > Primates > Galagidae > Otolemur > Otolemur garnettii. The sequence continues at coordinate 11,486,130 of NW_003852432.1, read as the reverse complement.
TTTTTTCCTCTAACAGGTGTTCATATGTCAATGTCTATGAGTGTTTGTGTTTGTGTGTTTGTATGTAGTGAGTCTGTGATAGAGTAAGTGCAAATCTGGGGTGTGTTTGTGGGGCAGGGGTAATGATCTTCCACTTTTCAATATCAGAGAGTCATTTAGGTGGGCTCTTTCTGCTACAGTCATCGACATTCATGGGCCACTTTAGATAAAAGTTATAATTAATAACAAAGTTGTCTGTAGCAGTTTACCCAATGTTCTATTACATGCCACCTAAATTGAGCTCCCAACAAATGTTAATACTCTCATTTGGTAAATGACACAGTGTGCATTCAGGGGGTAATGCCTTAAATTTACCATGCTTAAGCAGATTTTTAAGAAGTATATTTCACTCATATATTATTTTTGTCCTGGGGTAAGTTTATATTCAGGACTTTCTGTATTAGTCAGTGTTCTCCTGAGAAACAGAACAAATAGGAGATGGAGATGAAGAGGGAGAGGGAGATACAGATGGAAATGGACGGAGGTGGTGGAGGTGGTGGAGGAGGAGGAGGGGAGGTGAAGGAGGAGTTGGGAGGAGGAGTGGGGGGAGGAGGTAGAGAGGAAGATGGAGGTAGAGACTACAGAGACACAGAACAAGAGATTTATTATAAGGAATTGGCCCAGGATTATGAAGGCTGACAAGTTCCAGGATCTTCAGTGTGAGTCAGCAAGCTGGAGGCCCAGGAGAGCTGATGATGTAGACCAGTCCAGCAGCTATCAGGCTGGAGTCCAGAGGCAGAAAATAAACAACATATCACTTTGAAGGCCCTTGGGCAGAAGGAATTCTCTTACTTGGGGAGGGAGGATGAGGGTCGGCCTTCTGTTCTACTCATTCAACTGATTGGATGAGACCCAGCACATTAGGGAGGGCAGTCTTTACTCAGGCTACCAATTTAAATGTTAATCTCATCCTCAAACACCGTCAAAGAAACACCCAGAATAATGTTTGACCAAATATCTAGACACTCCATGGCTCAGTCAAGTTGACACAAAATTAATCACCATGGCTTCCAAACCAAATTTTTCTAAGGAAATCTCTTTTAATCTCTCTCACCCTGAAATTTTCTTCACTCGGTTTTCTACTCAGTCCCTCTCCTTGCAGGACTTTCAAGAAAGCACTGAGGCTGACCAGTTAATAACTCAGTCTGGGATTTGTGCTCCTCAACAAACCCATTTCCAGTATACACATGAAGACCTGCCTCTGATCAGGGCAGCATTGGAGATCCTGTCTGAAGTTACACCTCCAGTTCAAGCAGAATGAGTGAAGTAACTCTAAACATGGATTACCTTTGTTTTGGCTTTATTATTTGAGCCTCTAAATTAATATATATTAGCAACATCAAGACCCTACTTATTTATATTTTCAGTTGCAACAGTTCCATCTTTGGATGCACAAATAAATACATGGCTTTGGGCAACTTTTACTCCACATTGAACATAAATAGCTTCATACAACACACATGTAGTAAGTATTAGTTACATAATAATGTGCATCTTCCCTGTGGAGTGGGGCTCTGTCTGAATACCTGACTCATACTTTCCCCAATACGGGTACTGATGGTCAAATCCTCTGGTTTTTAAATTGTTATCTATATTTATAAAAGTGGAGAAGAGGAGAAGTAAAGAAAAACTCGTAACACGAAAAGGTGAAAGTATAAAAGAAAAGATTATGGCTATGAATACATAAAAATTTTGCATTTCTACATATTGAAAACAGTAGAAACAAATGCAACACAAATGTTAAAGAGAGTTAAAAGAAAGCATTTGAGATATATGTATATCATGGGTAGTATTATAATATATTTAAAATATAGAAATCTATCATAAATTAAGAAAGCAATAAATAGGCCCATAGAAAAACAGGTAAAGATATGAAAAAGATAATTCACAAAAAGAATTGCACAACAATCACAGAAAATATAATGAGATAATAACAATCAAAGCAATAAAATATCGCTTTCACCTATGCTTGCAGAGATCAAAAACAAAAGTAACATCCACATTCATAAAGATCCAGGAAAGTAGACACACTCATCCACTGCCTTTTGGAGGACAATAAATGTACATATGACTGATCCCACAATTTGTTTTACTGAATAAAAATAACAGAGGCATAACAAGGTTCATCATCAAAGATGTTCATTTGATTGTCAATAGTATAATAATTTGAAACAATATAAATATCCAAAAACAGATAAATAAATTATGATATATACAAAGCTTTCTAATATTTTGTGTAATGGAATTATTTAATAACATGGAAGTATGCTCATGATACATAATGTTAACTTGAAGAGTAAAGTCAAAAACTAGATGGAAGATACTGCTACTATTTTTTGTTTAAAAACATGGGGGATGTGGATTCAAATAATTGCATCATTTCTGAGTTCCTATTAGACACTTCACAAGCATTATTATTATTATCATCATTATTATTTTTGAGACAAAGTTTCACTTTATTGCCCTCAGTAGAGTGCTGTGGCATCACAGCTCACAGCAACCTCCAACTCCTGGGCTTAGGCCAGCGGTTCTCAACCTGTGGGTTGCAACCCCTTTGAGAGTCAAATGGCCCTTTCACAGGGGTCACCTAAATGCATCCTGCATATCAGATATTTACATTATAATTCATAACAGTAGCAAAATTACAGTTATGAAGTAGCAACGAAAATAATTTTATGGTTGGGGGTCATCACAACATGAGGAACTGTATTAAAGGGTCATGGCATTAGGAAGGTTTAGAACCACTGGTTTAGTGACTTTCAAGACAATAAGAGGACTAAGTGATATACAGACTTCAAGATAAAGATTTCAATGATGGGAAGAAACACCTATACTTTTCAAAATGAACCATAATATTCACATTTATTTAAACAAAGATTAAATAATCACAATGGAATCAGATTGACTGGTAGAACCCTTTTACCTTTAGGGTTCAAAACCATTGTTTTTTTTCCCCTAAGAATCTCCATTCATTAACTTGATTTTCATATTCACTCTCAAATCTGCCAGTAGCTTTAATAATAAGGAATATCTCTTGGTGTAATTCATTAACCAATTTACTGGACCCATCAATACAAACTGTCTACCCTTCCCACAATGCACAACAAATCTACTTAGATTTGCTCCTTCCTGTCTTCCCTTTTCCTTCTGCTAAAAAGGATGATTCCTTATTTCTACCAAAAGCCATTCCCTCCACATGTGTTTAGAATCTCATCTCCTCTTATTTTCCCAAGATCTTTGCTCCCTTGAGTATCTCTTTTAACTCCCTGTATTTGGGATTGTTCCAATTAGTCTACTAACATCATGAATATCTTTTTCATTAAAAAGTAATTCCCTTCCTTAACCTCAGATTTTCCTCCAATCATCAGAGCAGTTTTCTCTGCTTTAACAGCCAAGTTTCTCAAGACAATTATCTATAGACATTATCTAAGCACTATTAAATTATCCTAGCTATAATTATATTTTCAAGCCAAGCAAGCTTTTTCAATAATTGTTTACTTCTTATGCCCAGATATAGTCATAGATTTACTTATTGGTCAATGTTATCATTGGTCCATGTTGGGCTCTCTTTTATTTTATTTTATTTCATTATATAGTTATCACAAATTGACACCTATGAATCCATCATCAAATCAAAGGAGCATTTGTTCCTTCTCTTTCCCATGCACCAGTTTCCCTTCACCTGTATGAGGTAACCAATCTTCTAAATTTTGTATTTATCATTTTCTTGCCTTTTTACAAAAAAAAATTTAAAAATAAAGAATCCCCAAAAATATATGATTTAGTTTTAGCTCTTTTTAAAATTATTTAAAAAGTAAGACTATCATGCAAAAAGGACTGTTCTGATATTTGGGGAGTTTTTTCTCATTTAATATAGACTCTTCCAGATTGTTAACTATAACTCTGGATCATTCATTTTCAATGCTATGGATCAGCCTATCATGTGAAAGTGTACCTATTCATCCAGTTATCTCTTGATTATCCTTTATGATGCCAATGGTGCTGATATAATCACATATGTACATGTCTCCTGGGGTGGGGGGCTCATAGGTATAAATTCCTCTAGGGATTATTGTTAGGACTGAATTGTTTTGTTCTGACATGTAATATACCCCCAACATTTCCAGCTATGACAAATGATTTTTTAAAGAAGTGATAGAAATTTACTTTTCTTCTTCCACTTTATATGTCCACGAGTCTGTTCTTCATGAAACCATCCTCTTTTGTATCCACTTGAACATCTTGTTATGGCAAAACATGAGGAGTTTCTCTAATGAAAATTCTAGCAGGGACTACCAAAATACTGCACTTGATATACTTATTTTTTTCTACTTGAATAATAGCAAACACATGTTGATACAGCTATTAAGGAAAAAGATGTTTTTCCAGCAGCTGTTGACTTCATCAATTCCACTATGCGATGAATCACTCAAACTTCCACAGAGCTAGAAAGTTACAACTAAGGAAGTAGGGACGTTTTTACTGTGATGAGAGAGGACTGGGGAAAGTTAGACATAGAGAAAAGGAATAAAGTCAGTTTAGTAATTTTTGTGTCAAAGGGAAAAGACTGTGCATCTACCTACTTCTGTAACAGAACAACTGAAAAACGTGAAAACTGGCATAAAGGACGAGGTGTTTGCAACAGGAAGAAGGCAGTTATTTTCTTTTTAAATAAAGGAACAGCTGTCCTTGTAAGCCACTCTACAAATGGCCAAAAAAGAAATCTACTCCTCGCCTTCAGTTGTATTAATATGATGCCAACTATTAATGAGATGATCACTACCCCAGGCATAAGTCAGCATCCTTTTTGAGAGGCTACTTTCTAAATTCCTCACCACATTGCAACATCTCTTAGGAAAGGTGAGATTTAATTACCTGCCAACTCTAAGACAGAAAGCCCTGTTGACTACATAATGCAAGTAAGCACTCTGGGAAACACACAGCACAATATGCACATTGATGGAAGTAATGTGGCTTGAGAGTGAGTTTACGTCTTCACAATGATTTTGTTCTTTGCCTCATTGCCTTTTATACTGCCCTCAAAATAATAATAGCTTCCATTGATTGAGCACAGGCCACACACCAGGCAACACACCAACCATTTTACAAATACTACCAACAACAGCCCTATGTCCTATGTGTTACTGTCTAGGTCAAGTGGATACCATTGCTCTTTTTAGAGATCAAGAAACAGAAGCTGAGAGAAGATAAATAACTTACTCCAGGTTACCCAATGAGTTTAACACTCTATTAGCTTCAAAGCTCTTCCTTCTGAAGAATCTCAAAAGTGTGACCTCACTTGGCATTGTGTTTCAGTAACATTGTGTATCATCAATAGAAAAAAAAGAAAAGTACGTGGTTAAAATCCATGCAAATAATGCATTCCCTCGTGGAAATTTCTGTTAACTTGGTTGTTCACTTTATTCCTTCCACAGATATTTATGGAACCACTATTTGGTATTGTAGGAAATAGAAAGATAAGGAAGACAAAGACTTTTATCTTCATGAGAGCTCAGTGAAACATCTACAAAGGCAACTCTAAGAGGGAATTACAACTAAAAACTGCTAAAAACAACTTTTGTAAAATAAAAATTATTGACAATTTCATAGTTCAAAACAGTGGCTTTAAAATTGTACCCTATAGAATCCAGAGGTGTTGATCAGCTCCCCTAAGATAACAGAGCTGAACTAAGGGTACAGATCAAAAGACTAGTGTCTATCACTTTCCCTTAAACAGGTAAGTTCTGGTTTAATTTCTTTCCATATTAATTTCCAGCATAACATTTTGTTTGACCAAATCATTTCATCACTAAGAAAATGTGAAAAACTTTGATTGACTTGGTGAAATAAATACATATTGTATACCAAATTAGACCTCCAATGAAAGGTTGGTGCTTCCTTTTGTGGTTATTACTTACATATATCCACATACTCTTTGAAGATGCAAACTTAATGGAGCAAATGACCCGACATAGAAAATATCTATGAAAATCATGAGTCAATACCAAGTGAAATATTTAATAACCTTGCAAACTTTCACACTCTTGTACTAACAGAAATGAGTAATGACTTCAGTGGGATGAGTAGGAAAAAGTCAGCAGTATCATTTACATTCCTGAGGGGGAAATAAGTTTAATAGCAAAGTTATTGGCATTAAGACAAGTATCTGAGATGATGTCAAATATTACTCAGGCAAATTACAAATAAAATATCGGCCTCCAGTTAACCACATTAGACTCGAACAGTTTCTTTAGGTCTTATTTCACTTTCAAACTTAAATCTTAAACAACAATGAAAACAATAGGCCTTCAGGCTGCAGGAAAAAAATCACTGAGCTTTGAAATAGAAACCTGTAATCAAATCCTCAACCAACACTAAGAATCCTCTGAATGACCTTGGATGAGTGAGTTATCTAAACTGATGGTCATAATCTCTACCTCATAAGATCATGGCGTGAATGAAAATGTGAAACATGCCTAAAACAGAGGCCGCCTTCAGGAGAATCAGAAAGTGTCCTGCAGCCACTCATTCCATCACCCTATCTCACTTTATCTAGGGCCCCAGGGTTGATTACCTGCTTTTCTTAATTCTTCCAAGACTTTCTCTTGCCTCTCTTTGCAGACCAGAATTCTTGTGCTCATCAGCGCAGATCGAGTCAAGATCTAGCTTTTTACTTTAAGGACCCATCATTTTCTGGCTTCCATTTCTGTGTTCCTCTATGCAAAAACTCAAGGCAGACATCTGGCTCAGATTAGATCACAGATTGACTCCTGCATTTGTAACCCTTCCTACTCCAATTAGTGGAAGCTCTGGGAGCATAATCACCCTGTTTGAAGTTTGCCCATTTTCAAAGTGTTGTGGAAGGAAAGGGAAGCTAAACAGAAACAGGGATATGAGAGGCAAACTGGCAGACATATCTACCTACAATCTGAATATTCACAACACTCTAATCCTCCAAACAAACTCTCCCCCACCTGTGTGCTCTGATGTTCCCATGAGATAGGAAAGGGGGCATCCTCAGATCCCCATTTTAAAATGGGAAGAATAAAGGGCCAAGAATAAATTACTTACTCAAGGTCACTTAATGAATCACTGGTAGAACAAGAAATAAATTCAGATTAAGAGTTTAGGCTACTTGGTCTCTCTTTAACCATTAAAACCGCAAAAACTTCAAAACATATAGCAACTGCAATAAATAATGTATCTGTATTCATTGTGGAGGCAAAGATGCCGACAGGCACAGAGAGAAGACAGAAACTATTCAAGGTCACTAAAGTGAAGAAATAAACTGGCTTAAAATAGACTTCTGTCTCAACAGAGTTATGCTTTCACTCCTGGACATCTTCTCCCCTACACAGTAATATTAATGCCAGCAAAGAAAGAACCTGAGGGCTAAACCCTGGTCCCAGCCCCAGAAGGCAACAGAGAAACACGTCCCCTCCCATAATTCAGTCAATAAATAGATGCCTCTTTCATATGCGTTTTAGAAAGCACAGTTAATATTCAGCCACTACCCACAAATTAAATGAGTTATCTTACAGGAAAGGACATAACTATTTCATTATTTATGCAACTTAAGTGAAACTTGAGAAAGGGAGAAGAGACATAAAACAGTTGGTTCCACACATTTGCATCACAGATCCTCACTGGGCACTGTAGTAACGGTGGGGCCATTATGAGACATAAACATCTTCTCCACCTGACCCAAGGTGGGGTGTGGGAGACATAAGGGAGGTTCTCTCAGCTTTAAGCATGGAGTACAGTGAGAAAGATTATTGGCAAAAGGTCAATTACCTCCTTAGGATTGGATGTTGCCAAGCGAACTTGGGAGTTGTCACAGTTCCCACCCCATGGCGCAGCCTCATTTGTAAAAGAGAGGAAAGGGAGCCCAGAACTTTGAGGACATCAATGCAAAATCATAATAATTACTTGTTACATAATACAGTTATTAAAGTGTTCTTTGTGTTGTCCAAAAAATACGGTATGCAAATTGGTAGGAAAGATGCAAGAAATAGGTATAACTGTGTATTCTTCTTGTAACCTTCCCAGGAAGTGAAAGTCACCATAGTCTCCAAGGCCTTGAGCCATTTTATTCTTCTCTCCACTAAACTGTAAACCACTCTCAGCGGTAGAGACCAATTCTTAGGCATTATTATATGCATAGTGACCGGCACAATATATACCTACTAAACTAAACTAATACCCAGTTACAGAATTTGTCATGACATATTCTGAGTTCTGCCATGGGCATGCATGGAGGGGCTGACTCTGGTCCCATCGTGTCTTTATAACTCTGGAGTTGTGCCATCCAATAGAACTTTCTGCAGTGATGGATATCCTTTATTCCCATTATAAGAAAAGGAAAATTCCTTTGGGTGGAGGGAGGGTAATTGGTGGGTCACCTCTATGGTATATCTTACAGGGATACAAGTGAATCTTTCTAAAAGCAGAGTATGAATGTCTTAATAACTAAGAAAATGACATGAAGGCTACATTAACCAGTTTGAGGAGAATATTTCAAATTGTATATGAAAACACCATACTGTACCATGTGATTGCATTAATGTACACTATGATTTAATTTTAAAAAAATTACATACACTATGTACAGCTATGATTTAATTTAAAAAAAAAAAAAGAATTTTCTTCCTTTAAGTATCTATATATGCTTTGTCCAATAAAAGCCACTGGCCTGAAGCGGCACCTATGGCTCAGTGAGTAGGGCACCTGTCCCATATACTGAGGGTGGTGGGTTTGAACGCGGCCCTGGCCAAACTGTAACAACAACAAAAAAACAGCCAGCTGTGGCAGCTGCCTGTAGTCCCAGCTACTTGGGAGACTGAGGTAAGAGAATTGCCTAAACCCAACAGCTGGAGGTTGCTGTGAGCTGTGATGCCACAGTACTCTACTGAAGGCAACAAAGTGAGACTCTGTCTCTAAAAAAATAAAACAAGGGGGCGGAGCCAAGATGGCAGACTGCAGCCAGCTTTTTGCAGAAGCTCCCGTCCAGAAGGAGGCTTGAGGGACGGAAGTTTAGCAAGTTGGCTGATGGTTTGGAGCAGAGCCAAGAGAGAAGATTGAAGAGTGCACTTCAACCTTCCTGAGGCAAGCTGCGACCCCAAAAATACAACCAAAAGGTACAAAATCCACCACCAAGCGGACAGGAGTCCCTTCCCCCACAACAAGGGCTCACAGTTTACTCCATGTAAACAAGCAAGCAGAGTTCAAAATTCCTCCCACTCTATCCCACGGGAGAGACTCCCTAAAAACTGGACCTCCTACCCCTGAAGGCATGCCACGGCACCCTCTGGCTGGGCACAAAACTGTAAAACTGTATAAAACTGTATATATTCCCCACCTGCAACATTGAACTCTGAGGAGTCCTTACCCACCCACTCTGAGGTCTGGAGGTTTGTCGCCTATGGAATCCAGATTCTTGGGCATCTCCTTGAGAGAAGGGGAGGGGGAAAGGGCTGGTGCTGTTCTGTGCTGACTGTGGTACAGGCATGAGGAGAGGAGAGTCGGCTCAGGGGACACCAATACAGCACCAGTGGCATCCTGAGCTGCAGGCTGACGCCATTCCAGCCCCATACTCTGGGCAGACAGAGGTTCTGGACAGCAGCCACAGGCAAAA
>NW_003852432.1:11474813-11476203 GCF_000181295.1 Otolemur garnettii | reverse complement strand
GGGAGCAGTGGCCTACTGGAGTGAATAGGGTCACAGACCTAGGGGATTATGAGTGACTGGGTGCAAGGTGGGGAAGGAGGTATTAACCTTCCCAGACTAACACATTTGCCAGGTGGGTCCCTTTGCCCTCACGGAGCGGGACGGGCCCAAAACTGCTTGCTAGAGTTGCATGCCTCAGGGCGGCAGAGGAGATCCCTGCCCCAGGCTCCGGCTCTGGGCAGGCCCAGAACAGTTTGCTAGTGCCACAGGCATCCTGCAGGCAGTGGCGGATGAGTCCTCCATTTCAGGTAGACCCAAAACAGCTTGCTAGAGACACGCACACTCCATGGGGGCCAGGGGAGGAGTTCCCTGCTCCAGTCTCCTAAGCTGGGTGGGCCTAGAACTGCTTGCTAGAGCCACATATGCCCTGCAGGTGGCAGTAGAGGGGTCTACCACTCTAGGCAGCCCCAGAACTGTTTGCTAGAGCCACGTACATCCCACGGATGGAGGTGGAGGAGTTCCCTGCTCTGGGTTCCCACACTGGGAGGGCACAGATTGGCCTGCTAGTGCTTCACGGGTCCAATGGGCAACAGTGAAGGAGTCCTCTGCTCCCCCCCAGCTACTCTGGCGGGGCTGAAGTAGGACTGATCTGGTCGCTCGTATACCCTGTACTACCACTGCCATTTCCAAACCCCTGGCTGCTCCAAGGTGCTGAACTAGGACTGATCTAGCCACTACAGTTCCCCTGTTCCACCAGTTGCCCCGGAGGGGATGAACTAGGACTGATCCGGCTGCTGCTGGTCTCCTGCCCCCTGGTTGCTCCAGCAGGCTGAACAAGGTCTAATCCGGCCACGCACACTACCATGCAGCACCCGAGAACTGGGAAAAGACAATAGACACACTCTGCCTGTCTCTCTGGACAACTAGAAGAAGCCACCAACTGAATGGTTCTGATAAGGCCTCCAAACAAGGTCAACTCAGCATGGGGCGGAATCAGCGGAAAAACTCTGGCAACTCGAATAACCAGAGTAGATCAACTCCTCCAAGGGAAAATAGGGCAGTCACAATTGAAGACCCCATCCACAAGCAAATGGCTGCGATGTCAGAAATCGAGTTCAGAATGTGGATAGCAAATAAGATTAACAGAATGGAAGAAAGGAAGGAATTAGAAGCTCAAGAAATTATTCAAAAGATTTCTCAAGAAATTATTCAAAAGATATCTCAAGGAATTATTCAAAAGATGTCTCAAGAACTCAAAGATTTCAAAGATAAAATGATCAAAGGTTTTGAAACACTGAGACAAGAGGTTGCAGCCCTCAAGGATCTGAAAGACACGGTGGAATCCCTCCATAACAGAGTGGAACAGGCAGAAGAAAGGATCTCTGATTTTGAAGACAAAGCTTTTGAAGAA
>NW_003852432.1:11473050-11474213 GCF_000181295.1 Otolemur garnettii | reverse complement strand
CTCCTGCCTCAGCTTCCCAAGTAGCTGGGACTACAGGTGCCCACCACAACGCCTGGCCATTTTTTGGTTGCAGCCATCATTGTTGTTTGGCAGGTCCAGGCTGGGGATTCGAACCCGCCACCTTAGGTGTATGTGGCTGGCGCCTTAGCCATTTGAGCCACAGGCGCCGAGCTGACATTCACATGTTGAAGAAATTTGCTATAAATAAACCAGCTCTCCAGAAAATTCTTAGACCTATCCTCCATAATGACCAGTGCAATCCTCCACCACAAAAGTAAACCCACTCAGAAATATTTGATCAAATTCCAACTTCCACAATGGCAAAAGGACTAAAAATATCTACTGGACTTTTGAGCAACTCGATGCCCAAAATTTTACCTGGGTTATCAATAATTTCATATGATTATATATATATATATATATCAATAATTTCATACTATCAATGTGAATGGCTTAAATTGTCCTCCAAAGTGGCACAGATTGACTGATTGGATACAGAAACTCAAACCAGACATCTGTTGTATATAAGAATCTCACCTTACCTTAAAAGACAAATATAGACTCAGAGTGAAGGGATGGTCATCTATATTCCAGGCTAATTGAAAGCAGAAAAAAGCAAGTGTGCAATATTATTCGCAGATACAATAGGTTTTGAACCAACAAAACTAACCAAAGATAAAGATGGCCACTTTATATTTGTTAAGGGCAATGCTCAATATGATAACTCAATTATCAATATCTATGCACCCAACCAGAATGCACCTCAATTTATAAAAGAGACTCTAACTGGCATGAGCAACTTGATCTCTCCCAGCTCCATCATAGTCAGAGATTTCAACACTCCTTTGGCGGTGTTGGACAGATCCTCCAAAAAAAAGCTGAGCAAAGAAATCTTAGATTTAAATTTAACTATTAAACTTTTGGACCTAACAGATATATCTACAGAATTTTTCATCCTAACAAAACTGAATACACATTCTTCTCATCAGTCCACGGAACATACTTCAAAATCGATCCCATCTTAGGTCATAAGTCTAACCTCAGTAAATTTAAAAGAATAGAAATTATTCCATGCATCTTCTCAGACCATCATGGAATAAAAGTTGAACTCAGTAACAACAGGAATTTGCAGTCTCGTACAAAAACATGGAAGCTAAATAACC
>NW_003852432.1:11446848-11470173 GCF_000181295.1 Otolemur garnettii | reverse complement strand
TGTACACACCCCTATTATGAAACTAATTTATACCTTCTATATGAAAGCTATAACCTAATAACAGCCTAAGAATACGGGGAGGGGGGAAGGAGAAGGGAGGGGGGAATGGGTGGAGGGAGGGGGACTGGAGGGATCACTTCTGAGGTTTATCTTACAAGGGTACAAGTGAATCTTTCTAAGAGCAGAGTGTGAACGTTTTAAAACAATAACTAAGAAAATGACATGAAGGCTATGTTAACCAGTTTGATGGAAGTGTTTGATTGTGTGTGAAAACCCCACACTGTACCCCAGAAGTGCATTAACATACATAGTTACCATTCAATAAAAATAAATAAATAAATAAAACAAAAGCCACTGGCCACCTGTGTGCTTAAAAAATGGCTGATGAGTCTGAGGAAAATAATTTATTATTTAATATTATTTAATTTAAATTTAAATTACTCCTGTGCCTCATGGGTACTATGCTGGAATGTAAGGTGATGTTTGGCCCATAGTAATTGGTATTTGAGTGTTTCTGAATGAATGAATGCCTGCAGATACCTAATCCCTCCATAAACCTTCATCCTTCCAAACTGCTCTCAGCTGTAGAGTTAGTTCTGGGAGCATTCAATATATACTTGGCTCAGTAAGGGTTAAATATGTTGTCTGAAGGATAACTGAGTTCAATGTATGAATATTCGTTCATTGAATATTGTGAGGAAAGTCATTTAGGGGTAGTTTAAAAGACATCTTCAAGGTAACCAATTCACTTAAGATTAAGTTAACCACAAGCCATATTTTTGCTCCATCTCTTACAGCTTAGGGCAGAATGATCAAGGGAACAAACAGTATACTTGAGTTCTAGTTATACTTAACTGTCTACTAACTGACTTTGGAGCTCAATTATCAGGAAAAGAGTTTGACTTTTCTTAGCAACAAAATGAGGACATCCTATGTGCCAGACTCCCTCCCAGATGTTGCCAAGACCAAATGAGATCACTCTCACAAGAACATCTAATGCTAAGCAAACATAGATTATTATTAAAATATATTATTCTCTTTGATTTAATAATACAGGCAGTCCCTGAGTTACAAACATCTCACTGACGTACAACTCGCACTTACAAACTGGGGCTATTACAGGTAATAAGTAAATGTACCTGTTCCACCGTACATACAAAGTCAACGTAAGAACAAACCTACAGGATCTATCTCATTCATAACCCAGGGACTGCCGGTACTTTAAGTAGCCATTAGCATAGTAATAGTGCTTGTGTCATTACTGAACAATTTCCTTGCACAGTTAAAGATATACATGTGCCAAAAAAAGATGAATTATTTTCTTCCACCTTAAGAAGATTTCCATTTTTTCTCTGCCACTTCCTGTCTCATAAGGTCACATTCTGTTTGCCGAGTGGTTTCAGGTGACAGTTGTATAGCTGTTCCTCTCACCCATCTCTTGATGTCATTGAACGTAGCCATCGGCACAAGCCAGTCATGTTATAGAGACTGTGTTTGCAGCTAGTGTTGGCAAATTTTTTCCAGCCACCATTCAAAGGGAGAGAATTCACAATGTGTTTCCAAAGAGTGATTCTAGATAATACTCTCAGACATAAAAAGATTGGAAAAACCAAAACTAGAAAGTAATTTGAGGTGTATCCAAGTTTGGGAAGACAGAAAAGATATGTAGGCTGTACAAGCACCAGGAGCCTGTCTCCTGATCCCCTGAAGGTGTGACAGGAGTGACAGGGTCTCAGGGATCTAAAGAGGGAACAGCTGTCTAGAGTTCCTGAGGAGGCTAGACCCTGGGCATGGGCTCCCAGCCTTGGCAATAACCTCACTGCCCAGAAGGTCCACCTCAGGAGAAACTGCATCCTTAAGGAATAGTGCAGCGATTACGTCATATTTGGGGACCAAATTCGGGGCATTCACATGACATGGAGAAGGACACTGTCAAGGCAAAGATTGAACTTTCCACTAGTCAGGCCAAAGGAGGCTTGGAGCACATTAATTTTATTTAGAGAAAGGAAAGAAATGTACTATTACTCACATCCTGTGTTTTAAAGACAAATTATACTGCCCCTTTTTAACCGTGCCTCAAAGCAGGGCTGCCTCCATCCACATTCTTTACACAGGCCACAGGGAGGGTGTCCTTTGACTCACCCTTTGTCACAGCCTCCCCTCCCCACAACCACGAAGCTGAGAAGCAGACGCGTCCAGTTATCTTCACTGGCCTGGGTTCAAACACAGTGTTTCTCCCCAACATTCAAATAATGTTTTAGATCAAGTGAGTGGACCTACAGGATTGACTTCAGCACATTTGGCTGTTCTTGAATTTTAGGTTACTCTGACAGATACTGATCACCACCAGGAGCAAGGAACAGCTGAGAATTAGAATTCTCCCTCCCCTGCAACCTCATTACTGAGTGATACCAAAACCACATTAAAGACGGAAGAGACCATATGTTGGAATCCTCAAAACCACTATCTAACCTGACAGGAGCTCGATGAAGTCCCAGGCAACACCATGCAGGAAAGGCACTTCAGTATTCTGGTGAAGAATTCATGTACACTTTTGATCAGAAGTCGAGCCACAGAATTCTCTGAATTTGTGAAGAAGAAATGAAGCCCTGGTCCAAGAATGCCCCCGTGAGGGGGGTAGCTGTGGAACTCTCTTAGATTCTCACTCCCTGTTATTTACACAAAGGCAGAATTGCCAGTACATTATTTCCAGCTAATCTACATACCTTGATCACCATTCATTTCATCAATGAAAATTTACTTCTAGTATCCCTTATGCCAAGTAGCAGACATTCTTTTGTCCATAGTAGAACAGCTCATTAGGGTCTATCAGATGATAGCTTAGGGTACCTGAAGTGTGAATTCCTTAGCTGACTAATTCAAAAGTTAACAATCCACCACTAAGGTGTTTTCTAAAATATTCTCTCTCTCTCCCTCTCATATTTCTCTGCTAATGCTAAATGATTATAAAATAACTTACAGAAAATATAATTATTTAAATTGAACACGAACTTTATGGCCACCTTGTATAATGGTACTAATTTCTCTTCAGAAGAGTCCTCCTGAATAGCTAATAGGTTTGAACTCTTGTTCAAACAAGCATCCATTATAAAATTGAGAAATTGACTTCATAGTAATGGCTTTCACTTATTAATGAAAAATATAACTGAATAGAGGAGAAGAAATATCAGAATAGATCACCTTGGAGCTAGTGTGTTTCCCTACATTATCTTTCCTCTAAGTCTTCCATACAAATAATTCCCTGGGGGAACCCACAGAGCCAGCTACTGATAACCACATGTCCGTGAAGTGACAGTGAGCACATAGCTTGTGCACACCCTGCTCCCGTTTTCCCAGCCAGCCAACACATGCAGCCACCCTTCACAGCAAGTGCAAACCCAGGGGTGCCGCTCCCAACCTTCAGGATCCTCCTGTCTTCCAGTTACCAGTTCTCCCTGGAATGAGGACACCTGGAAAAATTCACCTATGGAGGCTGAACATTCTCATATCTGCAACAGATTGATTTTTTTTTCTTTCTTCTAGTAGCAGAGGATGGTGATAAGTTGTGTTTCTAACAACAAAAGTAGCTATCAGCACTATGAGTGAGGACAAAAAATAATCATCTTGCAAATCCCTTCTGAAAACGTTCTTCCATTAAGACTCCTATTTTATCAGCCTGTTTTGAAATACATGTCCCCATCTGGTATTTCTCAAAATGAGAGTGCTAATAACCTATTGTTTTAGTCTGTTCGAGCTGCTATAACAAAAATATCACACACTGGGCCGCTTATAAGCAACAGACTTTTATTTCTCCTGGCTCTGGAACCTGGAAAGTCCAAAACCAAAGCACCAGCAGATCTGGTGACTGGAGAGGGCCTCTTTTCTCTGTGTCCTCTCATGACAGAACTGGGGGGGGGGGGACAAGAGAGCTTTTCCAGTCTGTTTTCATGAGGGCACTAATCCCATTCATGAGGGCTTTATCCTCATGACCTAATCACCTCCCATAGGCCCCACCTCCTTACATCATCACCTTAGAAGTTAGAATTTCAACTTATGAATTGGGATGGACACAAACATTCAGATCATAGCATCCATTATAAAATTGAGAAATTGACTTCATAGTAATGGCTTTCACTTATTAATGAAAAATATAACTGAATAGAGGAGAAGAAATATCAGAATAGATCGCAGATAGTAAGGGTAATATGATGAGTTTAATAAGACTTTGCAAAAGGCTACGGTGAGATGCAGTATAAACCATATTGCTTAGTAAAGATAATATCAAAACAATGTAAACCACTACCACCATTTGGAGATAAATTTTCTTTGGGTCTCAACTAAAGTAAAAGAAAGTTTTAATGGGAAATGGCTATGTGTCTATCAAAATTAGCTCAGAAAGGAAATTGGGAGTAAATTTCACCATGATCCCAAAACACCTGCCTGGGGAAACATTATTTTAAAAGTATCAGAATGAGTCCCTTGTGCAGTCCAGGCTGTTTTCTGGAAAAGCGGCATCTTAGTTTGCATTCTCCTGGAAGCAGACCCTGAGGCAGGGATCCGCAGGTAGGTAGTTAATCTGAGCAGAGAAGGGAAAAGCATCATCAGGGAATTAGCAAAGTGAGACAGGGAAGGGACGGCAGCTCTGCAGTAGCTTGGCTGCCATGGTCTATGGATATGCTTGGGGAAACTCCAGGAAACAGCACAGGCTGCATAACTATCCCACCTGGAGGCAAGAGACCACTTTGGTCAAAGGCTGCTGTTAGGACTGAAGGTAAAGGTGGTGAGTGTTAATTACCTTGCACTTCCGGCCTGCTTGCTCCTGGCCAGAGTAAGACAGACAGGTTTCCACTGATCTGGGGGATTTGGGGAAGGGCCTAGGGCCCCAAGATTCATACACTGAAAGGTCCAAGAGTTACGACCAGCAAGCTCAAGGTATCTGCTCAGGAGGCCTGATTCTATGGAGACTCACCTGAGAGGTCAAGGGCATTCTCTCCATTTTTGTCAACCCCCACTCACTAATTAACCCAGTTAATTATGTCCTGGGCTAAAGATCTAAGAGTAACGAGGGTGAAAATCAGCATGAGTAATATCAGGTGTTATTTTGATACCAATGTTAAGTAGTAAACAAAGAGTTGGTAAAAACCTTCTTGCTTTCCTAATATTTCTACCACTTCACGATGAGTACAAAGTCTGCACAGACCTAAGAGAAAAATCCAAATTTTAGCAGATTTTGAGTCACTCATGTTAGTTGCCTTGGCTGTAAACCATTAGCCACATATTTTAGCCTTGCCTGCCTCTGGTCCCTCCCAGGTTTAGCAGTCAGCCTGCTGCCCTGGGCCACAAGTTTCTAAACAGTTTCTGAATTAGCCCAGTCCTCCGGCCTCAGCTTCCCTTGCAGCTGGAGGGAAAGGGAACAGCCAACTGCAGTGCCCTCCACCTGATATCCGCCTTCTCACCTTTCACCCTAGTTGTATCAGTTGTGTTTCCTGGGCCCTTACCACCATGAGAAGGAGAGAAATTTCCTACAGATCCTTATTACTTGGATTCACTGAGCTGTGGATTCTCTCCACATACTGTCTGGGAAATGGCCCTCCTACGGGAGATAGGATTGCACCTGTGGAGCCATTCCAGGGGGCTCCTGGGGGGCACTAGTCATTCCACCCTTCCTTATCAATCACACAATTGCAGATTCACAGGGGGTTCATGGCTCACAGGTTGCCAAGTTGCCTAGCAGGGAAATGTGATGGAATTACCAGGACAGATTTAGATTTTAGGGACTCAGCCTCTCTGCCTACTAGATTTGAGAAAGAGAAAAAGGGTGCATGTGACTCTGCAGTCCCTCAATCAATCAAAAGAACTGAAAACCCTTTTCCCTACTCAGCTCCAGGGGTAATTATGCCATATCTGGCAGAGCATAGGTGGTATTGTCTAGAAGTTGACTTTACACATCATGTCCAGAACATTTAAGACCCTGAGTACCCACCCAGGGCTCAGGTTATAGCTTTTCTCAGTTGGTTGTATTGGCTAAGGAATCATGACTGAGTTTCCACCTTGGGGCTCCTGAGATCACTCCGGCTTCTCTCAAGATTGGAACCTGGTTGGGCAGATAATTTGGCTGTGACCATCCCACCTGGCAACCTGAGTCTTCCAAGTCAGCACCAGAAGACTGACCCCTATCCTTCACACTTCTACCACTGGCTTCTTCAAACTAAATGGACTCTCTTAGAAACATGTGCAACTCATCTGACTTCAAGATTCCCTGTGCCTTAGAGACCAACACCTGCACTGGACCTCCCAAGCCCTTGGCACCAATACCAGCCCAGCTGACTGTGGCAGAGACCGGCTAGTTTGCACACAAAACTCTTTTACCTTTCCTCCTCAGTACACAGCTAGATTGCATGTCTGAGCCTTTCTTGCAGTGGGCATGTGCCTCAAATCTGGCGCTGGAATTTAGGCAGAAATTATGTGCTCTATTTCTAAGCCCAACCGTAAAAGCCTCCCATGGGATCCTACACTGCTCCTCTGTTTGTTGGCTGGATATCTAGACCAAGGGTGTCCATGAAAACCATGTGTTGAAATGGCACAGCATTTCCCAGCTTGAGTCCTCAATAGACTGTGTAGAGGACAGTGCCAGCCTCCACTCCCTTTCATTCTCCAGCACTGAGGGGCTTTCCTGTGAGTAAGAAATTTCCATTATGCTGAGCTACAGAGATTTCAGGGAGTCTCTGTTATAGCAGCTGCACTTGCAGCATCCAACACAGTCACCCATGATAAAGGCTAGGCTCACAGCCAATGTGGTTACCCCAGGGGCCTGTGGTCCCCCCTTCCCCACAGCTGTGGAGGTTTCAACTTTCCTTCCTGCCCAAGGAGGCAGTTGGAGATTCGTAGGGTGAGCAGATGGCTGAGAGGCATGGCCAGCAGATGTTTCTCAAGGGAAAAACCTTGATTCTCCCATGTTTTGTAATCAGAATTTTCCATGGTCACACGGTGAGTCAGAGGCAAAGGCAGAACTTTCACCCTCCCTCTGCTGGGGCATCCCTCCTGGAGATTGGATTGAAGTTCCATTCTTAAGGAGGTGAGGGATCAATAATGAGAGGAAAGTGAACTCAGGATCCTACCTTCTCCTGGAGACCATTGAGAAGACTGAGCACACCAGCCTCAGACAAGGGAGGAGATTTAAAATCAGCCAGACAATCACTTTGGGGCTTAAATATAATACTGTTTCGCTCCCCTTCCTGAGTAATTTTTATCCCACCAGTATTTTTATCTTACCAGAAATACAGATATCCATTATTTAATCTGCAAAGTACATGGCCAGCCTTATTTGTGCAAAGAAACAAATTGGGAAGTTCGACCTTGGGTATCACCACAGTAAGTGCTGCTACACAAATGCACAGCAAATCAGTTTAAGACCTGAGAAAGAAAACAGGCTTTAACAAGGTTAAAGGCTCCAGGCTCTACACTTTATTACCACCACCACCACCATCCCCCCAGAAAAGTGTTCCTTAGCTTCCGAGTTTAGTGTACCTTCAGGAAATTTAGGAATGCTTCATCAGCCCTACCCAAGGAGATGGATTCCTCAGAGCAACAGAAAAGTTACAGGGGAAAGAAGGAGGAGGAGGCTTGTGACATGTGGCAGGCCTGCTCTACAGAGTGCCCTGCTGGAACTATATTTAGTTCATGCAGTGACATCTTTGTGCCTTGGCGCCATCTCTCACGATAGCAAGGGCCTAGGAGACGGAACATTTTTCTCATTGTAGCAGAGCTCTGACTCACTCATTTAAAAAAAAAAAAAGAGAGAGAGAACAATAAGACCCAAGGGGACAAGAGAACTCCAAAAAAATTTTTAACAAGAAAAAAAGAAAATAAAGACTTGATCATTCCTGTAGGCTGAATAAAAAGACAACGGTCCTGGAAACTTTCCCTAAGAGGTCTCCAATAAGCAATTTCTTTGCTAGAGCACAAATCTAAACTGTACCAAATACTAGTTTATAATTTCCATTGAGTTCTTTAAGCCTATTTTTACAATGAGTGTTTGAAAAATGGAAAATGCCAAGTGCCAACTCAAGACCAGCATTTGTCTCACTGCCTATGGCCTTTGAGGAACCAACGTGAAATTGTAAGCCAAAGGGGTGGCCTATTTATTTGGTCTTGACAACCCAAAAAGAGATTAGAGATATATTGAATATTTTTCAACCACTTCTCTTCTAATTCTATAACTTACTACAGGGCTTACCACATTTTTTTTGAACGAGATAGTAAATAATTTTAGGATTTGCAGGTCATATGGTCCTTAACACAATGAGTAAACTTTGCTATTTCAGGACTAAAATAACCATAGACAACAGGTAAATGAATGGGTATCGTCATGTTCCTAAAAAACAAACAAAAACAAAAATTAGGCAATGGACCAAATTTGGCCATGCCCATAGTTTGCTGACCTTTGACTTGGTGGTCAGAGCCAGCCTTTTTGATCACAAGGCATGAAGTACAAAGTTGAATGAGAAAAGAAGAAGGTATTTTTCTCTTTTTAAATCAGGGTGACTTTTGTAAGAGGAATTCTGGAAGGGGCCAGGGCTGATTTCAATCCAGTGCAGCGTAGGGCACACCCAGCCTCACGTGCACATAGGATGTGATATCTGGGGAAGATGTCCAGAGGCAATAAATAGGTCAATGGCATTTGTCCTGAAGCTGTCTGATGGCTTATGGCCAGGAACCAATAGAAGAAAGCAATAGCACACGGCTATTGTACATGGTACTTGCTAGAGAACTTTTTCTCTTGGCTTCTCTCCTTGCTTTTAGTCGCCAGCCTCCCCGGCTCTGCCTGTCTTCTGAACTTTCACCGTCATGGAAGCTTCTAGAAAGCTGGCCTCTACTATAGTGGTTCTAGGCCCTGGGCACACATTACAGTCCCCTGGAGAATTTGTGAAAATCCCAAGGCCCAGGCCATACCCTAAACCAATTGAATTTGTTAATTAATTTATTTTCTAGGTGTGGAGCCAGGTATTAGTCTTTTTTAAAGCTCCCAGGTCCA
This sequence comes from Otolemur garnettii, assembly GCF_000181295.1. Taxonomy (NCBI): domain Eukaryota; kingdom Metazoa; phylum Chordata; class Mammalia; order Primates; family Galagidae; genus Otolemur; species Otolemur garnettii. The sequence goes on along the minus strand of NW_003852432.1, from coordinate 11,461,139 downwards.
CTGAGTTGGAAGTAACAGAAGGCCTAACCAACAACCTACCCTAAGTCTCAGTTTCCATATCTGTAAAATGATAATAAATCATAATGCCTACTTTATAAGTTTGTAAGAATTAAGTGGGTTCACTTATGTAAAAATATCTGCATACTTCCTAAATTTTAGCTTTTATATGAGATAGAATCTTACTTTGTTGCCCTGAATAAAGTGCCATGGCATCATCATAGCTCACAGCAACCCCAAACTCTTGGGATCAAGCAATCCTCTTGCCTCAGTTTCTCTATTTTTTAGTAGATATGGAGTCTTGATCTTGCTCAGGCTGGTCTCTGGCTCCTGAGCTCAAGCCATCCACCCACCCACCTTGGGTTCCCAGAGTGCTAAGATTACAGCCGTGAGCCTAGCCCTAAATTTTACCTCTTAGCACCAAGTTTCCTTTTCTTGTCTTCCCAGTTTTAAATTTCAGTGTCTTCCAAATACTTAGTTTTTCCTCATCCTTCCTGTCCTGTATCAGGCTGCTTTAGGTGTGGCTCTGGATACAACACACAACTCAAGGTTGTGTAATCAGCACCCTGTTCAGTCTCTCTCATGCCCCCACCAAGGACCACTGGACAGCATCGGAGGGCACAAGAATGACAGAGAGTGGTGACAGATAGGATAACCAACTGTCCTGGTTTCCCTGAAACTGAAGCATCTCCCAGGATACAGGACTCTTTGAAAACTAAAATCAGGACAGTCTTGGGAAATCCAGGACAATTGTTCATTCTACATAAAACAGATAGTCCCAAGAAATCAAGCCTGGCAGGAATTATCTTTAGGGAAGTCAATTAGCAGGACATCAGGGTCTTGAATTCAGGCTCCACTCCTGGACAAGACGAGATGCAAGAAGAAAAGGAACCACAAGACCAAGGCAGGACTTCAGCTCTGGGGGCATCAGGCCAGTCCCTTATAAAGGACATAAGATCCCAGTTAACAAGCCTGGTGTGTCACAAGAGAAAAACACGGTTAAATTCAAGTGGAAGGGAAGTGGAAGGGGAAGAGGAAAAGAGAGAAAGAGGGAAAGAGGGAGAGGGATTGGGATTCTCTCACCTAGCGGGCACCATGTAAGGGTATATGGCACACCATCTGGAGGAGGGGCACAGTACGACTGAACTTTACCTAACACATGCAAACCTCATAAACCAATCATTTGTGCCCTCATATTAATCTGAAATTAAAAATAAAATACTGGTATGCGAGATGGCAATTTATAAGGTCAAGACCCAATTAGCACAGGTGGCACGAGTATTAAGCTAAAATGTATAAATCCTTAAGATTTAAACAAAACTGACCCATTGATGGAAATCTCAACCCCAAGGTAAAGAAAGATGAATATGCTGGCTAATACTCTGCTTAGCATCATCTAATCTTGCTCTCATTTTTTTCTTTCTATTTCTTATTTTTTTAAATTGTGGTAAATGCACGTGAAATAAAACTTAGCATCTTAACCATTTTAAGTTCACAATTAGTACTGTTAAGCAACCAATTTTCTGAACTTTTTTTTTTTGTCTTGCAAAACTGAAACTCCATACTCCTTAAATAACTCCCCATTCTCCCTCCTGGAGTCCCTAGCAACCACCAATCTACTTCCTATTTCTGAGTTTGTCTATTCTAGATCCTGCATGTAAGTGGAATCACACAGCATTCATTGTTTTGTGACTGGGTTGTTTCAGATAGCACGATGCCCTCAAGTTTCACCCATGTTGTAGCACATATCAGAATGCCTTTCCTTTTTAAGGCTGAGTGATAGTCCATTGTTTATCCATTCATCTACCCATGAACATTTGAGTGGCTTCTACCTTTGGGGTATTAGTAATAACCCTGCAATGAACATGAGGGGACAAATATCTCTTAGAGACTCTGATTCAGTTATTTGGGGTCCACACCTGGCAGTAAGATTGTCCTGACCTCTTCTCAAGTTGTCATGTTGACTTCCATGCCTCCATACAGTGGGCCACAGAGCTACCCTCCCCATGGAAGACCTCTCCCCCACTGCTGCCACCATCACGGTTGCTGCCTCTTTGGAACCTTCAAACTCCTGGGCTTGGAATATTAATTTTCATTCATTCATTGGAGAAATATTTACTGCAAAGCTGAAAGCTAGAGACTGAGGAGATGATGGCTTGGTTAGAAGTAGAGGGAGAGAGGAGAGGAGAGGGTGGTCTTCCCCCTACCCAAGGGTTGGACTACCTGTTCTACTACACTGTACTGCAGGCTTCTTGGCTTCAGACAGTCAGTGACCTCACCTGGTTCCATCCTTATCTTTTCCTGATCAGGAAAAGACCTTGACCTTCTCCTGCCCCCGTAGCCTTGCCCCCTCCTGCAGCCTCACACTTAACTCGCTTTTGGCCCTACAAACCTCCAATGCATGCTCAGAATGCACTGACTCAAGAATCACTGGGAACAATGATTCTTCCTCTCTCTGCTCTCCAGTGAAGAGGGAAATGTTCTTATTTTGTCCAAGTATTTTGAGGTCCCCAGGAACAACCACAAAGGACAAGGTCCTCTTGGAACCTCTTTTTAGGGGAAAGCATTCCCTTCTCATTCGTGTTCATTCTCTTTTCTCTTCCCACCTTCAAAAATTTTCATTTTAAAACATCAGACTGGAAGCCTTATAACAGCCACTTTTCAATATCTAACAATAATAACTCTTGCTATAGCACCTGTAAGTTAAGTCTTCAATACATAAGGACATATTCTCAGAGGACAAAGCACCATTCATCTACATTGCTAGTCACATTTAAAGGACAGTGTCTCGTTTGTGAATCCCATCCTCCAGACTGCTCCTCCATAAAAACATTTTACAACGTACCTAAATTGGTTTTTTGCCTTTATCATACTGGTATTTGTGGATGTTTTAAGTGAATTATTTCCATTGTTTTGTGGTACCAAAATCTTTTTTCAAACAAAATGAAACCAAAAAGCAGATGCATTTTCCATTTATGGTAACTATGGCTAAAAATGAAGAAGACAGTAGCTTTAAAGCTGACTTTAAAACCAGCTGACTTGAAAACCTCATTGTGTGAAACTTTATCAAAGTTTCCAAAATGCAGATAAAAATAGCCTCAGTTGGGGTTTGAGAGGCTTTGTGAATGCCAGTGCATAGACCGCCATCTACTGGACATTTATGATATAAAAAGAACTAAGTCGCTCCAGGGTCAAGTGTATTTAATTACTAAAGCAGGCTCTGCAGAAGAAAACACAGTACAGATGTCATTAATTTTTATAAGAAAGATCAGTATCTGGCTAGATTAATGGATAAATAAATAGAATGTCCAAGTGTAACAATATTCTGGCCCGGAAATTCTCATTTCTAGGAAGTTTGCAGAATAATGTTTGTCACTTGGTGAAGGTAGAATCATTCATGTTAGCATTCGTGCTAACAAAATTATTTTCAGGTTGTGTCTCTTTGATATGGCCCAGGAGGAGATATTACTCATGTTGTCCTTCATGTAATAGAATAAATGTAGGTATGTGAGACTTCCTTTTAGGACATTCTGTCTATCCCATATTCCAAAAAAAGAAAGAAAGAAATCGCGTTGTGAGTGAGCACAATTACATACAGTTCAAGAAACTTACCAGTCCTTATGGAATTGAACTCAGTCACATCTGCAATGATGAACTTCTCATAAAGAAAAGTAAACCTTTATTTCAGAAGGCAGTGCAGGGTTTCTATAGCACATTGTGGTCATTATGTAAAACATGAACTATTTTTGTATAAAAATATTAAAAATCTAGTTAGTTGAGATTTCTACTTGTCATTCCTTTGGACACATAAGGGTTATCCTTTAATCTGATGATAGAAAAAATACGAAATACAGATTTTGCATTTTAAAATATGCAAAGTAACTAGCTCTGAGCATTTAACATGTGTGATAGTGGGTTTTTTTACAATCTTACAATAAGGCGGAAGTTTGGGTCAGATTGGACTTTGGTATGGAAAAAATAAAAATTAATTATAAATGCTACAAGCAACCTTTATAAACTACATGTCATTTTACTTATTTTTTGCTGGAGCCTCCTATACGTATGCATCTTACTAAGAGAGATGTTTCCAACACAATGTAATAAGTTATTTCTGACCATCTTAAGTCTCAGAAGAGTGTGTTTGGATGTGTAATGTGTACAGATACATGTGTGTGCATCTATAATGTATGTGTTTGGGGGATATTGTTAGAGGCATTCTTTACCTGGTGGTAGGAGTTAAATTAAATTTCTCTGATGAATCCAAGAAAAGAAATCATGACAGATTATGTGCTAATGGAATATTTAAGAGCATAAAAGAATGAACACTTAATGATAAATAATTTGGAATTAATAATATGGAATGAGATTTCTGTTCAAAATCCTTGAATGTTTTCTGGGTAGCTTCTAAGAAAGTCTAGATTTTAAGAAAGTTAAATGTGTTATTGATGCACAACGATTATACATATTTCTGGGGTAGCTGTGATATTTCAAAATATGCATACGATGTGTTATGACCTAATCAGGGTAATTGGAATATCTATCATCTAAAATATTTATCACTTCTTTGCGTTGGAAATAGTCCAAGTAGTCTCTTCTAGACAGTTTGAAATCTATAATAAATTATTGTTAGCCAGAATCACTCTCCTATGGTATTGAACAGTAGAACTTATTCTTTCTATCTAACTGTATTTTGGTACTCATTAACAAAAATGGTGAATATTAAGCTAAATAAAATTCAAGGAATTTATTTAATCTTTTTTAGACACTATATTCGTAAGACTCCTAGCTTTTTTTCTTTAAATTCAACTCTCAAATGCAGAGAATTAGATTAGAAAAATAATTATAGGGGTTAGGCTTTAAATTTTACTCTTACTAAGCATGACAATGTGTTCTCAATGGTTTTTCCTGTTTCAATCCTTGTTTGTGAACCAAAAATAAAAGCATCTTTACCTAAATTCAATTAAACTAGACCTATATAGCTGAAAACATGAGGAAAAACACAATTATGGAATAAATCCTAAAGTACTTACTCAGTGAATTCAAGCAAAAATGGAAATGGTAAATGTGAAATAAGATTAATATAGTGCCAACCATTACAGAAAGCAAACTATGTATATTGGTGAATACAACCCCCAATTCAGGAACAAATTCCCATGCTCCTATATCCTCTAAATCTATATCATCTAAGCTGAAGCCACTAGCCACATGTGGCCACTTAAATTTAAACTAATCTTACGTTAAATAAAATTCAGATTTAGTTCCTCAGTCTTACTAGCCACATTTCAGGAGGTCAGGAGGTATATGTGGTTAACAGCTAAGTACCAGACAGCAGAGATAAAGAACATTTTCATCATAACAAAAGCTCCATTAGACAGTTTTACTATAGACCATCAAAATGCTATCCTGATTCTTTGTTATAACTTGTAATATAAGTTTTGAAAGAATTCTATGCAGTAAAAGAATAGCCATACACCTCCAATTAACAACTGTTTCATTTTCTGGTTTATTGGGTGAACATATTCCTAGCTTTAAAATAGAGTTGGCTTTAAAAACTATTGCTTAAAAAAGATAACTTATAGGGTGCTAAAATTGGAAAAGACCTTGAGATAAATCATGTTTTCCATATGTTCCATCCTTCTCATCTTACCAATGAGCGCTCTCAGACTAAAAAGAGGACAGTAACTGGTGCGAGGGCATAGGAGCTTAGAGACTGGAACCCAGTTTCCTGACCTCAAGTCACATCATGCATTTTCAACACCAGTAAGTCGGCTATGTCTGTCCTGAAGCTATACAAAAACCTGGAAAAAAAAAATCTCACAAGTTATATAAAGAAACTGGGAAGAATAAAAAATGGAGACTCTCAATATCCTATATACTTTGTATGTGAAATATTTGGCAGTACTCAAAATTAACACTAGGTGTCAGACTCTCAGATTGAAAAGTTAACACCTGAGGAACCCAGAGTTGTGTTTTGCTTGACTTAATCGTCCCCGTGAATTGGGGCAATATAATTAGACAAGTCTCTGCCTCTGATCTCTTCTGATTCTCTTCTAAGAAGAGAATAATATTCATTTCCCTAAGTCTAAATTAATTTTTGTTAAATTTGGGGACATTTTAAATTGTTCTTCTCCACATTTGAGAAGAAGCCAAAACGTTCAATGCTTAACTGAAAAGAGACTTCATGCCTGTAAGGTGCTATGGCTCCAGGGCAAATATAAATAGTCAAATGGAGTAGAGGTTTCCCCCCAGCTGGTGTAAGACAATGTAGCAGGTTGGAGACTAGGGAGATGAGGACAAGGGTGTAGGCCGAGGAGAGTTTGAGACAGTGCTGCTCAAGATATGGGCTTTACATGAGGGACACAGGGACAATCAGGCTCTGAGTCCAAAGCCAGCTCGGGGACTGAGGGGCAGAGTGAAGAGGGAAGCTTGGCAAGAGGAGGGAACAGGAAGGAGTGTGGGCAGAGATAAGGCCTGCAATCTCGCCAGCCCTGCTCTGCTTCTCCCTCTGAAGATGAGAACTTCACAGAAGGGAAACCAGGGGACAAAGTCAAGGAAAGAGGCGATAGAATTAGAAGACCTTGAAAGGAAAATGAACCCATTGTAATGCTAGAGAAAATGGGAAGGGTGAGATTAAAAAAAAGATCAGAGATCAGAACACAAGAGGAATTCCCATGAAACCAAAAATACGTATCCACAAAATCGCTTTTCTTTTTGAGAAGAAAAGAAATTCCAGAATTACTGATAAAAGTTAATCTCATTTGATAAGCTTGCTGTGATTGTGTCCCTCGTGCTCCTATTCTCCAACTATAGGTACCTGGACGTGCTGGAAACATTAGGGTCACCTCAGGCATTTCACATAATCTACCTGGATTTACATTCCACCTGCCAGAAAGCCTACGTGATCCTCTCCTAGGGCCACATTCAGGTACTTCGGCAAACAAGCCACAAAAAACAAGTGGACAAAGCCAACTTTCAGTGCTGCCCCCTTTTCTAGAATCCTGTCCAAAGGTCTGTTGATCATGTAAACCTTCCTTTTCGTAACACCTTCCCTCCACATGTCACAACATCCCACCAAAACAAAAATCAAGCTTCTGGTCCAACAAAGAAAAAAAGGTAATACGCTAATGGAAAGGTTTGGAGTGCCTTGAGAAAGCGTAAACTTATGACTATGCAGAGAGCTGAGATACTATGGCCCAATACCTCAACAAGAGAAAACTCATAATTACATTAAGAACATCTTACAAAGTGAAGAAACTCACTATTTCCTATGACTACTTCTTGTATTTGTAGGAATCAAATTTCTAATGTTCTCCAACTGATCCCTCTGGCATTCCATTGAAAAACAATCTCATAAAACTGAGGGGAAACCCCGCTGTTTTATGTCTATATTCCCAAATGTAGGAAAAGAAAAATAATGATTAAAAGAATATAGCCATAGCCTAAGCTGAAAGGATTATTTTTCCGGAGGTTTTAAATCTCATGGTATTACAGGGTGTCACAGAGGTGCCTTAGAGCCTTTTAGGGAGAAGAATGTAAATGACAAGGGTGTGGGGGGCTTAGGGCACCTTCCCCCAGCTTCATTCTTCTTTTATCAGTTTTATATACCTCAGTTTATATAAAAGTATACATATTTTAAATGGCCTTCCCGGTAAATGTTTAAAACGAGCTCTTCAGAAGGTACAAAAAGCCCTGATTGGTAGAGTTTACCACTTTTCATGGTGTAAATACTCCCACTATAGCCAATGTCAAAACACCCATACAAAGTCTCTGGATGCAGAGTTGGAGGAGACAGTCAACTCTCCATGGGGGTCTGATCCTGTTCCAGCCCACCCCTGCGTGCTGCTCAGTGGAGAACCAGAACCAGAACTCAGAACCACCACAGCAGCGAAATACAATTCCCTAACACAGTCCAGACTACAAACCATCTGGGACGGAATTACCCAGATTAGTGTTTAAATCTTATGTACAAAAATTTGGGATTTGGACCTTCCTCATGATGATGATTCAGTTGTTTTACAAGAAACAAGCAAGAATCCGATTAGATAGGCAAATGTCAGAATCGTGTACTCAGGAATTCCAGCTTCAATGAGAGCTTAGAAAGTATTAGTCCAACCATGTTGCTTAGGCCTAAATCTCTACTCTAATTGGTTTTTCATTTTCTGGGTAAATACCCCCCAAAACAGAAAGTTTGCTACCTCTCAGACCATCTATTACATCTGTAGGAAATACCCTTTCTTAAAGTACACAAATATCCATGATCTTGAAGCTCTGCCCAATGTTCCTTATCACCACAAGGAGCCAGATGGAACAAGTAACATTGTTTATTTCATAATATTAAGGGAGTACAAGTGTTTCTCTTAGTTAGAGGAATTGTGCAATGCTGAAGTCAGGGCTTTTAGTGTTCTACCTAAGAGAAGTATACATAGTACCAAACAGGTAAATTTTTCCCCACACACCCCTCCTACTTTTCAGCCTTCTCAATTTACAGTGTCCTTTGTAGCACTGTATGACCCTGTGCCCCCCTCATTTAGGTCCCACTTATTAGTGAGAACACGTAGTATTTGTTTTTCCATTCCTGAAATAGTTCACTTAGGATAAGATCCTCCAGTTCTATCCAAGTTGCTGGAAAAGACATTGTTTTATTCCTTTCTATGGCTAAGTAGTACTCAATGGAATATGTACAAGGTTTCCCTAAGTTTGCCAATAAATTTGCCATACATAGGAAAATAGGAAAGTGTAGCTACATGTACCTTTATTTACAAAATATTTATAAAAAATGTTTGCAAAGAAATGGCCAACATGTAGAGAATATTTTGTAAATAATTTGTAAAATTCCATGAGGAATATTTTGTAAACAATGGTACATTTAGCTACAACTTCCCATTTTCCTATATATGGTGATTATGAGTGAGTTTAGGGATACAATTTTTTATCCATTCATCAATTGATGGGCACTTAGATTGATTCTATATCTTTGCACTCTTGAGTGGTGCTATGATAAACATTTCAGCAAGGTGTGTTTTTGATAAAATGACTTATTTCCAGTAGTGGTATTGCGGGATCATATGGTAGGTCTAATTATAGTTCTCCATACTATTTCCCATAGAGGTTGTAATAACTTACAGCCCTACCAACAGTGCATGAGTGTTCCTTTTTCAACATATTCAAACCAACATCTATTGTTTTTGATCTTTTAGTAAGGCCTGGCCATTCTGATAAGGGGGAAGTGGTATCTCATAATGGCTTCAATTTGCATTTCCCTGCTGATTGGTGATGTTGAACAATTTTTTCATATGTTTTTGGCCATTGGTCCATCTTCTTTTGAAAAACTTTGTCCATGCCTTCTGCCAGTTTTTTATGGGCTTATTTGTTTTTTCCTCGCTGATTTGTTTGAGCTCTTGTCAAATTTATGGTTTGCAAATATTTTCCCCCATTCTGTGGGTTGTCTGCTTTTTAATAATTTCCTTGCTGTGAAGAAATGTTTTTATTTAAGTTCCATTTATTTTCGTTGTTGCTGTCTTTGCCTTGGGGGGTCTTAGTCAGAAATTTTTTCCCTGGGTCAACCTTTAGAAGGTTTTTTTTTTTGGGGGGGGGCTGGGGCTGGGTTTGAACCTGCCTGCTCCCGCATGCATGTGGGGCTGGCGCCCTACTCCTTTGAGCCACAGGTGCCACTCAAGAAGGTTTTGTTGTTTTTTTGGGTTTTTTTTTGGAAACAGAGTCTCACTATGTTGCCCTCAGTAGAGTGCTGTGGTATCACAGCTCACAGCAACCTCCAAGTCTTGGGCTTAAGCAATTCTCTTGCCTCAGCCTCCCAAGTATCTGGGACTACAGGTGCCCACCTCAATCCCTGGCGTTTTTGTTTTGTTGTTGCAGTTGTCGTTGTTGCTTTAGCTGACCCAGGCTGGGTTCGAACCCACCAACCTCGGTATGTGTGGCTGGTGTCATAACCACTGGCACTGAGTCAGAAGAGTTTTGCTTATGTTTTCTTTGTGACAGAATATCAAGCCCTGTCAACATCCTGCCCAGTCACTTTCCTCCTGGCTCGCTTCAACTTGCTTGTTCCTGTGCTGTTCCGGGTTTGTGATGAGTATCCCAAGTATCACAAGTCTTGTGTGACCAGTTCAGAGTTTGCTTACTTTCTATGTGACTGCCACATTATCATCCTTTTAACACAAAAGACTTTCTTATATGTGCCATTGCTAAGACATGTCTGCCCAACTCAGCTTCCTTAGAACTGGGTTGTGGAAGCCAAGTACAGATTCTGCATATTTATCACCACCTTCTTTAATCTGATAAGGTTTGGCTCATCGTGCCTGTCAGTGTCTTATTGATTACTGATTCTCCTATTCTCCCTTTATTTGCCTGAGATTGAGGCAAAGAACAAAGTTTCCTACTATCACCTGAAACTTCTCTTCCAGGTATAGCCATCTATTAATCAACATCATTTGGATATTATTGTTCTAATTACCCTTTGAGGCATTAAATATTATAGAGCCAGGCGTGGTGGCTCACACCTATAATCCAATCACTCTGGGAGGCTGAGGCAGGAGGATCCCTTGAGCTCAGGAATTCCAGACCAGCCTACGTAAGAGTAAGACTGTATCTTTACAAAAATAGAAAAAATTAGACAGGTGTCATGGTGGGCCCCTGTAGTCCCAGCTACTTGGGAGGCTGGGGCAGGAGGATCACTTGGACCCAGGAGTCTTAGGTTGGTGTGAGCTAGGCTAACACCACTGTGCTCTAGCCTGGGGCAGCAGAGTAAGACTGTCTCAAAAAAAAAAAAAAAATTGCACAGCCATTTAGTCTTCTTGGTGGGTTCCTAAATTACCTTCAGCTGATCATTGTTACTAACACCTGAGAGTTCCAGAACAACCTATGGTCAGGATTGATCTCAAAGCACATGTCCCTTGTATCAGTGGGCTACCCTACTTTGATTCATATAATGTATGTCAGAGTAAGAAAGGATGAGGGAGAATGGGCAGATTTCCTCCTGCCTGGTCTCTGTCCGAGGATGTGTGTGGGTGCACACATGTGTGTGTGTAAATGTTCTTTTCAGTACCAGAGCTCTGTGGTTATGAGAGGAATCTAGATAATAGTCCCAGCTAATTAAATCATCTATTCACAGTACATAGCAGTGCCTGTCACACTACTGTTATGCTAATACCTTGTATGCCATACAATTTTTCACTTTAATACTTAGAAGAGTCTTCCTTGATGTCAACAACACAATAAAAGACAGAGTAACTGCTTGGATATGTCAATAATTTTCTCTTTCTCAGGCCCATAGCATTTTGGTAGGAGCTAGAATGAAGGCATCAGGTTGAATTTCCATTAGTATCAATTACATGCTATAAAATGAATCTGACTCAATGCCAGGATAGATATGTAAATCCCTGAAGCAACTCAAAGGTATCAGATACAGGATTTAAAGGTCTGAGTGGATTTTCTACTCTCCTGGGGCACTGACTCTGGAGTGGAGTTGCTCTCAGTTCAAGGGAAATCTTGAATGGACAAGTTGGGGCCAGGTACACACTGAGGCTACTCCAAGCCTGTGTGCTCCCTTGTGGGAGCCCCTCAGGTCTTCATCACCCAGTTAATACTATCTATGGCATATGCTGAAAACTTGGATGCTCCCGGTGGGAAACCTAATTGTTTCAGTAGGTAAAAATACCAAGTTTAATCCTCAGTTCCTCTAAGGTAGAAGTTGAGTGATAAATGGAACGCTTTCCTAGATTGACAGGAGGTGATGTTATTCCTGGATAAAGGAAGGAAGTGAATATGGCTCCTTGGGTGTCCATTCAGGAAGGCTGGGGGAATTCTGTCTAGGAAACATGGGGGAGTCTCAAAGAAGTGTTTGTTAAGGCCAGTGCTAATCAGGAAAGGTAGAGAGGAATGCATTTGAAATTCCCCTGGAAACCGGAACTTTAAAGTGACCGTGGATTTTTGTTGCGTATGTAGAAAAGGAAAGATAAGAGAAAGATTTAGGAAAGGGATGGAAATACCATTTTATTCAGTTTTTAAAACTTAACTTTATGGGGAAAAAACTAGTGAAATAATTATTTGTAAACCATTTACTAATGAAGAAACTAAGCCTCAGAAAAATTAGGAGACTGGCCCAAAATAAAGCAAATAAAAGAGTCAGAGTTCAAAAATCAGGGGTCTATGGTACATCTCCTGGGTGAAGGGCTCAATTGCAACTTGAACTTTACCTAACAGACACAAACCATGTAACCTAATTGTACGTACCTTTATATTAATCTGAAATTTAAAAAAAAAAAAATCAGGGTTATCTGACCACCAAATCCAGGCTTTCCCTGAGGAGAGAGAAGAGAGCGGTAAGAAAGGAGATAGATGGAAAAGAAACACAATGTTAATTGAGCTCCTTATATAGGCCACGTTCTGTGCTAGGCATTTTACATATATATTTATGTTTATTATTTAGTCTTTAGAACAACAGAATTGTTCTGCACTTTTGTTCCACTTTCTGTCTGTAACAGTGGTTTCCTATGAAAGTCTGAGGGTCCTGTAGCACCTGACTCTAACCCTGGCCTGTCACTTTCCACCCACCCCCAGCCTCCCTTCCCTGATATGCTCAAGGTTTTCTGCTAGTAGCTAAAAATATTTAAAGGTGCAGACCTATTGATTGCTCTGGAGCTGTAATCCAGAAGTGCCATCTTAAGGCTGGGGACTCTCATAATTGATACCAGAGCATGTTACTCCAGAGTAAACCAGTATTCCTGATGCCACCACTGAACCACCAGAGACCAGGCACTGCTAGAGGACATTGTCCCTGTTTTGTCTGTAGTTGTGTTTTTGCCACCACCATGCTGCTGTCCTCATGTTCTGTCTAGTAAGAGCAGAAGACCCCTGCCCTCCTCTCTCCTAGAGCAAAGGTCAGCCACAGGGACTCAAAGCCCAAGTTGCCCAGGCTTCTCCTTGTAGCCCTTTCACATGCATGAAATATTGTGGAGGCAAAATCTTGCCCCCTTTACTTCCCCTTTACTTCCTTCAACCAGTGGCTGCAACTGACCCACTGGTCCTCCCTTTCCTATTTACCATCATTATTTTATTTTGGAAGTCGTATCAACTAGGCCTGTCTCTCTGCCTTGCTCAAGGCAATGCTGCTCCACCCTGATAAGTTTCCTGACTTAGGAATTGCAGGGGGCAATGAGTACTCTTGGTCCCTTCCTCTCAGAACTGTTCTGGGCTCCTTGCAAAATTTAAAAATAATCTATTCTAATCTAAGATAAAATTTATCTCATGGTAGGAGAAAAAAGAGTTGACCTTTTTTACCAGACTTTCCCTACACAGATGAAGAGACTGAAGCTCACAGATGTCATTAACAAAGGAGGAAGAGAAAAAGAAAAACAGAAGAGAAAAAATATCCAGTTTTTTAAGCTAGTCAGTAGACAACAGAAATTCGAACCAATGCCTCAAAAAAGAAAAAAAAAAATTCTCCAAGATTCAAAATGTGCAGTGTTCATTGTGAAGGTGCTCCCTCTGGGGACCCCACTGCCAGGCTGTGAGATGCCCAAGCCACCTGGGGAGACCACTAGTAGGCACTGTGGTCCCCAGGCCCAGCCCCTCAGTCCTCCCAGCAGAGGTGCCAGACAGGGGGATGTTCCAGATGATGTCAGGCCGGAGCTGTTCCCAGCCACCCTCAGCTGAGTCTTCCCAGTTGAGGTCACAGATAGCAAAGAGCAGAGAAGCCATCCCTGAATGCCCTGCCCAAATTTCTAACCCACAGACACAGCGAGCAGTGAGATGGTTGCTATTTCACCTCTTGTCGGTTTGGCATGACTTGTTATCCATCTGTCGGTAGCCTGAGGAAATCCACCAGGAAGGCCCGAGATCAAAGACACTACAAAGCAAGACTTTTTTTTTTTTTGGTCATCCCAGGTAAACAGCATCAAAATGCTAAGAAGTACATCAGTCACAAAGTCGTCCAAGTGCAAGTGTCTCTCACGTTATAAATTTTGACTGAGAGACCCAATACACGTGTTAGTAGGTTATCATTAACCGACTATTGTCTGTGCTGAGCTAGGAAATCTGTTACTGGCAACAGTGGAATATTGGATGTAAAACTGTAAAAATAAAAAAAAAAAAATTCTTTAGTGAAAAACACTGATCATCTGGAAAAACCTTCATCAGTATCTCACTGATGCTTTTAATTTTCTTATGAGGCACAAAAATTTTTCTCCTAGGTCTAAGTTATACTTAGAACTTTGAATAAATAGCTCCCATCGTGCAGACAACAGTGGGGAGAGGAGAAACTGTCCAAAGAGTGGAAAAGA
>NW_003852432.1:11442484-11446190 GCF_000181295.1 Otolemur garnettii | reverse complement strand
CAGTGGGGAGAGGAGAAACTGTCCAAAGAGTGGAAAAGACCACTTTCCGCAGGCAGCCTGGTCTCCTCCCTTTAAGGAAACCTCTTGCCAGGGGCATTTCCAGTCTTCTGTGGAAACCAAGGGAAAAAGCCTCCCTCTCCTCTCCCTGCTGTAGTGGGGAAGTGAGCATGGATTTGGATTCTTGATTGACAGATTCCTCACAGGTCTCAATGATGGCAGGTTAGCCAGACCACTCTTGCAAAGAGGATGGTGTGATGGAGGACGGTTAAATGTATGCGTCCACTTGGCTAGGCCATGGGACTTAAATATTTGGGCAAACATTCTTCTAGATGTTTCCATGAGGTTTTTTTTTAGATGAGATTAACATTTAAATTAGCAGACTTTGAGTGAAGCAGATTACCATTCATACCATGAATGGACTTCATCCAATCAGTTGATGGTCTTAATAGAGAAAAGGCTGATCTTCCCTCAACAAAGAAGTCTTCCAGCAGGCTGCCTTCAGACTCAGGCTGCAACATCAACCCTTCCTGGGCCTCCGGACTTCTAGCCTACTTACACTGCAGATTTTGGAATTGCCAGCATCCGCCACTATTTGTTAATTCCTTAAAAAATAAATTGATAGTTATTATATGGATGGACAAATGATAGACTGATAGATAGATAACCACATTGACTCTGAAAAGCCCTAAAACACTATGGTTTTTTCAACCTGGATCTCCAAGTTCCCATGTTTCTTCCTCTTGTACGTCTACATTTTCAGTCCTGTGTTGTTCTAGAAGTTGGTACATCCATCCCTCAAATATTAACAAAATGACTGCTCCAAAAATAAAAACTACATAACAATTACACAGACTTATATCAAGAAAAACACAACTTAAATTTCACAATGTCCACCCTTCTCAGCCTACACATCAGTCCAACAAACTTCCTCCTATTCATGGTAGATGGAGGTACCTGCAAACACATACCTTGGCTGATACAGGAAAATTGGGGCTTTTGAAACCAGTATTCTCTCTAATTATTTTTTGCTTAAGATATTTTCCACTTTCTTCGGGCCTCCAGTAAAGCTTGTGCCTATCCAGAATATTTTTGACATCCTCATGTTAATTCTTCTTTATGTGTTTGATTAAAGCTTTCCTGAGTCTTTCCAGGTAGGTCCTCAGGAGAAGAGATTGTGTTTTATACTTTCTCATGCCACCCACAGTGACCCTTCCCTTCCAGGGCCCTGCACGTGATGGCCACTTAATAATGGTCTCTTGAGGTGGCAGAGGTTTAATGCCACCGTCAGTGGTTGAACCAACTTTCCGTGTGAGAATTATGTTACCTGTGGTTGTCATGACTAATTTGAGTTATAGAGAACCTTCATTCCTATGAACTCTAAACATTTTTAACACATTGTTTTATGCTTAGAAATGAATTTGTTATCAATTACTTACAAATATAAATCCAAGGAAGACAAAATATTGCAGTGATTTTTACTCAGACTGAGTCAGTTACAGGTAATTTAAGAAAAAGGCTGCACGTGTCCTTATTTTTAGTTAATGATGGAAGAGCTCTTTTCTTTAATTGGGTCTCTCATTTGGTCGATATTTGAGGTAAAGATAAAAGAATAACTGGAAGGTCTGCCCACATATCCTACCCACGTATCCTGGACTGACAGGGAGAGGGTGGAAAGAAGAGGAAGAGTAAAGGAAATGTGAGGGGAGGAAGAAGAAAGACAGCCAGGAAGCAGCCAGAGAGAGACCCCCTCCAACTTCATGTACCCCCCATGCATAAAGAAGTCAGGCAAGGGACTGAAGCAAGAAGTAAAGGATTATGGGCCGGACACAGCTATGATGCGCTATGTCGCATGTTAATACAGAAGACCGTCTCTTCAATTCCTCTTGAGCCCAGTATTCATAGTAACGCGTTCCTAACCAGATGAAAAGACTGTTTCCAAGTCCATTCCCCATGTTTTAATACTTGCCATGAACCGGAAGTTAAGTTTAAGAGAGGTTGCCCGACATAGGGTTGCTCATTCATTTGAATTTGTCTTTTGAAATTTCAGACGTCGGTAAAAAAGAAGTAGCAACAAAACAGAACACAGAGCTAAGGGAGGGACTTCAGTGCAAATGCTTAGGTGTAAATTTCAATCAGCACCCAATCAAAATTTTAATTAATAAGTAATTATTTTTAAGACCAGAACGATAAAAGGATCAAGATGATTAAAACTGCAAGAGCAGGCCCTAAGTCATAATGGCACGAAGATCTTATGTAGGAACAAAAAAGAAAAATTCAGCCTCCATTGTTTTAACCTGTCTTCAGATTTATTACAGAGACCATTAACTGCAAAGCTCAAATGCAAAAAGCAATGAGACAATAAAGGTAAAATTTAAGGCAGCTGAAAGAGAACTTGGCCACCAGTGTAACTTTACCATTAAATTACTATCATCACAGACTCATTTTCATCACAGTGCAAGTTACGTTTTACTATGAGACTCTAATAGGCAATGCAGGAAAATTCTTGTTCCGTTACAGAGCTCCAAACACAGTGATTAGGCTATTTCAATGCATCGTACATGCTGAGAGCAACTATAAAACCCCATCATGATTACCATCAAGAGATATTTATTAAACAGCTCTCTGTGTGTGGTGCCTAGTAAGTGGTGTGCAATGAGGTGCCTGTGTCTGCTCAGAACCGGGCCAAAACAAGGCCCCCCCATATCAAACCCAGCTCTTAAAAGCTTCACGTCCGGTTATTATTAAGAAAGTAGAATTTATACATCAGCTTCAGGATTGAGTACCACTGAGGCCTGTATAAGTCACTTCACCCCCCTGAGCTTCGGTTTTCTCTTCTGCAGAACAAAGACAATGGTGATGATAATAATGGCAATAAAGATAATAATATTAGCTCACACATACGGCAGTCACCATCTGGCAGGCACCGTTCTGAGCGATTCACATGCACAGCTCATTAATACTCAGAACAACCCTGCAAGGCAGGTAGGGCTATCAATTCACCTCTCCCCAGTGGGCTCGGGTCTCGGGCCATCTTAACCTCCCCTCTTTTAAATACTTGGAGATGCTCTCAGGTGGTGCTCACAGCACCAGGACCCAGCAGGGTGCTTGTCTGTGGTATAATAAAAATATTGGCTCTATGTTTTCATTTCCTGGCACAGAGCACCTGAAACCTTTGGAATTTCCTGAGTGATGGGAGTGTCTTTTGTTACTCATAACCAGCCCCTCTCTATCACACCTGACTTTATGCTAATGTGATGACTAATGGTGGGGTCTCTAGATAGCTTCAGGATGGGAGATGGTTTCCAGATAACCGAGCGCTACCAAGCACCTGATTAGCGGTTGGGACTTTCAGCCTCACTTGTCCAGCTCCAGGGAAGTGAGGGCAGCTAGAGTTTGAGTTCAATCACCATGACCAGTGATTTAATCAATTATGCTACATAGTGAAACACTGGTGGAGGAATATACTGATGTGTTGAGAGGGTGGCATGATCTAGACAGGACATGGAAACTCTATACCACAACCCCCACACCCGTACTTGCCCTGTATTACTCTTCCATTTGGCTGTTCGTGAGTTGTATCCTTCACGATTCATTCTAGTGAATTGTCAAATCTGTGGTGGGGGTTTTCAGTACACCCAAATTTGTAGTCAGCCTGGCAGAAGTATGGGTAGATTGAGAACCCCCATTTTCAGCTCGTGTCTGCAGT
>NW_003852432.1:11417473-11441764 GCF_000181295.1 Otolemur garnettii | reverse complement strand
CATTCCTAGAACATTTACAATAGCCTACAGGTGGGCAAAATCACTTAACACAAAGCCTGTTCTATAATAAAGTATTCAATAGCTCATGTAATTTACTGACTGCTGTACTAAAAGTGAAAAACAGAATGGTTGTACGGATACTCAAAGCATAGTTGCTACTAAATGCATATTGCTTCCATTTGTAAAGTTGAAAAATAGTAAGTCTGTATGTTGTCAAGTTTGTTATAAATGTCATCTCTGAAATTTGCCATGAGGAATCTGCATCTTTGGGGAAAGTTTATTTGCATAATTTTTCTTCAAGAGGAAAAGCAATACATACATACTTGGAGGGAGAAGGAATTATAAAAGACTTGCTATGAATATTAAAATCTATTATTTATTTTTAAAGTGTTCTGTTCACCCTTGTATTGTCCTCTAACCTCCTGTAATATTTAGCACCTTAAGTGCCTCGTGAAAGGTAGAGAATATTTGGCCTTCACTCGCTACTGCTGTAGTCTAAAATACTCAGGAAAAAGTGAATGAAAGAGGCGAGAAAAGAAGAAAGGGACCAGGAAAGGAAGAAGGGAATGCAGGAAGAGGAGGGAGCTGCCCCCGCCCACCACACATGGTAACAGTGCTTCCGCATTGATTTGCCGTCATTGTTTTGTCAGGTATTAATGTGATCTAATGAAACATCAACCTCTATTTTGATCTGCTGCTACCGCAGCAGCCTCAATTTATTAGGCACTTGCTAGCGTTTCCAAACACAACAATGCTTTGAAGGATGATTGGCCTCCTCTGATCAAAGCAAATTTCATTAGTTGAAATAGCTTGACGTACAGCTGGCCCATAAAACAGGATTAGAAAAAAAAAATTTTAATGTCTGTATAAAAATACCTGCCAAAGGCTTCCGTACTGTTTATTTTTCTTCAAAAGACACACTGAAGACTGGGTAGCTAAATAATTTCTTATCTAACTGAAAAACCTGGGGCCTAGAAACCATTCAGAAAATGTTTGTATAAACCCAGATACAACTGCTTTGAAATGCTACTGTTTGGACTGCAAAATCCGACTTACCTAGAGCTTATTTATAAAGATAGGTAAACAAGACGCTTGATTCTTCTTAAACTTACAGTCTATAGGATTTAAACATGCACAATTCTTGGTGACTCCGGAATTGATAATGCAAATCTTATACTTTTTTAGGATCTTGTTTTTCTGGAATCTTTTCTCCTTGGCTACATAGTAGCCATTTACTGCTTTTAGTCTCAGGCCCTGAGCTTGGAAAGGCGTGCAAGAGAAGCGCAGATTATTCTACTCAGTCTTTATTTAATTCTTTTGTTGCTTGACTGGAAAAATCCAAACCATGGACTAATATAGGTTTCCAGATTCTCTGCCTTTACTTTATGTGATTTCACTGTTCTATTACAGTTTCCTGGGGCTGTGAGTGGGGTGGGGGTAGGGTGGTGAATGTTGGAGTTATTCATAAAAACTTTATAATGGAAAATCTTAGCTGTTTTCCTACTAAAGCAAAATGAAGGAAAATGATTTTTAAGTAGTCAGTCTCTCAGGGTAAGGATTAAAAAATCCATATAAATCCTGTGTCACCTAAAATATTCTAGTGCTTAATTTTACCTCTGTGCTTTATTTCACCTACATAAATACAACTTTCATTGTAAAAATGTTTAGAGTTTTTCTCTTGTTTATTATCTTTAGCTGTATACAATGTGAATTATCAAGACTTGGAAAAGTCAGATGGCATTTGCATTCACGTCTCTTAACATAATTGCATAAAGAGCAAATTTTTGAGAATTTATAACTATGCAAATTCATTCAAAGATTTCTCAATGCTCTCTATGATTAATAACTCAAATTTCGGATCATTATGAACGCTAAGACCCAAGAAGAAGAAATTCTGCATGTGGACTGCAGCACTGGCCTTGCCTGAGAACAAACTTACAGCCTGACTTTTCTGAAGCCCTGCCCTACGATTTCAGGCTTGCCCAGCCAGCTCCCACGATGGCCTTAAGTCAACTCCTTGTAATGAACCTCTTATTATACATCTCCTACTGACTGTTTGTCTGGGTGAACTCTGAACTGCTCACTTCCCAACACTCTCGTCTTCTGCCTGCCAGCCCCTTCCCCATGCCCTTTCTTTTCCTTTTCAAATTCCCCTAACCCTGGAAAGACTTCCCTTACATGCTATCCTCGATTTCCTTGGCACAGCGAGAGCAGACACATCATAGAGAGAGAAAAATCAGTTATTAAGGAGAAACTGTAAGCTAAGAGACCTTTTAAGCTGTCTTTCCTATCTTCCTCCTCCCAACCTTTCATTATACAAATTTTCCAGCAAGAGAAAATTTGAAAATTGTTATGAGAAACACCTATACAACCTAGATTCTACTGTCAATAGTTTCTTACACCTGTTTCATCTGTTGTCTCTCCGCCCAGGTGTCCCTCTAGACATCCACCCAGCCGTCTTATTTTGGGATGCATTTGAAAATAAGTTGCAGACATTAATTACCTTCTCCTTAAATACTTTAGAATGTATACCATCAGTTAAAATGTCATATTTGTTTATAGCTTTGTACAAAGAAAATTTCATATAAGACGCTCAGTGCCTGTGGCTCAAGTGGCTAAGGTGCCAGCCACATATACCTAAGGTGGTGGGTTCGAATCCAGCCCGGGCTCACCAAACAACAATGATGGCTGCAACCAAAAAATAGCCAGGCATTGTGGCAGGTGCCTGTGGTCCCAGCTACTTGGGAGGCAGAGGCAGGAGACTTGCTTGAGCCCAGGAGTTGGAGGTTGCTGTGAACTATGATGCCATGGCACTCTACCCAGGGGGATAGCTTGAGACTCTGTCTCAAAAAAAACCAGAAAATTTCATATAAGAAAATCCCCAAATCTTGAATTTACCATTTGATGAATTTTGATAAATGCCTCCATCTCTGTGACCTGAACTTTATCCGTAGGACGTTGACATACCCTAGAGCTCCCCCAAGTTCCCTGCTAGTCAATCCTGGCCTCATCACTTCCCCAGAAGTAACCATTGATATGATTTTTTTTTGTTCCATAGATTAATTCTGCTTATTAGAGAAATTCATAAATATGGAACTATAGAGTTTGCCCTCTTTCGTGTCTGGCTTCTTTCCTTCAACATAACGTAATTGAGATTCATCCGTGTTGTTGCATATGCCATTTGTTTCTTCTGTTTTGCAGTTAAGAAGCATTTTGTTATATGCTTGTGCTACAGTTTGTTTATATATTTTGCTATTGATGGATAGCTTTGTTGGGTTTGGCTATCATCAAAGCTGCTATAAACATTCATGTATTAAAACTACGTGGAAAGAACTCCAAGACCACATTGCAAGTCCCATTCCCCATATGATATGGTGTGCAAAGCACTTTTCTAAGCACTAATGGTGGGGAGCTTGGTATCTGGCAGCAGGACAAGACATGTATGTAAATTACTACGGTAAAAGTTTAAAATGCTACAGAAATGATGTGATATTGAGTGTGTTTGGAGAGGCTTCAGGAAGAAAAAGTGTCAGTAGATAAGTCTATAAAAGTGGATTTGGACAATATTTCAGACTATATTTCAGAGGGTTTGTAACGATGGGGAGAGATTTTTATTGACTTCAACAGCTAATGAAAGGAAAATCAACTATAAGATTAGCTAGATTCTTCTTCCAGTGGTTGTGGCATATTGAAGAGGGGTCAGCCTAAAATTGAGATGCCCATTAGGATAGTGGTCTCCAGTTCCATCCAGATGGATGCAGAAGGCCTTACTTCATCCTTCTTCATGGGACTGTTATCCTAAGTGAAGTATCTAAAAAGTGGAGAAACAAACACCCCGTGTACTCACCTTGAAACTGGAACTAACCAGTGAGCACACATGTGCACAGAGGGAACTAAAACACAGTGGAAATGAAGCGGGGGTGGGGAGGGTGGGCAACAACCTACCTAACAGGTAAAATGAACGCTATCTGGGTAATGGGCACATGTATACCCCTAACTCAAGCATAACAAAATTGATGCCCGGAACCAAAAACATGTGTACCCCCATAATATTTTTAATTTTCTATAAAAAATAAAGAAGTTGAGATGACAGTGAGAAGGCATCATACCCAGGTAGGGGGTAATGGGGAACATGCTTACCAGTGGGAATAGTAAGCATGGAAGAAAGAGATTCATTACCAGCAGACCTATTTCATTGGATCACAAACTACATTTTTTTGTTTGTCTGTTTTTGTTTTTGTTTTTTTAATTGATACAGAGTTTCACTATGTCACCCTTGGTACAATGCTGTGGCATCACAGCTCACAGCAACCTCAAACTCTTGGACTTAAGCGATTTTCTTGCCTTAGCCTCACAAGTAGCTGGGACTACAGGCACCCATCACAATGCCTAGCAATTTTTTTGGTTGTAATTGTCATTGTTGTTTGGCAGGCCCAGGCTGGGTTCGAACCCACCAGCTCCAGTTTATGTGGCTGGCACCCTAGCCACTGAGCTACAGCGGCTGAGCCCCTACTTTTTTTTTTTTTTTAAAGCAGCTTTGCTATGATTTGAACGTGATTTGTTTGTCCCCACCAAAACTCCTACTGAAATTTGGCCCCACGTGGTGTTGGGCCTTAAGGGAGGTATTTGGGTTTTGACAGCAGACCCCTCATAAAAGGCTTGGTGCTGTTCTCCTGGTAGTGAGTTCCAGTTCTGCCAAGAAAGCATTAGTACTCTCGGAAATGGATTGGTTCCCAGGAAAGTGGGAAAAGCAAGTCTCCTGTCCGCAGATGCCTCCTTCCCCTGTTGACCTTCTCCACCATGTTTTGACACAGCCCAGAAGCCTAGCAGAACCATGGCATGCTTCTCATATAGCTTGCAGAACTGTGAGCCAAATAAACCCTTTTTTAATAAATGACCCAGCCTCAGTTGCTGCTTTATAGCAAACAAAACAGACTAAGACAAATATCTCTAATTACATTATTATTCAACACACATGTATGTGTAAATAATTGAAACAAAAGTTTCACTAAAGGGCTTCCCTTCCTATATGAGAAGCATACTAATATTTTCTTACTTTTTTTATCCCCTCCTCCTTGTTTTTTACTTGGAAACTGAGGGTAAACCACTAAACTAATTTCCTCATCTCCTGGTTCACGACCAGGTTGAAAAACACAGGGCTGGATATTGCTAATAAAGAAGATGACTCAGTTCCAAATCTGGGCAATTAGGAGAACAGTGGTTTCACATATCTGAAAATATTTTACTGAGAAGTCTCAACTTGTTCGAGAATGAACATAGGATGGCTTGATTCTTTTCCAGTAACCGCCCTCAGCTATGCTCCATCAGTGGCCCCATCCCCACCTGACTCATAACTTTTCCATTTTTTGAAGTTTTATTAAATCATAGTTGTGTACATTAATGCAATCATGAGGTACAATATGCTGGTTTTATATACAATTTGAAATACTTCCATCAAACTGGTTAACGTAGCCTTCACCGCTACGTTATTTTCTCACCGCTATTTTCTTAGTTAATTGTGTTAAAGACATTTATATCCTACACTTAGTAGATTTAAACTTGTACCCTTGTAAAATGCACCATAACTTTTCCCTTTTTTTAATAGACACCAGGAACACCAGGAATTGGCTGAAGATCTATACTTTTTTCATCACATGCTACCATCATGCATGGCCCACTTTTTATTTATTTATTATACAATCTATCAGTAATGTAATCAACATCCACAAATCAATCACTCAACCAAATAGTTGCAATAGGGACAAAAACTTACATCTCCCTATATTTCCCTCCCCCTTCTATCTCTGGCCTTCTCTTACCTACCATGTCAATTATCCCGAATTATGTTCTTTGCTTTTAAAAAAATAATTTCTCACAAATAATATTTAAAACAAAGTGATCAACTCATATGTAAACTTACAAGGATGGCTTTTGCTTTCCTTATAGTATTAATATTCATCCTCTTCTTGATTATCGCTGTGGTCCATTCATTTCACATATTCCATTATCTGATCCATTGACATTTATTTACTTATTTTCCTTTTTTTCACCATGCACTTTTTTGTTATCCTCAAGTTTTTGTTAGCTTTTGCTACTGCAAACAGTGTTGCTACAAACATTTTTGTGCCCATGGCCTGGCATACATATTCATGTTTGTATCTTGACTATATACCTAGGAGTGGAATTGCTAGGTCCTACGGTCTGAGCTTCACCAACATTACAAATTCCAAAGTGGTTAATCCGTTTACCTCTAGTAAGGTAGTGAAGATATTGTTGCTTCATATTCTCTCCCACTTAGGATCTGACTATTTTTCAAACGTTTTGGCTATCAAAACATCCTCATTCTATTTCTTTAAATTTGGTCTCCTGATAATTTAGAAACCTCAGTATCGCACGGATTTAAAGCTCTCTTTCCAACACTCTTTTCCCATCATCCTATTTTAGACCTGCAGCTCTAGTAACTCAGAGAGGAGATGGGGATCTGACGAGTTTCCTGCACCCTTCCCAGCCACTATTGGCAGTGCTTCCCTGTGGTCTCTGAGTGAGGAGGAGAGACAGAGGAAGCCGAAGTATCCTTATGTGATGGCTTCAGACCACATGTTACAGTTTCCTATTGCTGTTAGAACCAGGGAACAAGGATGGAGGTTGAAGAGAGTACAACAGTACATTCTGTGCATTCAGAACATGGACTAATTAGCATCCCTCGTAGCTTTGGGCCTTAATTGCAGTTTTGAAATAAATCCCTCTCAACACCTAATGCCATCTTGTAATGGAAAAGAAGCACCATGTTGAAGGGAGAGGAGATTCACTTGAAGAACATTTTGAGTTTGATTTCCTAGCAAGACAAGTAGCTCAGGTTTCCTACTAAGCAATTTGTAACTAAAAAAACAAAGAACAATGTTGGCTACCAAAAAGACTCTGGAAAGTCTTATCACATTGCTGAAGTAACTTAAACACAGATATTATTATGATTCATTTTATGACAAAACAACTAAAGCTCAATTCGTATAAATAACTTAGCCACTTAACCACAGCTAGCCAGAAGCAGACAGGAAATCTGCCTCTGATGTTATGTGGCTGCAAAAACCTTTGACCCTATCAGAGTGTTGGATGAGGAAAATAGCACGAAGAAAGAAGGGGAAGGGTTATCTATAGCATGCAGTATTTTGTTTGGAAGTCATGGAAATACAAATGAGGGTTGCCTGATTCAATTAATTATCCTTTACATAATTTGCTCCTAATAATTCTCTGTTAAGACATGGCTATACCCTAAAGAGAGACCCTCCATAAGGAATCATGAGGGTATGGGGATATGAGCAAGGTATGAGAGGGGCATAAAGTAGGACATAGTATTACAGGAATCGGCTAAAGAAGCAGAAGTGAAAGAGAGTCACAGAAACAAATAGTGGCAGTAATCAACCAAGCCACTAACCATGGGGAGAAAAAACACTGGCCCAAGAACTCACCTTTTCCAAATCCATGTCAAGAATATACACCTTTAGTATGGAGATAAATTACATAACCTGCTCCTTCTTTTCCTGCCCGATTATCACTGTGCAACCTACTGATGGTTACTTGGCTTCCTCAACTTTGCCTCAACGAGAGAATTCATCAACCAGAAGTCAGCAGTATACAGCTTCCTCAGCTCCTCAATGTTCCACTGCAATTTAATTTAATTCAATCCAGTATCCAGTGAAATTTTCCATAGAAATAAAGATTGTGTGATCAATTTTGGAAGCCAATGTTATTAGATTCCTAATTCCACAAAGTTCTGGGCAATAGTCACTCCACCAAGGAAAGGACTTTGATAAGGCTCCAGGGCCATCAGGTCCCTTCCACCCTACTGTCAAACTCCACTCTGGACTTGGGTGTCTATTAAGGAAGCACACTGGATGGTAAAAATGATTTTACAAAGAGTAAGAGTGAAGAGTGAATATGATCACAGGACAGAGAATATAATGGATGAGTGAGCAGAGGATAAGTGTCCTTTGTGCTAAATGCTTCCAAGGTGGTCCGAGCAATAAGGAGAAAAGACTTTAACTATTTTCTGCTTTCTATGTGTTAGTGTATTGTGATGACCAAAAGATATACATAAAAAGCTAATGGATAGCAATGGAAGAACTGCTTCCAAATGAGGATATTAATGGGGATTATTTAAATGTACCAGGCAATTTAGAAAAATATTATTTATAATCTTTGAAAGAAAGAATAAAAAGGAATAAAATAAAGTGCTTTGACTTTTTAAAATTACAGGTTGTTAATTCATTCAATTATACACGGTCTGGTTTTGCACATTTAAGATCAATGTCAAAGCAACTCTACAAAACAAAGGGAAACCTTTTCTCCTGAGTGTTTTTCTACTTAAAGACCTTTCATTTTGAGACATGATAGTCCTGATAAAACTGTACACATCGATCACAGATGTGAATGGCGGAGGGAAACTACTTTCTTTTCATGTTAACTTCTGATTTCAGAGTCACAAAACCCAGCGTTCCCCTCTATATCTTTAAGAAAACTGTCATCCTTTGCAGCTTCAAATTTTCAAAATGCTAGCATCTGACGTGCAACTAAACACATCACCCAGAAGAGCCTTAATAAATGGTGATGTGTCTGATAGGAAAGATGCCATCCATCCCTTCCCGATCCAGTGACTGAGTTGATGACCAACGTTTTGCTCAAATTTGGGTGGGAGAATTCTGATTCTCTCAGGTAATCTTTATTTAGAATGGAAGTGGTAACATGCAAAAGGGTCACCTAAGCAGCCCAGTTAATCAAGAAATTTATATAAGGCTCTACTGCATTTGCCTAAACATGTTGCCAAAAAGATCACATTGCCCAGGCATTGTGACCAAGCAGTGCCAGCTGAATCCTTCACTGTCCATTAGTAACTAACAAAGTGGGAGGGGCTATGCTCCCCGAGGCTGCAGGCAAAGAGGGGTCCCACTATCAGCAACCAGGGAGCAGAAACAGCAAGACAGCATCTTCTAATGCCAGTTTTTCTTTGTGCCCAGACTGGATTAACTTCTTAGGAGTCTCCCCTGTGATCCTCGAACTGACTAAGGAAAACAATACACTTAAAGGGTGAAGGTAGTGTCAAAACTTTGAGTTTATATATATAATATATATATTAACAACTCAGAGAAAGCTTAACTCTAGACACAGTAAATACACGGGCAGTTCATTTGAAAGGGACCATGTGTACACCAAAAAGAAATCTCTGCAATGTCGTGTTCCCTGGTGTCTGAAGCCTCCAGAACAGACAGAGCAAATGGTTAGCAATCTCAGCAGTGTTCCTTTAATTTGATTTGAACACTGCACTCCCAATATTGACTTCTCAGCTTTATCTTGACTTTCCTCCATGGGCACAGCCTTCCCAAGGAGCTGGTTGTCTAGGTGATGAATGTGGCACATCATAACAAAATTAAACACTTTTGAAAGAAATAGTAATTAAAGCACAGGCTTTGTCGGTTTAACCTTTCCCCCGACGGGGAGACGAGGGTTAAAGGGTGTCTTCCCCGAAAATCGTCGAAACCAGGTTTGGTATTGATTCATCCGTGTACTTGCTCATGCTTGATGGGCCCTAATTAGTCTACATTATGTAAATACTTTTAGTAAGCTGAATTTTTTTAAAAAGCAAAGAATGCTGCAGCATCTCTTGCCAATTGGTATACACTGTGTGTTCTCTGGGTGGGCAAAATAATTTCTTTATAATTCTTTTCATAATTGCCCAAATTCACATTCCAAGAATTTCCTGGAAGTACACGTGCAGTGCCCTGTTCCGTTTCAGTCTTGCCCCAACCTGAGCCCTGACATACCAGCCCCAGATTTTCAGCAATTCCACTGAAGGAACACAAAGGCTTCTCTCCGTCATTACTCAGTGATTCAGTGACAAGCAGTAACTTGAGAGAGGAGGGAATACAGAGCAATGGAATGGCTAATCCTTTTGTACTTTTTATGGAAAATGATGGAACTGAAGAGAAACAAAAGCCATCTGGGAAAGCATGAAAATGATAACAGGACATCAGTGGCTCATTAGGCGAGCCGGCTTCCCCATTTGGAGAAATGGGATTTGAAGCCCCCAGAATAAATGAACAGGGGCTGTTTTGAATGTTCATGCTATTGTTCATTTATAAGAATCTGCACACATACCACACACGTTCACACCTACATGCGCACGGAGAGGTTAAGAGATGAGTGTGCTGTGCCTAAGAAAGGAGAGGGTAGAAACAGCAGGAGCAGGTTGGTTGGCAGAGCTACCCAGCACAAGACAAATACACACAGCATGCGGTATATGTGCTTGGCTCCGTCTGCGCAATTAGTACTTCTATTTACAGCAAACTCCTTGTACCAGCAATTTAAAAGTAAATGACAACTAGTTTGAAACCATTTGATCAGAATGCAAAACTGAACCAAGGTAGGTTCTGAAGATGATTAACTAGCTCGCTCCTTTTTTCCCCTCCTGTTAATTGCTGAGTACATTTGCTCACTCCTGGCATTGATTTGCTGGCTTCTAATTCAGGGTATGAGTCTAAAATATTAATCCACAAACTTCTCATTTTCTTTATTGGTCAATACAACTCATGACAAATTGTACTACATAAATTCTTCATCTTAATGCTTCCACTTTGATTTTTTTTCCTGATTCTTCCATCTATTTCCTATATTTATCCCCATCCATCCTCCCACAGACTACATTTTTATTCTTTCTTCTGCTAAATTTTCTCAGAGCAACATCAGTCAGAAGAAGGAGAATGTGAGTAACAGAGATTAATAGATACTACTTAGAGCCCAGGGCCTCAGTACCATGAGAGCTCTGTGCTCAAGAATGGAAGCACATTGGAAACAGAGAGAGATGGGGACCCCCAGGTTGATGTGCACTGATGCCTTATTTTCTATAAACATTTCCAAATGCCTAATTTGGCAAGCACTGTGTCTTACGTTAGTCAATATGTTTTTCTTTGGAGATTGCAACTCATCTGATTTTTCAAAGATGCCAATGTGCCTGTTTGTTGAAAATGATATTGGTGCCATAAAAAGTGTACTTGATCCCTATAGACATCTAAAGCCAGATCCTGAAATCTGTTCTTTACACACAGAGAATAAGCTGAACTCTGCACTGTAGGATGACTCACAAAGATGATTCTTCCAGCAACTCGTGCCATGAAAGCCTCTGTATTCCAAAGTCTTTCTTGAAAAGGGTTACTATTCCTTAAAGGGTATACTGTTTTAATGACAATACCATTTACTTTACATGAGAAAAAATTAAAATCATCTTTGCCAAAAGGAAAGACAAAACCATTACAGTAAATTGTATTTCCTTATTTCTAAAGCAAATATTGCCTACACAGAGAACATGAACCAGCTAAAGTAAAAATTTTTTGGAAAAATTGCCAACCCTTAAGTTACATGTGATGCTAACATGATAACACAGGTATTTACTAAATGCTGCCATCTTTTTACAGACATTTCTCTAAGTATCCACACCACTTACAATTCAGAGTAATAAAAGAAGTGTTTTAAGAAAGGTAAAAGACAATAACTATTTCTTAAAGACCACCTACGTGTAAGATTCTTTTCATGTATGATTTCATCAGATCCTCAGGACAGCCCTGGGGTGGGGGGGCTATAGGATTATCTAACAGGCAAAAAAAAACTGAGGCTCAGAGAGATTAACTTCCCCCAGATCACACAGCTAGCAAGGTGTTCATTCAGGATTCATTCAAACCTGGGAACATCTGCCCTGAAACCATCATAATCTTTCCACCACAATACATTGTATGTTAAAGTGCCTCATTCCTGTTCTTTTTTATTCCAAAAGAAAATGTCTTATATCACAAAGACTAGAGAACTATTCAGGAACATATAGATCTTAATTTAGTAAAGATGTTCTTATATGTATTTTCTCCTGCTATAAACTCTTTAGCAAATAATTTTAATGTTTTATTTAAGTTAATAAATCCTCTTATGTTTAAGGTGAGTGTCCCAATTTGGACTTTAATATCATCAACTCAAGCAGGGCTCAATATAATGATGAGCGATTCTTCCTATGGAAACATAAACACCTCCAGTGACCTACCAGAAGTAGGTAATATTATTAAAGGTGTTTTTCCAACAGAGGTGATGGGTTTGCACTAAGTCATTCTTTCTCCCCTTTTCCTAGATCCCATGGGAGCAAGTGCATGTATTTGCATTCACCAGGAAGTCTGTTTGAGATTGAGAGCATGAAAATAGTGCAAAGAGAACTGGCCCCCGAGGATTATACCTATGACCTTGGCCTCATTTGTATCAAGCTCAAATCAACCAAGTTAAGCAGCTGTATTTTCTTAAGTCCAGGCTTGTATTTATTTGGTAAATATGGTAGTTTCAACTTCTTCAAGTCCCTCAGGGACCATTAAGTGGACTTCAGCATTCATTCATTCAACAGATTCTAATTAAATACTTAAACTGAGAAAGTTTTCTTTTTAGTGATCTGAGAGCTATCAAGCAATGCAAGACGAGGCTTCTGGTCACCAGGAATTATAAGATGGTTGATTAAGGGAAAGTGGCCTATACACAAATACAGTCTTACATAAGAGTTAACGGCCTGAGCTGGAGTCAGAGAAAGCCCAGCTTTATGACCTGGCTCTGCCACCTGCCGGCTGTAGGACATCTGCCTCCACTTCCCCCTGAGTGAAGCAAAAAGAACAGTATCAGGAGGTAGTCCTAGAGTGTTTAGAGCCCATTCATAAATTCCCCCACACAGTGGCCTGTGTATATTAAGCAGAATTACTCTGTTGAAGACTGGAGAGATGACAATCAAAGCATTCTAACTCAACTTATGCAATTTGTGCAAAACTAAATCTCTTCCCAACCCAAACTGTCCATATTGTTCTTCACCATCTCTGCTAAAGGCAGCAACATATCAAACTCTAGTGTCTTTTTACTTCTCCTCCACTATGTTTCAACATCTCAACACCATTTCCTGTCCCTTCTTTGCTAGACCCCTTTATTTGCACTCTGAGTCATCTTCTCAGCTGCTCTCGAATTAAAGCTCTTGGTTCCTGGGCTGGACCACTCCCTGGCCTACCTCCATATTCCCCTGATCTGGCGTAACTCTTTCCAGTTTATCATTCATCCAAACAGTCCTCCACGTAACTGCCCCAGCAGTCTTGCTAATCTCACTAAGCACGGTGCTCGTCAAGTCCTGACTTGGTGTTCCTTGGGCTTTGCGTTGTCCACAGAGTACTTGTTAAATAGTTAACCATATAAAAATTTCTCTATTTCCAGTAGTATTCCCAATATTTGCCATTAGACATACCACACGGAGGTTACACTTCACAATTCTCCTGTCTGTCCTCCACTTTTCTGTCAGTGGCTTCACTTTTAGTATTCTCTGCTTCCTGAACTCTGCTCAGCCTAGAAAGCCCAAATTAAATGCATCTTCCTTCATCAAGCCTCTTAGGATGTGCTCTCAGCTCAACACACACTCTCTCCTTCCTTATGGTCCAATTACTCTTCATTTGTCATTTTATGCAATGTTCACCACAGTACACCCTGTGCTAGAGTTATTTGTACTACATGCCTCTTGTCCAGTTCCAGAGTAAATCCCCTGAAAATAGCCATAGCACCTTATACATCTCTTCACCTTAAGAAACTCTAGAGCACTGATTTGTTCAAACTGCATGCCCTAATCACCTTACCCCTGTATTCACTCTTAACATTTGCACTCTATGTGATAAGGTTCTACACAAGATTTCTCAGCTTCTAAACTCTTTTCAACACATTTCAATTCTTACTTTTACCTGGCCTCTCTGCAGCACTTGGCATTACTCACCATTCCTTTCTTTCTTTAAATTTCTCTTATGTTGGCCTCCATAATGCCACTTCTTCTAATTTTACCCCTGGAACCTTCCTTCTTCTCAGTTCTTTTCATAGAGTTCTCTTACCTCCCCCTAAAATATTGGTATTGCATTCTACATGCACTCTTACTGACTGAAAAAAAAATAAAAATGACCTCAATCCATCAAATTCTTACCCCAATGTGATATTCCTTCTTTATTGAAAAGCATCAATATAAGTCCACTCAATCCAAAACACTGTAAATCATTCTCTCTCTCTCTCTCTCTCTCTCTCTCTTTTAATTTCAGGCTAACTTGAGAGTACAAATAGGTTACAGTGTTTGCATCATTTGTTAGGTAGAGTCCTAATTATGTCCCATCCCAAAAAAGTGTGCCGTACACCCTAACATTGTACCATTAAATGGAAACACATCCTTCCTGTTCCTCCTCCCCTCTCCCTCATTCCCCCTCCCCTACCTTGAATTGATTTGAGTTTTTCTCTTATGTGGGTGTGTATTAGATCATTGACTGCCTTAATATTAGTATTGAATACATTGGATTCTTGCTCCCCCATTCTTGTGATACTTTACTTTAAGAAGAATGTGTTTAAACTCCGTTCAGATTAATACAAAAGATGTAAAGTCTCCATCTTTTTAATGGGTGAATAGTATTCCATGGTATACATATATCACAGCTTATTAAACCATTCCTGGGTTGGTGGCATTTAGGTTGTTTCCACATTTTGGGATTGTAAATTGAGCTGCAATAAGTAATCCAGTGCAAATATCCTTATGATAAAATGATTTTTTTTTCTTCTGGGTAGATGCCTAGTAATGGGATTGCAGGATCAAATGGGAAATCTAATTTGAATTTTTGAGGATTCTTCATACTTCCTTCCAAAAAGGTCGGTTTAGTTTGCAGTCCCAACAGTGCAGAAGGGTTCCCTTCTTCCACATCCCTACCAGCATTTGTGGCATTGAGACTTTGTGATGTGGGCTATTCTCACTGGGGTTGGGTGATATCTCAGGGTGGCTTTGATTTGCATTTCTCTGTCTGTTGGCCATTCATCTATCTTCCCCTAAGAAGGTTCTGTTCGTGTTTCTTGCCTGGTAACAGATGGGATTGATTATTCTTTTTTTGTTGATTAATTTGAGTTCTCTATAGACTCTAGTTATCAAGCCTTTGTCAGATTCATACCATGCAAATATCTTTTCCTATTCTGAAAGTTGTCTTTTTGCTTTACTTGTAGCTGTGCAGAAGCTTTTCAGCTTAATTAAGTCCTATTTGTTTATTTTTGTTGTCGTGATTGCCGCTTCATAAAACCTTTCCCTGGTCCTACATCATCAAGAATTTTTCCCACACTGTTATCTAAAATTTTTATAATTTCATGTCTTAGATTTAAATTTTTCATCTATCTTGAATCAATTTTTCTTAGTGGTAAAATGTGTGGGTGCAGTTTCAGTCTTTTACATGTGGTTACCCAGTTCTCCCAGCACCATTTATTGAATAGGGATTCTTTTCCCTATGGCTTTTTTGTTTGTTTGTTTATCAAAGATCAGATGGTAATAAGAGACTGGTTTCATTTCTTGGTTTTCTATTCTGTTCCATATGTCTGTATCTCTATGATTGTGCCAATACCATGCTATTTTGATCACTGTGGACTTGTAATATAACCTGAAGTCTGGTAGAGTGATGCCCCTGGCTTTGTTTTTGTTACTAAAAATTGCCTTGGCTATATACAGTTTTTTCTGCTTCCTTACAAAATGAAGTACTATTTTTTCTAGTTCTTAAAAGTATGATGTTCATATTTTCATGGTGATTGCATTGAATCTATAGATTGCTTTGGGAATAACAATGTTGATTCTTCCCAGCCAAGAGCATGGTATGTTCTTCCATTTGTTAATATCTTCTGCTATTTCTTTTCTTGGGGTTTTGTAATTCTCTTTGTAAAGATCCTTCACCTCTTTTGTTAGGTATATTCCTATGTGTTTTATTTTCTTTGAAACTACTATGAAGGGAATTGTGTCCTTAATTTGCTTCTCACCTTGGCTAATATTGGTGTATACAAAGGCTCCTGATTTGTGGACATTGATTTTTTTTTTAATATCCTGAGACATTACTGTATTTCTTGATCACATTCAGGAATTTTGTGTTTGAGTCTCTGGAGTTTTCTGAGTATAATATCATAGCATCAGCAAAGAATGAGAGTTTGACCACCTCTGCCCCCATTTGGCTGCCCGTTATATCCTTCTCTTGATCAATTGATTGGCTAGAATTTCCAGAACTATGTTGAATAATAGTGGCGATAGTGGACATCCTTGTCTGGTTCCACTTCTAAGTAGAAAGCTTTCAATTTTAATCCATTCAGTATGATATTAGCTGTGGGTTGTCATAGATGGCTTCAATCAGCTTAAGAAATTTGCTACCTATGCCTATTTTCTTAAGTGTTCTTGTTAGAAAAGGATGATGAATTCCATCAAATGCTTCCTCTGCGTCTATTGAGAAGATCATATGGTATTTGTTTTTGTGTCTATTGATATGGTGAATTACATTTGTGGATTTGGGTATGTTAAACCAATCTTGCATCCCTGGGATGAAACTTATGTGACTGTGATGTATAATTTTTTAATGTGTAGCTGCAATCTGTTAGCCAAGATTTTATTGAGTATTTTTGCATTGATATTCATTAGTGAAATTGGTCTGCAGTTTTCCTTTTTCATTGGGTCCTTCCTGGTTTGGGAATTGGGGTGATGTTTGCTTCATAGAATGTGTTGTGGAATGTTCCTTCCTTCTCAATATTTTGGAATAGGTTCTGTAGTATGGGTACAAGTTCATCTTTGAGAGTTTGATAGAATTCTGATGTGAAGCCATCTGGTCCATGGCTTTTGTTGTTACTGTTAGAAGCTTTTTTGTTGTTTCTTAAATCTCAGTGCTTGATATTGTTCAAGAGATATATTTCTTCCTACTCATGCCTAGGGAAATAGTGTGATTCCAAGTATTGGTCCCTTACCTCCAAATTATCAAATTTAAGGACATAGAGATTTTTTTGCAGTAGTCAGCAATAATCTCTTATATTTCTGTGGTACCAATTGTTATTTGTCCTTTTCATTTCTGATTTAGGTTATTAAAGATTTTACTTTTGTGTTTCTAGTTAATCTGGCCAATGGTTTATTGATGTTATTTATCTTTTCAAAGAACCAACTTTTTGTTTCATTACTTTTTGGAATAACTCTTTTGTTTTCAATTCATTTATTTCTGATTTCATTTTGCTTATTTCTTTTCTTCTTCTAGGTCTGGGATTTGGTTTCCTTTTCCATTTCTTCAAGATGATTCATTAAGTTGTTGATGTGCTATCTTTGTTTTTTGCTTATAGGGATCTAATGAGAAAATTTCCCTTTTAGGGTTCCTTTGGTAGTATCCCACAGGTTTGGGTGGCTTGTGTCATCATTATTGTTATCTTTGAGAAAGTTAATGATTTCCTCCTTTATCCCTTCCTTGACCCAACTGTCATTCACCATAATGTTGTTTAGTTCCTATGCCTTTGTGTGGGGATGGAAATTTTTGTTGGAGCTGAGTTCCACCTTTATTGCTTTGTGACCTGAAAAGATACAAGGGTATAATTTTGATCATTTTTATTTTTATTTTGTTGAGGTTTGATTTGTATCCTAGGATATGATCTATTTTGAAGAATGTTCCATGGGCTGTTGAGAAGAACAATATTCCTTAGCTTTGAGATGGTGTGTTCCATATATGTATAGTAAGCCCAATTGCTTTAAGATTGCATTTAAGTACTTTGTATCTTTTTTTAGTTTCTGTTTAGAGATCTGTCCAGCTCTATAAAAGGGGTGTTGAAAGTCTTCGGCTGTTATGGTGTTATAGGACATCATATTACTCAGACCAATTAAGGTCTGTTTCATAGATCTGGGCACATTTATGTTGAGTATATAAATATTTAGATTTGAAATGTCCTCTTGTTGTACTGTCCCCTTGACCAGTATGACATGACCATCTTTGTCTTTCTTGACTTTAGTTGCTTTAAATCCACTTGTATCTGAAAACAAATTTGCCACCCCTCCTTTCTTCTGATTTCCAGTTGCCTGAAATATTATTTTCCAACTCCTCACCCTGAATCTTGTTTTGTCCTTTGAGGCTAGATGTGTTTCCTGGAGACATCACATAAATGGCTTGTGCTTTTTTATCCAATCAGCCAGCCAGTGCCTTTTCAGTGGGGAATTCAAGCCATTGACATTTATCAAAAGAATTGGTAAGTGTGATGGAAAACTATGTTTTATCCTTTAGTTTCTGGATGTTTAGCTTGTTGGTCGTTCACTGTGATGGTCAGTGTGGAAAATAGGTCTATTTTCCTATAGAGCTGGTCTTGTTGTGCAAATTTCCTCAATGTTTGCATGTCAGTAAAAGATTTTATTTCTCCATCAATTTTAAAGGTTAGCTTAGCAGGATATAAATTCTTGGCTGAAAATTGTTAAGAAATAAAATCTTGTTTAAGAAGCTTAAAGATAGATGACCATTCTCCTCTAGTTTGAAAAGTTTTAGCTTAGAAGTCTGCTGTTACCCTGAAGGATCTGCCCCTGTAGGTTAATTGGTACTTACTTCTGGCTGCTTGCCAAATTTTCTCTTTCATCTTGACTTTGGAAAGGTTCATGACAATGTGTCTTGGAGATGCTCTGTTTGAGTTGAGATGACCGAGGATTCGATATCTCTTTGACAGGAGTGTATCAGAATCTTTGGTGATAATTTGGAAATTTTTATTTATGATATTCTCCAGTTCTGATATTCTTCCATTCTGTTCGTATGATCTTCTTCCCCTTCAAGGAACCAATAATTCATATGTCTGAATGCTTCACGAAGTCTCACAATTCTCTGAGAGAACATTCTACTTTTTCTCTCTTCTGCCTCTTTCACTGCCTATGTTAGCTCAACAGCTTTTTCCTCTAGCTCTGAGATTCTTCTCCATGGTCTAATCTGTTATTGATCTGATATTGCATCTTTAAGTTACCTGATTGATTCCATCAATTCCTTAAGCTCCTCTACATCCTTTATATATTCTTCATATCTTTCATCCCTTTTTTGGTTCTGTTTTTGGATTTCCTTTTGGTTATTTTTCACTCTCTCAGAAATTTCCTTTATTGTTTTTACCATCCACATTTTAAATTCCCTTTCTATCATTTCCATCTTTTTTTATAGGTGGAATCCTCTGTAGTAGCTACCTCATGATGCCTTGGGGGGATTGCTCTGTTCTGTTTTTTCATGTTGATAGAATTTATCTGTTGGTTCTTCCACATTGTTGTTTTCTTCTTGTCTGCTTACTTTTTCATTTCACTTCTTCCTTCTGTTTAAGTTACCTCATCTCTGTGGTTAGGTGTTGAAGGATTCTTTTGGTATAGGGCCAAAAGGAAGAGAAAGATGAAGAGCAAAGAGTGAGGAGAAGGAAAAAGAGAAAAGAAAATTAAAAATGGGAAGAAATAAAAGGAAAGGTTGACAAAATAAGAGAAGAACAAAAAGAGAGAGATGGGAGTAATAGCAGTGCTCAATAGGGTGCTTTGACCCATACCCACAATTCCTGGCCTCTGAGGAGCTGGGATGGGTGATCCCCTCAAGGTAAAGAGCTCCTCAACAGCCTGAGCAAAGCCAAGACTCCACTTCCACCAAAAAACAGCAGTATATGACAGTTGGGGGATCAAGGTCTCATTGAACCAGGTCAATGCTGTGGCCTCTCAGCCCATGCCTCAGATTGAGGCTTTGTTCCATAAATGGAATACAAATCAACAAAAAATAAAACAGATCAGAAAAAAGAAAAATAATGATAAGTATATAAAGAAAATTGAAAATAAATTGTGTAAGATGTAAAAAAGGGGGTATACATAGTTATTATTTGAGAAATGTATATGGAAAAGATACAAAGGTGGGTGGCACAGCTAGTTCTCCCTGATTAGGGAAGAATCTCTGCTGAGGCCAGTAGATCCAGAAGCATGAGTTCATCTTAAATCATGCCAACTTCCTGGAATACGACATAATCCCCCCACTCCAATCCTTAGTTTCACTTTCCAAGATTTTAGTTACCTATAGTAAATTATGGTCTGGAAAAACCACATCACTACTCTTATGCTTTGGGGCCATTACTAAGTAAAATAAGGGTGATTTGAACACAAGTACGGTGCTACTATGACACTGTATCTATAACTGAGATGGGTACTAAGGGGCCAGTGGCAATCTGGGCAGGAGGAAGTGGGATGGCATGAAATTTCATCATGCTACTCAGAATGGTATGTAATTTAAAATTTAGTAATTCCTTATTTTTGGAATTTTCTCTTTATGTCATAATTTCTACATCATTTATTTTACTTCATCTCATCACTGAACATTTCATCTCACATCACTGTAAGAAGAAAAAAGAAGATTCTTCACTGTAGGAAAAATAAGATATGTGAAAGAGAGAGCAAGTGACACCACATTCACATAACTTTTATCATAGTATATTTTTACAATTAGTCATTATTATTAATCTCTTATTGTGCTTAATTTATAAATTAAACTTTATCATAGGTATGTGTGTATAGAAAAAATAGAGTTTATTTAAGGTTTGATACTATCCATCGTTTCAGGCATCTTTGGGGGTCTTGGAACTTATCCCCCATGGATAAGGGGTGACTACTGTATAAATGAATGGGGCACAGGTGTGCATGTGTCTTGAAACTCTACCTCCCTGCTCAATTGGAAGATCTCTTGCTTTCTCCTATTCCTTTCCCTTAACAAGGTGAGGTTCCTCTCAATAAGATTTGGCAACTCTGCTTTTCAATACTAAGACCCAAAACTCCCTTGGGTCAAGAAACATAAAATCCTGACCATGTTCTAAAAAAGGAAGAAGAATAAATGGAGAAAAAAACAGAAATTATTATCTCACATGGGGTCAGAATCTCTTTAGTTTGAAAAATAATCTTCATCCCTTAATGTTTCTGGCTATAACATTTTAGACACCTTCTTTCACTTTTCACCAACCCTCTAAAATTCTTCATAAAGTGTTTAGGTTTTGGAGACACAATTTCTCACACCATTGGTACTTTATTTCTTGCTCCTAGAAAACTCCTAGATTTGTCTTCCAAAACTCAATTCAAGTGGCAACTCCACCAAGAAACCCTTAGGCATGTTCCCCACTGAGCCGATCACTCTTTCACTGTGCTTAGGCACATCCTGTGCTGCTGCAGCTCTGGTGCCTGTGTGGTATTTTATCATAGTTTGGGTTTTACACTTCGCTCATCTTTCTTTTCTATTTTCCCCTCTAGATTATAAATTACATGACAGGGACAGGATCTCTCATCTCTGTGTCCTGGAGCTAAGAACCACAGATTGTTCTAGAATGTTTCCATGTTTGTTGAAACCATTTTACTGTTTCCTTTGAGATGCCACACACACACACACACACACACAAAATCTGATAACAAGCATGTAAAAAAAGAAAGAAAGTATATTGTCACCTGAGGTGCCAGATCTGAGTTATCTGTTAGTCTTTCATATTTCTAAGAGCATACTAAACTCATCTTTGATTTTGGTTATAAAGAAGGGCCATTTAATTA
The DNA here is from genome assembly GCF_000181295.1 of Otolemur garnettii. NCBI lineage: Eukaryota > Metazoa > Chordata > Mammalia > Primates > Galagidae > Otolemur > Otolemur garnettii. Next base: position 11,420,355 of record NW_003852432.1, on the reverse strand, counting down.
CTTCATCTTTTAAATGCTGCATCTGCTGTGATATACTTTCTGGAATCCTCTAAATAAAGAAGAGCATAAAACTTCCCATTCTCTGCATTTTTCAAAATCAGGTATGAATTTGGGAGTAGGGTTGAGTCCATCTGATGACCACTAGGAGATGTTACTGATGATTTTCATTTTTTAGGCTTTCAGAATTTGAATTGAGTTTTCAGAAGGTGGAGGCATTTTTGCCTTAAAATCAAGGTGTTAATATTTTTATGTTGTGTTTTTTGGCAACCTCAAGAAATGCCATCTGGATTAACAAAATGAGATGTATTCTTAAGAGCCAAAAAATAGCTTGCAATTCATAAAATGTTAGGGTGGAAAAATGTAAGTTTCTTAAAAAGAAAAAACAACAACTGAAGCTATTAAAGTTAGCATGTGCCAAGAATATGCTAAAGGATTCAATGCTCAGTTTTCCTACAGTGAGGTTACCCAAGAGCATTTCACTTTGCATACAGCTGAGCTTTCATTCATCTTTATTATGTAAACTGCTTTTACATTTTTGCAAAGCAACAGTTTTGCCACTTGGCTTTGCCACATTCTAGCCATGTGATCTCACTAAATCACTTAAATATTCTCTTGGTTTTCTCATCTGTAAAATGGAGACAATAATTGTATCTACTTCAGATTGGCTAAGTGATAATAAATAATTTCACTCCAAAAAATATTTATCGATTGCCTTCTGTATCCCAGGCACAGTTCTAGGCACTTGGGATACAACAGTGAATAAAACAGGCAAAAAACACTGTGATCATTGGACTGTGTATTGTAATTAGAACAGTGCCTTGAACAAGGCATATATGTAAGGAGCTATTATCACTATTATTGTTATTACTGTTATTAATACTGTGCCCAGAAAGGATATCTCGCCTGGTAAGTATGCTCAGTCCTTAAACTGTTGCCCAGGAACTCAAGTCTCTCCTCTAGTTTGCCATGCCCAGGGATGCTGGAAGAAAGATCTGCAGACCACCTCAAGGCCAAGTAGAATCCTGGGGAAGGCATGGAGGATTTGCCTATCTCAAGATGCTTTGTATCAGCACCTAGCAACGGAGTATTGTGAGAAGTATTTTCCCCTTTCACAAAATCCTAAGGAAGAAATGATGGAAACGTAAAAAGCTCAGCTTGGGACGTAGAAACTGAATAAATCCTGAGAGATTCTTGTGCTAACAGCACTCCAAAGAATATTCTAAAGAAAGCGACACATGGCACAGGAACCTGACCGGCAGTGTCTGGGAGGGATGTGGAGACTTTGGGGCTAAACAGATTTCCCCTAGTCTTCCATTTCCTGCAGTTTGGTACCAATGTGAACATCACATAAAGTACTTACTGTATGTCACAGAGAAGGAGTGACCCTGGCAGCCTGCAGTTTGCTTGCCACTCTCTAAGCTTCTTGCTGCTTTGCCAGTATTTGGTCTTTCCCTTCACACCTATTACTTATCTCTGCCTCCTCCGCCAGGTTTGCTTTACTGATTCTCCCCTATACTCCTAATTATTTCTTAATGCATCATATACTTGGAAAATTATATTTAAATTGTTTTGTAAAATTCTTTTAAAACTTTTTGAAAAAAGGCACAATAAGAAAACCATAAGCAACGGTGGTCTTTTCTGATTGAACTCTACTGCATCAGCAAGATTTAGACAGTATTTGGTGAGCTTTCTTCCCACCCTGTGAGCTAATCATGGAGGACTCTCTCTCTCTGCTTCCGAACTACTTATCACACCAGACCAGATGGACAAGGACACAGTCACATGAGGGCAGGGGGACAAGGCCATTGACCATCCACTGTGCCTACACAATTCACCCAGACCTTGAGTGGCCCTTTATAGATGTAGGAATCTCCCAAATGACGCTAAGTGTCCCTCAGAAGTGCAAGTCAGTTGACGCCCCAGTGATTCCCGAGGCCTCTGCATATGTCTGTGCCTCACGGTCCCTCAAACCTTCATCACACTCCAAGACAGAAGCCCCTCTCATCCTCTGTCCACCCCAGGACACTTAACCCCAAAATATGCTTTGCTTCCTATCCACTGACCGATAGTTCCACTGTTCTCTCTCCTCCACCTTCTCTGGGTGCCCCCAGGACGCCTTTACTCCCTTACATGGTTAACAATCTTTGCTGTCCTCCTCACTAAATACTCCTCTACCTCCTGGCCTGTCCAAAAGAGCAGAGCTTTCTCCACACCACCTCAAGCTAAGCTGGAAGATGTGGTCAGTGTCCTCGGGAATCCCCCTGATGTTAGGAGGCTAGTAGCATTTTGCTACCTGACCTGGTTCCCATCACTTACCAACCTTCTCCCTTTTCACCAAAGCCTTAGGTACACTGTCTTTACCCACACTCAGAATCGTAGCCCTAGGAAAATTCAGTGTGTATAAAGGTGAGCCACCCACCACAGGGACCCAGTCATCAGCCAGAGAAGACCCATTTTCTTACTTTACAAGTGTGGTCATGATATAACCTGTATCTCCCCAAGCACAGCACTTATCACAATGTTGGCTCTCTCCCCAGTTGCAAATGTAAACTCCATGAGGACAGGAATTTCTGTCTGACTCATTCACTACTATATTCTTAACCCCTACCACAGTGCCTGATCCAGAGGAAGTTTTAAATTAGTGTTTGTTAAATGAATAAACAATGTCCTCTGTTTGCTTCCGTCAGCACAGTGGCTTCACAATTTCAAAAAATCACAAAACCCCCAGGACCTGAGCTAATTTGCAGTTAATAATATGGCAGAGGTGGGTGTCAGGCCAGCCACATGCCATCTGTCCTCTTAACAGTTAACTCATGACCAAAAAGACAGAGGACCATTTGCTCACTGAATAGGATCATTGCTGAGCTATTGAAAATTTTATC
>NW_003852432.1:11395315-11417181 GCF_000181295.1 Otolemur garnettii | reverse complement strand
GTAATAATGAGATCACCAAATCCCTTATACTCTTTGAAAGTAAGTTATTATTTACCCTCATAACTCCACTAATAAAATTGTTTTAACCAGGATATATTTTTAAAGTTGTGGTTTAATTTAATTATTATTTCTCTTTTAATTGTAACTATAATCCAGGTCATGGTGAACTCATGGTTACAGAAGAAAATGGAGATCTGGGTTTTTTTGGGATTTCAGTCCTGACTTCACAATAGTTGCCAAGTATTTGAGAAAACTTCCCTCATGCAGAAAAAGCATAAGCCTCTTTCTAGATCTTCCTATGTGGGCTTCAAGAACACCACAGAGATGCCCTGAAAGTAATGCTTACCCACACAGCAGCAATACACAGCAGTGAGTCAGCCAACTACTCGGACCAAAAAGATAGGTATTTTAATCGAGTAGCTTTACAAAGGTAATGTATTTTTTTTTTTTTTTGAGACAGAGTCTCATTATGTCACCCTTGGTAGAGTGCCATGGCATCACAGCTCACTGCAACCTCAGACTCTTGGACTTAAACTATTTTCTTGCCTCAGCCTCCCAAGTAGCTGGGACTATAGGCATCCACCACAACGCCCAGCTGGCATCCACCACAACGCCCGGCTGGCATCCACCACAACGCCCGGCTATTTTGTTGTTGTTGTTGTTGTTGTCCTTGTTGTTTAGCAGGCCCCAGGCTGGTTCAAACCCACCAGCCCCGGTATATGTGGCCACACCCCTCTAACCACTGAGATATGGGTGCCGAGCCCAAATGTAACGTATTTTTATTATGAAACAGACCCAGGCAAGAATATCTCCACAAAGGCCTTAAGACACAGTGGTCAGGACAATTCTGTCTCTCATGCACGAGTGATATTAATGAGCTCCCAGTTAGGTGTGGAGACATACAGCATTTTCTTTACCACAAGTTTTTCAGTCTTGTAACTAGACTTTTGAGTCTCCATATAAAAATAGCCCCAGTGAATTTCTGTGAAAGTGTCTAGGGATCTTAAGCAAAACAAAATCAAGTACTCATAGCAGGTCCTGTTTAATGAGCACTTACTATGTGTCTGACTGTCCTCAGGTCTCTGCATATACAAGCTTCCTCTAACGTGGAACGCTTAAGCCCATAAAAAATGGCAGACCTCTAAAAGGGAAAATTTGATTACAAAACAGATGCATTGAACTGGCTCTGCAAAACAGTGGGCATATGGGAGACATTATTAAAGTAATAAGCTTTAAAGACACAATCATAAAAATGTAAATGTGGGAGCTAAATCAATTTTTCCACTCAGATCAAAACAGCAGTCTCTGTAGTCTGAGTGCACAGAATCCTTGCGGAGCTCTTGGGAAATGTCAGGGCAGCCTCAGCAACTTTATCTACTGACTTTCTTCTAGCAGGGATTTCTCTACATCCTTGGTAGAGTTCCCAACCTTCTCAGAGCACCTGCTAAATCTGGAGTGACTGAAACATTCTCATAGTAAGTATTTTATTATCAAACAGATGTTCAGAGAATACAATAATAAAAAACAAAAATGAAACAAAAACTACAAGTGGCTTATAAAGTTCTCTGCAGAAGAACCTTAATATAACTTTTGAAAAATATTTACTAAATAAAAAAATCTTTAAAATTTCCATAGGAAGTAACTCCATGGTTATTCTTGCACCAAATCAATACAGCCAACTTATACAACGTTAACCATGAACTACAATAATGTTATTTAAAAGGGGTAAACAAAAAAATTTATTTTTATGACAGCAAAGGCCAATTATTATCACAATTAAAGACTAACCCATACATTAAATAGATTAATAGAAAAGTGGAAACAGAACAATTTTCACTATTTGGAACACCAAAAGGAAATATGAGTTATTTTTAAAAAATAAAAGTAGAGCACCCTAATAATTATGATTGCTAACGTGTAAAAATATTAATAGTGATTAGAAAAATACCATAGCCACAAGAGAGGATGCCGAAAGCTCTATGTTCAGTTAGTGAGAAATATACATAAATGGGTTTCATTGATTGTAAAATAATTCAGGTGCTTTTTAAGTGATTTGTACTTAAGTGATATGAATCATGCCTGACTTGGGTGTCTATTTTTGTTTCCAATTATGATTTAGCCTTGGCACACATTCACTTCCTCAGTGCACAGCCCAGAGAATGTCTGTGCAGTCCCATCTAGGTTTTTTAGAAGGTTTTATAAGAATAGTAAAAACCACACAGAGATTTATGAAAAATGGCATTGGTGTTTCTCTAAAATTCCTCTGGGAACCAAGACTATTTCTTGTCAGTGAGAGGAGAGAGAGAGAGGAGAATCCCGGGCTCACCTTACAAAGTTTGCCTCTTCTGGACGGAGATAGTTCTGACACTGCATTTGGACAGAGGTCAGCAGCAAACTTTTTCTTTAAAGGGCCAGATACTTAATATTTTAGGCTTTCGGGGACAAGAAGCAAAATCAAGTATAGTGTGCAGACACATAAAATAAGAGAAAACATATTTTCACAAAATTCGTATTGGCAAAATAAATCGCATATGTAAACAAAGTATAATCACATGAACTAGTGATTATAATAAATGACCACAATTCTTATAGAATACCAGTGTACTATTGAGAAGGATGAAATTCTTTTTCAGGGGGATAACAAGTCACCTAATCGGGAGGTGAAAATTAAAATTTCCTATCATCAAGTTAATTGCAATATTTCTCTGTAAAAACAAATATTTTTACCTCATGAGCTATGCAAAATCTGATTTGGCCTGTAGACCATAGTCCAATGACTAAGAGACTTCCTACTGGTGCCAAGAAAGAGTTAAAAGCAGAAGAAAGCAAAGACAGGAATTGCAATTTTCATTTTTTTCTGAAATATATGTATGTGCTTCTTTATTTCACATTTCATTTTATTTGACCTTCTCCTTGATTGGCCAATGGCATCTATTTGCCTTGGGAGTGAATTAGAATTATTTGGCAGAAATGAAAAGAGGGAGAAAGAATCAATGTTTAGTGATGGACGACCAAAATAAAAATTTTCAGTTCCTACTAAAACCAGAGTATTAAAGCCAAGCATACCTGGGAAAGTAAATTTTAAAAAACATTATTTAAGTTTCTGTTAACATCTCAAGAGCCAGGTTTGACTGACTGGTACCTTCAGTTTCATTTAGCCAAAGGAAGAGAGTTTAGGTTATATCCTAAGGGAAGTCCCCACTGCATGGTGTATTAGTCAGTTTCTGCCACTCATACTGTATAACAAACCACGTCAGATCTCAGTAGCTTACACCAAGGAGACCTTCTCCCCATCTCCTTGGAGGCTGTAGGTTAGCTGTGGTTGGATTGACAAGCCTGGGCTTAGCTGGGTGACTAAGCCTCAGGCTGTGCTCCAGCCTGCCTGTCTATTAGAGTTTGCTCATCTGCCCCTTCTGGGGCACCGGCCAACGTGCAGCTAGCCGTGGCATGTTCTTCTCATGGTGGAGCACCAGAGTGCACGAGACCAGCCACATACACCACCATGTTTAAAGCTTCTGCCCATGTCACATCCGTATTAGTTCTGCCGCCAAAGCAAGTCACATGGTCGAGCGCAATCAATGAAGGGATGTGCACTCTGCCCCCAGTTGGATAAGCGGGGAGCAAAGTTAATGCACAATAGATAGAACTATCCCCATGAGAGAAAAAAAATTCTGTGCTTAGTGTCCTGTGATATACAGAAAAGAAAATGAAAGAGAAAGTGAACGGAAGCAATCAAGGAGACACGCACGTCTTGACGTTTCCATTGTGCCCATTAGAAAAGCTTTGGGCTGTAGATGACAGAAAATCCCAGTACAGTGAGTTAGACGGTTTACTTTTCTCGTATGTGGAGCTACCCTGAAGTAGAAAGCTGAGAGCTAAAGTAGCCACCTCTGGTATCAGTCCTTGAGCATGTTTCTCTTCCCTCCTTAGCCTGCAGCTAAGCCTACAGCACATCCGTATTCCACATACGATGAAAGGTGAAGTTGAAACCCTCTCTTTGTGGCTTGTTCTTATTTTATTATTATTATCATTATTCAAGAACAGAAATTCTTTCTAGCTTCTGCTGCATCTTTTTGATGAGACTGCGTCCTGTGGCCAGCCCTAATGAGATGACCAGGAAGATTTGGGAATTCATTTTCCCATAGTGTAGGACAGAAGGCAAAACAGGAGGAGGCTGGGGTTGGAGGCCCTGTGAGCTGATCCATACTTTGTGCTATAACTTAAAATCTTGGTAGAAAGAGGTTTGCTGTAAAAGTACCCAGCACTAAGCCTGGAGAAAAGGGCCCATACTGACCTAGAGTCATACCCAACCTGGATTAAAAGTACAGGTGAGGAAGATGCATAGAGTCATTTATGTGAGGAATGGTCTTAGTTCTGGCCTGTGCATGATCTGGGATCTAGAAGCTTCTTCTGTCCCTGTGAAAGACGCTAAGTACTCACAGAGTCACTCACAGGGCAGACCCTGAGAGCAGGATATCTGAGAAGACATGTTCAATGCTCAGTCCCTTTTCCTAAGAGTCTAAACTATTGCAATAAGCCGCAACAGATCAACATGGCTCCCCCCAACTCCCAGGAGAAAGGGAAAGGCAACAGATCCCTAAAACAAAGTTTCTTTGGAGGTGGAGATAAGACCAGTGAGGTAGCCTGGGGCTGAGTCAGAGAGACAAACAGAAATGATGGTTCTAGATTCACGAGGGGGTTGAAGCCAGACTGCCCAGCCCTGTACTCTGTGATCAGCCTGTGCCCCATAGCAGCAGCTCTGTAAATAACTTGAAGGGGCTGGAAGCAGGGAGCAAAGAAATAAGGAAAGATGGGGATTTTCCCTCAGCACCTCGAAGAATCACAATGTCCCAGGAAAGTTCGGGAACAGCAGCTGTGGCAATGAAGCCTACAAGCGGTGTAGCCCCAGTCTATCATCTCAGACAAGGCTGGTGGCTGTGGATCTTGCCCCATTTTCTGAGCACCAAAAGCAACTCTAGGCATCTAGCCTGGAAGGTCAGAGGTCATCCTTTCCGAGTGTAGTAGCATCCTTCATCACTAGTGAGAATGCCTGGAACTAACCCAAATGCAATTATGAAGCCAGGGAGCTGCTCAGGGTCATCTCGGTAGGATATTTACTCTCTAAGCAGAATAGCAACTCCAACTAGAACTATCTCATCTTGAAAGTCAAGAAGGAGAGTAGGGCCTCTGCAACAGAAGAACAAGAAGGCCTTTATGGCTTTGTTATTCTCTTTCTCCTCTGATAAAGAGAAGAAAGTAACTCATTGTATTTTCTTATTTATATAAATGGGAGCATAAATCTCAGTTTTGTTTCTGGGAGGTAGGCGTTAACAGTATTATAATTATTTTGCCATTAGTCGATCTTGGTCTGTAGCTCTTAGAATCTTTTGGGTAACAATAATGGAGCATTATCTTTCATCTGATACAGTGAAGGATAATTTATGGAAGATGAACTTTCTATTAATTGACATCAGCAATCATTTGGCATCTCAATTTTACTTTTATCCAGAGAAATATTGAAAATATTCATTCAGAATCACCAGGAAAGAAGATTTATACTATAAATGGTATAGTTTGCCACCCAGCAACAATACCCTGAACCATTTCTGTAAAGTGCTGTTGATAAACAAGGAGGAAAAAAAAAAGAAGAAGGAGGATGAATTAAAATGGAAAGAGAGAAGAGAAAAGGGAAGTAAAGGAGAATGAAGGGAGGAGAAAGAAATAGACTCCCAGTTTGTGTCAAATATTCTGAAAACAAGAAAGAGGAAGGCTGTAGAGCAGAAGTGCATTGTCCAGGTTCAAACATCAAATATCCTGTCCCACTTGTTAGCTCTGTGACATTGGGTATTATCTAAGTCCCCTAAACTTCTGTCTCTTTATCTGTACAGTGGGAGTAATGGTTCCTACTTCAGAGGGCTATAATGATAATTAAAAGACCCAAAGGTTATAAAGCACTTTCCAGAGTATACAGCAATAATACCCAGAAAAGCATAAGAGCTATTATTGTAATAAATAAATAGATTAAATAATTCATCTCCACTCTATCTAAAGGATATCCATTACATCTGACGGAATCTGTAAGATTTTTCCTTGAAGGTATTTACTCTCCTTCCTAATCACTTGGAGTCCCTCTTTCTGCCCACAGCTCTCAGAAAGCTTATTGTCCTCTTCCTTCCCAAGATCCTCTTTGACCTGATTCCATGTGAACTGTTTTCCCCTTCCCACCTCTCCTACACCAGAGCTCGCACATGAGGGGCACGAAGCAGCAAGTGACCCCTCTGCCCACGGCTTTATGCTCTCGGGTTAACACTGCTGCTCTCCTAGCTCTTCTGAGGTCCAGAAGCCAGGCTGGCCAGCGAGTCAGGGGCCAAGTCAGAATCACAGGCTCAGCTGCTGTGACAGCCCCTCCCTATGGGTCATTCAGCAGTCACAAGACAACAGCCCGTGCCTTTAGGGAAAAGGAGGCTGTCCTGAACTGGGCTCTTCCTCCTCATCCAGCATTTCAGGGCCCTTGCTTAACAATTTTTCCTCAGGCTGAGAAAAGCTGTGCTATATTTGGTAGAAATGTGCTCCTTGGAGGTCTCCTCCCAGTGAAGATCAGAAACAGTGTGAAGGGCACTTTTGACTCCATCTGTACAAAAACAAAGTATATAAACAAAACATGTATACCTTCCATATTCTGAAACTTTTTTAACTCCCCCCTGAAAAAAGAAAAGAAACAGACTATGAGCCTATTGAATTGTAATATTTTAGAGCTGATTAGGGCTTAAAAGGTATTCTATTTTTTTTTTTGTTATGTTTTGTTTGAGACAGAGTCTCACTATCATCCTTGGTAGAGCACCATGGTGTCACAGCTCACATCAACCTCTAACTCATGGACTTAATCGATTCTCTTGCCTCAGCCTCCCAAGTAGCTGGGACTATAGGCACCCTCCCTGCTATTTTTTTTGTTATAGTTGTCATTGTTGTTTAGCAGACCCAGGCCAGGTTCAAACCTGCCAGCCCTGGTGTATGTGGCCAGCACCCTAACCACTTAGCTACGGGCACTGAGCCTTAAAAGGTATTCTAACGCAACACTCTTATTTCATGAAAGAGGAAACTGGGGGCCAGAGAGGCTAATGGCTTGTCTGAGGTCACACAGCCAGGTGGGATCTGATAGCTGGTCCTTTCTATTAGATCCATTATGTCATACTTGCCCCTTTAAGTAATACAATCAAAACACCTGTCGTATTGCAGGAACTATTGACAAAAGGGGGGGAAGCACTCGCCTCCATTGAGATCTGTATACATTGCAATAAGCAAATGCCTTACGTTTAACTTGACTATCTAGAAATTGAATCTACATAACTAGGAACACATTCAAAATTACGATAAGATTAATGCAAACCAAAAAGTTTGACTTTTGTCTATAAAGTTTACTCATAGGATCCTAAATGGGGATAAAGAAAAATCCAAGATGTTCAATTCTTACCCATCAGGACGGGGAGGGTGTTTACCCTGACAGTATATGACAAGTAAAATTTTCAATTCTTGAAGTTTCCTGCAAATAAGAAAAGAATTAGCCCTGTTGTGAGTTTGCCCTGAGGACAACCCCTGTGAGCTGGAACTCCAGCAGGGACTAAATCCAGTGCCATGGGGCTCTGTGGTCAATGTTATCAAGACTGAGCACAGATTCGGAGGCCACTGCATTTATCCATACTTTGGTTAAATATAAAGGTTATAGTAAAACGGAAGAACATATCATGTCACATCTGGTCAAATCCATGTAAACTCTAACCTACTCAACGTACAGCTTCTAAACTGTGAAGTGAATGTGAACCATAAACATTAGTTAATGTATTAGTCCTCAATTTCTCTACTGATTAAGTTATAGAACAGAGTCCCTGTGAGACTTGAGTGGGAAATCTTTAATTCATTCCCCAGATATGTAATACCATTTGATGTAATTTAGAGTAAAGAAACACATAAAAGAAGGCTACCCAATAAAAGCCACCAAAAAAAAGGGAAAGGAGAGAGGTGATTTTATCAGAAGCTTGGGTTGAGGCAGGTGCCACAACTAAGCATTGAATTTACTCTGGGCTTCCTGACCTCAAATAATAGTGATAAAACTCAGCTACTTTATTTTACATAGTCACTACTGATAGGAAGAACTTTGATCGTCTCATTTAATTCCCTTTGGTTCATATATTTTGAACTAAAGAGATTCATAAATGTAAAGAATTTTCTGAGTTGCATGGTTGTAAGCCAAAACTGTCTAAACTAATGTGATAAAACTACATTATGGACAAATTGAAGGTGCATAATCACTATCCACAACTATTAGGAATGGAGTTCAGAATCATTCAGGATTTGAGAATGTCCTCAGTCCTACAGAGCCTCTGACATATGTCACCTGTTATGCATCATCCTGACAGAGTGGGGGCAGCACCCTGTCACCAGACATAGGACTGCTTCTAAGATGAAATGTATGAGGGTCACACCCACCGGCATATGTGGAGGATATAAATACCCTCACATCAGTTTGCAACAGATTTTGCACCATCAGAGTTTGTCACAGATTTATTAAAAAAAACTTTGTTTTTAGAGCTTTTTGGATTTGGAAACAGTGATTAAAGAAATTGTGCACATGTATTCTCTCTCTATCTATGTATGTATGTCTCTCTCTCTCTTTCGTGTGCACACGTACACACAACAATGACACAGTTTCGCCAGCCATTCCTCTTAATAGCTGAATATCTGTTTGAACTAGAACAAATCATACTAATCTGGGGCGTTTTTGTACCTACAAAATTTTGGAATTAGCCAAAAGATAAACTGTGACTGAATGTTGTAAACACTCTTTGAAGCTCTCTCTGTGAATGAGCATAGCCAAGAGGTTAGGAGCTCTGAGCACCTTCACAGCTCTGCTGTTGACTTTCTATGTGACCCCCAGAAAAGCGACTTTACTTCCCTGGTCCTCAGATTTCTCTTCCGTAAAATGAGGCGATTGGAGGTGATGGCCTCTAAGGCCTTGTTCAGGTCCACAAGCCGTGCTTCTCAAGTTTTTTCATTTTGCTCATGTCAACAGATTTAAGTTTTTTAGATTAAAACCCAATAAGAATGTTTCAAATTATGTCTTGGTCTAATGTGTCTATTTTTACACCGTGTTAATCATCCTCGAGTCATTGAATTGCAAGAGTTTCAGGCCAATCATTTCCTTCACCATTTCTAAATACCACGCGTTGTTTTACACACAAGCAACACCAACAACTAAGCGTGATGGTAAAAACGGAACACCCCAGCTCCCGTTAGCTAGACTTTGAAAACCTCTTTGTATTTTTTTACATGCCTTCATGCCCTAAAAATAAGAACAGAAAGTGCCACAAGATTATTTCTCAACTCTGGAAATATTTGTGACTAATTTTGCCAAAGTATTAGTCAGAAATGCTAATTGGAAACTCCAGATGGCAGCATCACAGTTACCTTTGCTAATTTTCCTCTTTGAAATCTTGCCCTCCTAAGAAAACACATTGAAAAGAAATCTCTTTGAAACATTATCTTGGGCATGGAAATTAGCTTCCCAAGGGTTTGAAAGAACTAACTCATACTTATAGCCTTTTATATACCAAGTGATTTTGTAAAGTCACTGGTTGAATTTATAGAAAATAAATTTTAGAATAAGCCAATGGTAGGATATAATAAGTCGAATTTCTATAAAAAATACTAGTTTTGAATCTTACTAAACTTCTGGAACTCAAGCAAACAATTATTGCATTTTTCAATGTTCTGGAGACAGTCCAAGTTCAAAGTTTCCAATGACCTTGAATGGGCCTTTGTGTTTATGTCAGCTGTTTGGATATGAAGAATATAATAAGAATCTAGGTCAATATTGCCTGCGTGAATAAAATAATATTTTTAAATTGTTGTCACGTGTATTTCTCTATGACATATTTTTGCTAATGTATGCCATGTCTCTTATCTGCAAAATAGGTCCCTAATATCAACCCATATGGCCAATATGTCTCAATAACTTGCCCATCATCTGCCCTTTAAACTAGTAATTTATGTCACTAGAATTATCTAGTTAATTGATTAAAATGCTAAAGAGCCTATGTAATGTTATTTATCTAGGGCCAGGCCCTCAAATCCCAGCTTGATTTTCTATCTTCTCATAATTACACTCCCTTCTCTACTCTTATTGCTTCCATAAGTTTAGAATGAAAGTTGGGAGGAAAATGTGAGAATTAAAACAGTTTATCTTTTTACCCCTTTTCAACTCTCCTCCCAAGCTCTTCCCTACACTCTTCTCGTGCAGTTCTTGAAGAGTGGCCTAAAGTTAGTGTGTCAGTGTTTCTGACTAGAAACACAATTCAGTACGTACCCACAGACACATTACTGTGGGGCTCTGTTTGTAGTTTATCTTGTCCTTCCCACCTTAGTTAAAGAACCGTGTGTTCTAATATATGTAAGAACTGTCTTTTTATGGTTCTTTTTATACTTTAGAACATTGCAACACATTTCCTAATCCAGGAAGCTTTTCTACTCTTTTTAAATAATGGTTGCTATTTCTACACATTTCCCTACTTTTTTGAATGATAGCTCCACTTAATTGATTTACATGAAAGTTCAGCGAGCTAAGTTTTTGTATACTTGTGTGCCTTTTTCCCTAAGAACATACCTTGAAAGTACAAAAAAAAAACTGGGTATATTTATGGTCACTATAAGAGTTCAGAGTTTTAAAGGGAGGATGGAAAGAGGAAACCTCTGTTCACTCAGCTCCGCTCTGGGCCTAACATACCCCCCACACAGCCACCTCGCAACACTCATCAATGAAGCCTACTGGTCTACTGCCGGTGGGAGGAAAAGAAAATGAGGGAATGGTGGGTATGGAGAGACAGAAAGTGGGCTAGAACATAGAAGGAGACAGACGGGGGAAGTTGGGGTGATAAGCAAGTGTATCCTCGCACTCTGATACTAACTGAAAAGTCACACACAGACTTCAGTGCTGACCTAAGAACAGAAGCGTTTTTTCAGCACTTATACTCCCTACACAACAAGCTCCTTTCCCTCCCCTCCAGAATTAAACAGCCAATTTCTTCATATAAATTTTCCTATGAAAAGAACCAAATAAACAACTATGAATAAGATCTAACTTGGACTGTTTGTTTTTATGAGTTAATATAATAGCTCTGATCACGCTTAACTTGCCATTGTACATTTTGATAGAAGAAATTGTTATGTTGCTAATAATGTATAGTCTTTCTAGTATACAAATAATAATAATGATTAATGAGAATATCTACCCCCTGTGGTGTGCTTCTCTGTTCCGTGCACCTTCATGTATTCTAAACAATTTACACATGTTAAATTAATTTAGCAGCTCTATCAGATCTGTGCAATGGGTACAGACCTGTTACACAGGCAGAAACAGCGGCACTGAAAGGTTAAATGAAAACGAGGTTACCCAGCTCATAAATGGCAGGCCCAAGGTCACACACATGCAAGAGAAATTTTTACTTGTGCAACTGAAGAAATGAGCAACAAAACATCTTGAATAAAAATTGGCTTCATATGTAATTAATTATCCTATAGGTTATTAATTTCACTGGAACTTCTGGGAGGAGAAGTTTAGAGTCATCAAAAAGAAAAAGAAACTTAAACTACACAGTAAATGTACAGTCACGGAGCCATGATGTTGTGCCAAAAATTATCCTAAGGGGTAAAATATCATTATTATCATTTCCTTAATTAAAGACAGTATACAAGTTGAATATTCTGACACTCCAGCAAATGAAGCAAAAAATGCATGTGTGAGAGTGAGAATTATATATAAAACTGAAGCTAGAGCATGCTGTCTAATGCTGAAAATATTTATGGGGAACGCACATTACTGCTCACATATCCCTTGTCGGCAGTATATTACAATTACAGCCCATCATGGCTTTCCATTGAGAATGTAAACTACACGTGTTATTTAGCTCTAACCTTACCACCACCTCAGATGTTATGTTTGTAAACTTATACCTCCTGGTTCATTTTATAGGATGCAATTAAACGGATAACTGCAAATGGTTCGGACACAGTAATATATTTTAGCACGGTTGTTTGATTTAAGGCTATTGACATGTTTGTTCAAAAGCCTGAAGACCGAGCGTTATGTTAGACATTAAAAGGGGGGGTACCATAAAATCAGATTGCAGAAAGCACAGTAGTCTACATGCCCATCACAAATGCTGTGGTATTTTGGAGAGCTAAAATAACTCGTATAATGTCTCAGGGTATTAATTCACCCTGCAAAGTCAAACAAAATAACTCTTCACTAAAGTAATTATAACAACATTTAAATAACAATATTGTAATTTAAATATCTAAACAGAAACACTAGAATGAAGGCCTTAATTTTAAAAAATCTAGGGAATTAAGAAAATAATTTAAATGTAACACAAAAGAACAAAATGAATTCCATAGCACTAACATACTATTACAGGCCTTACCCTTCCTCCCTTCCGAAATACGTTTTTGTATCCAGCAATTTGAGAATATGTAAAATTTCCACATTAAGGACTCAATCAATGTTTGCTAAACTTTCTATTCAAGATTCTGTTACTAAGCTCCTGTCTTGTTTTCCATTCCCCTTTCTTTCTCCTGTTCAGCTCCCTGAATCTAGATACACACTGATTGATTATTTAAGTCTAGATCTTTCTGGTACCTGATTAAATGTGCTCTGAGCCAAAATATGATTAGAGGCCCAAATATAAGTTCCTGGTACTCACAATGATGGACAACCAGGCCTGACTCTGCCAGGAGCCAGAATTTTGTACACTTGAGGATGAGACCTACCCTGTCCCCATTTGTATTGCACAACCCAGAAATCTTGTCATTGTCTTAAATTTTCTTGCTTTTATATGAAATATTTCAAGTATACACAAAATTCAAGAGCATGGTTTTTTCCAAATATACTCAATCCCTGGCTTAACAAAATGTTAACATTGTGCCGTACTGAAATAAAACATTGCAGATGTACCTAAAGCCTTCTTCATTTTCCTCCTGATCTCATTCCTGTTCCTCCATCCTAAAAGGTAACCATTTTCCTATTGACCTTAGCATGATTCCACATTTTAATCTTTGCTGAACATTACAGAATCACTCATAGCACAATATGCATAAATGATAACACATATTTCTTCAGCTTGTTTTTTCACTTGATGCAATGCTTTTAAGATCTATGTGACATTCTAGATCTAGTTCATTCATTTGAACTTCTACATAAAATTCCATTACATGTATATGAATTTTAACATATTTCTAACTCAGTGTCCTATTAATGAACATTAGGTTTTGTTGTGTTATATTTGGGGGGGAGTTGAATCCCCCACCCAAGTCCCTTTTACCCAGGCAGTGCAGCCACCAACAGCAGCCAACTAACAACTTTATCCAGACATCCCCTTAGATGACAGGAACTGCTCTGCCCTGGTGGTGACACCTCCTCACCCCACATAGGGGTGCAACCTACTGTGAATGACTGATTTATATAGAATACAAAAAGATTTGTGGCTTCAAGGGGAGAAGCCCCCAATGAGATTTGTATCCCAAAGCCCTTCATGGATCTGTCCAAAGCAAGACTTCTCCACCTCAGTCCTTGAGTAGTATTTTTCCATCCTGATCCACTTCCTTCAGCAGGATCCTTATAGGTTTCTCTTGAAAAGTATGTCATTACTAAGGAGTATATAGCAGAACTAACGTCTCTGACTCTGCTCCTAAGGAGGTCAACCTAAGACAAAATTCTGTGACTGTCCTGATGCATCTCCCCATGCAGATTTGACAGGGAGTGGCTTGCATATATATTCCACAATTTCTGCCCGGGAGGATAGACTTTCCTTTGACTCTGTCCGATGTTGTCAAATTGCTTTAGAAAGTAGTACTGATTCATGTGACTATTCCTATTGTGTCAGAATTACAATTTCCCAACAATATGCCCATTGCTCATTGTCAGGCGTTTTAAACTTTGCTAACAAGTTGAGAGTGAAATTATTCATTTATCTCATTTTTCATTCCAGATTGTTTCCTTTTGGTTTTATTATTTTAAATCTATTAAAATTAAAATGTAAAATAAGCATAAAATAGATTAAAATTAAATTAAAATAAATAAATGCAAATGTTTAATAAATATACAAATAAGGAAATATGTTTTGTTATTTAAAATATGACACTTACCATGAGCTTATAAATGTTCTGAATACTCTACTAATATTAATTTACTTAATCCTCATAAAAAGTCCATGAGATAAATACTATTATGATCACTCTCATTTTACAGACCAGGAAACTGGTCACAAAGAAATAAGCAGCCAGATCAAGGTCACACAGATAGTGAATAGCAAAGCTTGTATTTAAACCAAGGCCATCCAACTAAAAAAATCCATGGCTTGTGTTTAATCACTATACTAGTGCCATGTATTAACTACATTTTTTAGCACTTCTTTTAATATTGGTCTGTGCCTAGTAAGTCTTGTGGACTTTTTTTTGAAAGAATTTATTTATTCACTGACTTTATTACTGATAGAACAGCAAGGACTGTCTCTACTGGGGTAGACTTAGGGGGCTGAACACGCATGGAAGGAGACCCCAGCCCACTTGTGGCCAGCAGGGAAGCTTCAGGAAGCCCTAAATATACTCACAAATGTCTTTATAAGGAGGAAGATGTAGAGAGATTTGAGATGAGATCACACCTAGGAGATGAGACAATGGAAGAAAAAGATTAGAGTGATACAAGGCAGAGTTCATGAGTCAAGGAATATAGGCAATAGCCAGAAGCCAGAAAATTCAAGGAACACATTCTCAAGGAAAAAAAAAAAACAGCCCTTCCAACATCTTGATTTTAACCTTGTTCTACTGACCTCAGGCCTCTAACCTTTCAGAACTATAAGAGAATGCATTCTATTGTTTTAAGTCACTAAATTTGTGATGTTATAATAGTAATAGGAAATTAATACAGTATAATAATCCATCCTTAAACTCAGGGACTTAAAAACCAGGGATTGATTCCCGTGGATCTGTAGGCCAGCTGATCTCCACTTTCAATTGGGTGAGACTCTGCTATTCATGTCTTTCCTCTTCCTCCTGGGACCAGTGAGGCAGCCCAGTGACCTTCTTCCCGTGGCCATGACATCAGCAAGTGAAAACTCACGCTCCAACCTAGGTTTGAAACTGATACATTGTAATTTTCCAGAATCAGGAGGTGAAGAAATATACTCCACATGACTTTGCAGCTCTCACAAAAGGGATGGATAATTGGAAGCTAATAAGGTAGTGTGCCCCAATGTTTTGGTGCCATCATTTATTTTATTTTAATTGACAGGCAATAATTGTACATATTTATGGGGTATCAACAATGGGGAATGGTTAAATCAGGCAAATTAACAAATTCATCCCCTCACATACTTATCATTTTTTGGTGGTGAAAACTTTTAAACTCTACTCTTTTAACAACTTCAATCTGTTGAATGATACTTTAACCTGTTGTAGAATTCTAAATTCAGCATTGTTTTATTTCAGCATTTAAAAATACACTTCACCTAATTTTTCAGTGAGAAAATGGTTCTTGGTCAAATGTCATTTCCTTTAGACTTTAGATTATCTTCTATTTCCCTCTGATAGCTTTTAATATTATCTGTTTGCAGCCAGGCACAGTGACTCACACCTGTAATCCTAGCACTCTGAAAGGCTGAGGCAGGACGATTGCTTGAACTCATGAATTTGAGACGAGCCTGAGCAAAGTGAGTCCCTGTCTTTACTAAAAATAGAAAAATTAGCCAGGCATGGTGGTGCACACCTGTAATCTCAGCTACTCAGATGGCTGGACAGGAGGATCGCTTGAACCCAAGAGTTTGAGGTTGCTGTGAGCTATAATGCTTAGCACATTAGCCTGGGGTAATGGAGTAAGACTCTGTCTCAAAAAAAAAAAAAAAAAGTTTGTTGAGTTTTCATTTCACTTAGTACATTGTGCTTTATAACTATGCTTTTTTCCTCATACTCTATTTTGTATGATTTTTTATTTTTTGTTTTTATCTCTTTAAGCTCTTTAAATGCACCTATTATGTTTCAGATTATTCTATAATCTCTAGTTCTTGGGGTACAGATTCTCCTGTTTGCTGCAGCTGCGCTGTCTCCCAGGGTGTTTTGTTTTCTAATTTTTTTTTAATTCCACTGTGCTCTGTGTTGCAGGACCTTTCAAACCTGTTCCACTCTTGTTTCTTCCAGAGGCCTGGAAAGTTCACAAGTTCCAGTGCAGGATTAGTGTTAATTTCTCCACTTGGGAGTCCCGCACCCCAGCAGTGGTGCAAACTCAGAACACGCACCTGCTTGGTGCTGACTTAGGTTTCCAGTTCCTGCAGATTTCTTTATTCCGCCTCCCCCAGGCCTGCCCCTGAGGGTAGAGTTTTTTGCAGTCCTATTTCACATAAGGCCCCCATTCACAGGGCAGGCTCTGTGCCGGTATCTAACTCATACGGGTCTGGGACCTTCCCTCCCTTCTCCCACCTGGACTCTAGGCCCAGCCCTCAAATCTTAGTCTGATTAGGAAAACTCTGTGAGCGTCCACAGCTTCACCTCCACTTGCAGATCTGGCTTTATATTCTCTCTTCGTCTCTGATATTAGG
Source organism: Otolemur garnettii (assembly GCF_000181295.1). NCBI lineage: Eukaryota > Metazoa > Chordata > Mammalia > Primates > Galagidae > Otolemur > Otolemur garnettii. Next base: position 11,400,544 of record NW_003852432.1, on the reverse strand, counting down.
AATTTTTACTTGCCTTTTTTCAAGCTTGGCTACTTGCTTTTAAAAAGGAATATATATTTTCCAGTGTCTATATTGGAGCAAGAGATTCTTCTATCATCATCTTCTTTCACCATGAGACAGGGAATCTCTGCCTTGATTTTCCACTGCTCAGTTTGTGTATTCTTCAGTCCTCCTGTTGAGTTTCCCAGCCTCACTTTAGGATGGGGACCCTACTCTAAATCCAGCTGGTACCCGCAGGCCCTCATGTCTCCTTCAAATCTCCTTTCCCAGGTTGAATCTTCCTGAGACAAACACCACTACACAAAGGTCTTCCAAAGTCAAACAACCACTGTCCACCTGGTTCTATTCCTTGGTTATGGTCCCCCGACCATATTGGAACTCCCATTTCCAAAGTCAAGCCAGAGGTTGTAACAGTGTTGGGATGGGAAACAGACAATCCTCACTCACAGCCCATCTCTGTATCAAGCTTATTTCCTCCTGTCTACTTCTCAACCTGTCGTACACCCTGTCAAGGGAATCACTGCTGGTGGATGGTCTGGGCCTCAGCAGTCTACCTTCTAAGCTCACTGAAAACTCCTCAAGAATATGGTAAAATCTTATTTTGACTAACTAGAGCCCCCAATTAAAACTTTTCAACCCTAAATCATTCTTAGAACTCTATTTTGAGGGCAAGGAAAAAGAAGCACATCTTGAAGAAGAAAGTTCAAATCAAGGATTTATTCAAATAATCGATTCTTGGGTTATGTGCTGAAGTCACTCACATTCATCCCAATCTCTGAGTGTAAAAGGATTATTGACATTCAGGAAGATCAATCTCAGACTCTGGAAATCCTCATTGGCCAAAGAAAGATTAATGGGCTTTTTGCCTTTGCTGTGACAGTAAAGACTATGAATACATTTTAAAAATATTTTCAGGAAGAATGGAAAATGAAATATTTATTAAGTTAAAGAAAAACAGTTAAATAAAATCACATATTACTCAAATATTGCCATGAATTGAGACATTTCTGTGCAATGTCTGTATTAAGGGCAGTATCATTTAATGAAGCTTTTCAGCTTCCTGAAATTGTTTCCCATAGATGTTTCAAACTAGATTATAAATTTAATTCACCTTTTGAAAACTAGCAATAAATATTGCCTTTTGACATGGTAAAAAAAAATCAATAATGTAATTTTAAAGTTGACTTTTTAAGAATATTGTGACCCATATCAAGATAGGTACTATTAAAAAATCTTTGAGAATTTTAAAAAAGAAAGAATATGAATGAATACTCATAATGTTATTTTTTTTAAAAGAAAAAGCCCCTATATAACTTTGAAATAAATAAGTCCTCTATTTATTGGTATTCTCTACCCTACATAGTATGCGCTACCATGTTTTCTATTTAATTGATAATTTTTGAAAATTATCCCCCCCAAATTTTAGCAACATTTCCTGGAGGAAAAAAAATTCCATAATTAAAACTGGAGTATCAGCCGGGTGTAAGAGCTTATACGTGTAGTCCTAGCACTCTGGGAGGCCAAGGCAGGAGGGTCATTTGACCTTAGGAATCAAGATCAGCCAGCCTGAACAAGAGCCTGTCTCTGCTAAAAATAGAAAAACTAGCTGGGGACAGTGCTACATTCCTGTATTCCCAGCTATTTAGAAGGCTGAGGCAGGAACATTGCTAAAGCCCAGGAGTTTGAAGTTGCTGTGAACTAGGCTGCCATCATGGCACTCTAGCCTGGGCAAAGAATGAGACTCTGTGTCAAACAAAAAAAAACAAACCCTAAATATGTATTAAATAGAGATTATATGTTAATATAAATCTCTCTATATTTCTTACAACTGATTTATATAACATTAAATATTTATATGTGCAGTTTAAGGCAGCTGGAGACATAATTTAATTCATGACATAACCATGAAACAAGCTCTATGCTAAAACGAGGTCTGTATTACTCTTAATGATATGGAGAACATTCTCTTGGTATAGATAATTAAGGAGGCACTTGTTATAATACGCCTAACTTTATAAAAATTCAGCTGTCTAACTCTTCTAATTTCTTATCTCTCTGGATTGGAAAATACCTAATATAGTTCATTCTTATTCTATGCTGAATGAAGTATAATGCATTTGTAAACACGGACGTTACAGGACCAGTAAGAGGGCTCCATAGTCTGAGACAGTCTATGCTTTTAACTGGGACTTTCTTATACTAAACTTTGGATTTGCTCAGGAAATTCTCTAGCATAGATTTGGCCTTCCCCTCTAGGGAGGTTACTTCTGGTAGCTTCCATTAATTACAGTGCCTATTTGCAGAAATGGTGCCGCAGACTTTTTAGGCTACTGGTAGCCAAGACTTCACGATTTTTCCCCTAAAGTGAGCATGTAGCTCCCTCCCGCATTCTTTGTCATTCTAACAAATGTTTCCACCGTATAAAAAAACATTACTTCAGCTGGACTTTGCATTTCACAATGTGATTTTCAATGCAATTGCTTTTTAAGAGGCTCTCTTCTTTTTTCTTTTCTAAATGCAATCAATATTTGAACAGATGGTATTAAATAATTTTAAACCATTTCACTGATATTGCCTCATTTTTACTTTTTAATGTTTTCTGAACCTCCGAATCAAGGCACATTAATATTAGAGTGTTAATAAAAGGGTGGGTATCTCAAAAAGATAACTCCGTGGAGGTTCTCTTGTCATTTGTGGGTGGACAGCCTGCAAAAATAATAAAGGCATTTTAAAAAGTGACCCAGCTCTGCTTTGGAACCAGGCAGAAATGGCTTCAAATCTATACTTACTAACTCTGCAAATTGTTTAACACTCTGAGCCTCACTTTCCTCATCTAGTAAAGGGGAGCAATAATTATTAGCTCTTGGAATTAAAGGAAGCAAGATAAGAAAAGCAGAACTATCATTAGTTCATTTATCTACTAAAATATAAGGATGTCCAAACTTTTCACATGATGTATTCTATATGATCCACTTATCATTTAAAACAGTAAAACACTTCCCATTTATTCTGGTGAGTTACTTCCTAGCAACAGGAACTGTCAGGAGCAGATGGAGACTGTTTATAACATAAACGAAGAAGAAAGCATATCTTTATCAGTCTTACCTTAAATTAGTTTGGCAAAGTTAACAAAGTGCAGAGCAATTGATCAAGTTCATATTGTGTCCCTCAAAGAGGTTTCTACACCTCCAAAGAGCACACTGGAAATAAAATCCCAAAGTCTTCAAAGAAGAGGCAAGAACCTAGACTGCCACTCTGTACTGCCATCTCTTTGACAAGAACCTACTCTAAGTCATTGAGATTTCTCCAGAAGATAAAAAAGTTATTTTTCTTTAAAATTCTCATTTTGCCTACTACAAGATCTTTCTGGCCTTCCAAGTCTTCCTAAGTCCCTTGGCTCCTGGGCCAGTAATTCCCTGGAAATCTAGAGAAACCCAGGAAGTATATGTAAAAGATTTTTTAAGAATATTGTGACCTACATCAAGGTAGGAACTATTAAAAAAATAAGAGATTTTTGTCTCCATTCTCAGTGTCCTAGCCTATGCTTTTGCTGCTGCCCTCTCTTACCCAGGGGCACCAGTTCAGCTGGTGGTTTTGTGTACTTCTGACTTCTAATCCCTGCCTGCCTTCTCCACACTTCCTAGACCTTGGTTGCTGGTCTCATACCAGACCATCTGGTAGGTTCTCACTCAAGCTTCTGATACCTTTATTCCAGTCAATCTTTTAAACTTCCCTCTCAGTCTTGCCCTAACTAACCCAACCCTGCCTTCCTAGCCCTGCTGTGCTAGTCTACTGTAATTCTCAGATCCAATGTGATAACCTGACTCTTCTTCTTCTCCTCCCTCCATAACAAAACACAATAAAAATACTGCCCTAGAGCTTCCCGCCTTCTTGGATTTCTTCCACACATTTCAATTGTCAGCAATACTTTTCAAACACTCATCACTAATCAAAGTTTTTAGAAAACTTAGTTATATTAATCATCCAAGAAAAAATTCCATCTCTATAGCCTCCCAGTCTTCATAAGACAGTCCTTGAAATAATTTTATGGCCCAGTGGATCAGAGAATGTACAAAAGTCCTTTCTTAGTTTCTTATGGGAGAATGATGTAAGCCTCCATAGATTTTTCACTTGTACACATGATTAAGAGTCAGTTTCTAAATCCCACTCTGACAGCCAGGTTTGCCAGAAAGCAGAGATGGGGGCAAAAACTTACAGTTACCACTTTATTACCGAGTGCAATTCAGCAAAGCAGGACACTTACAGCAAGAAAATTAGTGAAACCGGCTTCAGTTTTCTGTCTGTTGTTGGTCCCATAATAACCTCGACCATAATTGATATGAATCATCTCATCTTCCCTCCTCCAGCATCAATTCTAGACTGCCTCACATTTGGCTAGCAGTCTGGCTGATGTGGTTTTCTTGCCTTGTGAGAACCTTTATCTCTGAAGGTTCTAAGCTCTTACATTGCCTTGCTCTTGTTGACCCATGATTGCCACAATTGTTCATTTGCCATCATCACTGGCATGAAAGTACCAAGAAATTCCCTAGCAAATTCCCTATTTCTAAATATACTCCTCCCAGCCCATATCTTGTAGCAGCACTCGGAAATGTTCATGGTAATCAGAGTTGATTATCTTCATCAACATAGAAACTCCTTTCTTTGTGTGAAGTGATCAGGTAGTAGTCACCTGTTTCAAGTTTGGCTAAACCTCTACTGGATCATCTGATGGAAAGAGTTTCCTTAGGAGCCAGGACTTGTAACCTGTCAGAACCTAAGCATATGGGTTTGGAAAGCATAAATTTTGTGTGTTTCTGGAAGTGATGGTGATCCCTGCCTCTGTGTATTCTAGCTGTTGGGGACATGCACCATACATCAACCATTGCTTTGGCATATACACCACAACTGGAGGGCAGTGCCATACACTTTGCAATGTTTTCCAAGTTTAGCCTCTTAGCTGAGCTTTTAATAGGCTATTCTGCTGTCCTACTGGGCTAGCTATTTCTAGGTAATAGTGTACATGGTCATATTGGTAAAACCTATTGTCATATGCCCATTACAGCAACTCCTTTGCCATAAAATGAGACCATATGTGGTAGGTAAAGTTGTAATGGGATTTTGTATGAGTTGCCTAGGGTTACCCTAACAAAGTACCACAAATCAGGTGACATAATAACAGAAATTTATTATCTCAAAATTCTGGAGGCTCTAAGTCTGAAATGAAGCTGT
>NW_003852432.1:11359199-11394872 GCF_000181295.1 Otolemur garnettii | reverse complement strand
ATCCCTCCCCTTCACTATATTTGTGCTTTACCATTCATATGGGTGTGCAATTTTTCATACATTGGTTTCAATTAGTATTGAGTACATTGGATTTTTTTTTTTTTACATTCATAAGATACTTTACTAAGAAGAATGTGTTTCAAATCCATCCAGGTAAATATAGAAGTAAAGTCTTCATCTTTTCTTATGGCTGAATAGCATTCCATGGTATACATATACCACCATTTGCTAATCCATTCATGGGTTGATGGGCATTTGGGTTGCTTCAAAGACTTGGCAGTTATGGATTGAGCTATAATAAACACTCTGGTGCAACTGTTTTTGTGGTAAAAGATTTCTTTTTTTCTGGGTAGATACCTAATAATGGGATTATGGAATCAAATGGAAAGTCAACTTTTACTTCTTCGAGAACTCTCCATACTTCTTTCCATAAAGGTTGTATTAGTTTGTAATCCCACTAGCAATGTAGAAGCATTCCCTTCTTTCCACAACCATGCCAGCATCTACAAATTTGGGACTTTGTGATGTGGGCTAATCTTATTGGAATTAGGTGTTATCTCAGAGTGGTTTTGATTTGCATTTCTCTGATGCTTAAAGACAATGAGCATTTTTTCATGTTTGTTGGCCATTTGTCTGTCATCTTCAGAGAAGTTTCTGTTCACATCTCTTGCCCCACTTTGAAATGGGGTTGTTTGCTCTTTTCTTGTTGATTAATTTGAGTTCTCTGTAGATTCTAGTTATCAGACCTTTGTCAGATTCATAACATGCAAAAATCTCATCCCATTCCCAAGTCTATCTGTTTACTTTGGTTGTGCTACCATTAACTGTGCAAAAGTTTTTTAGCTTAATCGTGTCCCAGTTATTTATTTTTGGTGTTGCTGCAATTGCTGGGGTGTCTTCCTCACAAAATCTTTACCTAGGCCAATATTTTCAAGTATTTTCCCCATACTCTCTTCCAGAATTTTTATTGTTTCCTATCTAAAATTTAAATCTTTCAACCAGGGAGAATGTTCCTATATAATTTTATCTTAACTAATTATACCTACAACCCTATTTCCAAATGAGGTAAGATTATGAGGTGCAAAGGGTTAGAACTTCAACTTATTTTTAGGGGGACACAATTCAACTCATAACAGATATCATGCCACTAGATTATGCACCCTTAATATAAGATCCTAGGCCTTATTTTCAGTATATTCTGTAGTAACTATATGTCCTACCCTATATTCTCCAGAAAGAAGAACTTTAAGCAAAATCTTGTTTGCTGCTCCTTTATTGGAGAATAAAGCCCAGGGAAACGGAAGTGAAAAAATACATAAACAAAGCAGGGATACCAGGAAAGTCAACATAAGGGCATGTTATCAACCTGGCCACCACGTGGCATCAGGTGCAACCGATTATTCAGTTTCTTTAAATCTTCCTCCAAGAATCTGTATGAATGATTGTAGCTCAGGTCAGTAAGTCCTTTGGGGTTGGAGGAATAGAATATTTTAGTTACTGATTTACATTTCACATTAGTCAAAGGTTTACCCCATCACTGCCAGCTCCTGCTTGTTTCTAGGTTCCATACTGTGGGCACCAAATGGATCTCATAGTATCTCTTTTCTCACAATCAGCAAGTCTCGGGGCATAAGTGAGTAGTGCAGGGTACAAGCAAAAGGAGGGTTGCTGTCAAGTTGTGCTCCCTGGAAATCAGTTGGAGCTCTCACCAATGTTGTCACTGTAGTGGTGGCTAGAGTGAAACAAGTGACCAAAGACTCTTGGAGACAATAACCTCAAAGGGACCCAAAATGGCACAAAAGTATCTGGTACTTCTAGTAAATTAGTGTCTTAGTCCCTTTGTGTTGGTGTAAGGGAGCAGATAAGGCTGAGTAATTTATAAAGAAAAGACGTTTATTTGAGTAACATGTCTGCAGGCTGTACAAGAAGGTTGATATCAGCACTTGCTTCTGGTGAGGGTCTTAGAAATCTTCCACACATGGCAGAAGGGGAAGGGGAGCAGGCACCACATGGAGAGAAAGGAGGGAGGAGCCAAGCTCTTTCAACAACCAGCTCTCATAGGAACCAATATAGTGAGAGGTCAATCATTACCGCCAGAATGGCACCACGCCATTCATGAGAAACCCACTCTCATATCCCAAACCTCCCACCAGTCCCCACTTCCAACAGTGGAGCTCAAATTTCAAAATAAGATTTGAAGGAAACAAAGCATCCAGACTTATAAGTTAGTAAGAGTTGATTTTTTTTTTTAAATGTTCATTCTTAACCTAAAAGTAGCATCTTCATTACATTGTTTTTCCATAGTGGAAAGTGGAAATGAGTAGGGTTGGTAAATCACTATGCCTTTTGCCTTACCTAAGTAGCAGGGAGGTCGAAAACACTGCCTACTAATGCCTTAAATGACCTCTAAGCTGCTTATTTACTTATTAACTTACTTTTGTCTTGACTTTTTAAGAAGATTTTTAAATGGCATATAACAAAAAGCAGACCACTATTATCGACATTTAAAATGGCCCAACCAAATGAGGAAAATATAAACATGCTAATTTTATATTTAACACGATTGCAATGAGAGAGCTAAAAATTTGGCTCTGAGTTATACAGTTCACAAAGTATGGCAGGTTATATAGCTCTTGCTATCAGAGAAGAGGAAGCATGCATTAGGAGAAGCAAAGTTTTTTCTGGCACTGAAATCTAAAAGAACATTCTGCTGTGGAGTTTTATGCAGGGGAAATTGTGTGATGTAATGGACGTTATCCTCAACAACATTTTTACAACAAATGCAGAAGTTGATTTCATTTTATTATGAGGTGGGGAAATGTATTATTTCAACAGCCGGCACTGGAATTCCTTTAAGGGAAGAAAATGACTTTTGCTGGGAATAATACTAGGGGTCGAAGGGTCTGGCGGGCTGTGAATGCTTGAGAAGAGCAGGACAACAGCTCTGCATAACAGAAAGAAAGGAATCTGGGGTGGGGGGTGGCTATGGGGCAGTTTGGAAAGAATGAGTGAGAACAGAGATGGGAAGGAAGATTAGGGAGAACAGAAGCCACTGAGAAGGTAGAAGACTCCATGTTGTGATCCTTCATCCCCTGCCGCCACCCTTGGTCTTCAGCAAACTTTGCTAAACTTATGATTGCTTTGGGTGGCCAGGCACAGTGGCTCATGCCTCTAATCGTAGCACTCTGAGGAGTAAAGGCAGGTGGATCACCTGAGTTCATGAGTTCGAGAGCAGCCTGAGCCACATGGAGACCCCCCTCTCTAAAAACAGCCAGGTATTGTGGTGGGCACCTTTAGTCCCAGCTACTTGGGAGGCTAAGGCAAAAGAATTGCTTGAGCCCAAGAAATTGAGGTTTCTGTGAGCTATGTATGATGTCATGGCACTCTACCCAGGGGGTGGAGGGGGACAAAGTGAGATTCTGTCTCAAAAAAATAAAAAAAATAAAATAAAAAATGATTGCTTTGGGTATTTCAGTGTGGTTATTAAAAGCAAAAAAGTGTTAGTCAAGATGGCAGTGAGGTGAGACAGTTCTGTGAAGAATGCAGAAACCAAGAGGAAGGCAGGAGATTATAAGGTATCTGGTATTCATGAAGAACCAGAGAATGAAAACACATTGCTGATTGAGGGAAGGTCCACAGACTTTCAATACCAGATGGACCATAGTTCAGTAGGACATCCCTTTATAAAAGCCAAGAAGCATGACAGCACCAGCATAACAGCCCACCCCTCCACTGAAAGTACATGAGATACTTGTGAAAAAGGCAGCCGATTGTCACCAAGCACCCATTTCTTCCTTCTTTCTGGTGATAGAACCTTCCCCTTTTTAGCTAGGCACCTGAGGTCCCAACTAGAGGCATTTCCTAACAGCTGGCTGTGGCTTGCTAATAAGCAAGCAATCAACTAGATGCAAGCAGAAAGAATGTGGAGAAGTTCTGAATCACATCCCTATGAGAGAAGATTTGCCCATTGCTTGTGGATCATGACAATACTTGAGCGTAGGTAATGGTCTAGCAATGGTGTAGCAGGAACCCAGATTTCCAGGTGAACTAGGGCTGCCTCACTGCCAACCCATCCACTCACCCTAATTCTCCCTGACCACCTCCCAACTCAGACTCTTACATGAGAGAAAAATAATTATGTTTAAGCCACTGTTATGTGATCTCTTTTAAATCATCCCAATCTATATATCTATACCCATCTATTGATACAACCCTACTACTTGGATATGGCTCCTAAAATTGTGTAGTATAAAATATCACCTAAACTTAGCCAAAGTTGTACTTTGGGGTTATGACAATGGTTCCATCAGTGATCTATTGCAAGTACTTCATTGGTAAACTGCTCCATTTGTATTTATTTTTGGTATAGCCAAGTGAAGTGCTGGTTGTTAGATGAAATGTTGAGCTGAGTGGACCATGTTACCCGTTATAGAGCAGAATTCAATATGCTGCAAATAAGAGGTAAGAAACATATTGTAATGTCTTGCTGGCACAATGAGCCCACAATTACTGAACATGCCAAAACTTTGCCTCATGAATATAGAAGAGAGGGCATTCAGAGCAGTATAGCTCTGTTCTTATAGAAACACAGTGAACAGGAGAATCTGCAGATGCTTTTACAGATCTTGTGAGATATTGTTCATCCCTAGCCATGATTATGTTGTAATTATTGCTGACTTTTTTAGAGCAGTAATTCATTTAGAAATTGAATTTGACTTTAGCAAATCTGAAACCCAAATGTTGTGGCTTAACTAAATACAGGGTAATTTATATCATGTTTTGAGAAATTCTAAATAGACAGTATACGACTGCTATGATGATTCCACAAGGCCCTCAAGAACCCAGCCTTCCACTTTTCCTCTTACGGATCCTTGATGTGTTGCCTTCTTCCTTGAGATCACCTATTAACACAAAACTGTCGCACTATAGATACCATATTAGAAATCTGAATGGTAAATTAAGAATAACAACAAAAAGGCTGAAAGAGTCCTCTTAAAGTGTTTTCCTAGAATTAGTACCTAACGATTTCTGTTCGCAATGAATTTGGCTACAATTCTTCCACATGGAAATTCCTGGATGTAAAAAAATGTAGGTATGTGAAGATTTTTACATGGGCACATTATTGACATAAATAAATTTGGAGATCTCTCAGTAAGAAACAAGAAGAGAGTGAATGCTGTGTAGGAAGCCATCAGTGTGTGGCATACACTGTCCAAAAAACTTCTGCTGCTACACTGGAGATCATGTGTTAGTCTGTTTTTTGTTGCTGTAAAGTAAATACCTGAACCTGTGTAATTTACAAAGGAAAGAGGTTTATTTGGTTTATAGTCCTGCAGGCTGCCCAAAAGCCTGGCACTAGCATGTGCTTCTGATGAATTCAGGGAGCTTCCAATCAAGGCAGAAGGCAAAGGGGAGGGATGTGTGTCACATGGCGAGAGCAGGAGCAAGAAAGGAAGGAGATGGTGTCAGGCTCCTTGAAACAACCAGCTCTTGGTGTGAACTAATAAAGTGAGAACTCACCCATTATCTCTGAGAGGGCACCCAGACATCTCCCACCCAGGCCCCATATCCAACACTGAAGATCAGGTTTCAACATGAGACTCAGAGGAGACAGATATCCCAACTATGTCATATCATGAATCCAAACAGATCAGAATCACTGGAATACACAATTCCAAATATTTCTAAACCACTCCTAAAGCCATTCTGTTACTTCTTTCCTTTATTCCATCACTTTTTCATAGCAAAAAGTGCTGCTCATTTTCTTAACTACTTTTCTTTCTGTTATTTATGTCTTCAATATTAGTTGGAAATTGTTTAATGCTGTAATATAGTATAGATGGCCACAAATTATTGGCATTGTTGTCATAAAGAGGTGAGTTTTCTATCCCTTTTTCTTAGATCTGGGTGGACTCTGCAACTGCTTGACCAGTAGAACATAGGAGAAGTGATGTTGTGCCAGTTTTCAAGTCCAGGCCTTAAGAAACTGGCAACTTCCTCATTCTGTCTTTTTAAATACATTCTCTTAGAAACCAGCCGCCATGTTGGAAGGAAGTTCCAGCAGCATTGTGGGCAGGCCAATAGGGAAACACATCAAAACCACTAGCTTTATAAGCCCTGGTTACCTCTCTCAACTCAGAGATTATGCCAACTTGCCACTCACTGTAATTAAGTCATTTTAGAAACAGGTTGCCCAGATTCAGTTGAGCTGACCTAGTTGATGTCTCATGGAGCAGAAATGATCTGTCCCTTCTGAACAATGCCCAAATTTCAGATTTGTGAGCAAAATAAGTAATTGTTATGGTTTAAAGCCCACGTGTTCAGAGGATTTGTTACACAGCAATAGATAACCAAAGCAATTACTTTCAGTGGAAGAAATGAAAATGCCTTAATAAAATATAAATAAGTGGCTCATGCCTATAATCCCAACACTGTGGGAAGCCAAGGCAGGTGGATTTCTTGGGCTCAGGGGCTCAAGACTAGCCTGAGCAAGAGCAAGGTCCCCTCTTTAAAAAATAGCTGTGGGTTGTGGTAGACACCTATAGTCCCAGCTACTTGAGAGGCTGAGATAAGAGGAGCCCAAGAGTTTGACATTACTGTGAGTTATGACACCAAGGCATTCAACCCAAGGGTGAATGAGTGAAAAAAATATATAAATAGATGAATTGCTAGTGGTCAAAAAATGTGAAAAGTGTAAGTATCATCATAAACATGCCACTTATCTTTATTTAATTCAACAAACTAGAAGTGTATTTGTTATTTAATATTTGACTTTGTACTTTATCTAGCTATGTGCATTGAGCCACTGACATTGTTTGATCTAAAATTGGGGAGGGTGTATTCCCCATTTACATGAAAGCAAAAAATATGTAGGAAGCAAATGAAAACTATATGTGAAGCACATTTGTTACAGTAGTATCTCCTTCCTGAGCTCTGAATAAATTGTGAATGCTTAAGGAATTTAGAACAGAGATAACATTTAGAAACAAAAGTAAGAATACACAGTTAGCTCTATTGAGTTTTGTCATTTCAAGAAACCAATTACTGCCACTAAGCCACTCAGCTGATAAGCATAAGAACAAGTAAGAGTCAGGAAGGGTACAAGGGTCAATCATGATTTTTTACCTATTTAATATATTAAAATTCTATAATTTTAGTTAATTTTATTTTGTTTTGGGGGGGTTTTTTACTTAATTTTATTTTGTATTCTACTACTTTTATAAAGATTTAAGACTTTGGGGGATAAAGTCATTTTAAAGTAGAGCTTTCTAGTGCAGTTGCAGGTATAACAGTAGAAATGTTTCTTTATCCACTTTAGGATAAGGAGTTACACCCCAAATTTAAATGTTCAATGTACCCAGCACAAAAATAAAACTTATAGTTGATTTTCAATTAGACCTGATTTCAGGACTGGGCAATTTTGCATAAGATCTGAAAACTGAATTACTTCCCCCCCCCCACCCCTTAGCTTTCTATAGTAACAGGCATAAGTTAGGGTATCATCAGTGATTTATAACTAAGGCTCAGTATCCCAGGTGGGCCATGCAGGGCTGACACGGCAGCTCTGCTCTGTGAGGTGTCCAGGTCCCCTCTCCTGTTGTCTCATTGCTCCTTCACCTTTAGGATGTTTTCTTCATCCACATATCCAACGTGGCTTGTCACCACATCTACATTCCACACAGCAGCATGAGGGAAGGGTGAAGGAAGGGCACACCCACTTCCCTCTTAAGGATGTGACCTCGGACCTAGAAGTTTCAGAAATCAGTTCTTTTCACATCCAACTGGCCAGAACTTAGATACCACAAGTCACACTCACGTGTAAGAAAGTCAGACAATAACAGACTCTATGCAGGATGGCCATCTGCCAGCAAAAAATTGCTATAAGAGAGAAATGAAGATTAGATATTGGGGAGCCATTAGAATGCTTAGCACAAGTGCACTCACTTGGGAGCAAGAATTAATCTTCCAGCTAATATTTTAGTTTTTATGAGACCCTTGATCTGAATGTTCTGCCTGAATAAGCCCCAGATAAATGCTTTACGTAAACCCTTCTGACCAAAATTTCATAAAGACCTCTGCACTATGAAAAGAGATGAAGCACCTTTAAGCCATCTTTATGCATTAGCTATCAAATACTATAATAAATTAAAGAAACTAGAAATCATTGATTCAAGACATGGCTAATAGATAGGGCACTTTTATATTTTCTAAGCAATAATTTCTACAGTGCTCTACATGTTTGCTTTTTATATAATTTTAACTCATGTAATATCTTGCAGCAGACAATCTCAAGAAGCTTTTATAAACATTAATTAACTGAACTTCACAACACTCTCAAGAACTGAGTATTAATACATTCATTTCCACGGCAGGAAGCCAGATGAATGTTACAATTGGGCAATACGCAGCTTATACTTGGTTTCAGGCTGTGCAAGGACTTTAAACAGGCAGTGCCAGAAATTCAATGTTAATCTGAAAATTGGATAGTAAGCTACATCTTGACTGGCAAATGATTATTATCCTATTTTCAATACAAGCAAAGCCCCATTACTAAAACAAAAAGAAAAAAGAAAGCCTTCATTTTGAAATGCTACTTCCATTTAAAAGTGACTGATGGGTAATCTATCTGTAAATCGGAAGATAATAAAATTGGAAAGATTTTCATCAGATAGACTTTTAACACCAACCTTGAGGCAGTTTGTTTCAAGATTAAATTTGAAAAAGCAGCTGCTGAAAAAAAAAAAGACTTATTCAACTCACGTGTCAGGAGAGGATGCACATATCAGATTTCTTTGAATAAAGGAATCAAAGTATATATGAATATATTTTATGTGTATTTTTGGAACCCAACTTAGAGTTGTTGTGGTGAATAAATAATAAAAATGATGGTAAAACGCGTGATGACTGTGACTGCATTATCCAAAGAGCTAACTTTTGGGTATGACAGGAAACATAACTTGATAATATTTAAAATCTCAAGTTCTTTTGCCCTGCTGTTATTCAGTGGAGAAATCTATCACATACATTTCATGCGTTCATATTCTTTAAATACACGAGGAGATATAACCACGGCCCCTTAAAGAGGCAGATAAATTTATTTCAGTTGCTAAGTGAGAGTTTTACCATTACACTTATTTCTGGTAATCTGATCCATGTCTGAAAAAGACTGAGCGCTAAGCCTCAGTTTAATGGAAGCCAAAAAATAGAAATAAAGGCAAGAGTGTTATTTTCATAGGAATGGACAAGTGTCCAGGATAAGATTTACTGTGACAACCAGCATAAGGACTAATGAAATATGAACCAATGACTTTTAGCCCAGACTTTCATCAGTAATCTTTCCAAAAAGCTCCTTCAATAGACTTTTTAAACCCCTCAGATAAGGACGATCTAAAGTTTAAATATAGGACAATAATCTAAAAGCACTTTTGAAGTTGCTGATTTTTTTTAAATCACAAAAAAACTTAACATAAATTTTTGGAAAATATATCCAAGGACATTTATTCTGGCAAGACTAATAAAGATGAGGGACTGTGCCTTCACCCCACCTGGCTCACCCTTTCTTGTGGACTGACACGCTGAAAACATTAGCGTTTTAAGCCAGCTAACGAATCAAAGCCATTTCGAAGCTAATAGTTTAACCTTCTGGCTTATTTTGTTTGCTTGCAAGGGGTGTTTGGGAAAGACTTTCCAAAGGAATATCAAATTTAACTTTAACAACATACCTAAATAGAGTAATTCTGTTCATCAAAACCTGATCAACATGGGGAGTCTCCTTGCTAAGAATAAAGGCAGGATGGAGAAAATGATAATCACCTGTGCTAGAATGGAAACTAGCTTTATCCAGGGATAGAAGTCTTTTTTAAAAGAATGCACACATGCGTTCTCCTATATATTAGGAAGGTTTTGTTTGCTTTTTAACATAAGACTGTGGACCTCTGTCTGCAGATCTGTTATATGAAATTCATTTTAACCACAGTGATGGAAAGTCTTCTTGTACTGAACATAGAAGGAAGTAGAAAGATCAATAAGACATGATTCCTGCCCTCAAGAAGCTTACAACATAAAAGGAAGATGGGGGGTTTATTCCCAAGAAGAATAAAATCAGTATAGTTGAAAGGTACAAATAACATGTTATGGGTTTTAAAGGAGAAGAAGATCAAGTTTCTTGAGAGGATCAGGAAAAGCTGCATGAGTAAGGAATTATTTGATATCGATCTCAATAGATGGGTAGGATTTTGGCAAATGGAGTCTGGTGACATGGTGGGGGGTCCGGGGTGAAGGACTCCAGGTAACAAAGAAAACACAAAGGACACAGAAAAGCCTAAAGAGATACAGAGTAGTTTGAGTAGAAAGTCAAGTGCCCAGTAATAGAAGACAAGGCTGAACAAATAGTCCAGGTAAACACTATTTTTGGTTTCAGTTTGCAATCCGTGCATTAAAAGTGGGTACAAAATCCTGAAAGTGGATTTGATTGTAAAAGAACTTGTTCCATACACTCTTTGTTGCTAAGAATGTTCATGCAACTCTTGATAAGCTATGCCATTTAATTGTATATTAAAACTTGCAAAGTTTTATCAATTTTGCACTTGAAATAATCACAGCTGTCTTAAAACCTCACTTATATTCATCAAATGAGCACCAGGGCCAGGCATGGTAGTTAATAAAGGTAATCTTAGCATTTGGGGAGCCTGGGGCTAAAGGCTGGTGGTTCAAGACCAGCCTTAGAAAGAGCAAGACCAAAAATTAGAATTATTAGCTGGGTGTGGTAGAACACATGTGTAGTCCCAGCTATTATGGAGGCTGAGGCAGGAGGATTGCTTGAGTCCAGGAGTTTGAGAGTGCAGCGAACTATGATGATGCTACTGCCCTCTAGCCTGGGCAACAGAGTGAGACCCTGGCTATCTCAAAAAAACAAAAAACAAACACCCCCTCCCCCCGCCTCAAAAAAAAAACAAGAACCATGTTAGCTGAGTAAGGTCCATGATCTTTTCCTTAATGAACATAATATAAATAAGAGAACTTTAGGATCTATAAAAGGGCCTTAGATGCTTGGATCGCTTCTAACCAACCCTTCCCCTAGAGTTGCCAAGGGAGCACCAGTATTAAATGATTTAAGTTTCACTTCTCTGTGTCCCAGGCCTTCTTCTAATGGAAGAACTAGCTAGCATTAAGATCACCGAATGTAATGTAAAAGATGATGTTTACTAAGTGAAGACTTCTTGTCTTATTCAGAATAATTAGGACAACTATATATGAGACCGGTTCCCTCGCTTACTTTCTTTATCCCTGCTGGCCTCTGTGTTGACCCCTGAAGATGCCAGGGGTGGTCCTTCCCAAGGCCATCACACCTGCTGTTCCCTCTGTCTGGAATACTCTTCCCCAGATATTTGCATAGCTTCTTCCTTTATCACCAGTTTTCATGTATCATATGCCTGTGAAACAAATAAGAAGACAAACCCTGCAGGTCTAACATGTACATCTGGAGTCCCAGGAAAGAGAACAGAGGAACTGAAAAGGACCCTCAAAAATCAGCATTTAAAACTGCATCAAAGAACAAGAGTGAGGCTAGAAGATAATGGATCTTTGTCTTTTGACCTACAATTCTGCAGCCATCAAACTCGATTATGTGATAAAGTAAAATAAAAACACTTTTAGACTTCAAGGTCTTAAAGTATTCTCATCATATGCACCTTTTTTAGGAAGCTAAGAGAGGAGCTTGCCCACGAAAACATGGAAGAGGAATGAAGGGAGAAGAGGAGGGCCTGGAAGCTTGTGGAAACACCAGTCACCTGCTTGGCTCGAGCCCTGGCTATGGCCTCCCTCATCCCCCAGTCCTGACACAAAGTTCTGCTTCTTTATTTTGACCTTTGTCTTTCTCCACCACACCCTCATTGAGAGTCTCTTAATTCAGAATATCTTAATTCAGATTGTCTGGCTATGTCACCATGGCCTTTGTGGGTGACTAAGTACATGTTTCATTTGAGCTGTCCTGGCCCTTGAGATCTTGACACTGCACCCAAGCTCTTCTGGTCAGGCCTCTGTTGGGGTGACTTCAGCCCAGATGAGGCCCGTGGGACTTGACTCTCATGACCATGTGACTTTGCAGAAATTATGTATGAACACCTCCTCAGAGAGATTATGTTGTCCTGCAGAAACCAAACCCTACACACTGTTTTACAGCACTGCCAAGATTGGGGACCTTTCCTAGGTCAAGTTCATTTCACTTCTTTTGATTATAACTAGAAAGTATTTTCACAATCCCATGTGACGGACCTAGGCTGATATGAGTTTTTACCTGCCCCAGCAGTCCAGGACCCCTCAGAAGTGGGGCTAATTTGATCTTAGGGGGCAGGAGGGATTTTCCCCACCCTGTAGCTGGTCAGCAAGCCTTCCAAGAGGAGAGATGTACTTGAGGCCCGGCTGACATCCAGGCACAACTCTGCTCTGTCAGGACATGAGATAGGTTTAGTGGCACCCACCAATCACACACTTTACCTCATTTGTGATGGGTTTAGTAAACACATCCAATCCCAATTTCTCGCCTCATTTCAAGAGCTAAGCAGTGAGTATCTTTCAATTATCTAATACCTAGCAAGCATGTTATCTGGGCAAACAGAAACTTGTCACAAGAATTTTGCACATATTCCATGACTCTCCCTTGGTGAAATATGTCTCATACATTCTTTGGGGGGGAAGGCACTGATCTCAGTATGGTGTGACTTCCATGAGAATAATAGACACTGTCACAGTTTGTTAATCCTATTAGTCTCCCAAGAGAAAGGGGAGATTATTAATTACCCAGCACAGGTCATGGGGTCACCAGGCCTGTAAAGGGTATTCACCTCAAGAAAATCACGAGTTGGAAGCCAGGCAGAGCTATGGGCCCTGCCTGTGAAGGCTCTGCTCCTGGTATATCTGCAAAACATCTGCAGAGGACAAGGCCCAATTTCCAGACTTGCCCGTGAATTTTTAAGACTTTGCATGTACACAGATATCAAGGTTTACAGGCAAACTGATTGAAAGGGTATTAATTCTGGTGCCTTGCCCAGCCAAGCAAATGCAGAGTGGGGTCAGCTTGCATCTACAGCAAGGTGGCACCTTCTGAATACATAGCACTCCAAAAGAGTTGTGAGACCTCTTACCTCCCCCTGGGCCCAGTGACAGCATTTCTCATTTTCTTGGTTTTAACATTTTTGGATCCATAGAGTAAGAGTCAGGAAAAAAAGCTATACAAATTAATATATTCTTAGGTTATGCTGTCACAAAAATGTCTGATTACAATACAGTGTGAGATAGCCTAAGTTAGGAGCATGAAGCCACTAGAAAACAGAGGCAGCAACCTGTCTGCCTGCCCAGGGACAAGACCTGTCCCGGAAGACTTCCAGCATTAGGTATCAACCTTGCAGGAGGAGTCAGGGTTTGCCATGGAAATATAAGGAGGGACAGCCCCACAGAAAGCCAGCACAACGCCAGAGTCATTGCTTTTGCCAATAAGGCTGTAAAACTTGGACTAGGAGATACCCAGGTTCTCCTTTGCTGGCTTTGGAAGAGAGGCAAAAAGCAAAACAGAAACAAGAAAGAACTCCCAGGGCACACACTTTTCAAGATCAAATCTCATCTTCCAATACCAACAACAAGGTAATAACACCTTTTCATTACTGGCCTTGGACTTAAACTGCGCCTTCTCTCCCAAGGGCAGGAACAGATCAGGTGAGCCGCCCATTTGCTTATTCTACAGTCTCGACAGAATGCCCAATTCATTTCTGGGCTTGATCTGGTCACGAGGGGATCCTAGTTGAGTCAGTAGAATCAGAACCTCTGCTCAACCGCTGCTCTTTCATCAAGAGCCAACAAACCACACACTCCTCCCCTCGCAGAACTCCATCTGCCAGCAGGAGGAAAGTCTCTTTCCTGCCCCAGTCTGCCCTGCTCCTCCTTCCCTGTCTCCAAGGCACCTGAGACCTTTCATGCCTGCCTCTCTACCCAGATAGTTCTAGAACTGGATTATATTAACATGGTTACACACACACACACACAATTTCTTTCAGCACCATAAGAATCTAATGTTGAATTTTCTTCCACAATTTTCTTGAAATTCCTTTTAATTATCCTGATAATTTCTCCATTTGGACACATTATGATCATCATTCTGCACTGGTGACCACTTTTAGAAAGTCAAGGGGAAAAAAATCAGACATTCAAAATCAAAACAATTTCAGGTGATGAAAGTTTTGAGTGTAAAAGGTAGGTGTTTGAGGGATTCTGTTTGAAAATACAATTCAGTTGTTGCTTAAAAATGACTCAGTCAGGGAAGCAAGCCCACTACACGTGATATGGAAGAAGGAATTTATTACTGGAGTTGGAACTTGCACAATTGTGGAAAGACTTGGGAAGGTAAAGATATGAAAAATAGCATTGAAGAGACAGAGAAAAGTTGAAAACGAGTCAGAACTTGCAGACAGTGCTGGAGCCAGGACATCCTGCTGCCAGAGTATGGACCTCAAAGCCTATGGAAGGTGGTCCTTGGCTCTTCATGTCTACTGCCTCTATGGGTTCTCAGAAAAATGTCTGGGGGGAGGCAGACGCTTTTGACAGACAAGGCCACCATCAGGAAGGAGGGACGAGTAAACAGGACCCTGCCGGTACCTCTGCGGCTATCTCTTATCACCGTGAGATGACAATAACCAGAACATAACAACAGCTGCTTCACTTCTGACTCCCAGAACTCACACAGCTTCTCTTTTTGCCAACTCCAATCAGGAATTATGTGGAAATGGAGAGCCTGAAAAACCTAAGTCCAAACGTTACCAGATAGACAAGAGAGCAACCCGTCACACTGGTACTGGACTTAACTACCAGAGCCTGCAGGTAGAAGTAAATAGTCCACCCCAAACTCATCAGTCCAAAATGAATGTGGACTTGATGAGTCCAGGCTAAATAAAACAAACAGAAATTTTATTCTTCAGCTTTATTAACGTATAATTGACAGATAAAAAGTAGATACATTTATGGTATAGAACATGCTGTTTTGATCTACGTATACAAGCAACAACCTTTCTGAGCATTGCTCAGCCTCCGTTACCTCTAAGTGGTCCCCTGTATTCCACGCCCTAAGTAGCCATCAAAATTTCCTCCTGCCCTGTATCCCAGCAATCTATCAAGCTTCCCTCATTGTTTCCCTACATCAAAGAAATCCCTTTCTCTCTTACTACCGTGCCTCCAGCCCCTCCCTGCTCCAACTTTCCATTAAACCAGACAGGTATTTCTAAAATGTAAAAGTCTACCATTTTACTTCATTATTTTAGTGACTCCTTATCGCTTACCATACACATCTTCTTTCTTGGTGTGTTATACAAGACCCCTCATTAAATTTTGACACTGACCTGCATTTTTAGCCTCCTGTCCTGCGCTAATCGCATACACACAGTGACCCATTACTCTGAACCACTCGTGATAGTAGTTCAATACCCCAACATAGAATTATTGCGAGCTGTGTGCCTCCATCCCCCTGCTCATCTGTAAGATGTGTTTCAGACGTGGCCTCCCTTGCAGTGTCTTTTATGTCTCTCACTACTTCCCCCAGCTCTCTGCAGTTAGTCTATATCCACCAGTGAATAACACTTGCCCTAGTGGTGTACCAGGTATGCAGATTGACACGTCGGTCTTCCGTGCTAGCCTGTGAGCCCCTCAATACTGAGGACCACATCTCATTCATCTTTGTAGCCCCAGACACTAACAATTCCTACCCATGTGGTAGGGACTCAATGAACTTTTGGTTAAGAAATTAAGTGATGAATTGTAAGACCTGGCATGTTTAATTATGTTATTCCATATTGATAGCTGCTTCCATACAAATTATTATTCCCATAAAATATAGGCTTGCATTTATAAACAATTAATTAATTTGGGGGTAATCCAATAAATATGGATGTCCAAATATTGAACAGTCTAAATCTTGAAATGGCCCTAAATCATATGACCTCATTATCAGATTAATGAGATTATTTCTCAAGCTTAATTTCAATTGTGCAGTTTAAACATACTTTAATCTGTCTCTGGAAGACAGAGCAACAAAGGAAACATCTGGTTGTTCTTAACTTTGGGGTGACAAACCCATTTGTTAACAGTAGCAATAGGAGGCTGACAGTGCTTGATAACAGCTCTAACATGGGGAGCTCAGCCCATAACAGATGAACCAGACACTTCAGGGAAAGCTTAAAAAAGATGCCTTTTCTAATTCAGGTTATACACTCCTTGAAAGTTCCTGCAACATAAGCACGAAAGTTTGCAGATGATTTTATCAGATCTGACAGTCTTTTCTACAGGGTAGTTTGCAATTGCCTCTCGGGGGTAGTTTAGTTGGATTTCACTGGATTTTGTAAGTAAAGGCAGGAATGTTTATAATAGGCTGGTGAACTGGAAGTCCTAAGCAGTTTGCATCACTGCCAACTTTCGGAGCATGACCCTTGACTGGTCACAGTTTGTCTGTGTTCTTGGTTTTTTTGCTAATTCTTCATTGGCAAACTGAGGTTAATCAGGAGTTACCACCACTTCTTCTATGTTTTGAACACAGATTAATAATAATTATGTTCAGACTCTAAGACTATTAAACAAAAGGTTGAACCCTAGCCAATGCAAAAGTGTTGGAAAACATTTTCATATAACCATCTTTATTATGTTTCAAAATATATTAGTCATGTATAATAGTTGCAGTGATTCTAATCAAACCCTTCAAAACATTCTGTTGTCTCCCTGTCCCACTAAGACCTGTTTATTTCCCCCTTAAATTGGTAAATTTTGTAGCCACTTTTAAATTGCCTAATTTGCTTCTGGGCCCACCAAATATACTGTTCCTAAGTTGGTTACTAAATCATTCATATTAGAATGGACAAAAGAATTTTATTGTTTTGGGCAAGGCACTAGTTAATAAGAACCACACACTGATGTACTTTCTTTCAAATATAATGTCCCCTTACATACAATACAATTAGTAAATTGTGTGGTCTCTTGCCTCTAAATGACTGGTTTCAGTAAAATTTTGATTGATAGTTAATAATTTTTAATTATTTTCATCAGACTTTGGCACTGTTTTTATAGCTGAAAAAACTGAGCCACAGACGTTAAGTGCCCAGTATTCATCAAGTTAGTGGTAATACCTAGGATTGCAGTAACTTCATGAACTCACACACTTATAAACACATTTTTTAATGGCTATCCATAAAGAAATGCTGATTAATGAAGAATGCACATTTATTTTTGTTGGTATATGATTTCCCAAGACAGGCCAATCCATTTGCATTAGTGCCAAAATTTAAATTTACCAATGGAACAGACAAGCTAATTGGGAAACGATACTATAATATGCTGCATACAAATGAAATCTTCTTTCCCAAAATGCTTTACTGATTTACTACAGGTAAAAAAAAAAAAAAAACAAAGAAAGAAATGAACATGTCTTTGGGGCTGGAAGAGTTGATACGAGAAAGAATTAGAGAAGTACCCTTCCAGAACTTTTTCCAAGTGTTGGCCTTCATTCCTCGCCTTCCAAGAGGACAGAGACTCTTCAAAAGACCCACCTGACTCTCTGTCATCTGATCCTTCCCTTGTTTCTCACATTCCCTAGGTTCCAAAAGGAGAGCTCAGGGGTTGTGAAAACACAGGCTTTCAAGAAGGAACATTCTAGTTCCTTTTCACACACCAGAAGTCTCGGTCTTAGGCACCTAGAGCCCTCCTAGGCCACACGACTGCTGTGACCTTTGCCCTGACCTGCACAGGGCTCTCTAGAGATGAACATCATGGGCGTGTACTGCAACATCAGATGAACATCATTATTCTGTACTGCAACATCAGTCCCCAAAGACCAGGTAAGCAGAAAGGTAGCCAGGCCTTAAGTGTGGCTAACTTTGTGGACAGAGAAAGAAAATGACAGGATACCCTAAGTTCTGCTGCTCCAAGATAAACAACTGCGTCATTGGCCATAAGAGCAGAGACAGTTCGTAATAACCATAGTGGATAGTGCAGTTGTTAGAAAGAGATAGACTTAAGCCAGTGTGTAAGTCTAAATAAGTTAGATGATCTCTCTGAGCTTCATTTCCCTTGATGTAAACACAGAAAGATGATACCTAAGCTGGAGTTTTGTTATGAGGACATAGGTGGAGCTCCAAACCGTGATGGACACATGGTAGACACTTAATAAATGAGAGATGAATGGATTATACCTTTGCCTGATGTTAGGAGAAAAAGAATACGCTGAATGTGAAAATGAACCAAATCACTAACAAAATTGCAGCATCCTGTTGCAGATGGTAATTTACTTTTAATTTTTCTGCCTGGATTTTACTATGTCTTCTGATCAAAACTGTGATACTTGTAGCTTGTAGCCTAGTTGTCTTGTCCTCAATATTGAATATGCCCTGTTATATTTTTAGATAACTTAACATTGCATATTTATTTTTAGAGAGCCCTGCTACAAATAAATGACCAACACACATCAACATAAAAGCAGTTCATACTTGAAGTGCCCCATTGTAATCCTCTATATTTGGCATTTTCATTCTTTAAAGTGGGGTTTCCCAAAGCATGTTAGCTATAAAATTAGTTTTTTACGAAATTGACACTGACTATGTCACAAAGAAGCAAAAGCATTCCATGGTCAATTAAAGTTGGAAGATGGTAGGGTAAGTGAAGAAGGCTTTGGTTTTTTAAATTTCTGTTGTGTTTTCCACATGAATTTCCAGAAACTTCAATATTCTAATGTGCATTATGTATATGGTATCTCTAAATAGGTCATAGGAATCTTACATTTCCAAATCTTATTTGCCCAAAGAAATGATATGAAGAACCAGCACCTGATTTGTTCTATTGTCTTTCTCTGGAGACATTCAACATAGGCGCAGTATAATAGGGGTGACAGGGTAGGGGAAAAGGGAAAAACAGAGAGAGAAGAAGTACAAGAATAAATACTATAAGGCAGGGATCACAACTCCTAAAGCCTATAATAAACAAAAGTGACATCAAAACAGAGGTGTGCAGGATGCAATCCAAGAGCAGATGGTAGGTCAATGGCAAACTCCATAACATAATCTGTCTGCCTTGATTCAAACTTTTAAAAAGCATTCTATGTGCCTATTTCTGTCTGTGGGCCCTATGCAACACAGATTGCTAGAATGGAGTCCCTGTTTTGAAGAGATTGCTTTCATTTTTATCTCAAAAGCAGCACCAACTTGAAGGGCACCTTCAATGATCCAAATTTGAATGTACTGAAGGACGAGCAGAAATGATGTAGCATATTCAGAGTTGACTGTTTCTCTCTTGACCAGAACAACCATTAGGCTGTTTCAAGGTCAATAGACGGGATCCTGTTAATGGTTCAGCATTATGTGTGATCCACAAGCGTGTGGATAAGAACAGCTCATGGCTTTGAAGCACTTACCATGTGTATTTTACCAGACAGTCTTCCGTGCGCCTTACTTGTAGCTCCTCATGTCATCCTCACAATAACCCTATCATGATCCCCACTTTACAGATGAGACGGAGAGTGTAATCCACTGGCCTGTAGTCACAGAGGCAGAGCTGGGATCAAAAGACAGGTCTTCTGGTTCTAAAATCTAGATTCTTAACTACTATGCTAACCTCAGTGTTGGAGATGTCCTACTTTCCGTTTCAAGAGTATGTCAATTTTGAATGACTTTGGCTTCCGGTGAAAGAAACCCCAGATAACAGTGTCCAGATCAAGTATTTTTTTCCACAATACAAGAAATGTGGAAGCAGGTATCTACTCAGCTTGGTGCTGCAACTTAGCAGTGTCAGCACCAACTTCTCCACTCTTGGTCACAAGACGGCTACCTCTCCACTGGACACCAAATAGAAAAACAAGAAAGCAAGAAGGGGAAAGGTGTGGCAACCAACTTCTTAGGTCTCTTTAATCTGGAAACGAAACTCTTTCCCACAAGGCCTCATCAGACTTCAGCTTATGCCTCATTGCCAGAATAATGATATCCCATGGCCACATCTGGCTGCAGAGAAGTCTGGAAAAATGAATATTTCTCTTTCCAGCCCCAAGGCTGGAGGCAGGCAAGGGAATATTTATTTGGGAGCAGGTGCTGGCTTAACCAGCCAACAGTCTGGGCCACAAGAAGTTTGGTTGGGTTAGAAAAATACCAACAGAACTTCATCATACTGTGTGTCACTCATGCCATGGATCCACAGAAAGTTAAACAGCAGCAAACTAAAGGTCGTTGCAAAACCAAAATTCAACCATAGAATTCTTATCACCTCTTAAAAGTATCTGCTTCCATCTATTTCCAAAAATATGAAATTACATCTAACGATTTTGCTGACCAGACCTATCTAGGTAGTATATAAAAATTATCTGACTTTCACATAACTCAGATACTGTTAGTTATATTATTCTTAGTTACATTATTTTTATAAACTGTTATCTCCTTATTTTGGTTAATAAATCAAAATGATAATTTTCAATACAGTTTCAAAATGGGATTGAAATCTGTCAGTAATTAAAAACTAGGAAGTTTCAGTGCTGAAAATATATGATAGGATGTTTGAATTTATAATCTATTTTATTTCCCAGTTTGCATGGGCTTTTCTGGGTCTTTCTACAACTTTAATTGTAATTTTTTTCTTTTATATTTTTATCGCAGCACTCAACTCGGAAAACCTGTTAAGGCAACTACATAACGTGATCGAAAAATCCAGTTAACATATTGCTATGGAAACCAGGAAATAGAAACAGCGCTCTAATCGTTTCTTTCTACACCCATGGCTGTGTGTGTGCGTGTGTGTGAAAATTGATTAATTTATTTACCTTTTATTGAAAGCTGTTACTGAAACCAAAATCTATAACTGATCTGTCCATAAATAGGCCCAGTGCCTTACAAACCCATATATTCAATATGAACCGCACTTAATGTTAAATTATGCCATGTAATTAACAGGAAATCTTCAGTAGGCTCGCTTCGTGTGGCGTGAGCTGCTTTGTACCCTGTACTGCAGTTTGAGAGCTGGGTTCTAACCTTGCCTCTTTTACTAACCAGCTGTATTCCCTAGAACCTGTTAAGGACTATTTCTTCATCTGCAAAACGGTTCAGTGCAAGACTCTAATAATGTAATGGGAACTTTCCTTTTCCACAAAATTGGGGGATCCCTTTTGAGGATTGAAACAGCTCTGTGTAGTTTCTGCTAACCTAACTGGCACATAGTAAGCTCTTGCAAATGATTAACTATTCTTACTGTATTTTTCTATTTTTTTTACTCTGCAGTAAATATGATCTGAACCTGCAGAGTAACTTTTCTTTTGTCCCACGACTTTAAATAACCAACAGATCCGTGTCTCATTACATACTGCCATTACTGAATGAGCCCTTACGAGAGCTGGAAAGAACTCAAGTTCTAACAGGCAATGCTGTTCCTTTGATACTATTACCTTTGAGTATGTTCATACGCGCTGGTAAGATAGTGTCAATTCTTGCATCTGAAATATAAAAAGTTATCCTGACACAATCTTAATACCTTTCACTGGGGCCCCCAAATCTTTTCTTTTTAAGAACATTATATGGTTTCAACATTCAAGAATTACACTTTTGTTCTGTTTCGCTTGTTCATTGCTATTTTTCTACTTATTTAATCAACCTGTTTCTGGCTATTTAAAAAGTTAAAGAAATCGATGTCTCCTGGGGTTAAACTCCTCTGCTGTTCCTCCTTACAGAAATCTGAGTTATACTAGTAGAGGATAATCATTGCATAATGAAGTCATTGGGAGAATTAGTCCATCCCCTCCTACCTCTGTCTCTAACAATAAACTCCTTGTTTGCGCGGTGCCCAAATCTCTCCCTACCCGGGTAAGCGGCAGGCGGCTAACCCAGAAGTGGGAGAGACAGAGCAGAGCCTCGCGCTGTCCCCGCGGCCAGCGCAGGAGTGTGCGGAAGGTGCGCGCCACGCGCTCTGAGCGCTGGGTAACACTCGCCGCCCAAGCACCAGGAGGGGGAGACTCGGTCCCGCTTAGCTCCCGCCTGCTCAGCTAACTCCAGCCTGCCTGAGCCAGGGTAGGAGAGAGCGCGCGGCCAAGGCGAGAAAACTTCCCCACCTAGAAAGTTTCACCTTGTCGTGGGCGGGGCAGGGGCGGGAGGAAACGCGACCCCCGCGGGGCCGGGCGCGGCGCAGGAAGGGTGGGGGCCAATTTCCCCCTCCGGGTGGTGCCGATCGGTACCTCGGCGGTCCCCGGGCCGGCGGACGGGGCGGCCCAGACAGCGCGCGAGACCGACAGACGCGTGCGGGGACGCGCGTGCGAACGCAGCGGTCGGGTCGCCTGGCGGTGCCTCCAGCCGGGACGCGCCCGGGCCGCCTGGGGCCGTGCGCACCGATGCCCGGCTGAGTCACCCGCCGGGCAGCGCGCGGGTGGGAAGGGGCGGAGGGAGCGCGGCGGGCGGCGGCGGGCGGGGCGGGCGCTCCACTCGGCCCCGCCGCAGGTGACCCGGAGGCCCTCGCCGCCCGCAGAGCGCCCCGAGCGCTTTGTGAGTAGATGCGGAGCCTGGAGGAGGGCGCGAGCCAGATGCGGGGCGACAGCTGACTCGCTGTGAGGAGGCGCGGAGCGTGCGGGTGGTCCCTGCGCCGCTGACTTCTCGGGTTCTTGAGCACCGCAAGGTAAAACTAAAGACCCCCTTCAAATCCCGCACCCCACCCCTCGCCCAGCGCTTCTGTTTTCTTTGTTCCCCGAAGAGATCTAACTGCTATTCCAAAGGGCAAGATCACAGAGGAGGACTAGAGTTTAGGGCAAACTGAAGGCAGGGGCGGGCGGGCGGGCGAGTGGCGGGGAGAGGACGGCAGAACTCGGCTGGGGCTTGTCGTTGGGGGTGGTGGTGCTTGTGATGGCCACCTGTATGACTCAGGACGGAGAGGGGCGCTGGGGCGGTGGGTAATGTATGACTGTGAGGGCCCAGCAAGTTTCAAAGCTGTGATCTGACTCAGCCTTTACAAAAGGGATCCAGTCGCCCTGTCCCAGGGTGATGCAGCCGGCAAGGTTGGAGCGGAGCGGCTTCCTTGTTCCCAGCCCCGTTTTATATGCATTATGTAGGAGTCTTTCCAAGGGGCAGGTGTCTCTGTGAAGGTCTGTGTTCCTCATTTCTGCAAACACACAGCTTGTGATCCATCAGTTTCGATCGTACCTTATCTCTTTGCTGAGGCTTGTGGAGGACATCTGTCTTATTAGGTGAAATAGATTAGAAGCAGAGGCCGGGCAGTCTCGCTAGTACTGGTGCTGACCCAGTCATTAAAGAAAGCACCGATGAAAGTACTTCCGCGGACTATTGCCAAGGCAGAATTTACTCCAAAGCGCGGTTTCCCATTCATACCTTTTATGTTTTAAAAGAGCCATTTGCTAATTTGGCAGTTGGTGAGGGTTCCAGTGGCTCATGCATGAATAGTGTATTTTACCTGATCCCAGTTTTATGTTCAAAGGAGCCCTTAGGCAGAATGAAATATTGTCAACTCTCTTAGGCAAAATAATCAGGATACCCTAATTGCCACGTTAAGATGGTCAGTGACTATAGGAGGACTGTAAAAACTGCCACTAGCGAGAATATAGACTATCTGGACCCTTTCCTGAATGTTAAGAAGATTGTTCACATTCTGTAGCGTTGGGCGGAGGTTTACTCTGTCGCTTTCATCAGCCAGACACATGCACATTGCCATGCAAATAGATTCAGGAAAACATTATATTCCCGTACAGCTAAACTATTATAGCTGACTAATGAATTTTCTCTGCATGAAGATGATCTGAAAATGATGTACATCATGTTTCTCTCTGCTATTGGGACATAAATTGTGCTTTTATGTAAACAGTGTACAGGGTGCCTGGATTATTTATTTACAGGTAGATAGAGCTTTTCTTTCCAGCTCTCAGCTCACTGTGCTTTGTCTTAAACACGCAAAACTTACATAATGGAACAGAGTGAAGTACTTCGGTTCCAATCATTGCGAGTCTGTAGTGGATTCAATGTTTATTCTTTCTGAACTGCTGAATAACATAGGGGAAATTTACATCGTTCCTAAGAAATTTTTGTAGTACCAAAACTAAGCCTGATCCCTATACAATATACTAGTATTGTATAAATTCTGTTTGGTTTTCAAACTTAACGGTGGATAAACCTATAGTTCTTAACTTAACTATATGTTGATGGAATGTATGGTATATAGAGGGTGATGAGCTGATGACTGCTTTTTCAAAGATGGCTTTGTTCTTGGTACATCACAGTAGGGGGTTACATTAGATGGATATTACAAGCTTTCAGAATTAGTGCATAAAGTTTATCTGAATGATATTATGTACCAAAGCCAGTCAGTATGAAAGCTCAGACCTAATATTTTTACTACTTTTAAGTCTACAATAAAAGAAAAATGAAACTTTCTAAGTAGGAGAAATACCCATATTTTATAAATGTCTTTTAAGACTACTAAGCACATGCTTTATGTTCATCTTAAAATGTTTTAAAAAATTGGTTCAATGAAGGCAAGACTAAGAAATAAATTTTAAAAATCAATTTCCTAAGCTGTTGGTAAAAAAAAAAAATAGTTCAAAAAGCATTCGTCTAATTTTTCTTTTGCAAACCTATGCAGTACTCTCAAATAAACTTTTTATCACATGTGGTCATCTCAAAACAAAGAGAATAACTCAAAAGGGCTGACGGGTTCTCAGGACACCCACTTTCTCTTAAGTGTCTGCACGTAGATATGGTAACCCAGGCATGGTGAGCATGTTCAGTGCACCTCCTGTCTGTCTGGCCCTGGCCGCCTCATTTCTTTCCCTTGGCTTGGTCAGAGCTACTTCCAAGCCCTTCTGAGCCCTATTTCTTCAGTCAAGTTTCCAAGTTTCTTCTTTGTTATTGATGATTCTCAGCAGAGTCATCTATGCTTTCTTTTCCCTGCCCCTGAGATTTCCCCTGATCCACTGTGTTTCTTCATGGGACTCCCAATTTCCTAATTGTGCCCCCTTAAGGAAAGAAAATATATGCAGAAACTCAAGTGCCAGGGAGTTCACCTTTCCTGGCAAATGTATATTGAAACTAGAGTTCTGGAGAACAAGCCCTCAGGGCAGAATTTCTTCATAGGCTTTGCTCCATAAAGAAGAAATACACGCCTAGTCACTTCTCCGTAATAAGTGATAGCTACCTTGACTAATATTTCAGGATCACTTTGATTGGGACACTAACTTGCTACCGGGCCCACATTTGCCTTGCCCCAAATAGTTAAAAACTGTACATTGAGCATTATATGTGTTAAGTACGAAGAGAACATTAAAAAGGAAAAGGGAAGAAAGGGAATCTACCCTTGAAGAGTTAACAATCTAGATATAAAACGAACCCAATTCCATAATTATTAAGGGTACATCACATGAGAGAAACATTAGAAATCATCCCATTTGCTATTAAATAATATGTATTTTTAAGAAATCAAAAGACTGGAAATTAAGGACCTTAAAATTTTTAACATGCTTTTGTATGTATCATCTTTCTGTTACTAAAACAACCTCACAGGATCAACAATGCTAATATTAATGTCTTAACATTCCTATGTTGTAAGCAAGGAAACCGAATATGAGACCATCCCTGTGCTATCTCAATAGCACCATCCTGCCTCTTCCCAGCCATCAGTGAAGAGGAACTATTAGAAGCATTTTCCAGTGAGGCATAGGTTGGGATCCTGAAGTTAGTGATAGATGATGAATATAATAATATTTCTAATCCCTGAAGATTTTCTCCCCTTCTCTTTCTCTACTTATTTTTTTTCTTTCTCTTTTCATAGTAAGATGTACCAAGAAAAGGATTAATTTATATGTGTGGGGTATTTTGCTCCTGTTATCAGATTAAGAGCTGTGAGTAATTTTGTAATCTATCCTTTTATCAGAAAGGCGGTTCTCAGATATCTCTTCAGCTGTGTTAAATAGTTTAGTATATTCCCCTTGGGATTTGTTTCAATAAAAACATCCAGTAAAATCTGATTACTTTGCTTTTCATGGGACGAAATGAAGAAAGTGTTTTAATAAGCTGTAAAACTTAATTGAGAGAAAAATCACACGTGTGGCATTTGTGGCAGGAGGTGTGAGCACAGTGAAATAAAAAGCGGTCAACTTTGTAATCACATACCCAGGTATACATATTTCTTTCTGTGCCTGTGTAAATTTGTGCAAGTATGTTTATGCAGGTTACTCTCGGTGACTTTAATTTCTGTAATAAATTATGTGGCCACAGAGCCCCTGGAAATTACGCACAGGTCTACAGGCTGTATAAATTATACAAGGGACAATAGAATTTGAAAATGTATTTTTCCTAATATAGTAAAAGATATCAATTATTAAATGTAGTTAGAGAAGTACCACTTCTGGTGAAAGCCAGGTTCTGGTACCCCAAGAATGTGATTGAGGATTTAGTCATTCATTCGGGATAAATTGTTGGGCACCTACGAAGTGTAGTTCTAGACTCTGGCATTTCAGTAGAGAATAAAACAGACAAAAATCTTGACCTAATGATGCTCTGTTCTATTAAGATAGGCAAACAATAAAGAAATAGATAACTAAAATGTGTTTATGCCAGCTGATGTTAATAGCTCAAGGAAAAATAAAGGGGTGAAGGGGAATAGGGACTGTCAAGGATAAAAGGGGATGAGGTGGTGATTAAAAAATTCAGTAGTGAGGTCTAGGAAGGCGCACTTCAGAGGTGACCTTTGATCTAGAACCTGAAGGGGATGCAGGAGTGAGCCTTGTGCTCAGGACTGTAGTCTCATCTTGTGTTTTCTGAAATTGTGCAGTATACCCCTTGCACAGCTGTCCACAAAGTTCCTGCGTTTTTAGGGAGATGCCAGTGCCTGCCATAGTTAGCTACAGTCTCAAAGATGAAGGTACAGGAGTGGCCCATCCATTTGGTTTATTGGATATGAAAGAGGACAACCCATACTATTTTACTGCATTTGCCTAGCCCCATCTCCTTACCCCATCCTTGATCAGAGACACTGCTCCATTTGGGAAACTTCCCTTCTTATTTTCCCCATTGTGCGGGTGGCCCACTGGTATTTATTGAGAGTAATAACCATGGCTGCTGTCGCCGATCCTTTCCGTCGTGTAAGTCTAGGGACAGCGCAGGCTTGCTGATTGACAGAGTGCTGCCTGTCTGCTGTGTACTCCTTATTCTCCGGCTTTTCCTTCCTTTCCCCTTGCCAGTGTTAAACCACCATCTCGGATTGTCTTCCTCTTTTCTTACTCCCCCCTCATCTATATCATGTATCGAGATTTGCAAATAGGTAACTTACATGAGTAAAACCAACCATTTCACTAGGGCCTGCCAAACTGCTTAGGAGAAGCCCCTCTGAGAGAGGGCAGTGATTGTCTGGCTTCATGAGAGCTACCGAGAGGTCCGGTGCAGGGCTCATGAGGTCATACCTTCCAGATTTTCCAGAGAAGCTAGAAATCTCCCTATTTTAAAATGTTGACTCAATATCTTTAAAATATCATACAGCCTAGAGTGACAAGAAGTCTGCAGCCCTTCTTATGGGCTCCTTGTGTTGCCAGCTGCTGCAGCACACGTGGCCAAAGCACCTCAGGACGGCTTCTACAAAAGATTTGATTTTTCTAGAATTCTCAGAAAAGTCTCTGGAAAGAATTCTCTAGGAAATCAAGCAATTTAAAAAAGAAAACAATATTTTATAATTCATTACCTCTTGGCACATACTTACATTTTTAAACTCACCAGCCCACATGCTTTGCGTCAAACTATGTATATATTTCTAAACTAAAGGATAATCTAGTTATTTCATTCTCAGACTGAAGTAGTCATTTTCTGAAACCTGAATCTATCATAGTTTTGTGCATAACTTTCATTTCCAAGTTCTCTGATTCAGAATAAACTCTCTCTTTGGAATATTGGCTCCCTTTTTTTCTGTTTTGGAAATGCCTGAACTTCACATATTGTTATTCCCCTGCCATTGAAATTCAAAATGTACACTGCCTTGCTGGTTTCCAGGTCCCTTTAAAAGCAATCAGATCAGCGTTGCAATCTATTTTTCCAAAGGAATAAAAACTCACCAGGTTGTGCGCTGACTTGTTTTCTTTAATCCTAAAAACTCAGCGAAATGCCCAGGCTCGCAGCCTTCCGGAAGGCCATTGTGTTAGAAAGGAAGATTATGTACTGTATTTCTTCCTAGTATTTTAAATGCAAATATAATAATATATCATGAAACAGTGCTCATATTAAGATCAGTGGCCTTTTCCTGTTTTGAAATGATCTCGTGTTCCCTCATAGTTGGAAATCTGAGGCAGCACCCAGACTGTCAGGTCCAGTTTGAATAGTATGTTAGAAAAAAAAAAAAAAAGAATGACTTGGGAATTAAAAAGTATTCCAAAGTACTCCAGCTGCTTGATAAGACCAGAGAAGAATTTATCATTTTTAATGCTTTATTAAAAATATTAAGAACATTGAGAACTGCAGACTTTTAAAATAATGTAGTCTTTGGAAGTCAGAGAAAAAAAGAGGTTGAGTAAATTTGTTTATCAGAGGTAGCTTGCTTCCTTTGGTCCTAATCATGTGAAAGGAAGACCAGCCAAGTTTGGGGTCCATAAGACAACTCAAAGTAGCTTTAAAACTAAGTTTTGGCTTTGCTTAGAACCAGAGTGTGTTTAGACCAGCATTTTAGCTCTTAAATTTTAAACCTAGGGGTCTTTTAAGAGACATTTAATCCATGTGTTTTTGATTCACTAAATCTTAAATCATTACCCATAAACTGTATGTCCCTCTGAGCTCTTTGAAGTCTAAGCAATCTTTGAAATCATATAAGGCCCTTTTGTTCCAGAAAAATAGGAAGTAAGTTTTTGCTAAGGGTCAGTAAACAGTATCCTCAAAAACCCGAGTTAGGTCTCAAATCCCAAAACCATGACCGAATGGATGTTTGAATGAGTATTAATGCCTTGTCCTATGCAATGTGAAAAATAGAAGGACTCTTAAAGACCTTGTTTGCCAGTAATACTCATTGTCATCTTCCCTGACCCCACGAAAATGATTTTGACATAACTCCTTTCTGTCGTATTGTAATATAAATATAAGGTTCAAATATTTATCATTGTATCCTCACACATAGTAGGCACTCGGTACATATTTTCTGGAATGTTAAAGGAATGGCTTTTTCTTCTGTCCAGAACCTTCCAGCTAATGTCAATCTTTCTAGTCAATATCAATATCCATCTGTTGGGTTTTGGAATGAGATCTACTCTGAGTCAGTGACCTGGTTTGATAAATTTTAAAAATAAGCCATCTAACTAAATATATGACATTTATTGAAATTCATTTTGCAGCATGAAGCAACTGCCGAGCAGAGAGTGCTGAAAATAGGAAGGAATTTCTAGGCTAATTTGATTAAATATTCAGTTGTTACCATATGCTTTCTGAAAATTGATTTGTCCCCCCATTTACTATTCCTGCCATCCGTCCTCCCCACCTTGACATGCCTTCTGATGGAAAGCTATGCACAGAAAAGGGCAGGCCGCTTGTATCTCTAAGCAAAGCCAACAAGTTCCAACAGGCACTGGGAACGCAATGCTATCATATGGGGTGGTGGAGAGGGGTACTCCACAATAATCATGGTGTTGGGTTTTGCTTCAAATTAAATGGATGACACATCTCTGAACTCTATTGTGTGGGGAAAAAACACCTTCTTACTGTAGTTAGATTTCCTGTTTGTGAGTGTGTATTTTCTGGTAACTAGACTTCCCCTATGGACTAGGCACAGATATGTAGCTTGAAGGGCAGTTCAAATGCACATGATGACAGTGCTGGCTGCTTTGGAGACACCAACTGCTTGTCTCACTAACAGTGATTTTAAACTTTTTTGTATCACGGCACACTGGACCCTATATATGAACTTCCGTGGCACACTTAAATTATGTTGATCACAAAAAAAGAGTATAAAAAAGGAATATACTTGACTGTGCTTTGAACTTCTTTCGAAACTAATTTAATTAATGATCTTTAAAATTTTTCACAGCACACCTAAGATCCTCTCACAGCACTCTGGTGTACCACAGCACACCCGTTAAAAATCACTGCTCTAAGGGAAAAGGTAGCACTGAAACACAGACAGTGAGATCTTTCTTAATACCATGTTGTAGATTTCTCAATGCTCATCACATTTAATCCTCAGAAAACCTTTCCTGATCAAAAGTCTGTAGTTTTAATGTAACATTGGGAGTGACAGAATTTGGCAATTTCTTATATCTTATGTGGATAGGGGGAGAAAAATAAAAATTATATTATTTTGTGTATTTGAGATAAAGGTTCTCTTAGATGAATCTGAAGGTTTACTGACTACACACATCATCATTAAAGCTTATTTTGACATTTAATTGGAGATAGCACTGTATCGGCAGTGACTTATTTATGTAGCGTAGACATGCCTATTTTTTGTTTCCGTGGCAGACCAAACCATCATTGGTCTGAGCCCATATCAATGTGTTTGTACACATTCATGCTTACATGATTTTTAAACTCCAATTAAAAGACCTCACAACTTGATAAATAAACAAATGCCTTGAGCAAGCGTAGCTGAACTTAAAAAAAATTTTTTTGAAACGACTCTCATGGCACACATGAAGAACATAGATAATGCAGCACAATATCCAGAGGTTTTGATGGGGTATTAGATCAGTGAGATAAGGGGAGGGAAAGGAGGATGGATGCCTTGCAGGGTCAGGGGCTTGGCTGCACTGTAAGTCACAGAGTGTCCTGTTAGGAACCAGGCTGCCTGGTCTCTCGGCAGAAAAGAGGCAGGTCCACACAGGGAAATTGGTAGGGCATGTGCATGGGAAGCAAAGTCTAGACCTCCTCCAACTTCTGTCACCTGTGGTTTGATGCTGGGAGAAGACACAATGTTATCTATCCAGTCTTAAATTAGGCTTCCTACTCTATTCTCCCCATAGCTACCAGTACCAATAATAGGAATATGTAGCAGAAATAAAAAAGGCTTTAATTCTGAGTATCAGTGGCATGTCCTAAGCACTCTCAAACACTCTAAATGAAATTCCTCTTCTCAGAGGAAATCATAATATTAAAAGAAAAACCAGACAAATTTGTAAAGATTTTACACCATTTTCATGACTAAATTTTTTTAGCCTATCACCTCATTATAATCTATAAATTACTATTGAGACCAAAAGTTATGGCCTAAAAACTGTATTTATGGTCATTTTCCATTGAGATATCATCTGCTATGGATGTGTATTAGTTTTCCTGAGGGATATTGTCTTGAGAACTTATCTTTGGGCCTTGACTATACAAAGTTCATGCTAGAGTATGCCTAGAAATTACATTTTTATATTCTAAACATGAAATCAGACAGTGATCTAAAGAGCTGAAGGAGACAGGACCCAATTATAAGAGGGACTTTACTTAATAAATGCAATCAGTATAACCAAATTCTTTGTGCCCTCAATGAACCCCAAACAATAATAATAATAAATAAAAAGGTATATATAAAGAGAGCTGAAGGAAGGTCATATCAAGCCTTGCCTTTGCTCTGTGTCTTTTTGCTCCTCTGAGTCTTAGGTGACCCATATTCCTCTGACACCAGTTGATGGCTACCCTGTCCAAGTCTCACCACACCTGATTAAGACAAAGATAGCAAACAAATAGAATCATGTGGGACACACTGTCCAAAATGAGCCTCCAGTCTCACTATTATCTGGTTAAGACAAAAACAGCAAACAAATAGACTCCTTTAGGACGTAGGTGAACCTTTGAGCTTCAAATAATTACCTTATCATCATTCTTAATGAGTACCAAATAGTGCAGAGTTTTAAGTTCTATTAAATTGTATAAAAGCAGCCAAAGCAGAGATTGTTGATAGAAAAAGAAAAAGGTTCCTCCTAACAGAAATGAATATGCAATTTAAACTTTTCACAAATTCCCTTTCTGTCCTGTCAAAATTAAAATATTTCTAAATTTTATTTTAGTCTCACTAGCACATACTTAGGTTGTTTATTGAAATATGTCAGGGCCCAGTCTTCAAAGAGCTTACAAAAAGTCCCGTTCTTTAAATCACCAGAAAAGTGCAGATAACACCCCCGACAGTTTTATTAAGGACAATGAAAGGTGACAAGCTTCGAATCTATGTCATAAGCTGATTAATTACTTTCCAAATGTTATTAAAGATTCTAAAGGAATAGCTAGACTGGTATTCAGGATCAAGGTTCCCTCGCAATTCCTAAATGGGTTTTAATTTTCAGAGTTAGATGATCATTATATCTGATTCATTTCTTTAACGTCTTTAGACTCTCGGTTTTATTGAAAAGAGGGCAGAGTATCTGTTTCAGTGTGTTTTCTTTTCCCTGAAGTTATTCCTTGCAGAATTCAATAAAACTGGTTTTGAAATAAAAATAATCAAGTGCTGGCATTTTCTCTTAATAAAGGCCCATAGACGTGATGAATTATATAAACATTCGAAGGAATTTAAAACAGAGGTCATAATTATGTAACCATTTAATTCCCACGTTGGCCTGACAGTGTAGAAACCCAATGAGAATGGGCACTGTGCATCAGGATAAGAATTACTTGGGTGAATTTTTATTCTTTTTTGATTACTTCCCATTTGACCCGTCTAGAACACCCGCTTCTCCCACCAGCAGATTTGTTTGCTTGTCTCTGGTCTCCTTTTCCCCCATGCCCACTGTAACGATTTGAAACTCGCACCATTTGTCTTAAGCTCTTCCGTCTCTTTGACATCCCTTATTCTCAGTGTAAGATTTTCTCTTAAATTTTAGAGAGTAAACGGAAGTCCAGATGGTTTCCACGTCACCTGTTATCGCTTTCTGTCTCACAGGATGAAACAGTCTTTTCAACCTACGATCTTGATTGATCCCATTGTTCCCACACCGTCGAGCACCTTGCTCCGTCTGTCCTGGCCTCCTGTCTTTATTACCACCCTCACCATTTTTCATTCAGCCTTCACTCAACTTACTGCTTCTTCTAGAAAGAAGGAAAACAAATACGCTAGGCATCCTGATAGGATCTCGAGACACAATTTTCTTAAGTAGTCATTTTCTCTACTTCATTCCCGTTCATTCCTTAACACAGTCAACTCAAGTATTTTGTCCCGTGTTCCTAAGAAAGTGTCCTCATTCTAATCACCGGCGACCTTCTCCTTGCCTAATCTGATAGACACCCGCTTTTATCCCATTTGATCCTCTCTACATCTTACTCCTCCCTTGTTGAAAGTTCTCCTTGAGCTTTTGAAACACCACTCAAACTTCATCTCTTACCTCTCCATATTTCTTCGCTTATAACTTTTATCTTTTTACCTTTTAGAATGTGAAATTAGATTCTAATCTCTTTTAGGGTTCCACGTGAATTCCGCCTTTCTGCTTACTGAGCTTATCCATGGGTGAGCTCACTTGCCTCAGTGACTGCAGATACCCTGATGGTCCCGTGGTTCGCAAATTGCCATCTCTGACTTTCTCTGTCTCTACTCCACCGTCCCCAGGTTGGTAGCTACCTTAGAGCTGCCTCCACCGGAATGACCAACAGCAACTGCAGAGTTATTAATGAAACTAATTATTTTTGCCCCTAAAATTTTCTCTGTTTTCCCTGTCTTCCTTTATGATCCCCAAGGTAGACATTTTTTAGCCATCCTTGACTTCTCCGTCTCTCCTATGGTTGAAATCTATATTGAATCATTACCCCAGGAATCTTCTCTCTTTAACATCTTTCTAATCTAGTTTTTCCTTTCTGTCTATACTGGGAGAATCTTTGTTTGGGTTCGTTCTTTCATGTATATTAAATGGTTCTGTTTTCCATTCATTCAACGAATGATTACCAAGTCCCATGTAATGATGGCACTGTCTAAGAGCTAAAAGTGGAGCTTACAGTCTAGTGGGAGCCACAGAGAGGTAAATATTACAGCTCATTGTGGAAGGGGGAAGGCAGGTTGAATGTGTGAGCACTCGGGAACATTCCTGATCTCTTTCTAGAGGGTGAGAAAGGCCTCAGAGAAGGCTTCCCAGAAGAACTGTTACTCAAGGTGAGGCCTGAAAAGAGACTGTGCGTTATCCAGGTAAAGGTGAGAGCAAGAGTGTTCCATGAAGGGAATCCACATGGGCCGAGACTCAGGGTAGGAGAGCACATGGCTTGCTTTACTAACAGGGTGAGGGCAGAGTGGCGAGAGCCTGGATTTCTAGTGTAGTGATGGCAAGAAACAAGGCTGGAGAGTGAGGCAGAAGCCAAATTACACATGGCTTTCAAGTTCTGCTGTGTTCTTTTCAGCACAGAAGTGACAGAATCAGATCGTCAGCTTAGAAAGTTATCTCTGCTTTGTTGGGGACCAGATTATAAGGGCAAGAATGGAGAGGCAAGCCCGGCAAGGAAGCTGTTGTCACCCAGGTGAGAAGTGCCACTACCCTGGACTACAGAGATGGAGGCAAAGGACAGGTGGACATGTTTAAAACAGCTGCAGGAGGGAATCAAGGATGGTGTCCTGGAAATGCAGGAAATGCTAGGCACTGGGACCGGCTGTGGAGTGGGAGGGCGGTTTCCACGGGAGATGACGGAGGAGCAGTAGCATGTCCACCTGTTCCTTAGAGCCTTTGTCTTGTGCATCCTCTTCCCCCAGCCTGTGAGCTTAGGAGGCCGCAGGGCTGAGTCCTCCTCTCCTCCTTCTCTACACTCCTGGCCTTGGTGGTCTCATCCAGCCTCGTGGCTTTTCAGATACTCTGTTTGCTGACAACTTCTTAATTGCAGTCTCTAGCCCAGACCCATCTCCTTAACTCCAGGACTCAAACATCTAACCACATGCCCAGCAAAACATCCTAAACATGAACAGAGCTAGACCTCTGGTCTTCTCACGTCCAACCTGCTTCACCTACCAGCATCTTCATGACAGTAACTGTCAAAGTCATTCTTTGGAATGAATGGTTTCCTTGGTGGTCTCATGCAGCCTCGGTAACTGTCAAACTCATTCTCCCCATTACAAAAAGCCAAAATGCTTGGAGTATTCTTAATGATGCTTTTTTTTTTTTTTCTCACACATCTCTTATCCAAATTCATCAACAAATCCTATTATCTCAGTCTTCAAAATATAACCAGAATTACTCCCCTCTCACCCAACCCAGCCTTTCTTCCCTGGCCAAGGCTGCCTGTATCACTCACCTGGAGTGCCATAGTAGCTTCCTAGCTGGCCTTCCTGCTCCACTTGGGCCCTGTGCCATCCCCTGCTACCAGCGGTTTTCTCCCACACTTGGTCCGATGATTCCATTCAAACATATCCCTCCTACCTTAATACTCTGCAGTGACTCCCCATTTCACGCCAATAAAAGTCCAAATCGCACAGTGGCCCGCAAGGCCCTGAATGCTCTGATTCTTTGCCCTCTCTGATCTCATCTCCTGATCACCAAAGTCCAGGCTTACTGGCCCCTTGGCTCTGCCCAGATACCCCAGGCCTGCTCTCAGTTTTGTCCTTCTGGACTCTACCCAGAAATTTCTTCTCCCATCTCAGATGGCTGAATCCTCCCCTATTTCAACTCTTTCCTCAAAAGCTGTCTTTCTGATTTTCAAAGCTGCAAACTGTCTTTTGACCTTCCTTCCAGGCAGTCCTGATTCCCAAGTCCTGCTCTTTTCACTCTTGTCACCCCCC
>NW_003852432.1:11331673-11359089 GCF_000181295.1 Otolemur garnettii | reverse complement strand
GGGCCTCAATAAATATTAGCCAAATTTAGTCTTAAATAGGTGTTGAATAGACAAAACTAATGTTGGAAAGATGGATTTCTGGACTCTCTGGAGACCCATCAGCAGGTCATGTAAGGCTTTCTGTGATGTAGCCACAGCCCATCCTTCCAGCTTTATCCACTGCCAGCCAAGCCCACACAGACTCTGTGCTCCTGGCAGCTTCCTGAATAACCCTGCACGTCTCTGCAGGGGCCTGTGTGTGAGTCCTGTCTGCCCGGAGCACCTGTCCCCTGCATCAGCTATTCCTGAGAAGCCCCAGCTCATCTTGCAAGACCCAGCTCAAGCATTATCCCTCCTCTTAAGTAGTCCTTCTACTGATCCTCTCAACCCTCATCCACACAGTTAGTTCTTCCC
Organism: Otolemur garnettii; assembly: GCF_000181295.1. Classification (NCBI taxonomy): domain Eukaryota; kingdom Metazoa; phylum Chordata; class Mammalia; order Primates; family Galagidae; genus Otolemur; species Otolemur garnettii. The sequence goes on along the minus strand of NW_003852432.1, from coordinate 11,358,696 downwards.
TCTGTGTTCCTCCAGCAACAGGCACACACCTTACAGCACAGCCCGGGAGCGTGGTGGCAGGGAGGGAGGTGGGGACTCCTAGTCTACAGGCAACACATAAATGGTTGGGGAAATTACTTGTTTTAATGTCTCACCCTCTCTCCTCTCTTTTTGTTTCTCTTTCCTTCTCTCTCATAAACATATATAGCCCCTACACATACACACATACACAACTGCCCTAACTTATTTTTCCTTGAATTGACGAGTTATATAAATGCGAGCTGAAGCACGGTTGGCTTTATGTTGTCCTAACCTTTTGACTTATTGATTTTTTAAGAAGCCAGAGTGTTCACTGAGTTTTAGAAACTGGATTCTGTACTATCCTATGTTTACAAAGATCCATTCGCTTGGCATTCTTTATTCATTTGAAAGTATTTCAGGTTTTTGTAGAAACTTTTGTTTGGTTCTTTATTTTCTGATACCATGTTGATCTCAATGCAATGTTATTTATATGCTTTTAATTTTTCTTCCAGCACTGATAGGATTACATTATGTCCTCTTAAGGAATCCACATCTCTACAAAATATGGCCAGGTTTGGCTATTACTCCCATTCACAGCATTCTCACGATTTCTAACAGTTCTTTTCTACTCTTCTTGAAAAAGAAAATTTCACGTAGTGACAAAATACACCTTGAAAAAGAGGAAGTCGTTCCTTCCAGTGCCAGGTAGTCTACTTGCTAACATTGATTTCCAAGAAAATTTCTCAAGTGTGAGCAAAATAAAATTCAGAACTCAGAGAAAATAGTGTTACAAGAGAATGCCCACCTCATTTGACGGGTCCATGCTGCAGGGCCAGCGCCTGGCCTTTGGCACCTGCCTCGGCCCCCTCTGTCTCTCTTTCCCTGTGTGTTAATCTCTCTTTCTTTATGGGACAGCCACCATGACAGGAATAAGGTTCACTCGCCACCAGCCTTCCTCCACAGCCATATGGTCTCTGCTTTAGGTAACAAACAAAAGAAATGGATCAGTTACGTAAACCCAATCCTGAGTACACAGCCCCTCCCCCCCAGTGAGAGTTGCGCTGCGCCTTACACTGAGGACATTTCCAAACACAGAGGGAGGGAATGTCTGATTCATGAGTGAGTAATGTTCCAGCTTCCTCTCCAACTCAGTTCCCTTCAGCACTTCACATTCTGACCATTCAGTCAGGTTTTTCTTATTGAAACTCTGTGTTTGAATGAAATGGGGAAAGGTTGCTAGGCTTATTTTAACTTGCATAGTTAGAAAGATGTTTCTCACATGTGATTTATGGATTTATGTTTTTCAGTGTTCTTGGGGTTGATTGAACAAAATCTGGTGGCACTGCTACACAATCTGAATTATAAAATCACATCCATCCATTAAGCTACAAAATATGGAAAAATGCTTTTATAGGCTATCGAGCACTTTAGCACCTTCTTAACACTGGGGAAGTTCAGCGTTCACATTTTCAAGGGCAATGTAACATTCTTGTCTGACCTACAACTTATTAATGGGACAAAAGCCTGTCCATCAGTCGGGGCTATGACAGGTCAATGTATTTTCTGAACAGTATTTTTTACAATATGCATGATAGTAAAACAAATGGCCATTTATTCTTCCTTCCCAGAAGTGGAGTACTTGCAACCATTTTTAAAAGGACAAAAAGGTTTGCTAACAGAGTATGAATTTATGAGGGACAATCTTGAGAGTACAATGGCATTCTATTCTTTTCATCTTTGCTCTTGCTGTATCAGAGTTGGACAATGGTCTCAATCATATGTTAGAAGGAGAAAATGCACAATTGGCTTTTCTTATGCTAAGATTCTGCCATTTTCAAATTTTAAAATGCTTATCAGAAGAAGAAACGCAGAAGTGAATATGGATCTGAATAAATGCGCTTATCTCTCTTTTGAAGAAACAACGTTTGTGTGAGAATCAAGTAATAGTGTTGAGAACATCCCCAGAAGATTAATTAGAATGCATAAAAGTTATTCTTGTACCAGGTTTAACTTGTTTTTTTTTTTCTATAGCCACCTGTATTTAAATTTTTTAATAAGCTCATTTATTATAAATAAAGTATGTAAATCAATCTGGGAATACTCTGTTTCAGAAATGTTATGTCAGTGGCAGGCTGCCACATACAGTACAACTTTTGATTAAAAAAAAGAATCCTTACTCTGTTCTGCAGTTAGACCTTCACATGATACTCAGAACCACCTGTCAGGAACAGGTTATGCTGCTGATGATTTTTAAAACAGAATATTTTAGATACACTGCATCAAAACATAAAAAAAAAAGCTGTGCAGTTTTACAGTATGTATATGCTACAGAAAATTTTAAAAAATTGTTCTGCCCTAACAGATAAATAGCTTTGGTCCAAATATTTTCAATCTGAGTTCCATAAGTAAAAAAGGTAATTGTCTCCTTATCTTTCTCCATGTGCTGCTTACAATGAGGATTGTCATATATATTTGTGGGATGTACTTAACTAAAAATAAATCAGTCACTATTTATCTGCAATTCAAATGTCCCTGGGCATCCTGTATCTTCACTCAGTAAACTTCAGTGGGAATATGGGCTTACTCTTTTAGTACTTTTTTTTTTTCTTGCAGTTTTTGGCCAGGGCCAGGTTTGAACCCACCACCTCTGGCATATGGGGCTGGCACCCTACTCCTTTGAGCCACAGGTGCCACCCTGGGCTTGCTCTTTTTTAAAGAGGTAAAATAATGGTTCCTGTTTGTTTTTCTTCCCTAGTATGGGAGGCCCTTACTGTAGCCACTGTCTTTGAGGACAACTTAAAAAGGACTTCATGAACCTGAAACGGGGTTAGAGAAAAACCACAAGATGGTCAAAGGGTGGGAAAATAGGAAATAACCCTCTTCAAACTGTAGAGAAGAGGACCAAAGTGATGAAACAGTCACCAGGTATTTGGAGTGGTCTTTCCCAGGGGACTGTGCCAACTTCCTCATTTTTGATGAGGACAGGCAGAAACTGGCTAGCATACGAGTTAGGATAATAAGCGCACTAGCTACATTTTTTGAATGCTAGGCAGTGCTGCATAATTGAATGCCAGGGTCTCTCATCGTTTATCTCTAATCCTAGAGAGTAATGTGCTAGCTTCCTCTCCATCTTGTCCTTCTCCAGTGGTTCTGACCCGTGCGATGTGTACCATTATCCCCATGTTTTCCATGAAAGGAACTGACATGGTGAGAAGGTATGTCAATGGTAAAGGCCAGATTCACATCACATCTCAGCCAGTCTGACACCAAAGCCCATATTCTCTCTACGAGGCCCCACTCCTTCTCCAGAAGGTGAGGGAGCTCCTGGGAAGAATATTAGAAAACATGCTGTCAAGCAAACTAGTCTGTAAATAAGAACAACAAGGTTGTCTCACTGGTTTGGGGGATAATTTAAGTGTGATCAATACCAAAGAGCTGTTGGGAGCACTGAAAAATTCTAGATTCTTTCCGTTCCTTTGACTTGGCTGTTAGAAATCACTGTCCAGGTAGCAGCGTCTGACTGCAGGAGAAGGTGTTTTTGACACAGTGTTGTTTTATCTTTCTACAATAAGTTTCTAAATCAATCTCCATCATAACACCAACTGCTAAGTCTTTAAACGTAAGAATCAAACATTCAACCAATCATATTTTAAAATTTGCTTTCCCAAGAGCCCAGGCAATCCGTTCACTTTTCAAGTGAGGTTACATATGTAGACTTTAGAGTTTATGCTCTGGTCTTCAAATCCGCAGACTGCACACTCTTTGAAGGGAGAAACTCTCAGTATCTGGTCAAATGCCTGGCATGCAGTGGGTACTCACAAATATTTGATTAATATTACTTGATATACTGTAATATGACTGTTCCTAAACAGTGAGTGTTTATAAATAGAGTGCTTTAAATGTCATCAGGAATCTTCTATTGAAATCTTTCCTTCACTTTCTGTTTATGGGCCAACTTTTAAAGTTAATGGAAATAATATAAATGTAGGGAGAACTACGAATTTTCCTTAGGATTTCACTCTGGCAAGTCTTCCTAGAGATTTAGCCATGACTGTTTTTATGGCTGCAATTTCCTTAATATGGTACCTTGGCCATTTTCCACCGCCATAAATCCCTTTTATATACTTAAAAGCAGTATTGAAATATTTTCCAGTTTTTATATCTTGCCTCCTCACTTAGATACATACATTATTTCATCTTAGGATTATGTTATGTAAATACTGTAGAAAATCTGAAAATTATATAGTAGGAAGAAATAGCATACCCTTTTAGAAATCTTAACTAATAGATATGGTCCCCAAAGCAAAGGGAAATATTTAAAGTAAGTATTCAAGTAAATAAAGAAACCATCTCTCTTTATCCATCTTTATTCAAGTAAATAAAGAAACCCACTCACTTGAATGTTTTACATAAAGTTGCCTCTATGCTCTTGACTTTGTGTTTGAACTCACAGGTTTGTAGTATTTTTCTGCTGAACAAAGTCCTTTTTCTACAGGACTTTTTCACAAGCAAGGAATAAAAAAGAATCATTAGACTGTTGATGAAAGAAAAGAAAGAAGGGAAAAGAAAAATTCTACTGGCTCCGATTAGGTTAAAGCAGGGCTCAATACAGATGCTCAAGCAATCACATCAGGAGCCTATCTGTCTCCCTGGCTGGGCTCTCCTACCCCTTGAGTCCATTCCATGAGCAGGCAGACTTTTTCCACGTAGTGGCAAAGGTGACCATCGGACACTCCACGTTAACATCATCTTGAGTGCTTGTGATCTCTGAACAAGAGAAGTCCTCTCCCAGCATCCGTATTAAATCCCAAAAAAGAATGATTGCTTTATCGTGTGCTTGCCCTTGACCAAGCACCATTTCGAGGGAGTGGAGTTCACTGAAAGGCCAGCCTGGTTTGCACACTCGCCCTGTGGGGAGAGAGGGAGGCTATATAATTGACAGTGCAAGAAGAAAGGGGGAGTTGGAGTTACCACTGGAAGAGACAGTGGGCACTGGGCAAATGAATATAAGTATCTACTAAAATACTTTGAATAAATACTTTGAATACTTTTTGAATAAAAATATTTTCCAGGAAATGCAAATAGTTTGAAACAATACAAATAAGCATCACGCATTTAAAAACAATTAGAAATACTTCCGAAGAGCCATATTGCATGGTTAGCCCATTTTAGATATTGTCTCCTCTTTGCACCTCAGTTTTATCACCAGTAAACATGGGAATGATGCTACCTTATAAAATAAGATTAGAAGGGAGGTGTAACGGACCATGTTTTGTCAACTATAAAGTGCTTCCCACATAGTTATAAATTATGATTTCTAAGAAATCCGATCCCTAAAGAAAACAAAGTTACTTATGTCAATGTTTAGAAAACCTTTTAAAAATTTATGTTGTTACCCATCTTGTGTTTTTTCCTGAGTGTTTGATGCAACGTTTATGTGCTTTTTGACATGTTTTTGCTGATGATGTTGACAATGATGAAGACAATGATAGGGTTGACAGGTAACAGGTAGCTGTTGTATAAATACTTAGGGAATTAAATGAATTGCTAGATTTGGGGGGAATCAAAAGACCAATATAAGCTAGCTTCATGAAAAAGCTAGAGGTAAACAGATGGCAGACAGAGTCAGGCAGCTGCTCTGAGGAGTTAGACTGAGCTGATATTCATAAGAAGAGGAAATACTCTTAAATACCAACAGTTTAATGGCCAAGGTTCTATTGAAATGATCACTCCCAGGAAATGTTTTACCAGTGAGTTTGTCTTAACTATCAACTGAAAAGAAATAAATGTTTTATGGGTGATTCACTTTCACCTGATATGTGCACAACATTTTAGAAGAATGAATTAGTCTGTTTGAATCATCTTTATGTGTTTCTTTTAGTAAGGAAGTCAAAGTTGGTTAAATGGCTAGCACTGTTTCAGAAAGCAAAAATAACAGAAAGGGTGAAGAGACATTCAATACTGAAAGCCTGCTGCAGGAACATCACAGGGATATATCAAGACAGAAATATATTAAAAGTGAAAGTATTTCTGGAATTACTACCAATATAAATATTAAAATTTTCTCTCCCAGCCAGATCTGGCAAGTTATATAGACAGGCAAGTGAAAGCAATATATGCCAGGTCAATGGCATTGGAGTAAAATGTAATTGTAGGAAAACAATCTCAGAATTGAACATTATTAGACTTGGAAAATATTAATACTTTGTAGTTCATTAGTTCAATCCATGAGTATGCTGGTAAATAGTTAACAACCATCCCTCTAGAGGAGAAAATAAGTCCTGATTTGTAGTGTTTGTCAATTTCTGTGGTGTAAATATCACCACCTTGACTGATTTCATACTACCAAGATAAGGTCACTGAAACATGAGTGAGGAAGAGATACACACAGTAGGCTATCATGAGCCAGTAGAGAGGGTTCCAGCATGCAACTGGCTCAACACTATCATGGTAAAATAAGCAAGAGTTGATGCCAAAGGAATTGGGTGACCTGCAGTGCCATAACTAAAACTATGTTCTCTCCATTGCTTCTGCTCAGAAATAAGAATGTATTATGAAGAAAGGACCATGACCTATTGATTGGCAGTCCCATCCCACTCCCCTTAACCCTGGTTACATTCCCCTTTAAGGCCTTTTACAGATATTTCTACATTGACTTTAAATCATGCTCTACCTCTCTTGCTGGTCTATCTCACTGACATTTGGAAAGTATTTTATTCATCTTTATATCTTCAGCACTCTGCACAGTATCTGCCACATAGTAGATATTCTTAATTGTTGAGGGCATGAGCAAATAATAGAGAGCATTTGTTGACCAGCTGTGTGCTGATCATTATTCTGGTTTGCATGCATTAACTCGTTGAATCCTTAGAATACCTCTCACAACAAGTAAGGTATATAATCACACTCATATTTTAGATGAGAAAATAGAGGCTCAGAGTTATTTTCCCAAGGCCACGTAGACAGTGAATGAATTCAGACCCTGCAGCCTGACTTCAGAGCCCATGTATGTGGCCACTCAGTTGTCACTCAGTTAACTGGCAGTGGCATCAAAGGGTACAGCTCAGCAACAAATACTTCTCTAACAGGTCTCCCGCCATTCTTTAGGAAGGACACAAAACATTTCCTGCAAAAATCTAGTCTGACTAATGCCTGCTTTCGGTAATGGGAAGGGACCAAGGAAATGGGTGTTTAGGTGATTAAGTCTTCTCGTGATCCAATTTACAGACAGAAACCGTATTTTAATTAAAAATACTCTTGTTTGGCTCGGCGCCTGTGGCTCAAACGGCTAAGGCGCCAGCCACATACACCTAAGGTGGCGGGTTCGAATCCCCAGCCCAGGCCCGTCAAACAACAATGATGGCTGCAACCAAAAAATGGCCAGGCGTTGTGGTGGGCGCCTGTGGTCCCAGCTACTTGGGAGGCTGAGGCAGGAGACTCGCTTGAGCCCAGGAGTTGGAGGTTGCTGTGAGCGTGATGCCATGGCACTCTACCCAGGGGGACAGCTTGAGGCTCCATCTCAAAAAAAAAAAAATACTCTTGTTTACAATGGGCTGTAGTCCCATTTTTTCTCTAATTAAAACATAAATTTAGGGTGGCACCCATAGCTCAGTAGGCAGGGCATTGGCCACATACACCTAGGGTGGCAGGTTCGAACACGGCCCAGGCCTGCGAAGCAACAAGGACAACTGCAACAAAAAAATAGCTGGGTGTTGTGGCAGGTGCCTGTAGTTCCAGCTACTTTGGAGGCTGAGGCAAGAGAATCGCTTAAGCCCAAGAGTTTGAGTTTGCTGTGAGCTGTGATGCCATGGCAGTGTACCCAGGGTGACAGCTTGAGACTCTGTCTCAAAAATAATAATAATAATAATAAATTTTAAAAAATAAATTTAACCTTTCATTGGTTTCTCAGTTTGAAAAATGATATTGCCTTATGCTATCAGAGAATGTAAAAACAGCATAGGAGACTAGGGTACTAACTCCCAGAGGTGTTCTGTAAGGGGTTTCCATAAATAGAAGACTTATCCTCCTTCCTGACTGATTTTCTTTTTCTTCAAGTGAGATAACAAAAGGCCCTTTTTACATTTGTACATTTTCTCGGACTCTAGTTCACTGAGGCTCAGTGCAATGGGTGACTTATCTACCAACATCAAGATATGATCCTTCCCTCAAAAAAATGCTCTAATAATATAATACCACAGATTTTTACTGTTTTGTTTATTTTTAATTTTCTTCTTTTTTGAAATGGAGGTCTCTTGCCCTGGGTAGGGTGCCATGGCATCATCATAGCTCCCAGCAACCTCAAACTCTTGGTCTCAAGAGATCCTCTGGCCTCAGCCTCTAAGTAGCTGGGACTATAAGTACCCTCCACCACACCTGGCTAGTTTTTCTGTTTTTAGTAGAAACAGGGGCTCAGGATGGTTAGTTCCTAAACTCAAGCAATCCACCCACCTCTGCCTCCCAGAGTGCTAGGATTATAGGTATGAGCCACCACACCAGCCAATACTTCAGGTTTTAAAGAAAATCATTTCAAAGGCTCCTTCAAAAGCCTAGAAGAAAAAAATGTCATTCACCCTTCACACTGCATTAATGGGCACCATCTAAGATGCAAATTGATTGTAATGCTGTTTTCCCCCTTTGGGCAGTAATGGTTCATTTATTTTCTTCCTTTTATAATTTCCCCTACAGAAAATATGGTAATAAATTATTCATTAGGCTTATGTTCCCAATTTTGGAAGATACACAGATAACATATTGAGAAGTGCTTTTAATTTTTTTCATAATTTGTTCTAGAAGGTTTAGATAGGTATTTGCAGTTTGGTTTGCAGTTTATATTTGTAGTCTAATAGAACACTTTGTCCTTATCCTTCTTTTCTTCTATTCCTTGTCATTCCTTCTACCAGTACGAAAATTTTTCTAGTACATTAGAAAACAATGATAATTGTATATATAAATAGCAACTACAATCTCCTATATTTATATACACTCAATGTCATTCCAAGTGTTTTCAGAGATAGATCTCATTTGATCCTTTAAACAGTCATGTGAGAATTTTGGACCCTGGGACTCAGGGGTGGATGCCTTGCCTGAAGTCGCATAGCTAGAGAGGGACAGAGCCAGACTCAGAGGGCTGGTTGTCTGACTTCTGTTCTGATGCGCTCTCCCTCTCGTAGCTGGGGAAACCGCTGCGGTAGAGTGGAGCATGGAAGAGCATCCGTGGGCTCCTTTCAGCATGGAATTGAGTCCCGGTTGTAACTGTGTGACTTTGGCGAGTTTGCTCATCTAGACGAGGAGGACAATAATACTTCCTTCTTCCAGGGTGTTGATGATGAGTAGACCAAGCATTTAGCAGAATGCCTGGCATATGGTGAGCACTCAATACATGTTACTGTTATCTTTATTATTATACCGTTTATACCTCTTCCAATTCTTTTTGGAATTGCTCTCTGGTGCAACTGCCGTTTTCTGTTTTGCTTGTTCCTTCAAAGCCTCTATTCCCAATCAGAGGCCTTCATTTGAACCCTAAAAATCATTGTGTTGTTGACTTTCTGCTCTGGGTTTCTTCCCTCTTCCCTGAATATGAAGAGGAAGTCATAACACCTTCTATCTAACCTTAAAGGAGCCCCATAGAAGTTTTAAGCAATTCATTTCTCGTTGACTTCACTTTGTGTGCTCTGCTGTAGCTATCCTGAATCTCTCCTTCCATCCCGAGTCCCTGGACCCTCCTCTGTGTCCATCACTTTCAGCAGATGACCATGTAGCCTAATTTATTTTTAAAGCACTGGGGACATAGGCCCTGGACTCCATCAGTGTACCCATTTCTCCATCTGACTTCTCATCCTCTCTTGCTGTCTCAGAAACAACCACCTCACTTATATTCTGGGACTCTTGGGAATGCCTCCTTTTTGCTCCTTTGGAATTCCGCATCCTCCTTCCAGGCTCAGCTCCAGCACCATCTCCAGTCTGGTTTGTCTCCCTTCCTCTGCATTCCTGTACTTGTCTGTTAAGCCATGACCTTTACCAAGTGACTGTGAGCTTCCCAGGGAAGCGCGCTGTGTCACTGTGGACACCCAATAAATGTGAGTTAAGTGAAAGGGTGGTCCTACAAATAGGCGTAGTCCTTCCCACACTAAGAATAAACTCCTCTTGACCCCATCATTGCATCTGCTTGTCTTTCCTTCACAATTTAAAGTCTTTCGCTACTCTAGAAGCCCGTCTCTTGAAGGTCAACAAAGAACTTCCACATGGTCCATATTTTTCTTCTCGAGACCCTTACCTGGTTTCTGCGACACAGTGAAAGACTGGCTGTCTCAGTGCCCCCCTGACCTCAGCCTTTCTTGACCCTTTCCTGATTGTCCAGGGTGGGGATTCCCTAAGATTTGCTTCCTTTGCCTTTTCTTCTTTCATCTAGTCTGTACATAGACATACCCATTCTTGGATTTAACCATCATCTATACAGATAGCATACAAAGTTTATTTCTAGTCCAAATAGAGTCCCTTTACTCTGCCAGTCAAATTCAGAATTTTTATTCCTTCCAGTTCAGCCATGGCAGAACTTGCTGTCACTTGCCCCTGTCTAAAGCAGGATGGGCATCGTTTCACCTGAGCATTTTCCCAAGAAGGGCAGGCTTCTTAGATTCCTTCTTGTTATCCACCTCTATTTCTTGGCACACATACTCCATCTGTCCGGAATCTTTGTTCTTCGCTTATTCCGGGTTCCTACTTCCTGGTGAATGATGCAAAACCTGTCAGTCATCCCTGTAGTCATTTCCCACTTTCGCATCAAACTCAGTATATTTCAAACCATCTTCTTATCACGTCCCCTTCTCATCAGCCTAATGATCTACTGCTATCGACCCTAGCTCATAACTTGTCCCATGTTTTCCAGATGACAGCTAATCATCTTTCTTTCTGTTTTGTACTCCACCCGTTCAGGTATCAAATCTGTTCCGATCGGGTTTCACTGCTCTGACAGGTAGTTGTGGATGTCGGGAATGTTGAGTAACCTTCCCCTGAAATGGCACTATATGATTTCCACTCTGTCAAATACTCAGTTCTAACTCGTGATCCCAGGTAGATCATAAGTTATTTTTCTTGTCTAGCAATGATCTAGAAGCAGAGGAATCCCAGTGCCTGTTAAGATTTTTGTGGTTTTCCTTTAAAAAGCTTCTGCTTCTGGAAAACAGAATTTATGGGTAGAACATCTGTCCATGGTTGGTGCGTAAAGCCCATGCTAATGGGTACAAAGTTACAATTAGGATTAAGTTGCACAGTAGGGTTACTATAGTTGACAACAACTATTGAATATTTCAAAATAGCTAGAGGAGATGATTTTGAAATTTCTTACTACAAAGAAATGATCATGTTTGAATTGATAAATATGCTAATTACCTCAACTTGATCATTTTGCAACATATACACATATCAAAACATGACACTGTATCCCATAAATATGTGCAATTACTGTGGGACAATTAAAATTACATTTTAAATTTCTAAAGTGAAAAGTGAAATGTTTCAAACTGAAAAGAAAAATCTTACTTATTCAAATATGTCTCTCATCCATCCTTTCCCTTCTATTCTTGGGGCCATTATCTTGGGTCTGCATCTTATTGCCTCATTATGGAACATAATAATGGATTGTCAACGGGTCTTCCCATTGCCAGGGTCTCTCTGCTCCAAGTTCACTTTCCCTCTGGGTCGGTCTTCCCGGCATAAAACCTCAGTTATATCACTCACCAGCTCAAACCCCTTCCATGAATTTTTTATTACCTATGAAATAAGGTTCCTAGTTGTTCAAAATCTAGTAGAGTAAAATTTTCTTTGATTTGGTTTCAAAAAGATTTGGATTCAAGTCATGGCTACTGCATTTGACTGTTATGTGACTTTGAACTTACTGCTTGATTTTTATTCGCCCTTTATTCAATATATATTCCTTTAACACCAACTGTGTTTTTAGGTATTTGGGATAGAAGGATGAGCTAAACTCACCTTGCCTTCATTCTCCTGGACCTCACAACATAATGACCTTGTCCTTATTTCTCATAATTATAATGATCCTAAGTACAGGCCATGTTTCTCTCCTTGATGCTTACAGCTTTTGGTGTGTGCTATGCAGGGTACCGTGATGCCACATGCAGTATCACAGTTACTGACATATGTTGTCACTTATACATTATAGCTTCACTGAAGAGTAGAGGCATCTTGCATGCCCATAGTGTAAGCACAGAACCCTGCACACACTAGATGCTCAGGGAATTCTGTTGTGGTTTTTGCAACCCAGGGTTAGTCTTTGGTGTCATTATAATACCTAGTATGTTTTTAAAGTGTCCCTTTATTCTGTCAGAATTATAGTCTTTATTTTAAAAAAGTAATAGCTATTTAGTTTCTATCCATTCTAAGGCCTCTTCTTTTAACCCACTACCCTGTCTATAGCTATTACAAGTCAAATTGACAATATTTATCATTGCTGTATCTTAAGTTTTTAAAAACTGAATAACAAATCCGCTCATGCTTCCTAGTAGAGAAACTGTCCATTCCCGCATACAATGGAATGTTAATGCTCTTTCTAGTAAATAGATTTTTGACTTGGTAATGAACAATATGTTGTTTTCCCTGAGAAGTAGTTCCATGACTTTAGTTCTGAAGATTACATTTTGTTTTGTATGTTTTTAACCTGCTGTTTTTAGGTTCCCCGTGATCTTACATTAAGCATTTGTCTGTCTGAAACAATAGGTTAATCATCGCCAAATTATAACCATACCTTTCCTCTGCACACAAAATCCTATAAACAGCATGTGATCATTTTGCTTCTAGAATTTATGATTGTTTTCTTCCAAAAGGAAGCTAAATTTAGCCCAGTAGTTCTACATGCTCCCAAGGAAACAATGCCTGCTGTGATTTCTAGAATAAATGCATCTGAGCCACAGTTCCTCTATTTGACTAACCGAGAAAGTTTAAATATCAGCCTAGTCATTAACCACAGATATTAAACCACATCAAACAAGCAGCAAAGGGTTAAGAAAGAAGTTTGCTGTGTTCCTTATCTCATCGTTCAATGAGTCTAACTTAGTTGCGGTGTCGACCTTAATACAGAACGTTGTTTGCATCTTATAATGGTTCTCTAAAATTACTCGTTCATGGCTTGAGTTCTAAAATTAAACTATGTGGAGTCATGTCCAATGGCACAATGCATCTTTATGTGAAACTAGCTAGAGTTTTTTGTTTTCATTCTATGTAAAAATTCCAGTTTGGTGGCTTTATTTGCTAACAGTTTAACTGGGAGAGTTCTTTCAGTGTTTTTTCTTATTTGTTTCTCATGACAACGGAACTGCTCTCACTTTGAACGTGTTTTGGCAGATAAACTTCTCGCAATGAAGGCCTCCACTGTGCTTGCACCTGGCATCCTTGCACTTCTGTTTACCTTGGTACAGCGGAGCAACGGGGAGTGTAAAGAGGCATTAGCAATGTCCAAGATGAACGTGGATATGAAGTATCAGCTTCCCAACTTCACCGCGGAAACACCCATTCAGAATATCGTTCTCCATGAGCATCACATTTACCTCGGTGCCATTAACTACATTTACGTGTTAGATGACAAAGACCTGCAGAAGGTTGCAGAATACAAGACTGGGCCTGTGCTGGAACACCCAGATTGTTTCCCGTGTCAGGACTGCAGCGACAAGGCCAATTTATCAGGTGGCATTTGGAAAGATAATGTCAACATGGCTCTGCTTGTCGACACCTACTACGATGACCAACTCATCAGCTGTGGCAGCGTCAACAGAGGGGCCTGCCAGCGCCATGTCCTTCCACGCAATAACGCAGCTGACATACAGTCGAAGGTTCATTGCATGTTCTCCCCGCAGGCAGATGAGGAGCCAGGCCAGTGTCCTGACTGTGTGGTGAGTGCCCTGGGAGCCAAAGTCCTCCTGTCTGAAAAGGACCGCTTCATCAACTTCTTTGTAGGCAATACCATAAATTCTTCTTATTTTCCAAATCATCCATTGCATTCAATATCAGTTAGAAGGCTAAAGGAAACACAGGATGGTTTTAAGTTTTTGACGGACCAGTCCTATATTGATGTTTTACCTGAGTTCCGAGACTCTTACCCCATTAAGTATGTCCATGCCTTTGAAAGCAACCATTTTATTTACTTTCTGACCGTCCAAAGGGAAACTCTGGACTCTCAGACTTTTCATACTCGAATAATCAGGTTCTGTTCCGTAGACTCTGGGCTGCATTCGTACATGGAAATGCCCCTGGAGTGTATTCTCACCGAAAAGAGAAGAAAGAGATCCACAAGGAAGGAAGTATTCAACATCCTCCAAGCTGCATACGTCAGTAAGCCTGGGGCCCACCTTGCCAAGCAGATAGGAGTCAGTGTGAATGATGACATTCTTTTTGGGGTGTTCGCACAAAGCAAGCCAGATTCTGCTGAACCGATGAATCGATCAGCCGTCTGTGCATTCCCTATCAAATACGTCAATGAATTCTTCAACAAGATTGTCAACAAAAACAATGTGAGATGCCTCCAACATTTTTATGGACCAAATCATGAGCACTGCTTTAACAGGGTAAGTCACATAGCTACCTCACTTACAAATTATGAGGGATATATCGGAATAAGGATCAGTCTGGGAGACTATCAAGGGCTTTTTCGTACTTGACGAATGGTTTTTATCCAAAATAATTGCAGTTTCTTTCCAAGAAAATTTAGAGGTTGAATCTTCATGTACAACTAAAGTCATATCTTGAAAGGTTAATGTAGTAACTAAAAGAAAAAAATGTTTCTATAGTTTGGATTTGCATGTCTGCAACACTTCAGACTATTAATGTCTCAGTAGTTCTGATCAGATATATTCAGGTTTTAACCCAACAGAAGATCTTGTAAACAACAATTATTGGGATCTATGTAGTCTTTGCAAGATTTAGAAGTTACTCAAGTTAATTTGTAGGTTTTAAAGAAGTTTTCCTTGTGAGACCCCATTTGCTCACTGGTATATGAATGATTAACTTTATGTTCTTAACACTACTTAAAGACACTTAACTAAAAAGCTCTTCTGAAATGTTGGTAAATAAGCATTTTGAAATGATCCAATATGCTTCTCTAAATAACCTGGAAAAGTAGAGAGGAAATGTTTGCTCCCAAGTCCTTCCTTTGGATCTTGACTTTACTCAGGGACTTCTTTCTTGCACATACGAATATCTACCAAGTTCTAGTTTGATACTTTACCCGGTTGGTATTTGATGTTTATAAATGTTTTTGATTGATGTTTTTTTTGTGTGCTTACATGCATGGTATTTTCATAGGAGGTGCTGGGGATAGTCTTGGTGCTTTGATTTAAATGTAATGAAAACTGCCAGCTACACTGGTAAAGGATGTGTCCTGCTAGTTATTTGATCATTTGGTGCCAGGGGAAGAGCACCAAGAGTTTATTGTGGCATTGGGCTTTCTTGCATTAGACCCAGATTTGGACATACAGACCTGGCTAGGATCATAACTGAATGAGCAGATATCATGTTTCCCCGAAAATAAGACCTACCCCAAAAATAAGCCCTAGAAGGATTTCTATATATTTGTTAAATATAAGCCCTACCCGGATAATAAGATCTAGTGATGGGCCAAGCATTTCCGCATGGAGAGGAAGACATTCCCTGAAAATAAGCCCCCTAGTTGTCTTCTTGAGAAAAAATAAACATAAAACAGTGTCTTATTTTCAGGGAAAGATGGTAGTATACCTTTTCTAAAGACAGTTTGACTTTAGAAAGGTATGCCTCTGTCAGGTTAGCCATTTTCAATCTAAGAAATAAAGGTTATAACTGCAAGCAGGAAGAACATTAAGCATGTCCTTGATAAGAGAAAAGTATGAGATTTGCTGAGGAGTACCAAGGGGATATGAACCCAGAAAGGTTTCATTGACTTTTGCTGAGACTTCCCTAGATGAAAACTCTAGTTAACTATTTTATGAAGCTAGGAAAACACTCTCAAGAAATATCACTCCATCTTTTGATGAACTAAAGACAGACTTCTGTCCTTTCCCCTCCTAAGTCTAGGAATATACATAACAGCCATCCACGTTGATCCCAACTAAGATTCACTTCCCCTGCACACATTTAATATACGTTGCCAACTCTGTAAGAAGTAATATAATTTCTTATGAGATTGCCTCTTTCCTTCACTAGAAGTAGCAAAAGAATGAAAGGAAACAAAACACCCCTCAGAAACGTGGAATTAGGAAGTAAAAGGGTAATATTCATAATATTTAGGAAAGATACTTTTCCTGTATCCAACAAGTTGCTTCAGAAACACATGTTTTAAAGGGTCTATTAGAAATTCTTCCAGAGCTTCTAGAGAACGTGACTTTGCTTTATAAACCTTGCGCCCTTAAAAGTTAATAGGACACTTTACTTGGTGAAGGTATATTGATACCTTAAATCATTTTTAAATTTTGAACACTTCAACCCCCTCCCCCAAGGTAAAAGCATTTATTGATTCTAGAAATTTTCAAAACACATTTGAACTTTACCCTACCCGTTTGACTTTTTTTAGTGTTCCAAGAGAAACAAAGAGGCGGGATTATCCAGTGAAACTCAGGTCAGCTTATCACCTAGGAAAAATGCCCAAAATGCATCAGCCGCACCTGAAACCATTATCACTCCCATCACAGAAATTCTTGTGGGAAACAAGGTGGAACTTGCCAAAACGGTCTTCTTACAAGGGAAGCCAACTTTTACACCAGCCAAATTCCATAAAGACGAATACCTTCAAATCTCCTCTATTTATTTGCCTGTTTATCTTCTCCGGTCACTAAAGATCAAAATTCTTCTAAGACTCAGACTACACACATTCTCTGTTTTCATATACCCCGTCTGCAGAAAGACCTCAGACCGTTCCAATAATCAGCGTATAATCATTTCCCCAAGCTTTATCATAAATAAAGGCACCTACAGCCGTTCTCACACAAACATGAAATGATTTACAAGGTCAAACCCGTTTAGAAACAGTGTAAGCCAGTGGTTCTCAACCTGTGGGTCGTGGCCCACAGGAACTGTATTAAAGGGCCATGGCATTTAAGAAGGTTGAGAACCTCTGCTCTAAGCAATAAGCCATTTTTGTCTTGGCAAATTCACTTGGCAAGAAATCAGGCGACCCTTCTAATAATTTCCTGAAACTGAGTTTTTACTTCAGCATAAACTTTGGCAAATGACACTGATGTCGTAGCTTTGTTTTTAACATCTCTAATATAACAGGGTGTCCCAAAAGTCACCATACATGGGGAAAAATGGGAAATTGTAGCTAATATACCTTTATTTACAAAATGATCATTACTAATTTTACAAAGACGTGGCCAACATGTAGAGAATATTTTGTGAGTATTTTTGTAATTGGCATCACATATCATGTTGCTTTTTCAAAGCTCACCTTTCCCAAGTCTCTGCAGACTCTTCCCATGCATATTCTCATATGACAGGGCATGTCACAAAAGCCCTCTTCTGAGCCATCTGATCATTTTCAGGGCACTCCTTCTTCACCTATAAGTTACTCGTGCTTCAGAACTCTTTTGTCTTCTCACACAACGCTGTTTCCGGAAACTTATCCCAAGCCACAGGTACATAGGTGCATGGAAAACTGCTGTTGCTGATTGTATCAGTTCTGTAAGAATATATTCTTGAGGCTCAGTGCCTGTGGCTCAAGCAGCTAAGGCGCCAGCCATGTACACCTAAGGTGGCGGGTTCGAATCCAGCCCGGACCCGCCAAACAACAATAATGGCTGCAACCAAAAAATAGCTGGGCGTTGTGGTGGGCGCCTGTGGTCCCAGCTACTTAGGAGGCGGAGGCAGGAGACTCGCTTGAGCCCAGGAGTTGGAGGTTGCTGTGAGCAGTGAAGCCATAGCACTCTACCCAGGGGGACAGCTTGAGGCTCTGTCTAAAAAAAAAAAAAAAAAAAAGGAATATATTCTTGATCTTCCCAATGTAACCATTTTTGTGTGTTGCTTTTGAAAGTGATTCTTAAGGGATTTGTGGACAGTGGCCTCCAACACTGACAATATGAGATTACAGAGCCACAAATAATTACTAAATCTGTCTTTAATATCTTTACTGCTTTTATTTACTTATTCCTCAGTCAACCTCTATAAGCTTCCTAAATTAGTGTGATTGAAGTTGTCTTAGGCTAATGCATATCCCCTAAACAGCACATTATTATTCAAAATAAAGTAATTGAGAAAGTGGCCCATAACATGGGACTTTCTAAACATCCAAATTTAAGGAGGAAAAAAAACTCATCTTCTACATGAAGATAAACAGTATTATAAGTTCAGTTCATTTGCTTAAAATTAACAGGAATCTCTACCAGTATCATATAAGGCAGTGGTTCTCAACCTTCCTAATGCCATGGCCCTTTAATACAATTCCTATAGGTCACGACCCACAGGTTGAGAACCGCTGATATAAGGGGTTTATTAAGGAAAAAAAATACAGGAAAAACTAGAATCAGTACACATTGCCCCAATCTCCTACAAATGAAACTTAATATTGAGTAAGGGAATTTTTTTTAAATTCCTAAATCAGCAAAGATCCTATTCCCTAAGTCATACCATATTAACTAATAGAAATGGGATAGTACAATTTGGACAGGTTTTTAATCCAAACTGAAATTTAAAAAGTGCTCTTAAAGTAGCTCTCACCTTTCAGGACATACAATTAATGTTTGACACTGATTTCCTTGCAGTTCTGTTATCAATGTTTTGCTCTATAGGTAAGCAAAAGGCCTGTAGCAAATATTTTCACCAACATCTTGGTCACCTTAATGACCAATGATGGATCAGCTGAAGGGGAAAAGCATGGCATTTAGTGCTACACAGCCTGGATAAAGTCCTGGTTCACTGCATACCAGCCATGTGACCTCAGCCACACTACTTAAGTTCTTAGAACTCCTTTGTAACATGCGAATAACAATACCTACTTCACAGGGCTTTGTGAAAATTTGGCATAATGTATATAAATTACCTGGCACAATAAGATGACCATCAAGTTAGCTCTTTGAGAGATATCATGGCCTAATGGAAGGAAACTGAAGTCAGAGATGTGGGTTCAAATTGGAACCCCACCACGTCCGTCCTACTTGGATGCCATGAGAGCCTTATTTACTTTCTGAGCCCATCTTCCTCCGGGCAGGACTATTGTATGAACAGATGCAATAATGTCTCTATAAAAGGTCCCAGTTTCGTCTTTGGCATGAAATAAATAGCAGCTATCATTATAGGAAACATTTGTGTAAAGAAAGGCAGGTTCTAATGATTACTCCTTACCTGTTAATGAGTCACCCACCTCCATGATGCTTAATTTGTCTAAATCCTTCTTAAGATTTAATAGTTCCATTAAAAAAAGATAGGTGAGTATTAGTGGTGGTTTGAGGGAGGTGGGGATGCTGGGGGTGCAGAGAAAGACAATTGAATCAAAATTTTACTGCAGTCAAGCTAAAAGATGTAAGTTATTCTCCTTTGGTAGACTTTTGATTCTAACTTTCCGTGGCATTGTAAGATTTTATGCTCATGTACGTTAAGTCGTACTTTTTTGCATTCAAGAATTTCCAGATAATGCAGATTTCGAAAAAGTCAACCTCATAGGTTGTTTGTATCAAGCTTCCTTGCTTTAAAATATTATTTATACTCAAATTCAAAGACTAGCCAACTGCTTCCCAAAATAAAGGAAACTTAAGGTAGTAATTTTCCATCTCCGTTCCTGAGTGCCAAAGTTAAAGGGTCACCACTCAAAGCCATCAAAGGAAGAAAGCAGGGTGATTAGAACAATTTTAAATGAGGACAAAAACGAAAACAAGATGCAAACAAGGAGTAATAGGAGAAGGCATAAAATAAACACACAGTGATGTTTCTTCATTACAATTATAAAGATGACAGATGAGTACAATTCGGTTACATTTAAGTTGTAATGGAAGAAAATAATTGCAAGCCTTCCATCAGGAAACCACAAGGACCATTATTGATCTCTCCTCCTCGGGGCATGTCTCGCATTATTTAATAAAATAAACAAAGATTTATAACTTTTATAGGCCATACATCTATAATCTCCCACACCGTCTGAACTGCAAATGTGGAGTCGATGTTATAAATAACAGCCATGTAATTACGCTGGTTTGGCATGCCTTAGTTAATCAATCTAACACTCTTAGGAGAATGTATTTTGTATTAGGGGTGAAAAATGTGAAGTCAGATGATAGAGTTTTTTTACTTCCTGTGCTCAGAAATGAGAGACTGTTATCCTACAGGAAAAATGTTGTTCCAGATTCTTCATTCTTTAATGCTAGACAGTTCTCCAAACCTAAGCACTGAATATCTTGGCTATGAGCCAAATGTAATAACTACCAAACCAAAATCCTTCAAGAAAGAAAATTCTTTTCATATAACAATCCAGTATACTTTTTGAAAAAAAAACTAAATAGAAATGTATTAACTTCACATTGGATTCCTTTTCCTTTTCTAGAGGCTTCTCTCCTAGACTCAGGAAGTCACTGCTTTCTAACTTCATTATTTGAATTCTCCATGCTACCCATTCAGTGAAAAGTGGCAAATTGCATTGTTTTATTTTTTGAAAAAGCTTAAAATTAATGTCTCTCCAGAATTTTGTAACACTCTCGGAGATCACTGGGCACGCCCTGGTAGTATTAGAAAACATATCACCGAATGAGCCGCGAATTTCTTTTGCCCCTTTCCCTTGCTCCTGCTAACCCTTCTTTAAACCATTATGTGGGTCATTCATAGATCCTTCCATTCCACAAAGCAAAGAGGCCTGATGTTTTTATAAGCAAACAGCAAGAGAACGCAGTTAATGATGAAACTGCCACCACAATTTAGGTAGGTTTCACCTGTGGATTACGGTGATTCATAATGTGACAGATTCTGTCTCCCACTTGTGTGGGTAGTTAAGAGTTAGCTATGCCACATCCGTTTTAATATAGTTACTGCCATGTGAGTTGTACTTACACCAGTTTTGAGCCCAGGGCCTTGTGAAACCTGTATAACTCATGACATCGCTTGACCTAATAAAACATCATGGCCCCAAGGAAAAAAATTATTTTTTCTAGTGTGGCAATCAATGTCTTAAACTAATCTTTGTTCTTCTTAATATCTTTAAAAGCAGGTGGTATGACCTGTGTTTTACTTACGTAGTTGATGGCAACATGGAGATTCGTTGGGTAAAATTAATACAGCAAACAGTAGGGAGTTCATGCAAAAAGACAGAAGTCTTAAAGTTGATTTCTGAAAAGTCCAAATGTTAATAAAACTTTGAAGCTACAGCTCTGATACATGATACGTGTTATTTTCATTCCCATACTACATGATCAGGGATTTCTGGAAGCATGTGGGATTTTGCATTTTGATAAGGATGTGAATGTTCTTGAGTAATAATGGATTTTTTGCTCAGAACACTATTTAAAATTTTGGGTGTTGCACCCTGACTTCAGACCTCTGTCTTCTCAGTGGCAGCCCACCCTGCCTTCTTATCTCCTCACTCCAGTAAGAAAAATGGGGACCTGTCAGAATTTGGATAAAAGACCCTCCGGGAATCCCTGCCTTTGCTTATTCATGGATTGGCACAGATACTGATTCAGAGGGCACATGGAGTCCAGCATGACTCAGTGCCCAGATATGTGCTGTAAGTCACATCTCCAGCGTCCAGGGGGGGCTTTAAAGTGTTCTTTATCAGGGAAATGAAACCAAGGGCTCAGCTACTCTTGAAGTTATTAAAACTGCCTTGAATTTTTTTTTTTTTTAAATAGTGACTGTGGTAAGTGATTCTAGGATCCTGGATACATTCCAGTCTGCTAATTATATATTTTTGTCTGAGGAAAATGTTCCAGCCGGGTTCATTTGCAAATGAATTTCTTGCTGAACTCTGTTGACTTCCTAGTCTAAAAGCCTTACTGGGCCTTAGGAAGCAGCTTCTACACTTCACCCCAGACCTAGGCTAACACAGGGGCATGTCAAGTGTGGCTGCCCACATATACTTCAAAAATATTCTCCAATCTGTCAACAAGAGGAAAGAAAAATGTCCAACAGTTGCATGCTCATGTAGAATAAAGATCTGTTTTAATCATTCCTAATGTTCCCAAATGGAGTAAAATGGTTTATGAATAGTATAACTACAAAACAAAAAAATACATGGTGAATTCACACTAAAGTCCGACCTCACTTGTCTTATTTGGGTAAATCACCAACATATTTATTAATCAGAGGATATTAAAATGGCAGATGAAACTTTAAATTCTGCCCCTGGAATAAGGGATGAATTTAGGTCAGCTTTTATTTCTAAAGCATTCTATTCTAGAGATGATGTTATGAAAATTCAGTTTGCTGAATCAGCATCTCAAAATACGTAGGTTATTTATGATTAGCTGGAATTTATGTCTATGTACTAGAAAAGTATAAATCTATAGGATGTTCAGTTTTCTAATGACGTTTCCAGTTTAAAATGTCCAGTTCACACTGGCATCTAGCAATCAGTCTACTAACTAAACTACAGGTGAAGTCATGCTCAGGAAATGGGGAAAATGCAAAGATTAAATTGGTCTGTTAGCTCTGAGGGAATCAATAGTATTTAGTGCTAATGCACTAAGCGGATTACAAGCACTAATGCAGTGGCAGTCAATAGCAAAAACGAATATCTCTAAAAATTATCTTGACAATAAAATGTGCAATATTTTCCATTTATCTTAAGCTAATTACATTATGTGCTTGTTCTTTCATCTGATTAGCTTAAGCCAAGTGCTAGAAGGCTAACCATTTTAGTTAGTGCATAAAATGACCCAAAACTTGTCATCATTATTTTCAGCAAGAGATAGAGGATTTATTCATAGACCCAAGATGCAACAAGAAATTCAACAGATATTTATTGAGTTTTTAACCCTGCTGGTATTACGGTGAAGACGGACCAGACATGTTACTTGTCTTCATGAAGCAGACAGACCAGAGAAGATGACAATGAACCGTCAGTGATATTGATAAACAAATACATCATGGCAATTTATGAAATATGCTGCAAGGGAAATAAACATCTGTGAGTGTGAATGAGAAGGAATATCTAAATTTGGTAGTTTAGTCACAAAAAGCTGCCCTGAGGGGGTGAAAGCTAACTTTTATATAAAGCTTAAAATTTTAGAAACAGTAATGTCTTTGGTAGGCGGGCAAATACACAGCCAGTACTTATGAAGCAAATAATCATTGCCTACTTCATAAGCTTTATTTCTTAACTACAAACTGCTGCATTTGACCAGTCTTTGGAAGTGAGCATGGCCATACCTGTATATTATTTTACACTTAACAAAAACATCACAAGAAGTAGTACAATGCTGGGGAATTAGCCTTTTTGGCATTTTCTGTTTTAAAAAAACAGTTTAACAATGTTTTAAAAAATTGTTTGTCTTTGCTTTCTAAGTGAATTAAGTTACTTTTCATTGAGTGGCTTTTTTTTTCTTTGAGACAGAGTGTGTCTGACTTTGTCACTCTTGGTAGAGTGTCCTGGCTTCATAGCTTACAGCAACGTCAAACTACTGGTCTCCTGCGATTGTGTTGTCTCAGCCTCCTGTGTAGCTGGGACTTCAGGCACCGGCACAATGCCCAGCTGTCATTTTAGAGATGGGGTCTTGCTCTTGCTCGGACTGGTCTGGAAACTTGAGCTCAGGCAATCCTTCTGCCTCGGCCTCCCACAGGGCTAGGATTACAGGTGCCAGCCACTGGGCCTGGCCTTGAGTGGTTCTTCTGATGAAGAAGACAGTGTGTGGATTTCTAGGAGCTACAGACAAAATTAGGGTCATTCTCACTCTGACTGCCTCCCAGCCCAGCACCTTAATCAGCTTTGTCATGGGTCTTTGAAAATAGATATTTCTCACTCATATCAGGCCAAGTTATTTCCTCCTTATTTCCCTCTCCTTTCTTCTGTGGCCAACCCCTGGGGCCCTATTTGTTAGAAAAAATATTCCCTTTTTTTTAATTTACAAATAATAATTGTATGTATTTGTGGAGTAGTGATGTTTTGATACATATAATGTATCGGTTGTAGCAGATCAGAGTAATTAGCACGTCCATCCTCTCAAACGTTTATCTTTTGTGTTGGGAACATTCAAATATCCTCCTTCTAGCTACTTGAACCCATTTAACATATTATCATTAGCTACCGTCATCCTACAGTGCTACAGAACACTGGAGTCTATTTCTGTTGGGGATGGAGGGCTATGTCCTGTGACCAGTAAGTCCTGAGACAAAGAGAATCATACAAATTGAGCATACACAAAATAAGCCCTTTTGAAACTATCAAAATTATAAACATTAGTAGAATTCAAGGGAATGTGATGCCGAGGTGACCCCAAGTCACATTGTCTCTCTGCATCTGTGTACTGTACCCTGCACAATTGTGTCCATTTTTAGACCGTTTTCTTCTCATGAGAATCATGTGGCGTGGAGGCCAAGTGAGAGGCAAGTGCTCCCAGGACTCACAAGAACATCATGAGCACCGACTGGGTGCACAGCGTGTGGTCTCCACTTAGTGCCAGCTTCATGTTCTGCTTTAAGGGCGTGGCAACTGCAGACACACTTTGCCTTCCTCTTCCATTCTGATCATGTCTATATATACATATACAAACATATCTGTAGATTTAATCATGCAGATATCTAAGTACTTTTAAGGTCTTAGAGGGCAGGCACTGTGTCACGGATCTTTGTACCGCAGCGTATGCTTTGCAGATCATAGACAATAGTGTTGATTTCATTTGGTAAAAAAATTCTGTCTTCCAAAAGAAATCTCTGTATTTGTGTATAAATAGAGACCATCTGAATCACTGAAGTGTTTAGGTAGAAGTTCTTGGTCAACTTACAAATGTCATTTTCTTACTGGATCATAAGCAGCATTGTTTTTGTCATCTCCATAAACTCTGCAAGTTTTGAAATGCAGGTGAAAAGGTGCATGAGGAATCAAAAGAAATACTCACCTTTTCCTGTGCTCACTTTGTTCACTTTTGTTTGGTCAAGACAGAAGTAGTGTTTGCCAAGGGAATAGTAGGCTTCAGGGCCTGTTCCTGTGCCTACAAGTCCAAGAGGTCACTGGCTTGCCCTTTCCTGAAGGCTATAATTACAGGCAGAGGAGTATTTATTTTCCAGTAAGGTGACCAGAATTTTGAGTGCAGAAGACTGTTTACAGGAGCACAGTGTGTTTAGGGGTTATATATAAAACCTCAGGGGAGATCATAGGAAAGTGGGACTGTTTTTCTTCATAATATTCAATAATATGAGAAGGTTCAAGACTCTGGAAATGTTCTAAAGTACAACAATAGAGATGAATACAAGGTCAACTTAGGTGATCCTGGGGCTTAAGAGACTGAATTAACTGAATAAAGAAGAGGAATTTCTAATAGGATATCATCTATTTGGCAGTTGATTAAATATAAACTTACATGTGGTTCCAAAATCATGGCAAGTAAGAATCAGTAAATGTATTAGTAAGAGTAATTGATACATTTATAATTTGATAAACACCAATTATATTGGGTTTATGTAGAGGCAAAGGGGGGGAAATGAGCAACATGTCTTACTCTTAACTAAACTCACTCTTATTTTAGGAATAGTTCTAGGAAAAGTATCAATTCCAAGTAAGTCTTTGGCATACCTAGTCCAAGATCAATTCTGTTACTGACCCAGTACTAAGGATATTAGTCAGTGTTTGCAAAATGATTAATAATATATAAGTGGTAGTTTATCGATAGTAGATAAAACTTATGATTATGTCAAAAGGTCAAAGTACAGGTTGTTGACATGTACAAGGAAGACTAAAAGATAGCCCTGCTTTTAAACCTGGTATATTCTGGTAAATTATGACTAGTTCTGAAGATTTTGCTGTCCAGACACTTTCTAGAATCGAATGCTTAAGAAAATATGAATAGCAATTACAGATTTTTAGACTGGGTTTATGTCTTGAAGGCCCAATAATTGCCCTTATGCCTTTTCTCCTATCTCCATTTGTTTTTAGTAGATTCTGCACAGGAAAACATGTCACCTCTGTTTTGAAAATTTAGACTTCATTATTTGTGGCACGGTTATGGATTACAGAAAAAAATGTATACCAGGATTTTAAGACACCTAACAAAAGATATTATTAAAAAATAAACTCCAGAATATTATGGGACCCAGGGTAACCATGGTGTAAAGCATACACTATTGCGTATCTTATAGCCCTGGTGATAAGATAACAATCCAATTAAATGCAGATGAACTTATGAAAAATGAAGGATTATGAAATATTTGGAAAGTAAACACCTACATTTTCATAAGTAAATATTAATTAA
This sequence comes from Otolemur garnettii, assembly GCF_000181295.1. Lineage (NCBI taxonomy): Eukaryota > Metazoa > Chordata > Mammalia > Primates > Galagidae > Otolemur > Otolemur garnettii. The sequence goes on along the minus strand of NW_003852432.1, from coordinate 11,332,342 downwards.
GCACTTGTGTGATCTTTAGATATTAAAGTTTTCCCTGTATGCCCTTGGCCCTTGGAACCAGCTGTTATAAATAACTCCCAAGACCTTATTTAATACTCTGTATGCTGGGGGCTCAAGAACAGGTTAAGACACAGTCAAATTTTCTATTTTTCTCTGCCAAAATATAATAAAATCTCTGTTCCAGTGAATGGCTGGAAAATTATTTTAATAACAACATCGGCATCTCTTGATTCTCGCTATTAGCAAAGCTTTCCTTTTATACTCTCAACTATGAGTAAATCACAGATTAAACTGAACTATTGTTTGTTTAATGCTCTGTTTCCTTCTAACCTTATTCCCGTCTATCAACCTCAACCCAGCTCCCCAGTGGCTCAGGAAACCCTCAGCTGGGGTTAAGTAATAGTTTACACAACCCTCCTCATTCATTAACCTGTGTTGACATTCTCATTCTTGTGCTCCAGCCTTATTTGAGACTTGCCTACGTCCCTTATCCAGCCGCTAGTTTGGGTGCAACTAACAACACCTATTTAATCAAGAAGTTTAATATTTCCAAGGAATCACCAGCCTATCCCAGACTTCTTCATTAAGCACAGTCTAAGTCAGGCTCCTTCTATTCTTTATTTAAAACAAAACCTGGTGTCATTCATAGTAAATACGAAGTTTAAAAAA
>NW_003852432.1:11281996-11331622 GCF_000181295.1 Otolemur garnettii | reverse complement strand
TTTTTTTTTTTTTTAGTGTAATAAAAATGATGCCAATAAAGTAAAACTAGATCTGCCCTGGCTCCTCCTCACCTCTAGCCAATCTATTCATCTCCAAAGAGAGTAAGAAATCCTTTCCTGAGAGCAAACTCATTTGTCTAACCACATCCCTTAAAATAATTTGAGTGCTTCCCAGTGGTTTCAGAGCAAACTCCACACTCCTTGGTATGATTTTCAAGGAGTTTCTTGCCTTGGTCTTGGCTGTTGTTTCCTGGTCCTCCCTCACACCCAGTGGAGTGCTGGTAAATGTTTAACTTTGCAGAGGGTGTGGGGGGGGGGTGGTGCAGGGAGAAGCCCCCATGTGTAGTGTTTGCCAATTTCTGTGGTGTAAAGGCTCCCACCAAGCCAATTTCAAGCTGCCACCCTAACAGTTTTTTGTCTCTGACCAGAAATTAGGAAGAAATGAGCCTAGCTGGCTCCGTGACTGGTAGGAGATGGCCCCAGCACACCCCGGCCGCCCTGCCCTACGCACGCCCTATCGCTCTGCAGTTCCCGGAATCCACCAGTCTCCCTCCCAGCCTTGCTTAACGTTAATTGCTTGGATTGCCTCATTCCCTTTAGTGCTCATGTTGTCAGGTTAACACCTTTTCTCTATTCTTTAAAACTCCACTCAGGTGTATCCTTCCCCAGGAAATTTTCTCTAGCTGCTTCCCCCTCAGTGCCCCCGGCCCCACCCTGCCTTTCCTGAGTATCCATAGCACTCTCTGCTTTTCTCTACCAGTCTCGTAGGCACCCCCCTCGGTGGCAGGGTGTTCACCAGCTCCCTCGTCAGCCACCTGAACATAAGAACTGTATTGTTTATCTCCACATTCCCAGAACCTAACACAATAGCTTGGACAAAATAGATGTCTATCGAATGAATCGATGATTATGTTAAAGCCTATTTACTTCAAGTACTGCAATGGGTGCCAATGAGTAACATTAATTTTTTCGATAAAATGTTTTCAATCTTTTCCCTCCAAATCTCTAAAAACTACTGTCTAAAACTAAGGAGTTTCCAAGAATTAAAGTACCACTGAAAAAAACTGGGAAGGTCCCCTATTACATATGCCCCTTCCTTACACACAGGTGCGTGCACACACACACACACACACACGCACACTTCACCAGCAATAGCTGTCTGGAACGAAGATGGATCAAAGAACAAAGGAGAAGAAAAGCTGAAGATAGGGAGGGTGCCTAGGAGTTCCAGAACTCTGTACTTAGTTGAAATTGGGAGCACAGACTAAAGCCTGTAAAGGGAGAAGGCAGGAATCCTTTCTCTGCCCCCCATGCTTTCTCCAGCCTTTCACCAGAACTCACCCTTTGAGTGGGTGACACCGTCGGTAGAAGGGCACTGGTTCCCACAGGGATACCCCTCCCCCTGCTCTTGAGGTTTGCATTTGGAATCTACAGATTTTGACTATCGGCCACCAGTCTATGATTTCAAGTTAAAAATGATACACAGGTTAAAGATGAAAAACGTTAAGAGCAAAGGTCTTTGCCAGTCCCACCCAGCCTGAGGCTGCAGGACTGTGCTAGGCAGAGGCTTCCCCTGTGAGCACCAAGCAATGCCTGGGACAGGAGAAGCTTCCCTGAATTTGGCCTCGATGTAGACACCCTGAGATGGAAGAACCAGCTATGGCCTGCAGGGACCTTGGCCACTGAGAAGGTTGCCACCAAGGAGGTTCCTGATAAGCAGTTCTGGTCAGAAACAAGGGGAGAAGATGAGTAAAGAGTCCCCTCCACAGTGGTAAGATGGAAAGAAGGGATAAGAGGTCACGACAGCTGGATTAATGGCAGTCGTGGGCACCAACAACGTATTGGGGCACAGTTAAAGGAGTCCTGTTGCTCGCCTTTCACCTGTCCTGCCCCTCCACCAAGGCATTTATCAGCCTGTTTCTACTGAGCGTGACGCTGTTAGGCACATAAACAGACGGGGCTCTCATCACCTCCAGGAGGAGCTACTTCTGATGTGTTGGTTATTGTCTTCTGAATATCTCTTACAATTCCAGGAGGAAGTATGTTAACACATTAACTGCCTCGTGAGTTGTAGTTAATGGTAGTAACTTACAGTGGTTTGGAGCCCAAGGCCTTCTGAAGCATATCGGCCTCAGGAGTCTCTGGCTCATGGACTGCCACACTGGAAGAAATTATTTTTTTGAGGCCACAATGTTTTATTAGATCAAGACATGTGAGTTATAAATGCTTCACAAGGCACCGAGCTCAAAACTAGCAGGAGTTAAATATAATGAACAACGGCAGTTAATGTGCTTGACCCAATAAAAACACCACGACTACAAGGAAAAACATATTTTCCTAGCGTGGCAGACAATGTGTTAAAATTCAGTTTCCATTAAGTAAGTAGAGAAAAGCAGAAAACCTCCTTATGCTAAGCATGAAAACCTGTCTCACTTGGACCAGTGTTCACTCTGAATCACTCTGTCACTCCTGGCTGTGATTGAAATGCAATGTGAAGGCTGCTAACCGAAACCACATGGACCCCGCCTGTTGCAGATCTGATTCACCTTAGGAAATGATGATAAAGAAGCAAAAGTTTTTAACACTTAGAATTCCAAAGCCCACATCCTTGTAGGACTGTGAGTGTTTTGAATCGTGGTGATACCTCTGAAAGAGAGTGGAGAAATGTTTATTTCATCTGTGTTTTAATGCATTTGTATACGTGTACATAAATCCATACACACATTATATAAAATATATTCTGCTGTAAGGACTTCTCTCTTTTTTTTCTTCACTAATCCAACGTCTAGCAGGAGCTTGCTCAACTTCAGCCTCTGCCAAGATCCTATTCCAGTTGTTTAAGTCCACACTGATCTTTTCCTTTTCCTAGTCTGAGAGCACTTCTGCCCGTACAGTGTTCCGCTGAGTTCTTTGTATGCACTTTGCATTATTAGTGAGCTATTTGATGTGTCGGCCTCTTGTCTCCCTATGTTTGTAATGTCTTTAGGCCGGACCCCACGTAGAAGCATTTGCTAGGGTTGGCAAACTATAGCAAGAAGTTGAATGATTTTTTAAGGGGTTAAATGCACACATATGATACACAAACAAAAATAGGAGACGGGAGGGGCGGCACCTGTGGCTCAAAGGAGTAAGGCAGAGGCCCCATATGCCGGAGGTGGCAGGTTCAAACCCAGCCCTGGCCAAAAAAAAAAAAAAATAGGAGACGGGGACCTAAGGGCCCTCAAAGACTCACATTTTCTATCTAACCCTTTATTTTAAAAAAAAGCAGGGCAGCCCTTGCTTTAGAAAATAATAATAAAAAAACAATAATGGACAGATAACAGTTCTGCCAATTTTGGAGAGCCACAGTTGACCTTACCTATGAGCTGTATTCCATAGGTATGAGTGTTTCCATTTTACAGATGAAGAAACTAAGGCATGTTGATCTAAGCAATTAGAATGTTGGACTTTGTCCTTACAGGCCTTATGAGGAGTCACCAGACCAGCAACAGTAATAGAATTTCTATTTTAGTTGCACAACAGCAGAGACTTATATCTGTTTTGTTTGTTGCCGTATTCTTTAGCACCTAGAACAGTGACTGTCACGTGGTAGGGCTTTGTATTTGTTTCCTAAAGCTGCCAGAACAAGTATCTTGCTAACAAATTTGGTGGCTTAAAACAACAGAAATTGATTCTCACATAGTTCTGCAATCTAGAAGTCCACAATCAAGGTGTCAGCATAGTCATGCGCCCTCTGAAGGTTCCAGGGAAGAATCCTTCCTCGCCTCTGGTGGTTCTGGGGTCCCAGGTATGCCTCAGGTGATGCAGCGGCCCTCCCATCTCTACCTCCATCTTCACATGGCAGGCTCCCCCGGTGTCTCTCTGTGTCCTCTCCATCTTCTACAAGGACAACAGTCATTGGACCCAGGACCCACATGAAATCCAAGATGATTTCATCTTGACGTGCTTAACTTACTATGTATCAAAGAGCTTATTTCCAAATATGTTCCTATTCTGATGTTCCGTATGGATGGGAATTCTGAAGGACCCCTGCCCAACCTGCTCCAGGTCTCTCTAAGTATCCCCGGGTGACTAAATGAATGAAGCCACCATTTAATATGTTCCTGGAACTAGATTCATTTGATTTAAACCTCAAAACAATTTTGTCATATAGGTATGTGTCCAAGTGAGAAACTGAGGTTTACCATCTAGGAACCCCGAGTTTGCACAGTGAGGAAAAGCAAGACCATTTCACACTGTCCTCCACTAGCCTAGTGTGATTGTCACAGGACGTACTGAGAAAGTGTTTGGGAAGCTTTACCCTAAACGTTGTAGAAGTGGGCTTGATGAAGAAGATTTTAGAAGGAAATCAGATTGTAGGAGGCCAAGTATGAGGTTTCCTTTAATTCAGTAGAAAGATACAAAATAAATGGATATGGACAAGAAAGAAAGTCTCCAAGATGGCTCAGACCTCAAAGTTCGGGATAGAGTGGGGGTGGCTACCGATGCTGTATAGAAGTAGGAAGCCGGAAGAAGGGATCAGTTTGGAAAGGAAAATGATTGACTTTGAAAATCATCAGTGGCATATTCAAACATAGCCTGAAGGCAGTTGCCCAGATAGGCTGGTCCTCAGAGAGAGGATGCTGATGGGTGTGTAAAATTAGGTCATTGCCAGGAGGCTGCTAGGGCAGATTGGCTGCAATATCCATCACCTTGTGAGTCACCAGCATCGAGCCAGAGCTGGCGGCCAGACGTCGGCCTCTGCTGTGTTCAAGGCTATGAGAGGCTGCACACGCAGCTGGAGAGAAGGCCATTTCTTCCCCCTGCAAGTCAGACCTTCTTTAACTCTGCCCTCCAGCCTGGTTCCCCTGCGAGGACTCCAGCTGGGGGTCTCAACTTGTGATGAACCCATAGTTGAACCGTAAGGCAAGATTACTGCACCAGGGTGGGTTACTGGAAGCAGAAATGTTGAGGATGCATTTTGTTTTAAGTTGTGCCCACAACTTCAGACTGAGTCTCTTCATAGCACGAGGCACAGTGGTGAGATTCTTAGCGTCTGACCACACCACCCTAACAGTCTGGCCTTGCATTAAAGGCCACAAAGAGAAGGACCTGTCCTGCCAAGAAATAACTCTCCTGCATTTTACAGAGACTCCAGGCTTCAATGTCAACATCTTAGACATCCAAATACAGATTGCAAGGAGTTAAAATATGCCTGTAAGAGACACAACCAGAAACTCAAGTTGAAAGCTTTGTGCCTCTGCCCGCCCATAGTCAGTTCCACACCATCTTTCCTCCCAGTTCTACTTAATAGAAGAGAACAAGAGAACACAGGAGTGAAATGTAAGCAGTTGAGTTTTTAGCCAACTATATGAAATACTCAGCAGGGATGGCCAACCTTTTTTTCCCTCTACCAAATGTTGGCAGAGTAAGAGTTGTCTTGGGCCACACATTAAATATACAAACACTTACAAAAGCTTATGAGCAAAAACAAATAAATAAAAACAGTCTATGCATACTTTTTGTAATATCTGACACCACGGATAAGCAGAAAAGTCTTCATAAAACCAGCATGTGCCCCGTGGGTGACAGGCTGGACACCCCTGCTCTGGGTGGAGGGACTTTATTTTGAAATACGTCCTCCCACTGAATGGGTGTCCTGCACACTTTCTGGGTGAAGGACACAACTGCAACCCAGACTTTAACCTAACAAAAGCAAACTTTGTAATGTATGTACGTTACAATGTATGTAGGTTACCCCAATACTAATCTGAAATTTAAAAGCAAAAACACGTATCACCAGAAAACCATTATTATATGTACCTAGAATTTGTACAAAATATGATTATGAATAAAGTTTATATTAAATTATTCTGGTAACTTAGTCATGCTCAAGGAGGGAAGAAAGGTGGGATAAGGGAACTGGCAAAGATCTTACAGATAACACGTTTTTAAACAATTTACCTGCAAGACTGATTAAATTATCTATAGGTGAGCTAAATCAGTCCTATAGATCAATTAAAAGAATCACTATTTTAAATATATCACATCCTTAATTACACTGAATTAAATATAATTGCATATTCACTGCATACATCATAATGTTAATTAGGGGAAACATTTTGAATCAAATACATTAAGGTATACAGAACTTTAACTTTCTTTTTATAAAAAAAGCTATGTCTGAGTCAAGGAAAAAATGTCTGGCAAGTGCTCATAAAAAGATAAAGAATTAATTAAGGTATGGCATTGAGGCTTACAAATTGTAAAGTAATTCCTATTATTTAACTCTAGGACAGTACATAAGACTTTGTGTTAAGGAATAAGTTTGTAACAAGTTTTTTAAAAAGATAAAACAGAGTGTCTACCATTGGTTGTCAGAGTCACATAATTGTTGTTATAGAAGTGGATAAACCTTGAAAAGTTTGTTGTTTTTTAAAAACTTCGCATAGAATCCATACCCTATCTAGATTTGGAGATAGCCTATGCTGGTTGGAGGACAGTGATTGTTTACTCCTTGGTAACCTAAACATACCAAGCAATGGTTTGTTCTGACAACTGACCAATGGCAGTGTGGTGACCTGCAAGCCCTGGGGAAGCTTTGGGAAGCCACCCCGTAGAACTGGAAGAGAACTTAGGAATCAGTGTGCTCACCTCCTCCCTTTACAGACAGAAAACATGCCCCCTAGGTTGGTGGTACAGAGCCTGGGGCCAGATGGCCTAGGTTGAATCCTGGCCCCGCACTGCTGGCCACATCACCACTCAGCACCTCAGCTTTCTCCCAGGCTTGTTGTTAGGAGATTTGGTATACTCATAAAGTGCTTAGAACTGTGTCTAACACATTGTAGACACTAGGAACAAATGTTTGTTAAGTAAAATGAAACTGAGACCAAAGAAATCAAGTGATTTTCCCAAGTTCAAGCCACTCGTCAAACCCTCCCTGGAGTTGAGCCAGACCTGTCCCATAGGCAGGCCCACTCTTCTCCAGGCCACCTGGAGATCTGGTCTGCCTCATAAGTGCTGTGAGAGTCTTACGTAGGAAGCATGAGGCAGTGTAAGGAGTACCAGATTTGAAATCAACAACTAGGATTCAAGCTCTAGTATTCATTGACTTAACCCTCTGAGCCTCACTTTCTTTGTCTATAAAATTAGGATAATAATGACAAGCCCAAGTCATAGATTTGTTGAGGGGATCAAATGAGCAAACCATCAGCCACTGTGCAAGTATTATGTAGCATTATTACTGTGGGCTAAGAAAAACCAGAAGAATGTTTCAAAACTGCTTAGGACATCAAGAAGCTGGGGTGAGGAAAGTCCTTGATAAACTCTCCACATCCTTGTTTCTTTTGGGGGGGGACGGAGTCACTCTGTCACCCTGGGTGTAGTGCCATGGCATCATTCCTCACAGCAACCTCAAACACCTGGGCTCAAGCTATCCTTCTCTCTCAGCCTCCTGAGTAGCTGGGACTATAGGTACCCACCACAACGCCTGGCTAGTTTTTCTATTTTTAGTAGAGACAGGATCTTGCTCTTGCTTAGGCTGGTCTCAAACTCCTGAGCTCACGCAATCCCCCTGCCTTGGTCTCCCAAAGTGCAGGTCTGAGCTGATGTGCCAGACCCCCTCACTTTTCATTTATTCGTTATTTTTAAATTTAAAAATGATAAGTTTCATGTATATGTAAGAATTATGTCTAGTCATTCATCATTTAATGATAGGGATGTGTTCTGAGAAATGTGTCACTAGGTGACTTCGTTGCCGTGCAAACCTTACAGAGTGCACTCACACAAGCCTAGGTGGTGTTGCCGGCCACACACGCAGGCTGTGCGGCACAGTTGCCTGCTCCTCAGCTGCACACCTGCACAACACACTACTATCCTGAATGCTGTAGCTGTCGTAACCCAGTGGCATTTGTGGATCTGAACATACCTAAAAGCAGAAAAGGTAGAGTAAAAACACAGTATTATAGTCCTAGGGGACCAAGCTCATATATTTGGTCTACTGTTGACTGAAATGTTGTTATGTAGCACCTGACTATACTGTATACAGACGGTGCCAAAAAATGCATACACTTTGTAATAAAATAAAAAACTGTATTAAAATTGTCACACCCAAGTCACATTTGGCTTCTGCAATTACAAGAGATACAAAATATAAGATAACAAACATTTTCGGTATATGTTCAGTATGACAAAGGGTGCCAAAAATAGTATCCGTATTTTGAGAGAAGTTGCCTGTGTATTACTGTGGAAGGTGACGGGAAGGTACCCTTACTGGTCGCATGCACCTTGACACGCTGTGCACATTCATTCACCTGCAGTTCACACACTCTGGGGGAACGATCCATTTTACTTCCAACAAGATCTCCTATTTCAAAACTTGAAACAAAAATGCGTATGTATCTTTTGGCATCCCCCGTGTATGTACGTAGTGTATATATGTTTGTGTATATATATGTATACACACACGTGGGGATTTTTGTGTATATAAATGAAAAATAGAACAAATACCCATGTCTCTACCACCAGGCTTAAGAAAAGAGAACATCACCAATGCCTTTGAATCCCCTCTGTATGTCCATCCCAGTGTTGTCCTCCTCCTCCCAGGAGGGTGGGACACAATTGTGAGCTGTACGTTCATCTTTCTCTTGCCTGTAGTTTCACTACTTGTGTTTATGCCCAAACAATATACTCTACCGGGCGAACGGGGTTTTTTTCTTATTTCTTTTTCCTTCTTGACTCAAACCTCTCAAGCTACACAGTGTCCTCCTGTACCCTTATATCATCCACCTTGTTCTTTGTCACTGTTTCCCTTCCCTGTCCAATAAAGAACGTTACCTCTGTCATTCTAAAACCCTAACAAGACTTTAGAAAAGAGCCAGGTTTGCTCTTTACCTAAGGTTTACCTAAGCAAGGAACAGGGTCACTGACTGGCAGAACTGGAGCATCCGTTGCCATAGCAATGCATGGATCCAAGAAGGAGCAGGGACTTGCGTCAGGATGACCACTCTGAGATCACTTAGTGTCCTCGGTGAACACCTCACCATGTGCTTTAAAGGGGGGAAGGTGAAAAAACTAAGTCAAGGCAGGATTTCCTGCTATACTAAGGAGTTTGGACTTTTTCTACAGGCCCTTGAGAAGCAAGTAAGGCAGGGGTCCTCAAACTTTTTAAACAGGGGGCCAGTTCACTGTCCCTCAGACCGTTGGAGGGCCAGACTGCGGGCCCCGGGATGAGTCAGCTGCTAAGCAGGGCAGACAGTGGCGGCAAAAACACCCGGCAGGCCGGATTAATGTCCTAGGTGGGCCGCATGTGGTCCACGGGCCGTAGTTTGAGCACGCCTGAACTAAGGTTTGGAAGAAGGGGACGACAGCTCAAGATTGCTTCAAGGCAGAAAAGATGGGAGACCAGAGGCCAGTGAGAAGGCACCAAGGGCAGGCCAGGGGTACAGGTGTGGGTGTAGGGCTTCCCGGGACTTAGAGACGGGTTGGATGTGGGAAACACTACAGAAAAAGAAGCTGGCGATGACAGAATTTCAAAGTTACCTGAATGACAGCATGGTCATGTTCATGAGCCAAAACAGGTAACAGGGAGAACTAGATTTGAGAGCCATGCCGATTATTACAGCTCAAAATGCTATTGTTTACCTCTTTGTCATTATCTAGAAAATACTAATTAATTTCAGCCCTAAAATAAGGGACTAGAGTAAGGTGATCTCAAAGGCCCTTTCATTTTTTCCAAACGTACAGTCCTCAGAACCTTGCCCAGCATGGCAAACAGAAGCAAAAGAAATTCAGGAGCATGAGCATCTGGTGCCTGTCCCCAGGTGAACTGGGCACTGTGACTGAGCCTTTGGCTCACGGAGTCGCCTCATCCTTGAATCAAGTATGATGAAATCTCACTGGGCTGCTAGAGTTTTGTCATGTGTGAAAATGACCAGCTCAGTACCTGGCACGTTCCGAGTCCAGGGTGAAACTGACTTCCTCCCTCCCTTCCTTTCCGTTTTCCTCCCTTTGTTACCGTTAAAGAGAGTCAGGCTGGCTCCCTCCTGCTGCTGGTGTGAAACCTTCTCTGTAGTCTCTTCTGCGTTCCCCAGCACAGTTACTGGCCCAGAGGAGTGCTGTCCACCAGCTATGTTCTGTTTTAACCCAAGGCATAAGATCTCCTGGGTTTGAGAGAAATGCAAGTAGCAAGGAGACTCCTGAAAACAGATGTGCTGTTGATCTTCCAGCTGCAGCCCCCCAACCCTCAAATGCTACACCCAGGAGCTGTGTGTATGGTACTGTGATGAAGCCCCGTCGGCCCTGCACAGAGGAGCAGCAAACACATTCATGCATCTTTAAGGAATATAGTGAATCAGTCTGAGATTTACTCTCATTTGCACAATGCTTGACCTCAGTGATGCTAGGAGCTTAAACCAAGGCTCTCTTTTAGCTATTAGTTACAAATTCTACTGTAAAAACTCAAAGACACTGTGCAGCCTGCAAGCTGGGTCCTGCTTCCCTGACCTTAGTCATTGGGTTTGTCAGGGTTCTCAGCAGGCAGAGACAAGGGGTATCCCCTCTCCTGCAGTGGATGACAGAATGTTGATTTTTCCTGCAAGCTAGTGTCCCTCTGTCTTCCCTACAGAACTCAGCTGTGAGAAAAATGAAAATGATTGGGGTCCCCTGGCTTATGAAATTTGAAAGCCACTTGAATGTGACCTGATGTTTGTTTTTGACTCCACAGCGCACAGTTTTTCAAGATCAAAAGGTTCTGTAGGTCCTCTTCCAACACTACAAGGCCTGTATACTTAGGAATTTTGTTTGGGGACAATAGAGACATAAATTAATCCTATCAGTCCTTGAGGAGATACTATTTAGAGACCTTGCTGTTTCCTGAAGGAGAAGCCCAGAAGTGCACAATAATATTGCATTAACTTGGATGCAGAATTCTTTATTCATGCCCTACACATGTGGAACAGGTGCATAAAGGCTAAAGTTCTCACTGTATTTCTGTCCCTGCACTTAGAAAAGACCAGAGAGTTCCTGCAGGTTTGCAAATTCTCTGAGGCAATGCTTAGTGATCATTTCCCCTCCAATCCCTTGCTTACCGTGTTAACCAAGTCAGAACAAAAAGCAAGCTGAGTAGACAGGTGGGCTTTCCCTCCGGTGACTTTACAGATGCAGTGTATTTGGGGTTAGCTGTTATTAAATACCTACTGTGTGTAGGGCATCATACGAAGCACTGGGATAAAAGATGGTAAGACAATCCTAGCCTCTTGTTGATTCAACCTACTGCTAATAGTTTATGGTCAAAGACTCACCTACTCCACACAGCACGTTGTTTTTATATCCCAGTGAATCCATTATCTCTCCAGCAGCACCATACTCCAGGTCAAGTTTGAGGCTTTACAGTTCCTAGGATGCCACCTAGACTTAGAGGAAAAGAGAAAGTTCTAGAAAAGAAGGAACAAAATAACCACAAAAGCTTGTTCCTGGAGCAGCCACCTGTATAACGGAATACTTCCAGTGGCTTAGATTTAAACTGGGCCTTGTTCCTTTAAGCAGCTTCCCTTAGCTCTGGCTATCTCTGCAAAATGGATGATTGATCACCAATAGAAACTTAATTATCAATTAATCGGTTACTATTGAATTGCTGGCTCATCTCAGTCATCTGCATCTCCTTAGAGTAATCCATAGTACTTTAGTGAAGAAAAGCTTTGAGTTAAACAGTGAAATCAGAAGAAATGTCTGGAAGTATAACATCTTCATTATAGGAGTTGGCAGGGTTAGCATCTTCAAGATTCTGCTAATTTACTGCCATTTAAAATGAAGAAATAGTTGTTGATATATATAAAATAGAGCATTTTAGGTGGTTTTAACCATGTTAAGTCAATAGATGTAAAAATTCTGTTCCTTATGACAGACGTTTGATCTGAAGGAGCACAGTTACTATACGGAAGAATCAATAAACTTCTTTTTGTTGAACAGTCAATTGGTTTGATATAGACTGTGACAACTTTCTGATTATTATAATAAGACAATAGTGAAGAATTTCTAACTTTCCAATTATTTTTGCATACCCATAGCCACACACAAATATATGTAAGAATGAACGTTTTTTCTCTTCTTCCAAGGTAGATTTCATTTTCCTTAATACATCCTCCGGCTCTCATCATCTGCCCCAGACTTACCAATTCACAGCTCTCATTCAGGACGGCTGGGAGACAAGCGCTCTCATTTGCTCCTTATAAACTCTTAACTACTCCATTCCTGGGGAAAAAAAAAAAAAAAACATAGCTTTAATGATTTTGTTTCCTATCTCCATTCTCATCTCATATCTAGCCGTAATGATTAACTTACATGTTCATTCGTTCAATTAATATTATTCGATATCTACTATGCATGATATTTAATCAGCTACTTGCAATACAGGGTGAACAGGCAGGGTCCCTGATCCCAGAGAGCCACTTGGGAGAAGCTTCTCATTATCTTATAATCATGCAAGCAGATATTAAGCTGCAGCCGTGACAGCTATACGATACTATGGTACATAAGTAAAGGTAGCATGACGCTCTGTCCCAGAGGCATTTGACCTAGATGTTGGGGTTAGGGCGAGCCTCCTGAGGAATGGTGGTGGACTAAGATCTGAAGAAAGTATAGAAGTTATCAAGGTGAATGGAGCTGGAAGGAGCATTCCAGGCAGGGGAAGCAGCATGTAAAAAAGTCCTTAGTGGGAAGACACATGGTATGTTTGGAGAACTGGAAGAAGGCTGGTTCCCTGGAGCACAGAGAGCACAGATCTGGAGAAGCTGGACAGCAGCCAGACAATGGGAAGCCCAGCAGGTCACATGAAGAATGTTGTCCTTTATCCTACTACAAGCAAGGGTGAAGCATTAAGTGCTTTAAGTAGAGGAGGATATGATCAGATTTGCATTTTAAAAAGAAAATCCTGCTGCAGTGTGGAGAACAGATCACCTGATGAGGATGGCAGTGGACGGGTGGGTGTAGCTAGGAAGCTGTTGCTGCAGTCCAGGAAAAGGGTGGGGTGGCTGGAATGAGGGTTGTGGTCAGGCAGGTAGAGAAGATTTAATGGGGCCAGTAGGTGTTTAGAAAGTGAAATTAATGGGACTTGATGATGGACGGTATTTGGGAATTGGAGGTGACACTTAAATTTCTAACTTGTTTACCTGGAGAGATGTTGAGCCATTCATTGGGACGTGTAGTGTCCTGATGGACAAGGGAAGACTGTGGTTTCTGCCATGGGCATGTCAAGTCTGAGGTTTCTGAGACATGTGAGTGGAGAGGCAAATGTGTGTCAGCTGAGTACCAGACATCCCAGGAGAAACTGAGATTGCCTGGGGAGAGCGTGAAGAGAGAGTGGAGGGGCCACCCCAGGGTGGATCCCGGAGAAACCCTAACATCAGTAGCCAGACCTGGGTTGTTCCGCAAAGGAGACGTGACTGGTGCAGTCTGGAAGGCAGAAAAAAAACCAAGAGACTGAAGAAGGGTCCAGTGGAAGGGAGGAATCCACGGTGTTTAATTGTCTTATATTACTGAACAACATTTTTAAAAACCCTTCCATTTGAGGTTGTACCTAAAGGATATTATTTACCAGATTGAGTGGGTAATTATCTTTCAATAAGTTGGTTCCTTTTACGTTTTTTGAGACTTTCACCATAATGATGACAAGTACTTCATTGATGTTCTCTGTGGGCTGGGTTCTATTGTAAGGGATTTATATAAACTAGCTTATTTAATCTTTATGGCACTCTATAAGGTAAGTACCATTTCTATAGTTCTCCCTATTTTATAGATGGGGCAAGGGATGAAACAGTGATGACAAGAACTGCTGAGTACAAAAAGATTATAGGAATTACACAAAGCAAGTCAAAGCAAGTGAATATTGGAGACTCGGATTTGATGTGGGCACTTGGATCTAGGCTTTGCCACCTCCCCTTGAATTACTTGTAACCGCCACTCCTCCCCCCAACCTCTCTGCTCTGAGCACAAAGGCACGCGTTTAAAATTTTAGTGTCATACTAGTACTCTAGTGTTTATTTTTACTACAGTTAAAATTCATATCATTGGACTGGCCTGCTAGAAGCATTCCCTGTATGTCAAGGGCTGAGACATTCATTTCAGGTTTGGGGGTTTTTATGATGGCACTAGCTAAGTTCCATTCTTTGTGCATGCACATGTTGAACCATGGTGCAAATTGTGATAGTCAGGTTTGTCCTGGTTTTAAAGCCTGCAGAGACATCCCAGTAGTGAATCTGTATCTATTCAGTCACTAGAAACGTTTATGCCTATGCTGGGCTGTTTGTCTATTTGCATGGTTGTCCTGGCCATGTTCCTTTACGCTTTTAAAAGACACACTGAAAGTTTCTTACTAGCTTGTTTACATCTAGACTCACTTTAACTCTATGACTCTATTTTATTCCAGACACTTCTAAGAAATTCATCAGGCTGTGAAGTACGCAGTGATGAATATCGGACAGAGTTTACCACAGCTCTGCAACGTGTCGACTTATTCATGGGCCAATTCAACCAAGTCCTCTTAACATCTATATCTACTTTCATTAAAGGCGACCTCACCATTGCTAATCTTGGGACATCAGAGGGTCGCTTCATGCAGGTATGTGCTTTTTAAGAGTAGCCATGTCGGTTCAGCACCTGTGGCTGGTTCGAATCCAGCCCAGGCCCGCCAAACAACAATGATGGCTGCAACCAAAAAATAGCTGGGCATTGTGGCAGGTGCCTGTAGTCCTCCTCCTGAGGAAGAGTCAGGAGAATCACTTGAGGCCAGGAGTTGGAGGCTGCTGTGAGCTATGATGCCACAGCACTCTACCCAGGGCGACAGCTTGAGGCTCTGTTTCAAAAAAAAAAAAAAAAAAAAAAAGAGTAGCTTTGTCTATTTTATTTAGTATTATACAATTAATTTGTCTGTTTTTGCAGTAATACTTGCAAATACTGTAAAGTAAAAATCACAGTAGATGCTGGAGGAACAGACAGAGAGCCAAACAATGGCCTGGTCCACTCTTTATGAAGTGTATGACCTATTTTTGTTAAGTTCTTGAAACTTTCAGTTTGAATGTGGTTGCTTTAATTTTCTTGCCTGGAATGATTTGGGTTTGTTTTTTTTTTTTTTCCATTCACAATTTCTATCACGTGATTGGAAAATAAAATGAAACAATTGAAGCACTTCCAGGCGATGTTTTCCTATTTCAGGGGAAGCTACAGATCAAAGGAGCGCTATTGTGTGAACCCTGCGTCTCCATGAGAAGAAACATTCACATCATTGAGAAATATTGGCAGGAGTTAGGAAGGGACATTATCATCAAAATCCCATTGTAGCCCGAGCTCTCCTGATTTCTGCAAAATGGTAGGGTCAGACACAAAGAAGTGCAATTACTAAAAAACAAAAAATCCACATTTTATTAAGAAATGCTCTTAATGGATAGCAAGACTACTTCATACAACCTGTCAGGCTTGACTGAAGTTACTGTGGTTCCTAGATATAAGAATGGTAACACTTGGAAGAAATTAAAATACTCTTGTGTTAGATCTGTTTTACAGCTTTAGTAATTATGGGTGCTTTTAGCATGAGTGTGTTAGGAGATTCTTGATTAATGAAGAATGACAATGGCATATATGGAGATGTTGTAGAAACGTTGAATTTCTGTGACTACGAGAAATTTCCTTTAAAAGGAGATGCCTACTTTGTAATCATCTGATACAGTTAACCTCCTCACTAGACAGTGACTTGTAGTAAAACGGTTGAGGATGATGAGGTTTTTCTATGACTTGCCCATCTGCAGATCCTATATCTGTATTCTTTTACAAAACATACTTTGTTTTTAAATTGCCATTGTCTGTATGGCAGTCTGGATATTGGTCATTGCCATATTTTAAGAACTGTAAGTCATGTTTTTTGGGTACTCGTGGGCATGGTGGAATTTTTTCAAAGTTCAAAACTATGTAAATAAAACCTTTCTGCCTTTAACCTAATCATACAGCTCCTGATATCTAATTGTTTCCTGTCTCCACCTCCTAAGTTTATTTACTCACCTCATCCATCTTGACTGTTTAATTCTACCCTTAACTTCTCAAAATCTGCAGGAAGGATGTCCACCCCGTCCCATACAGGCATGCACTCCAACATAGAATATGATTATATCTATTGTCCTTGTAGAATATGGAGTATTAGTTTGTGTCTCTATGTGTTTTTAATTTGCATTGATGGTACTCTGCAGAATTCAGACAAACCCGAGGGAGAGAAGCTCCCCCTGTAGATTTCCTAATCCACTCATTATGTTGACTGGCTCCCCTTTATCTTTCTCTGTGCTTTTCCTTTTTTCAGAATTGTCCATTACCTCACCGATCCAGTTTCATATTCATAAGATTTCTACAGTCACTCTAGGTGTGACATTTGTTTAACTTCAGAAGTTTCCTGGACTATTTCCAGATTCTAAAGTTCTAATAAAATTCCATTTTTATGGCCACAGATTGAGCACTTTAGCACAGTTAAAACATTCAGAGGACTTGGTAGGAAGCGGCTGCTCTGACAGATTAAACTGGAAGGTCCCCCTATCTGTTCTTTTACTCCTGACTCCTCCCACACCATTATTTGCTGTAAATAAACTGCATTTATGTAGGTTGTTTTGTTAATTGAGAAAATAAATTCTGCTCCGTGTCAGAGCCCACTACCCAAGAATTGTGTCTGTATCAGTGGAAATGCTGTACTGTACAGGGAACATCGCAGTAGATGCTAGAGCAGGGTTCTCAACCTGTGGGTCGCGACCCCTTTGTAACAATGAAAATGCATCCCTGCATTAGGAAGGTTGAGAACCACTGCTCTAGAGGAACAGCCTGAGAGCCCAGCATTTTATTCTTCTTTTAGTCTTGCCTCCCAACATTTGCATAAAACAAACTATATTTTTCCCAGTAATTGTGTATCCAGAACAAAAGGTAAAAATAAATAGATACTTATCTTATGAAAAGTACTGTTGCCACTGATTTAAAAAGAAAAAAAACAGGTGGCTTTTAATTCATCAAATCAGTGTAGAGAACCTACCACCTTTGCTTCACTGGGCAAATGAAAGAAGCACGGAAAACAGTGACCCAGAACCTGCCCACAAGGAACTCAAATTGTAGTAGAAGAGCTGAGAACATTTATTTATCTGACAAAAATAGTATATACAGACAATGGACTATCGGAGACCTCTCAGGAGCTATTCCTCTCACGCTTGCTTGCGAGAATTCCATTCCATTAAATGTTATCCAAATAAACCTGCATTTGATATTGTTCAAACAGTGAACATCAGGGGACTCCAGTTTATTTACAGCATATAATGGTGGGGGAGGAGTCAGGAGGAAAAGCACAGATGGGGGACCGTCCAGTTTAGTGTCAGGGCAGTCGCTTCCTACCAAGTCCTATAAATGTTTTCACTGTGCTAAAGCGCTCAACGGCGGCCGGACCTAAATGTCTACAACTCGTGTTTTAATAAACACTATAAAGTTTCTGTTACAAAATAGAATGGACAATTTTTTTTTTCACAGACAGCTGCCATACATGAAAAGGAACAGAAAAATGATTTTACTTCCTTCCTATCCTGCAGCCTAACAGCAAAGTTGCTTTGCAGATTTTTTCTCCCAAGAGTTTGCAGCTGTTTCTGCCTTTCCTATTGTGCTTATGTTCAGCTCCGGCTGGGAACACAAGCGACAGCCCCAGCTGTTGGGTGCAAAGTGAATCAGGTATTTCACAGTGGTTATTTGATTAGAAAGAATTATATTGTTTAGCTAACAATATCATGTGTATGGCAAAGAAGGCATTTTCGCCATGTTCCTAACATTTAAACACGTGTAACTCATCTCCTACAGGTGCAGCTGCGTCGAGATGTGCCTACGTGTACATAGATTTCAGTCTTGATAGCTGTAGAGCCCTGTCACTGCAGATATAGATTTCAAAAACAGTTTGTATTTGTATGCAAAGACAAATAACAAGATAAACAACGTAGGAAAACAGCAAGATAAACAATGTTTGAGATAGTCTGCTGAAGTATACTGTGAGTAGACAGGGAGAAGGCGCCTTCTAACAAATGGGCCAAGTGGACAGAGAAAGGAACCAGGCTCAAGAGCGTTAACACAGCGTGCAGGCGACGTGGGAGAGGGAAGAGAGATTCGCATGAAGATCACAGGACTAATCACAGGGATTGCCCATGTCTCCCCTCCTGAGTTCCTCTAATCTACATCCAAAACAATGCTTGCTTTTTTTTCACAGCACTTGTATAAGGCCTTTAATCTCTAAATGCAAAGCATTGCTATTAAAATATTTGTGCCTGACTCTCAGGCCAGGAAAAGTGAGTGTGCATCAGGGATGCGGGTGGGGGTGGGGAAGCATTTCAAGACTTGTTTCAAGTTCAGCTTCAGGATATTAACTGGGCAACTACCATATGCCCCACTGTGCCTGCTGACACTGGCCACTGCTAGGGCACTGTCATAGCCACCATGGGGCTGTGGTGTCGTCCTTCTCCCATCCCCCTCTCCTCTCCCCAGTTCCTTCATGCCGTCCCCCTTCCTCTCTCCTTTTCTCTTCTGCCTTTTAACTGGGCTCATTGGATCTTAAGCCAGAACCCTAAAGCGGTAGGGATCACCTAAAAAGACCTCCTTTACTCATGATTATCACTTATGATCATTCTTTAAAAAGGATTATAATAGTAATCAGTGAACTTGAGAATACTCACTTCTAGTATGAAGTATCAGTTCATCTGTTGACCTCCTGTCTTCAGATTCCTTCAGTTCTTATTCCCCCATCTTGGCATGTCACTGCATTGTGTGGGAAGCCTACGGCATACATCTCGTTTGGGATTACTGCTGTTTCAGAGCATAGAAACACAGACCGTCCGCTCATCCAGGCTGTGAGCAGCCGGCAGAAACACAGCTGAAGGAGGCTTGAACCTGAACACCATCTCTCTTCAGGGACATCTCATTGACCTGCCTTCTTTATAAAACACTCAGATAAAAATATCATTTTTTTCATGTGCACATCATTGACTTAGTTCTTTATACTCCTAAAGAGCCTTAGCTTTAGTGTGTTTCTTTAAAGGAAAATACACTCACAAGTTCTGAAATTTCTTTTGTGTGGAAAGGAATTTAGTATAAATAATAACCTCAGGATTATGGTGGTAACTAAAAATTAAGTCCAGTTCATATATAGTCTCCTAAAATGAATTAATACGTGCTCTTGAAAGGCCTATCTTATTCATTGTTACGTACATGGAAATTTCAAACAGCACAACCATTTGAAACCCTGGGAAAATGCTAAGCTTCTGTTTGTTTTGAGTATTGGTAGCAAGGAGTAACTGGGGTTTCTTACACAGTGCTTTTTGGAAAGAGCAGAGAGACATTTTCAGACATGAAATATATATCTCAGTAGGTTTTTGAATTTCTATCACTTTTAAAAATCACAGAAACAGATGTACTTTGTGTGTAGACCGGCCAATCCCATATTCAGTGTATTTGAAATAGTGATTTCAAAGGATTGGTTATTTTAAATTTTTTGTCCATTTCCTAGCCTATGTGGCTTTTGATGTTGGAAAAAAAATTTTACAAGGGTCTTAATGTAGTATTGACTCATTTTGACTCACTTTTGACTCATTTCAAGAAGTGGAGACACATACACATTAGTATTGCCATAGTGAGGAAAACCCGTTGGCCTTTTGGATATACCCGGCCTTCGAGGCATTAAGTAGAAGGATTTGCACTGGTTTACCAAAAAGAGTGAGGGAAAGAACAGAGTAAAGCTTCATTTGGTTTAACTTTCACTAGCTGGTACTTTTGTCTTACCACTTTTAATTCGGAGCTCTTAATACCAATCAGCACTTTCCAGTCTTTGGTTTGGGGGTTTCTTTGTTTTGTTTTTTTTTTTCACTCTCTTTTATAATGTGTACCTTGACTGAAACAAGTAACTCTACTCTTCATATTCTGTTATCTTTCTAAATAAACAATTTCTATCACAAACTGAAGAAGATAGTAAACTTCAGCTAGGCAAGAAACAAGCAGCGTCAGATGCAATCCTTTGAAGATGCAGATGAAATTCTCAAAGGTTTTCTAAGTTCAGAAACATTTAAAAACCCCATGCCTTCATCAAGGCTTACGAGAACTTACTTCATTCTATTCCTATATTAAGGCAATAGCTATGCCTTGAGAACCTACTGTGTGCTGGAATCTGCACTGGGAACTTCAGGGAGAGCAGACACCTCCCCCGAATCCCTACATCCAGCTGTTGCCCAGATTTCTTATTAATGCTGTCATCTTCTTTACTCACGTTTTTTTCTTGAGTGTCAAATCCCAATAATTTGCATCTGCTTTCATTAAGAATGAAATTTTCCTTACTCCTTAACAGAAATCTTGTATTTGTCTGAACTTTATGTTAAAAATCAATGTCAATGATACCAAAGCTCCAGTCACTTTTATTTGCCTTGAAATAGAACTGCATGTTTTCTATTATAAAAGGAAAATTCACTTTAATCTTCAAAAGATTTTATACAGCCTCCTTGGTTACATTTAGTCTACCTTTCTATAAGACTGGACCACTTACAACAAGATCTACTATGCTCTTTGATCCCAGGATCAGCATGTGAAGAAGGGCTGTTCACATACTTTCTAAAAGTTTACCTTCCAGTTCGGATGCACATGGGGCCACTGAGTGTCCCACGTGGAAGTCGTAGCTGTAGAGCTGAATCTCAGAGCAGTGAGTCATTAAAAGATGTACATGTGAAGAGGAAGAATTCCAGTGGTTACTTGGGTCTCTCCAAGAATATTAAAGGATATAAAACATTCTTAGTCCACCATAGCTCTGGTTAAACTCTCTGTCTGGTTGTCCTCTGACAACATCCAGGGGCCTCTCCTTCTCTTCCAGGAGGTGCACTCTCATCCACACTGATCCAGCCCCCATCCCTGCTACCACCTCCACCACCTTGGTTCTGACCTTCCCACCCCAGGGATATGCCAACAACCCTTCACCTCCTCTGCCAACCACATGAAACTTAGGGACCAGCCACACAGCAGGAGGTGGTGGGGGTGTGATCTAGCAAAGCAGCTTCATTGGCTTTTACCACCTCCCCATCCCTGGCCTCACCATCTGAGCTCCACCTGCCCTCCTCCACTCCCTACCCACATCCATGGAAATTGTTTCCCATGAAACCAGCCCCTTGTGCCTAGGCAACTAAAAGAAACAAAACTACATATTTGTGTACCCAAGAGTAAAGGATATCACACAAAAAGTTCTATATGAATGTTCATAGCAACATCATCCACAAAAGCCAAAAAGTGGCAATAACCCAAATGCCCATCAAATGATGAATAGATAAATAAAAGATCATATAGCCATACCATTAAATATTATTTGACAATAAAAAGGAGCATGAATGAATCTTGAAAATGTCACCCTAAGTGAAAAATGCTGGATCCAAAAGACCTCGTATTGTAGGATTCCATTTGAATGAAACATCTAAAATAGGAAATGTATACAAGATAGATTAGTGTCTGGGAGGGGCAAGAAGGCATAGGGAGATTGGAGAATGATGGCTAAGGGTATGGGATTCCTTTTTGGGGCAATGAAAGTGTTACAAAATTGATGGTGGTGATGATTGCACAAATCTTTGAGTATACTAAAAACCATTGAATTGTGCACTTAAAAAAATATTTGAGGAAGTAGACAGAAAGCCACGTATAAGTTTCTAAGATGAAGAAATCATATTCATCGTTTTTAAAGAAAGTCAAACTCTAAAATGTTTTCATTAAAAATAAAACTATGCATGTGGTGAAAAGATCTGGTTTTTACATATTTGTAGATATCTCACCCAAAGTTATTTTATTCAGGTTTATTAAATTTTGGGACCTGGCCACAAGGACTTATTTGTACATCTATTTCTTCCCCATGTCCTCTATCCGATTTCATATCTAGGTGAGGTTCTATGAGATCATAACCACAACAATCAAGTAAATTCAGATTCCTCCCTTTCCCAAATGTATGAGTTCGGTATTTTCAAGAGCACTGAAGAAAAAAGTTTTGTGGCCTAAATACTAAAGATTAGTTGTTGACATAGTAGAAACTCAAAGAGAAAATCACCAGTCTTCGATTTTATACTAATTGTTCTGAGAGTGCCAGGTGATTTATCATAAGAAGTAAATTTAGATGCCAAATTCAGTTCTGTCCCCAGAAATATCTCCCTGACTACCAACTTCTAATTTCTTGCTAACATTGCTTTGGGGGTATTTTGAGAGTTAAAATGATTACTCAATTATTAAGAATTCCAGCAGTAAGAGAAAGTGGGGATTTAAGGACAGAAAAGCATTCTTAACATTTTACAGCAGTAGGTATCCCCACAGAGAAGGGACTAATGATCAACTAAAAAGGCATTTGCATCTGTGCTACAACCTCTGCTCAAAATTCCAAGGGGTCATCTCACTTATCCACCCGCCTTCCTGTCTTCTGTTGTTTGCCCATTTTCTAGAGCAGGCAGTACTCATCCTAGCGCGTGAATCAAAAACACAGCTTGCTAAGCTGTGCTAGTGACATGTTTTCTGTACCATCAAAAACCGTTCCAAATGAGGAGGCTTTCTCCTTAGGCACACTTCACTTGTGCAACCGAGATAACCAAAAACAAGGAGTAATTGGCAAGGCAAATATATTGTGAAATTTGCTTTAGTACTTTGACTCACAAGTGGCTCTTGGGAGCTCAGAATTGAAGCTTTTTATTGGTACTTACTCTCGTGCTCCAGGAGTCTTGCGGTTGAGTGTTTAAGAAGGTCAAGCCTGTGGATTCTGGCATTAGATAAAGCTCTTTGGAAACCTGCCTCTTACACTTTCTAAAAGCTAAAATTCTCTTAGAATTTTAAGGAAAATAATAGTACCTACCTTATGAGATTGTTGTGAGGAGCAAATGAAATCTCTATTTAAAGCACTCAGCACAATGCCTGAGTCAGTCACTAAGTATCATCTATATGGTGCTCTCCAGATAAAAAGTCTCACAGGGGATGTGCAGATCCATCAATTCAAGCCCAGAGGTGCTAAGAGCTTCTTTATGAAAAGAGAAAGGTTAATTCTTTCTGGGAAATGAAGAACTGGATGAGCTTCGGATATTTGATAAAGTCAAAGATGATGACCTAGTAATTAAGAAGGGATTGCTTATTATAGATACGGGAAATGGTATTTAAGAGAGCAAGGAGGTAGGAGCGCGAAAGGGCTCTGGGAAATGATTGTTATGTGGCAGGTCTGAGGAGACCGGGAGAGACCAGGAGGACAGACACAAAGTGCAGATATTTATAGGCAGGTGGTAGTGATGAATAATCTTCAGTGAAGTGAAAAACAGTCAGAACATCAAGACAGGCCAGTGTTTTATGTTGGTTTTGACACGCGCATGAGAAAAGGGGTTTTTTTTTCTTTGACTTTTGTTGTTTGAAGTGATTGGTAATGATCAAGGGTTGGGGGTGGGAGGAGGGTGTAGAAAAAACAAGAGGGGGTGAGCACCAGAAGAGAGTAAAGACTGCAAAATTGGATAACGGAAATCTGGATAATTTGGGATAAAACCTTTGAGAGTCTGACATCTGATGTTCTGCCTGGAACCAGTGCCCAG
This sequence comes from Otolemur garnettii, assembly GCF_000181295.1. Classification (NCBI taxonomy): domain Eukaryota; kingdom Metazoa; phylum Chordata; class Mammalia; order Primates; family Galagidae; genus Otolemur; species Otolemur garnettii. The sequence goes on along the minus strand of NW_003852432.1, from coordinate 11,308,025 downwards.
AGGGAGGTGGGGCTAGTAATTGAGCTTCTGTTCCCTGTGCCTACAAAGGTCACAAATACCTACTGGATCCCGAATTTAGGAAATAACGATAGTTTCCGCCCTTTCCCATCCTGACCAAGTGACCTTTGATCCATCACTTACCTTCTGTGCAAATATAGCCACCCTGTTTAATGGAGATGTTTTGAAAGTGTTGTGTGTTTGGGGTGGAACAAAGATCAGAGCAAAGCTGTCCTGCTGTTTAACCTTTACGGCTCTGTGCGAGCTTGATTGGCTTCTCTATCAACAGTCTGCTCCCCGAGAACAATCAGGTGCCTTGGGAATCTTCCCAAGCTATTGCAGGCTACTTGGCTCCGTTTTTGTGCTGAAGAAAAAGTTTAATCTTGTTCCCTACATCACATATATGTGTTTGTGTTCCTTATAGGACCCAGCGTTCACTACTCCCGTAATTTTCATTCTCATTTACCAGCTGAGGTAGAGGTGGTGGCAATTTAACCCTAATCTCGCAGATGCCCCTGTATTTCCTGTGATTTCACACCCTTGGCAAGTGAATGTGCTTTCAGTGGAATGCAAAAGGCTGTTAGAGATGTCTGGCAGTTTTGCAAAGTAGATTTCAAGCCTGGAGCTGTGCTCAGCCTCCCACACCCTCGTGTATGTGCAACCCAATGGCCTGCTTCAGAGCCAAAGTCTCCCTGAGGGCCCCAACACCTTCCTAAAATCTAAGTGTTCATCTAAGATAATCATCCTGATTATATCCCAATTGTTGTTGATCACACTCTAATCACACACTAATAACTCGTTATTAATGGGTTCTCAGAACAAAGCAGGTGGAAATTCTACAGCTGAGCAACAGCCCAAAGTTAATCCCAACACCTGAGAGCAAGAAGGACACCGGTCACCAAACCTCATTTCCAGGCAGTATTAAACATCAGTCCTTATTTTAAAGCCAGGCCAAGACATAGAATTTTATTCTTAATCCAAGTAATAACTTCTTGTGGGATGGTGGTTTATAAAAAAAAAAAAAAAATACAGCACATCATTTCAAAGTAGCTTGGGTCTTTTTTTGACCTCAAAAAAATCTATAAATATGACATAAGAGTAGCAAGGCTGGAACTAGTTCCAGGTTTCCAGACTCCCTTGTCACTACTCTTACCATTATTACCCCATGGGAACCTCTCCAGTCGGGGGTGGGGGGTGGGCAGACGAGAAGATGGATTAAAAAATAATTCAGAATCTTTGGAGTGTGTGTGATGTCTTCTTTCTGGGGAGAGTTTTGGCTCCTCCAGTTCCCAGTACAGTTGTGAAGATCTGTCTGCATGTGCTGGCTGATTGATTGAAAGATCTTCTTCCCTAGAAACCATTAGAAGATCATAGGCAAAAGTCTGTCTTGGAGGTTGAGATAAATTGGCTTCAAGGAAGGAGATTAGAAAATGTCGTATTGATTTATGATGAGGTGAGCTGTTGGGTCTTTAGTTCAGCCACCACAAGCTCTTCTAATCTCTTATTACGATCACCATTCACATTTTACACTCACATTGAAACCGAGCTTATTGGAACCAAGGTGTTTGCTTTTTTTGTTTCTCAGATTGTGGTTTCTCGATCCGGATCCTCAACCCCTCATGTGAACTTTCACCTGGATTCCCACCCTGTGTCTCCAGAAGTGATCGTGGAGCACACAGTGAACCAGAATGGCTACACGCTGGTTGTCACCGGGAAGAAGGTATGCCTTCCCACTTCACGTTTCCGTGGATGGATGTGGTTCTTCCTGAGTGGGTATCTATAGCTAGCGTCACTGGGTGCTTCGCAACTTCCCTCTTCATCGTAGGGTCACTTCTCCTCAGTTAAGTTCTTTCCTGAGTATTCTGGAAAGCTTCTGAAATCAAGTCGATTTTTTATTCAAGGAAGATTGGACCTAAGGGAGGTCTTTCTCAAAACATCTTCCTTTGTTCTATATTTCTCAATGAGAAAAACAAACACAGAATGAGAATTACAGTGCTCAAGGCAGAACTTACTGCAGGCAGATGAATCCTGGAAATGTACATTGGAACCTGACTCCAGCCAGTAATCCCTTTTCTCTGAGAGAAGAACTTGCGTCTTGATGCCAGAATGATATGTGACCTTACTTAGTATTTTCCAGTGTGTTTTCCCACAGCTTAATTTATACTCTCTTGTTATTCCAAAATCATCTCAGACAGGGCACAGTGTCCTGCTGTATAGAACCTCCAACACTACACGATGATGCTGTGTTCACAGGACAGTAATGTTAACTGTTACCACATGCCAAAAATTGGGGGGAGGAAGGGATTCAACTCTTTCAAGAATTTTAATCACTTAACCATTATTCCAAGATTTGCACATAGAGTTGCTATCTCTAATAGACTCCATAAAATGATATTTACATGTATCATTTGTGTACTCAGTTTTTACTAAAGAAACAAACCAACCTAAAGCCCCTCTAGAAGCTCTTCCTATTTCATTTCTTCACAGATCTCCAAGATCCCACTGAATGGCTTGGGCTGCGAACATTTCCAGTCCTGCAGTCAGTGTCTGTCCGCTCCTCCCTTTGTCCAGTGTGGCTGGTGCCACGATAAATGTGTGCGATCAGAGGAATGCCCCAGCGGGTCGTGGACGCAAGAGACCTGCCGGCCTGCGGTCCACAAGGTGGGAATCTCTGTCAGCTGTCACTCGGGCCTTTTGGTAAACACAAATCCCACTATTGAAAAAGAATTCCAATCAAATTATTCATTTAATAAGAGACATCAGTCAAAGCTCCGCCTCCCTCCTGGCTTTGTCCCTGGGGTGGCATTTGTGCACGTCTTCCCGAGTCCTGCACCTGAAGTTCTTACTTCACGCTCACTGGGTTCTGTCTTTGTGCATGGCTTTCCCTTCATGCTATGTAAGAGTGGTGGGCTAATGAACCACATGCTCCCCGTTTTCTCACACCGAGACCTGTTCCCTGCTGACTTACCCATTCCCTGACTCCTCACCACCTGCATTATCCACCAGGTGCCCAAACATGAGCCTCCGCCACAGAAACACACCTGCTTGTGGCATGTCCTGGAACTCTGCACTGAGCTTGCCAGCTAGTGGTCTGGCCACACTGCAGTGCACAGGACAGGGGTTTTTTTCCTGTCCGAGGCATAGATGACATGGCCTTGTCTCTTCACTGATGAAACTAGAAGCTATTTCCCAGGGTGGTATGGGAGGGATACCACCCATGGGTGGCTGTGAGTCTGCTTTCAATGCTCCTGGAAGAGAAGTAAAGGCTCAACTGATGGCTATCCTGACATGTATGCCTCTATGAGCCCTGCGATTTTTTAATTCATTCCAAAAATATCTATTGAGTGCTTACCACTTGTCAGGCTCTCTTCTAGACACTGGGGGATACAGTTTGGAGCAAGACTAACACACCTCCTGCAGAGTGCTTACAGAACTCTGCTCTGGCAGTGGACAGTGGACGGAAGTCGGCCATAGCAGGGCAGCCCCGCTCTCTGATTCTGTCACTTGTTTGCATGAACATACGTTCGAGGCTAAAATCTTCATGGCAAGTTTTAAAAACTTCTTGGTCCCAAACATTTTACTGGAAAACACATCCCTGGTGAGGACCCAGTCTGTATTTTCTCTGCCTGCATGTAGAACAATTGGACTTTAGGAAAAGACTCTTGTGAAAGATTCAAGGTAAAGGTCTCGGTCTCCTGGTTCATGCCCAAGTAAACAAAGTGTACTAGTCGGAACAAGATCAGCCCCCCAAGCGCATGGCTGTTTTCATTTAGTTACGGTTTGCAGCAAGATTTGTAGTGGGTGACTGGGTTTTAAAGCAAGTCATTTTCTGTTAGGTGTGACACAATTATTAAGACTTAGCTTGATCGGCCAAAGAATAAACTAAAAGAGAGTTTTATTTTAGTTTAAAATAAAACCAAAATATTTCTTACAGTTGTAAGACAATACATTTAAATCTAGATTGTCATATTTAAGCACTTTTTGTTGTCGTTGTTCAACGTACTTTTAAAACCACATACAATTTTATACTTTTATAAACACACAGCCTTAGCAATTGAGACACAAAGGATGTGAACTCAGCCACTCCCTGAAAAAGATACAGAGTATATATGTGTGCCCACGTGCACGTGCGATGAGATCACAACAATTTCATTTCAAAAACAGCCAAGGTTGCTATTTTAGGTAAAATAAGCAGGTTCATAACCGGTACAAACACAACCTTTAACTTTGACTAACGTGCTTTCTTTTACTTGATCATGAAAGCTAAATTAAAATGACTAAAACTAAAGTAAATATTTTAGGACTTTCTGGAACCAGAGAATCTCTTACAATATTTGAATCTCCCTCCTCTCCCCTTTCCTAACTCCCGCACTCTACACAGTTGGCGATTTTAAAAGGTTGCATAGTATCATGCACAAGTTGGTAGGGCTTAGGCTGGGGAGTTAGAAGGAGAGCAGGGCAGCTGAGTCCATAAATCCCTCTCGCTTCATAGTTGTTAGGAAGATTTCATGCTGCACTAGACCGTGACATTTAGCATTCTTACTGCAAAAAATAAGACAGATTATTCTTCTTTTTCTTATCTGTCTTGAATTCTACAAGCACAAAATCCAGCTAATGTATAGAGTTTCACTCTCCAATACATGCAAGTTAACCTGCTTTTCAAGGTAAATGATGTTCAGTGGCTGAAATTCATTGCCATTCCAGATCTGAGAGATTTTAGAACAGCAAGCCCATTATTTTGTTTCAAATGTGCCATCTAATCTCTTACTTACAAAGCAATGAGAAATGCTTTAGAAAAGGAAGAGCACTCTCCAGTGTATTCTGAAAGTTGGGATGAAATTATCATATCTTGCAGGGTTGAGTTCAATCCCATTGAGACAATAACACTGTTAATCAATCAGAAGACTCAGATAAGAAGCAACAGCAATACCTCATAAGAGGTAGGGGGGCATGCAGGCAGTATACTGCCACCAACATATGTGTGACTTTTTTCCTACTAAAGAGCAAAGGAGGCCTCCATTCCAAATTTTTGTTTTTAAGGTCTTTTTATTTTCTTCGTGCCCCCCATTTTTTGCTTTCTTGTGTTTGATCTTAATGGGTTTTTAAAACATGATCCTTGTAAAACACTGATGGAATAGGTTCATCAGAGGTGTGATCTTTCACCGTGAGAGGACGAGGGCTGCTTTTGTGGCTCTATCTCCCCCAGCCAGACAGGTAGGAGAAGCAGCCTCTGTGACTTTATGCCGGACACTCATTTCCTGCCCTCACAGTTTCTCTGCCCTTCGGGATAACTCAGAATTTGCCAGCACATTGTTGGGTCCATCCAGGGGTGTGTAGTCCATGCAGCTTCCTTCCTTTTTCCCCATAAGCTAGGGGGGAAATGCTCAGCCCAGAGAGAGGAGCTAAGCAGAGGGTTTATACTCTCTCCATTTCCACTGTCAGTGCCCCAGTGGAACAGTTGTCAGTGTCCTTTCCCAAACCATCGCCCCATCCCTTTGCCTTTTATAGAAAATGATGGTGATGGTGTATGTAGAGTGACAGACTTCAGTCTTTACATGGAAAGAGGGCTTGGGCGGTGGGATCAGCCGCCTGGGGCAGCTGTTTCCAGTGGGGAAGCCTCCTCTTTAAAAGAACGAGCAGCAGCTGTGTGACCGCCTCCGGCTGAATAGCGTCCTGGGAGGGTTGGATGTCTTTTCTCTCCTATTGGATTTCTAACATAATAATAATAAACAGATTTCTTTTTTTTCTAGCAGTTCTCATTTGGCTAGACACGGACGAGGTACATTTTCATGAAAGGCACCACTGTGTAATGGATTTTTATGGGTAAAATGGCTATCATAAAAGCATTAAGCTAAGACTTTAAAGGGGCTTGGTAACAAGGGTAAGTTAAGACTTTGGTTTGTGATTATTTACTTAGGAAGGCTGGGAATGTTTGCAAATTTAAATTTTACTAAAAGCCCATCTTAATTGTGAAAGCATTTCTTTTAGCTGCTCACAAAGTGGGCTTTAGCAAACACCTTTACTGGTTCTGAGTTGCCTCTCTCTCGGTGCTGTGTTTTCCCACCATTGTACTTTACAGCACAATTTACAATATGTCCCCCCTAAAAGAGCATTTCCTTTCTCAATTGTCACAAAGCTGCTGAGGAGAAGGCTTATTTTTAACTTGGAAATGTGTTTTGTTTTAATAGTTTTAGCCTAAGAACGGTTGTCTTACAGAGCTCTTAGGTGCTTAATGCTATCTTATATCATGGTTGCCAAAGTTATAGGAATAAATGTACATTTTACTTTTAACCATCAAAAGTGAGCTTGCAATAATAAAATGAACCTATGATTTATTTAACTTGAACATCAGGGGGGAAAAAAAATCAATCCTAAATTGAGATGTAAAATAATGCCAGTGGAGTTAGCTATAAAAATTGCTGCAATACCAATTCTGGGCTGTCTCCAGTTCTGTTTTTATCTATTTCTAATAGAAATAACTTATTGTATGTATTAAATATTACATAATTACAAAAGGCTGAGTATATATCAGCTAGTATACATCAAAGAGCGACCATATTTAAAGAATAAAGAAAAATCTTAAATCAATAATAAATGTGAATTAAAAGATATGAAGAAATAGATTCGTTTATTTATATGTTGGTGCCTGGCACATAGGAAGTGCTTTATAGATAAATAATGAATGAATGATAGTCAGATATGTGTTGAACACTGTGTGTTTGATATTATGATAGCTGGTGAATGCAATTGGGCAAATAACCATGGCTTATAGGACCCTTGAAGGAGCTTTGATTTATAGGTTGTTCCAGAGGCCTGTGAAGAAGTTATAATCAGAGTTATAAGCAGGTAACAGTCTGGGGTCCAAAGTGACTCTACTCCTCCCCTAAAGACTCCTGGAAGATGAATTCACTTCAGAGTGGCCCCGTAAGGCCCTCCTCCCACACAGGCCTAATTTGCTCTTTGTTCCATCTCTGGATCTCCTGAAAACAACCTGTTTCATCAGCATGTCTAATAGTATTAATATTTGTTCCAGAAGCTCTGATATTTGTGACCTTTTTTCCTTTAGTGAAAATTCAGTTTTTACTAGATGTGGGAGAATGAAGGAATTTCAGACTCTTTCAGGTTACATATTTTGTTCATTTGCTTTCCACACATATCCACACATATATGAAGTACTAATATGTCAGACTTTTTTTAAGCTCTATTTTGTCCTTGTAGGTTTTCCCAACTAGCGCACCCCTGGAAGGGGGAACGAGGCTGACTATATGTGGCTGGGACTTTGGATTCCGGAGGAATAATAAATTTGACTTAAAGAAAACCAGAGTTCTCCTTGGAAATGAGAGCTGTACCTTGACCTTGAGTGAGAGCACCACAAACACGTAAGGACAAGTGCTTTGCTGGGTGTGCTGGGAAAACAGATTTTGTTTTTGAATGAATATTTGTTTTAAAAAAAATTGCTCATAAAGCTCATGTCTTGAATTACAAAGGGTTTTGGCCCATCATGTCCCTTGTGGGATTTTTCTTTTTCTTTTTTTTTTTTTTTTGGTTTTTTGTTTTTTTAATCCCATTTACTTACCAGAACTAAGGAGGGTGAAAGGTGACATGGCCACAGGTGAAGAAAAGAAGGCTGCAGCCCCTGGGGAGTTTTTCCATCATTTATGTAACAACTCTTCAGAAACTGTCCAGGTAGACTTGAAGGCACAGCACTAGTAGCATTGCTTGGAGTCACTTCATCTTTAGAGTCTTCTAAGATAGAGTCTCCAAAGGTTTAGTCTATAAAAATCAGTAAATAACTCAATATACTTCCTCCCTTCTAAATTGCTTTTTAAGCAGCTGAATCAAGTTTGAAACTTCAGAGATGAATTTAAATTTATCTTTAGCTAATATTCATTGGCATTATAATATCTGATGTGTGTCTCCTTTAGACATCCCAAAGGTCTAGGAGGTTAGCAGTGACATTCCGGTTTGACAAAGGAGGCACCTGAAGTTCAGAGAGGTGGGATGTAATTTAGTAGAGGTAATCCAGAGAGCAAGAGGCAAACAGGCCTTCGGATTCAGCTCTTCTATTCTAAGACCTGTGCTTATTCTACTATGTTCTACATATGCCTTTGATAAGCTCTGAATTCCATAATCAACAGAGAATCTAGAAACTACTAGCTATCGTGTAACAACAACCTTTAAAGTTTTATGGTTGAATGTTTGTGGCTAAACATATTCCATCAGGTAGTTGTTTCATATCTAATAGAATGTATTCCAGGGTTACACAAAGGTGTAAATCTATTTATTTTGCTGAGACCAAAAACATCAATTAATGTCATGCCTGTTAGCTTAATGGCAAAATACATTCATTCTAGGAATCTCCCTTGTAAGTTCTCCAAAACTCTTAATCATCACGTTATAAATTAGGGCCTGTAGGGCGGTGCCTGTGGCTCAGTGGGTAGGGTGCTAGCCCCATATACCAAGGGTGGCAGTTTCGAGCCCGGCCCCACCCAAACTGCAACCAAAAAAAAGAAAAATGGCTAGGTGTTGTGGTGGGTACCTGTAGTCCCAGCTACGTGGGAGGCTGAGGCAAGAGAATTGCATAAGCCCAAGAGTTGGAGGTTGCTGTGAGCTGTGATGCCACGGCACTCTACCAAGGCCAATAAAGTGAGACTCTGTCTCACACACAAAAAATAAATAAATAAATAAATAAATAAATAAATTAGGACCTGTAAAAATGAAACATAATTTGTTGTCTTCTTTAAAAAGTTACTTAATAAATTGTATTTATACTTTTTTAGAACTATAAGATCATTGATTCAAAAATAATTATATGGACTTCTCATCACAATTTCATTATTCTTTAAGTATTTTAAATAAATATATGACAAGCATAACCACGGAAATGTACGTGTTGACACATTTTCATGAAGAGATTGGCTTATAGTTAGCCTATTATTTCATATGCCACTGAAACACCATTTCTTTATCTTTTTTTAGGGCAGTGGGTAAATTTAGCATGATACACATTCATTCATATTAAAAGTGAGAGTAGTAGTGATTGGGCCCCTAAATATAACAGAACAATCTCAAATACAGTAGCAGAATCAATCAAATAGGAATAGCAAACAATTCTGTATTGCTTATTGTGTGTGAGGCATTATAGCAGAAGTTACCTAAGTTAATCTCTGATTACTGCAGAGATTAAAAATCATGAGGAACATTTCATAATTATTTCTGACTCAAAGATAAAGAAAATGAAGGTTGGAAACTGGTAATTGGTCCAAGGTCACACCACTGGTAAGTGGTAGGGCTAATATTTTACATGATCATTGGGCCCAAAGTCAGCCCTCATCTACTCTGTTATCTTAAATTAAAGGCAAACTCTTAGCCCAATATCACTGTTGGAGTAATTTTTTTCCATATCAATGAATAGATTTTTTTTTTTAATCATAGCTGTATACATTAGTGTATGTATGGGGCACAATGTGCTGGTTTTATATACAATTTGGTATGCTTACATCAAATGGTTAACAGCCTCCACCTCACTGTGTGTGCATGAGAGAGGACTGGGTGATCACTCTTCTATGTTCTATGCACTTTACTGAACCTGAAAAAGGAAATCAACAAAACTTGTACTTAGTACTTCTGGCAAGCATCAGGCTGTGCTTGGCATGGGAGGGAGGAGGTAAACACTCTGCCTGTAGATGTAGCCCTAGCAGGTAGCTATTTCTTTAGAAATCTTAAGCCGACCAAACATTATCCCTACAATTTTATAGGTTTAGGCTTACATTATCACAACTTTTCACTTGGTGAGGTCTACCCTCTTTGGTTTCGTCTGTCTAAATATTATAATACAGCCAATATACAGCGTAACATGATAATGGTACTGAAATAGAATTATACAGTTCTCGCCTTAATGCTTACCTCGAAAGGCTGCTTACTATTCAGAATAGTCAACCCTCAAATTAAAATTAATGTCCCTTCCTATAAAACAGCCAGACCGGAAAAGGCCTTCAGATTTGTAATGTTTTAAACGTTGTTTTTTTTTCAGATTGAAATGCACAGTTGGTCCTGCAATGAATGAGCACTTCAATATGTCCATAGTTATTTCAAATGGTCGGGAGACCACACAATATAGTACATTTTCCTATGTGGTAAGCCTAAGCATTACTTTTCCCATGAAGTAGGATGTTTGATTTTTCCTTAATCTATTTAGATTATAAAATTCACAAGTAGCATTGTCTTGTTTTTATCTCCCCTTCAGGATCCCGTAATCACAAGTATTTCTCCGAGTTATGGTCCTAAGGCCGGTGGTACTTTACTTACGTTAATTGGAAAGTACCTAAACAGTGGGAATTCGAGACACATTTCAATTGGTGGAAAAACATGTACTTTAAAAAGGTATTGTTCACTTATTTTTTGTTGCATCTGTCAAGTTGGATTAATGTTAATGTCTGTACCTGACAAATTAAGCAAAGGTTGTTCTTTTAGTGGGGAGGAATATCAAGATTTTGATTGTTTACTGGTAAAACTTCCTCCTTCACAAATCCATCTACCCCCTTTGGCTGACTTTTCTATCCTCCTCTTGTTATTTACTAATCCTACTTTTGTCTTCCCATCTGCAGTCTTTACTGCTTTATCTTTGGACCCTAGCTATATTATGAGCCGAGAGGTTCTAGCCATTAACAATAGATTAAAATAAATGTCTTCATCAATATTTACAATTAGACTGCGTCACTTTGGAGAGGGAAGAAATGAGGGAGACTAGGTTTGGAAGGAGGCTATGGTCCTGCTTCTTAGGATGGAAGGAGCTCTCAGTTTAATCAAGTACCAAAAGTACTTTAAAGATTTTTGAAAATCTCACATGTTTTCAAGTCAAGAATGGTTTGTCTTCAAGTCAAGAATGGTTTGTCTTCAAGCAGGCTGAGTTTGGGGTCCAGTTACATGTGAACAGCCAATACTAGAAAGAGCTTTCCTAGACCATTTCAGGAAATTCCAATTTAGGAGCCATTTGGTTATATACATCTTTTTGATTTATAGATGTAATTCTCAAACATTTGTATCTCTAATAGCTAAGATCCATTTTCTTTCTTTGTTGTTGCTGTTCAGTGTGTCAAATAGTATTCTTGAATGTTATACCCCTGCCCAAATCATTTCAACTGAGTTTCCTGTTAAATTGAAAATTGACTTAGCCATCCGAGAGGCGAGCAGCTTCAGTTACCAGGAAGATCCCATCGTCTATGAAATTCATCCAATGAAATCTTTTGTTAGGTAAGTATGAGCTTCTGATGAGTATAAGAAAATAACGAACACAAGGATAATGGAATAGTCAAAAGGAATTGGAGTTTTATCTTGGCTTTGAGGCCCTTGCATTTCTCTTGAAGGCTGCCTTTCCAATTCAGGAGAGAACACTGTAATCTGCTCAGATCCTAGATACAATTTGACTTTATCAGTGCTACTTCATGCCAAGAAGCATTTTGTCCTATACTATGTTTTGAGCTGAATACAGTACACAGTTCATCATGTCACTTTAGTACGTCGTATGGATGCACTTACATGTATCAATTCTGTATGAACCTTCGTGCCCCAGACTGGAATCACCTTTTTTCTTCCATTCTTTAGTGTATTTTTTGTCCTGCCTGCTTTACACTCAGCTTTCCTTATGCCGGACAGACCCCTTTTGAATCAGTATCTCACTGGACCCAGTTTAATTGCCCTGTTTTCGTTCATTCTATCGGTCTAGTGATAATCATTACATCCATTTCTCTTTCTGTTTTTGTTCAGGGAGAAAAAGTATGTGAATAAAAATACAAATATTTCTTAAGACGAATATAAAAAAAAAGTTTTCAAGTTAAGTCAGTTTTTTCAAAGAAGAGTTACCCCTGCACTTCCCGTTGTGGCTGTGCCTCCGACTTGGAATCAGTGCACATGATTCAATTCAACATCTCTTCTGACAAACTTCATAGAAAGAACCTCTTATTATTATAATTTTTCTGTTTTGTTTTGCCAGTGGTGGGAGCACAATAACAGGTGTTGGAAAAAACCTGAATTCTGTTAGTGTGCCCAGGATGGTGATACATGTGCGTGAAGCAGGAAGGAACTTTACAGTGGTAAGTTCGTGGAGTGGTTCCACTCAAAGCTCCGCCTCTCTGTCTTTACCACCTGGCTCTCAAGATGCTTGGGACATTTCAGTTTTGCTTTTAATGTTTAGTTACCTCGTTTGACCATTGGTCGAGTAGTATTTTCTATTCAAAAACTGAAATTGTCTACAGTGCTGGGCTGAAGATGCAAAAATAAACACACACACACACACACACATATATAATATTTGGATGCAAATGAGACAGTCGGCACAACAGAATTCACAGCATGTCCCTATGCCCTTTTTTAATGGGTCAGGGAACACGGACCCCTTTCCTTTAATAAAACCCTTGGGAAAAAAAATCTCAGGACTTAGAGCGGCACCCTTGTCTCTCTAAGCAGCAGGCATACTGTGTTTTCATACACCCCCTCTTCCTCTTACCATTCTTCTGATCCTTTTGTTAGCACGCTGTCAAGTAACAAGCAAGAGCATTAGAATATTTATGTTATGTCCTACAGTGTGAATGTTGTTTGATGTTTCTCCACATTTCTTTATTTGTAAGGTCAATCAAAATTAAGGTGAATTCCTCTGTAAAAGGGATTGACCCATTTTGTGCTGTGACAGTTTGTATACAGGTCGCACTGAAGGGGTAGCTTTTGTTTAGACCTTAGGAAGGTTGGAGTTATTTCCAAAGATTTCGTGCTTTTTGTCAATGTTTTTCTCTAATGTAAAATCCCATAATCTAGTTGGACTTGTGCACTCAACTCAGAATGAAAGTTCTAAGTGCTCCCGCTGGAGCGGGGTCTTCATTGGGCAGGTGATAGATTGAATTACAGCACTTTCTTTCAGAGTCCCCATCCAATATGTCTTGAAGACTAAAGCCACAGTGTTCTTTAATTACGAAAACCAATTTGGGGCTAAAAATGTCAAGCCAAATCACCAAACAATAAGGTCATCTCAAATGAGATTTTTCTTGGCCTTCTCAATCAGCCACATTGCATCACCTCTAAAGAGTATTATTAGATTTTTATCATATTCCAGAGAGATTGTACTCCAGGGAGTCACCGTATGAAGTAAAGGGCTTTGAAACCGATCCCTACACATGGCCACAAACAAAGTTAAAATGCCACTGCTATTACTTTAAGGTACATCACTTCTCCACAGCTAAGCACAACAATTTTTCATTAACCAAATAAGAATAACAGCAACCCTCTTTGGTGTTGGCATGTAACTTTTAAAAAGCAGACATGTAAAAAATTATTCATTTAGCTAAATAATGTTCAGTCTATGTTATTAAAATAATAACTGTATTTCCTTTCCTCTTCCTCACCACCTCCCAGTTTCATTCATTCCCACAAATACTGACGAAAACCCTTCTGGGTGGCACACACAGAGTGGTGTATACCAAGGAAGATTCAAACAATGATAGAGGACAAAAAATAGTACCTGGTTATATAGCTGGAAATTGAACTTCTATTGTTTTAGCTGCAAACATGTTGGCACAATAGAATTAGACAAGTGAAAAATTCAGCGGCTCGTACTATTTTACTATTACTTATAAAAACTACCTCAAGAAGAGCTGCATGTCCCCTCCATGCTCCCTACCCCTGATAGAATTTGAAGCTGACCATGATGAATTGACCCCATTTATCATTTAACAAATAAAAACTCTCGGTCAGGTCTGATTTAGATATATGGATGCAGCCCTGGTAACTTTAAGTCTAATAAACTCAAATCCTTTTAAAATAAAAATAATCATCTCCTTCCCAAAATGTATATTAATTTGTTAATGTGTGTCATCTCCCAAAAGGCTGCAGTTTCTTGTGTGGGTCTCAAATCTCTTACTGATGGTGATGGCAGTACAATGGTCGATGTCCGTTTTAAGAGGTTAGGAAGAAATAGCCTTTTAGGATGACAATATTAATTTGATGTGAATCTAAATATGATAAAAAAAATCAATAAATACAAAACCTAAATATAATTTTATTCCTGTTGTACACGTATCTATCAGTGGATCCGCTTACACCATACATTTTTAAATGTATGATAATTTTTTAAATTATTTTAAAAGACAGTATCAAATGCAAAATTCTTTTTGTGCTTTTTATGTATATCCTGAGTCCTTTTTCTATTGTGGGCATAAGTAATTGTTTTATCTCCAACTATACTTGTCCAAGAAAAGGAAATCTAAGGGATGTGGTTGCTTGTTTGTCCTTTCCTTGGGGGAAAAAAATCGCAGCCGTTTAACCTTAGATGTGCCACTTGGTATTGCTGGGTGAGTCTTAAGTACAATCAGGAGGAAACCACGTTTTCCAAAATTCCATAAGTCAGAATTCCAAAGGGGAGGACGTGAAACAAGAGATGAAAGCACATGAAATAATAATAGCAGAGCCTGTGTAAAACAGCACGGGGAAGATGGGCCAGTGTCGGCTGGATTGTGAACCCACAGAGCACAGGATTTAGGACAGTGAATTTTGGAGTTAATGGCTTTGGATTTATGATCCCTGCTCTGCCTCTCAGAGTTCTGTGACCTGCTCTGATGACATAAGCTCCCAAAGCTCAGTTTCTTCTTCCATAGACTGTGGATAATCCCAGCACCCACCTATAGGATTAATCACGAGAGTTAAAGGAGACCAGCCTTATAAAGTATTTTGCACAAAACCTGGCACTCAATAATTTATAGTTTAAAACACTCTATTACATAAGAATACCTAACTGCACAGTTAATTATAATGTTCACCATATGGTGCTTTTGGCAGTTTAGAAAGCATTGTACCATGTAAGTAACTGACATTGTGAATACAATTTTAACCTTAATTCATAAATGAGGAAACTGAGTTTCTGAGTACGGGCTTTGCCTCAGTTCTCACAGCGTGGGTTAAAGCTGGAAGGTGAACCAAAAGCTTCTAGCCCCACCAAGTCCAGCTCCTACTCCGCCATGGTATTGCCTCACGTGACTAAGGCCAGCCCCTCCAGGGGACTGTCCTGTCTTAAGGAAACTAAAGTGATGGAATGAGAGCCAGCTTCAGATAGATCAACATAGCTTATTCTGGGCAAGTGACATTCTATGTTCCTTTGAAGACTGGTTTTTGGATAATTTTGCATCTGTCATGGTTCTAGAGGTGTGTACTTGAACATTGGGAAGTTAAAGTTTTTTTTTTAAATTATATATTGTCAATTGATCGAAGTAGCGAACTGTGAAAGTTACGGTGGATGTTGTCAAGCTACGTTCTATTTACAGTGGATGATTGTGTCTTACTCCAGGCGTGTCAGCATCGCTCTAATGCAGAGATCCTCTGCTGCACCACTCCTTCACTGCAACAGCTGAATCTGCAACTCCCCCTCAAAACCAAAGCCTTTTTCATGTTAGACGGGGTTCTTTCCAAATACTTTGATCTCATTTATGTACATAATCCTGTGTTTAAGCCTTTTGAAAAGCCAGTGATGATCTCAATGGGCAATGAAAATATCCTGGAAATTAAGGTAAGAAAGGCTGAAAACAATCTCTTAAATCATCAACTCGAACTTGATTGACTTCATAGCTATGTGAATAGAATTGTTGTACTTGGTTGTTATATCTTATACCAGCATCAGCAAATTTCTGAGCTCTGAAAAACAAATCTTTTTGGCATGAGACTAAAAGATAAGTGTAATCGTGGACTGCATTTTAATGAAAGATTTAAAAACCCTTTCTTGTGTGTATATGAAAAAGTAGCAAATGTGGGGCCCAGATCCATTAACAAGGCTCCCTGTGATGCATTAGCCTGCTAATGTTACATGTTTCTCTGGACATTGCACCTAAATGTGTTCATTATAAGATAAAAGGTAAGAGCAGCGAAAGGAAATGCATCCTTTGTAGTCCTGTACTTCCTTGTAATACTTGGAATTTTGTATCTCGGTGTGGTCATCGCTAAGCTAATCTATAGATGGAACTAGATTTCTGCCACCTTAGGAGCACGTTAGCCTCTAAGTATAATTTAATAGAGAATAACTGATCACCTTTTCTAAGCCAGCCTGCCACAAATGAACACTAAAGCCCAGAGAAGTTGAGTGGTTTGATGAGAGAAATAGATAGAACAAAGACTAGAATACAAAGTGATAATAATAAGAAGAAAACAAACAAACAAAAATGCTCAGGACTTGACTTACCCATAGCCCTAGTCACTAGAAACAGCAAAATAATTATCCTTCAATATGTCATTTTAGACATTCAGAATTTTTTTTTTCTGAAAGATCATCTGAATACAAATATAAACAAACACAGAGCAATAGCATTGTCCTTATTTATAGGTAATATAGGTTCCTGTAGGTCATTTACATCTAAGTAATATGTTTCTACTGAAATTTTTCTGCTTTTTTCTAAAATACTTTATCCATGGCCCAACCTATGCACGCATTCACACTCATGCCAGTTTACTAACCTTGCAATTCTGTTTTGTACAATAATTAAGCAAACCCAGCATGAAATTAAATGGAAGCCTGCTTCAATGAACAGTGTGTTTACCACAGCAAAGCTCTTTCATCTGCTTCTTTAATTAGTTTTAGAAAGGGAGAAAGGGTTTTTATCACTTTTTTCAATAAAACTAATCTAGTGTGACCTTTTGCTTTCAGCAATTACCACGTTTGCCATTTAAAAGATTCCATTTGGTTTTTCTTGATGAAAATAAAGGTGTACGTCCAAATAGTTTATGTCCAAAGAAATTCTGTTTTGCTGTTCTCGTATCTGTGATGGAGGCGTTGGAAATAAAACAGTTCTTTATTATCTTTCCATGCACAGTGTCATATGCAAGAGAAAACTTCCTTTTCTGCAAATTAAATACCTATTATGCAATGTCCTACAAAATTGTTGGACCAGGAAAGACATGATTTGACATCATCCTCAGCCTGTCAGTGGTGTCCCCAACATGGCCCAAAGGGTCTCTGGAGACAGGCACAAAACACTTCCTTTTCTTACTTTTGTACAGAATGACTATTTTCTCTAACAAGAGTATAGCACCTGCTACGTGGCAGAGTATTCCTCTAGCGGAAACAGAGGCAGTTCAGGGGGGCTATTTTGGTATCATGATTCGATCTTTCCCCCTACTCTATTTTCCATATGTGAGAAAGAGAATCTAAGATATAAGAGAATATCTGTTGTGCTATCAGTTTAACCCATCATCAGTGTCTAAAGTTGATCACATTAAATCTTCTTCCTCTCTTTGGAAAGACACAAAGCATGAAAGAAGAAGAGAATGTCCTTCTGCATAAGCAGTGGGCTGTTTTTATCAAAAGAAAGGCAACCATTTTATTTCATGTTGTGCTTGTCCAGTTACCATTCAAAACATGAGGGTGAAGTATGTTTGTATTCCATCAGTGAAAATGCTCTAGAGAGAATCACGTGTTGAGAGTGATATTTGCTCTTTATTGCCAGGAAGAGTTCATGCTCCTCAAGCAGCCATGCATGCAAGAATTCCTTGGCTAAAAAGAGATTGATTTTTTTTCCAGCCCCAGTGGTGAGAGTTGCCTCACTTAGCAGCTGGCCCAGTAACTACACCTTGGCCAAAACCTAGTGAAGAGCCAGCCAAGTTTGGGTCAGGAGAACAGAGTATGGGCCAAGGATCAGTCACTCTTCATAGCGAATCAGAAACCCCATGGACATAGGAGGTAGTCTATGGCCAATAGTCATACATAAGTAGACATCTCTTTGGGAGTACACATTACTCCAAAAATGCCCGTCATCAAGAGCTCTCATTTGTATGGAAGTTTACAGTTGACATCACATTTTGATGTCAAACGTATTACTTTGATGTACATTATTTCATTTGAGTCTCATGTGGACATATGAAGTTAGGAGGTTACTGCTGATTATCCCCATTTATAGATAAGTAAACAGAGGTTTAAGAAGATTAGCTGATTTGTTTCAGATCACCCAGGAAATAAAGAGCAGAACTGCGGCTCACGTTCAAGCTTCTTGATTCCAAATTTGGTCTTTCCACCAAATTCACTAAACAATAGTGCATCTCATATTAACCTTTATTAATGCACACCAAAATGCTTCTCACAATAGAGACATTTTTATCATATATTCTGTATTAGTAGTTATATGACTTTTAAGTGAAATAACTGTAAACTTTTTAAAAAATCTAAAACTTGATTGTTTTTTTAAAACCCTTTATTTCCCCCCAATTTTCTTATTATCTGACTTTTATGCACAGAGCATGTATTATGCAAAGTGTAGAAGTACATTATTTGGTGCTGGGACAGGAAGGGCCTGACACTGTCCTGGGGATTTATTTTATTCTGGAGCATATAAGAATATATGGTAATAGAGATGCTTCAGAAGTCCAATGTGAGGAATTCAACTCAAAAAGGAAAAAGCAGACAGGAGGACCAGCTAAGGCAGTGAGCAGGGACTCAGGCTGTGATTCTGTCAATACAAGAGCAAATGCAAAGCGCTCAGGTATAGGCCAAGCATCAGGGCCCAGTTCTCTGAATGAGCTAGAAGAGAGCCTGGGTCTGACCCAACCCAATCCACCTGCTGCCTAGAGCCAGCCAGAGGTTGTCTTCCTCCCTCTGACTAATCTTTCTGGAGGTCTAGGCCCAATCCCAGTTAAAACCATCATGACACCAATTCCAACTCCAGACAAGAGGAAAGTGAATGGCTCTTTTCTCAAAGGTCACTTGGCCCAGTGTCAAGACTTATTCTTATTCATGGTGCTCACATCTTAACTCTCAAGCTAGTATTTCCCTGTACTGCACAGGTTAACAGGCGTTCTGTTAGGAAAAAGAAATCCAGGGCTAATAGAACCTGGGGTCTTATAGTTCCTAATAGTAAAGGCCCCCAAGTAGCCAAGAACCCAGTTTAATTTTACTGTGCCCAGATTTTTCACAATGATCTGGGAACTTTTCTCCAAATGCCTATTAATATCTCATGGAACTCTGTTTTGATTCTCAGACGTCTGTGCAGGTTCTTTGCTTGGCTCCAAAGCTGAGAGACTTGGGTCTTCTAGATGGAGTGTAAATCTTACCCCTGCCCCTAACTCACTGATTTGCTACTGCCCACCTCCCTGGACTTTGGACCATTGCCTGTCTGGGTCCTGCTGCCTCACTGCTTTCACTGACTTGCCTAGACTAGGCCTTGTGGCCACCTGGATATACAAAAACTTACAGGACTCTTCCCATTTAGTGCTATTCTCAAATCCTACCCACTTCAACTCCCACCTGCTCTGTTCTGCAGCCATCTCAGGCATGAGTTCAACTGATAGAAATGCTAGGTCACACCTGGCCAGAACTGGAGAGGGGAGGGCCACGCCTGATGTGATATAGTGGAAGGAATTAGTTGTCATTTTAGAAATACGCCCATTTAACATTACAGTGAGAGGAAGAAACTCTCACTCATCTCAATATTCTCAGTAACTAGAGCTGTGTCTAACCCACAGTAGATGGTTAATAAATTTTGTATCAAATGGAATTCAATTTGCTTCATGACCTAGCCCCTTTCTGAACCGTGGTTCTCCAGATGTAGAGCAGTAATGACAATAATACCCTACCTGAGGGGGAGTGTTTTTGCAGGATAAAATAAAATAATCATAGCTCTAAATTTCTCTGTTTAGGGGATTAAAAATCAGAAAGCTCTCCCTTATGTTGCTTATTCAAAAACCCGTTTAATGACCACTTTACTACCATTTTAATGACCCCAAAATAGCTGATTTTGTAGATATACCCTTCTATTTAATAATAGTTAATAACAAAACTAATCATAAAAATTCTAAATCTATATCTTTCTCACATCTCAAAAAAGCTGTTTATTTTAAATTCAAGGTGGAGAGCAGGGGAACAGGGAGCGGGGTGAGGAGAGGACAGAAGGGGACGGGTGTGCTCCCACTTCATGGGCATAATGTTGGGGTGTAGGGCACACCTCTTGGGGGTGGGACACAAATAGAAGAGGGACTCCACCTGACAAATACAAACATTGTAGCCTAATTCTTTGTACCCTCAAATTAACCTGAACAATAATAAAAATGAATAAAAAAACAAGAAAGAAAGAGTTCTTTAGTAGCTACATATGAAAAGGTATTCAGTTCCATGGGTGTGTGATTTTGTTTGAGAGAAGCTTTTATGCAGCATTCAAAACCCTAAGCCTAAAAGAACGAGTACTGGAAATGTAAATGAAGTATGCCCATCCCCTCCCCCAACTTTAGTCATTACCTAAGCAAGCAAGACACATGTTAGTCTTTCCCTCATAAATCAAGCCGTTCAGCTCTTTAATCTTTTCTCATTGTCATTCCCTGAATTCCCTCCTCCATGGAAGGGGCTCCTCTCTCCTCAGACCTAACCAACAAGTTGTCATTTGAAGCCCCAAAGTGACCTGTTAGATTTATGTGCGTCTGCGTTCAGCTGCCCTTTGAGGCTGACCTGGTCCAATGGACTATACATACCGCCTCTAGAAACAGAAGGATAGGGTTCGTCTAGATCCGTTTTGTCTTAAACCCCAACTTTGAATTATAAAAAAGTATTTTCTTCCAACATCTTTTCCTAGAATACTATCTGACCTACCACTCTATTGAGATCCATATGGGACGATGTATATGAGTGGAATTTGCCAAGTATTAAAGATTATATAAAACAAAGTAACAGTCTTTGTACATAAGAAAAATAGTTTCACATAAATTGGATTTAATTTTGACCAAAGTGCATGACTTAAACATTAATTTTTAATTCAACTTGTTAATATGTTGTTTAGGATATCGCATCCTCATTTACAAGTGAAATATGTTTGTAATTTCCCCTTTATAATAACATATTTTCTCCAATTTTAATATCAGGTGTGTTCAGATCAAATAGAATGATTTTGAAATATTTCTTCTTTTTCTATTGTCTATAAGATTTAGCATGATCTGCTTTTTTGAAATTATTTTTTACTTTTAGTTATAAATATCAGTTGTTTATTTGTTGAGACTTAAAAAAAAATAAGAAGTTAACTGGTAACTCCATACTGAGTCTCAGAGTCAAAGCATTCTATAATAGACATACTTATATTTGACAATGTGAATATTACTGTCTTTTCATTATTATTATTGCTTAATATTTCAATGCAGCAATCATCTGATTTCTTTACTGAATGTATTTATCTTCATTCATTCTTTGCAAGGTTTTTGTTTCCAGTCCTTATCTTAAACATTGTTGTTGTTATTGAATTTTAAGCCTTTTTAATTTTGTGAAGGCAAAAAATAGAAACCTAATAAACACATGTATATGTAAAAAAAAAAAAAGAAAAATAGTAGTATGTTTTATATATCTCTCTCTCTCCTCAAAGTAATAGCTTGTTCAATAAATAACCACACTCATTAAGTATTGATATGAGAAACTATACCTTTGTTGGCATTTCTTTCCCAAGGCTAATTATTGTTTTCTTCAATGAAGTGTTGATGTCTTTAAAATACCCAATAGTCATTTTAGTTAACTAAAGATGTCAAATCGAATAATTTTTTTGTAAAAAAAAAATCCTCATGTATCTATGTAATAGCTCAAAATAATGTCATTATGTTCTCAAGTCATAATGATGGTCATATGGCATCTCCCAGGAATTTCTTTGAAAATGAACTCATTGGCTCAGCGCATATAGCTCAGCAGCTAGGGCGCCAGCCACATACACCGAGGCTGGTGGGTTCGAGCCCGGCCCAGGTCTGCTAAACAACAAACGATAACTAGCCAGGTGTGTGTTCAAACAGGAAAGGAATGTATCAACATAAAATAACACATTGTGAACACATTCACAGTGATTTGCCATCACATCTCTGGAGATGGGATCCAAAGTATCAGTGTTTGTTATAACTCGGTGTGATTCTAAAAGGGAAGCCAAGGATGAGAATCTCCACATTAGGCAGTGTTCATGCAACTACACTTCTTTTTGCCAAACACTGATACGCCCTGAAGACAGTAGATGATTATGGGTAAGATGTCATTAGTCATAAGGACGTGAAACATGAATCTCTTTCCTTTTCTCTAGCATCCAATTTGATTGAAAAGCTATATGCTATAATTCCTGACTAGTCAGTGCCCTGGAAAGGTCACACTCCCCTTCAACTATCCCAAGTCCCATGAAAATTAGTATCATAAAATTTTGTGCCTTGGCAAACAACTGGGCTGGCATTTGCAGTATATTTATATTCCTTCACCATTGTTAGCATTCCTGCTAAACTGTGAAGTGTTAACAACCTCTCTTTTTTTTTTTTCTGTTCTTCTAGGGAAATGATATTGACCCCGAAGCAGTTAAAGGTGAAGTGTTAAAAGTTGGAAATAAGAGCTGTGAGAACATACACTCACGTTCTGAAGCTGTTTTATGTACGGTCCCCAATGACCTGCTGAAATTGAACAGCGAGCTAAATATAGAGGTGGGATTCCTGAATTCCTCTGCAGATGTAAATAAGGAAGCCGGTGTAATTATGTCACTCGCAGGCTTAAAATAAATCATTAAAGCTCATCTATGTGTTGGCTTTAGCTCATCAGCTCAGCCTTCATCCCCAATTGTTATTTTAGAAACAGTGAGGGGGTTTTGTTTGTGTTTGTTTTGTTTTGTCTCACTGTCTCCTTTTTCAACCATAGAAGACCTTGAGTAGCTCTCAAAAGTCCTTCCTCCGCACAGTGCTCTCCTTAACATTTGCTGTAATTCTCAGAAGGAAAAGACACACCCAAGAGTGTCCCTTTCCCCACTTCCCCATCCCAGGAATCCAGAGCCTGTCACCACTGCCTACTACAGTGATCACACACACATGCGATCCCATAAGAAAAAGAAAGTGTCCGCACTCGACAAAGTAAAGTAAGGATTAGACCATTCTATAGTAACGTCTCTCATAAAGACAGCTAAGTCAGATAACCTCGGCCCGGAGTGAGTGAATGTTTTTCATTCTTTTTTATACAATTCAGTGGATTCTGTTGTATTGGATTGTCAACTTCTTTAAATTGTGGTTATACTCTATGTACAACATATAATTTGGTGGTATTAATGGCACTCACAATGTTGTATGACCATCATCACTACCTAACTCCAAAACATTTTCATCACCCCAAACAGATGCTCTGTAACTATTAAGCAGCAATTTCACATTGCCTCCTTTTTGAACTGGTAACTTCAATCTACTTCAATCTAGAAATTTGCCTCACTATTTCATGGCAAGTGGTATCAGACAATATCTGTCCCTTTGTGTCTGGCCTATCTTACTCAGCATCAGGTTTTAAAGGTTCAGTCAGGCTGTAGGATATGTCAGTATTTCATTCATTTTTATGGATGAACAATATTCCAATGTGTGTGTACCACATTTTTTTTTCTGAGACACAGTCTCACTATGTTGCCCTCAGTAGAGTGCCTTGGTGTCACAGCTCACAGCAACCTCAAACTCTTGGGCTTAAGCAATTCTCTTGCCTCAGCCTCCCGAGTAGCTGCGACGACAGGCACCCGGTTATTTTGTTGTTGTTTTTGTCATTGTTGTTTAGCAGGCCTGGACTGGGTTCAAACCCGCCTGCCCCATCGTATGTGGCCAGTGCCCTAGCCACTGAGCTACGGGCTCCAAGCCAATGTACCACATTTTGTTTACCCAAGAGTAAGTGGTTTGAAAGGGTTCCCAAAGTCTTCTAAAAAGTTATGAAATGGAAAAGTATAAACAAAATTAGAAAATCAAAGATCAAATCATGAGATCAGACTTGGAATTTCAGAAGGACCATAAATCCTAAAAATCATAAACATTTGGGCCAGAAGGGACGCAAATGTTTCTTGTGTGTATCAAAATTGAAGTTAAGACATTCTGAGGCTTTATTGTTTTTAATAACAATAAATTATTCACCTCTTCTCTGCCCTCCATCCACCCACCTCCAGGACAGAGTTGAAGTTTCATTGTCTCTGCTTCTTCATGTTCAGTGTGACACCCATGGTATTGACCACACTGCATCATAACCAGCTATTTGTCTGTCTCCTCTTCTGTACTTCAGTCCTTGCTTTTTGTTTGTCCTTTTATCCCTAATACCTAGTTACAAATACAAACAGCTAAGTATCCTATTAAGTATTGGGGGGATTAGTATACTCTAATTATTTGAACTCTTTGAGGAATCTTTACTATCCAGAAGGCAATTGTGCCACTTCCAGAGTGGTAATAACCATGTGATGTTCAGGGCCCAGAGAGATTGTGCTGTAACTGTGGAGTACCAGTATCCATCGTGGCTAAATTCTGACTTTTCTTTATCATTTTTAGTGGAAGCAAGCAGTTTCTTCAACCGTCCTTGGAAAAGTAATAGTTCAACCAGATCAGAATTTCACAGGGTTGATTGTTGGTGTTGTCTCAATATCAATAATACTCTTATTACTACTGGGACTTTTCCTGTGGCTGAAAAAAAGAAAGCAAAACAAAGGTGAATTTTTTTGTTGTTATTGTTTTTTTCTAAAAGTTACCTTAAAGCGTAGTCATTATGGTTTAAAAATCATGGGTGCTGTCTTAAACGTAATCCATAAAACCCGTGAGTTCTGGGAACTGGGTCAAAGTCTGCTGGGACCCACGACAGTCAAGTCTTTAACAAGCTCCCTCTTTCTCTCTCTTTTAAGATCCAGGCAGTGAATTAGTTCGCTATGATGCAAGAGTACACACTCCTCATCTGGATAGGCTTGTAAGTGCCCGAAGTGTAAGCCCAACTACAGAAATGGTGTCAAATGAATCTGTAGACTACCGAGCTACTTTTCCAGAAGGTAAAAGTGATAAATACCTATATGTATACCTCAGTGGGTTGTGGCATTGTTATTTATTTTTGGTTTTGCCTTTGTATTTTTATAAAATTATTTAGAAAGTCTTTACCTCTGCCAAAGAACTATGTAATTCAGAATTACATGGCTCTTGTTTTTAAATGAACCCATGTATATATTATAGTCTAAGAGTCTTTAAGCTCTCTTCCCACAAAAAGGTTAATTTTTGAATCATTTGAGGAAAGGCAACTTGTTTATCATCTAAGTATGATGGTAAGAAATTATAAAGCTCTCTTTCATAGCTCAGAAAGAGTTACATTACAAAACATATGTGTGTTTAAATATAAGTTGGAATTGCCACATTTTTTGCTTATTAAAGCCCAAACATTTAAATTATACTGTTAGTAATCCTTCAAAGCATTTTCTATAAACTGTTAGTACATAGCCTATTAAATACAACATTCCAGGACTTGAACATATTTTGAGATTTATCCAAGAAAAACCTTTAATTATTCCATTAAAAAAAGGAGGGGTCAATATTATCTACTTTGCAAAACACTAGGCCTAGTAATGGTCAAGCTAACCAGAGCTTTTCATGATGTTTTATTTTAAATCTCCTGGTAAACACAAAATGTCTGTATTGTATCAGCTCCATTATCTTTAGAAGTTACAGGACATGAGTCAAGTCCAAGCATTTCCCTGGTTGAATATTTACCATTGGACAAATAAAATGAGTCACAGACTATTGAGGATACTGGAAAAGCTAGAAGTTGCTCATCCAAACAAGTACAGGAGCAAAGAAGCACTCAGCATTTTAAATTTTTCAACACTTACTACCTCTTATTTTTTGAAGCTTATGTTATTTCTATCGTAATACACATGGTAAACATTGTCCGTAAGGTTCCATTTGCCTTTAAAAAGCCATTCTCTTAACAGTATAGACAAATCAAACTTAGTTTGTCATTTTGAAACTTAGATCCATTTAGTAGTTTATATTTACATTTAATAGTTCTAATTTCAGATCATTAAAACTGATGAATAATTATTCAAACGTTTATCTAATCTTCTTTCAATCTCTTTACTCATCAAACCTATGTCTTCATTGCTAAGAAAATTGAGTTCTAATCCTCTTTTCTACACTGAGCCTGCTCCTCAGAGACATGGAAAGACAAAATAGGGTCGTCCTATGTAGATAAGAGTATAAGGAAATAGATGCACAGGCAGAACGTGCTGAAGAGGCGACTGCAGAGCTTCTCTCTCTT
>NW_003852432.1:11188231-11281133 GCF_000181295.1 Otolemur garnettii | reverse complement strand
GGCCTTCTCACCAGTCCTTCTCTCTCTTGTGCCTACGGCCTTCTCACCAGTCTTTTCCATGGAGACCTAGAATTCTCTGTGGTGTGACATCAGCATCACACACTGATGATTCTCTTGGTTTCTGCACACGTTTGAACTTAGCAAAGGGTCAATGGAATTTTCGTGCCAGAGGACTCTTTGCTCGTCTCACTGAAGACTCCTTTCAGTCTCTGCATCCCTGAGAATTTAGAACCTTGATCTCTAGGTACAAAAGTTTGGGAAGTGAAAATGGAAGAACTGAGTTTAGAGAGACTCATTTGCATTTCCAGTCCCCCGGGACTGGTTTGGAGAACCTGAATCCTTGGGATTAAAGGAGCAGGTACCCACCTAGGCTCCCTCCTTCCTTCATTCACTCAGCCTTTCAGGTACTTCCCTGAGATTGTGTCTGCCATGTTTCTGGCTAGTGACTACTGTAACCAAAGCTCTAGGTGTCACCCCAAGCTTTTCCCAAACCACTTTTGAGATTCATTACTCTGGGCAAGTTTATTTATTATTCAAACTGTTCGCTGTGGAAAATACTAAAAAATGCTCAAGTGTTGTCAGAAAGAATCAGTGTACCATCAGGCTTTCTTTTATACCCTTCTTTCAAATTCTGATTCTCCTGCCCTTTTACAAACAAACATCATTTCTTGGTGCCAGTAGGGACCCCATACAGATGCACATAACCCTCTCCCCGTGTAACATGTTAATATTGTCAATACTAGCCTACTTAGTTCATCTTTAAGTCAGCTGCTGGGTTACGATGCCCCCTTCTTAATACATGTGATCCCAGCAGGAGGAGCAAAGCAACTGGCGGCTTCTCTGCCCTATTTGGCATTTAAAAATATATTTCCATTGCAATTCCTTTTTCCTGAAATGAACAAAATTCCTCCTTGTGAAGGGGAACCCTGCTTCAGGGTTTTATAGAGGTTTTAAAGATCAACTTATAAGGTATGCACACCCCTTTCCAAGTGCTGTCCACTAAACAATGGGGTGCTACACTAGCCCGCTTTCAATCTGCCCTCTCTAAGGAACACTAACACTAAATCCCAGTGCCCTGTTGCCACACGATGGAGAATTTACCATGAATGCAAAAAACTTTCAGGCCTGGAGGTTTAGCCCATCTTTCATTTCTAATCCTACATATTTTTTTCCTAGGTTTTGCACAATAGTAATTAATTCCATTAGTAAACACTAGTCTTTCAAAAGGTATCTTTTTCATTGTCTTATATTCGAGCTGGGAGTAGGCAGTTGCTGACCTACCTTTGTCACATCCCATTCTTAAGGACATAGTAGATTTAAAAATAAACTTCAAGCATGGCTTTTTACTATTAATAAAAAAAAGAGACATCTCAGGAAATGAAGAGGGTAAACACAGCTTTCAAAGTTAGTACTTAGTCTACTTAAAAGAAAATTTGTAAGTATTTTATAAAATGTGCATATAAGCCAGTATCTTTTCTGATCATTTTTTCTGATCATTTTTATCAAGCCAGTTTCTTTGTAAAGGCTCTTCCTAGCCTCATTCAGTGATATAACCACCACTTAGTTAATTGCACAATTCAGCTTTATTTTTCAGTTTGCCGCCCCTGCTGCAGTCCCCAGTGAATGAGGCTTCACTGTTGTTCTCTAATCATTTTGCTTTATCTTGCAGACCAGTTTCCTAACTCATCTCAGAATGGATCATGCAGACAAGTGCAGTATCCTCTCACAGACTTGTCCCCCATCCTAACTAGCGGGGACTCTGATATATCCAGTCCATTACTGCAAAATACTGTCCACATTGACCTCAGTGCTCTAAATCCAGAGCTAGTCCAGGCAGTCCAGCACGTCGTGATTGGGCCCAGTAGCCTGATTGTGCATTTCAATGAAGTCATAGGAAGAGGTAAGTATTTCCACTCCGCTTTCTGTTAAATACGATTTTCCAGTAAGCATTTTATCTTCTGCCTTTGCAGATTAGGAACTTAGACAATGGTGAAAGCAACTGACAGAGCACTGATAACCAACGTGCTTGATTTGGGTTCTGCAGCCCTGCAAATCACATCCACAGGGATTTGCCCTTGTGCGTGGAAGTGGTGGGCTGATCTCCCAAACAAGCCAGAACTAAATCACATTTGTTCTTCATCTTGGCCATCCTGGCAACTATGGTTTCTTGGAAGGTGCCATCTACTTTCCTTTAAAAATCATTCTTTTAAGTTCCTACATTTTCACTCATATCTCCCTCCAGCCTCTCTCTTATGACAAACTCTCTGAAGCCTGGTTTATAGCAGTTTATATGCTGCTGGACAGCATCAGGAGACAGGGAATTCACAGCATTCCCTGATCTGAGGCAACATATGTCATCTCTACAATGCACTCCAATTTCTGTGTACAAAGAGGAATGAGTATTTGTAATAAGCTAGCCAGAGCAGCAATAACAGCTAGCATAAATAGTATTTGAGGAAATATTTAGCAGGAAAAGAAGCCAACCAGAAGTGAGGAACTGGACTCCACTCTTCTCTTTTATTTCTAAAAAGCTTTTGGCCTTAATACTAAGTGGCCCCTGATCCTTTTCATTTGTACATATACTGCAAGAGGTTGCATGGGCACCTGCCAGTGTGATGCAGGAGGAGCTCTGGGTATGATTGGCCTTATGAGAACGTGAGGCATCCACACATTCGTCTATCACACACTGCAGAATATATCCTTACCATGCTTCTCCTCCCTAAAGAACGGTTTCCCTGTTAACAAACATGTTTCCATGCCTCGCTCCAGAGTAATATATAGCTCTGTTATGGGCCTATAACACCTTTAGAATGTGTGGCCTCACTAATTGTGTTCTGACTCTTCACATTGCAAAATTAGAATTTTTTGTCATGAAAGGTGCTAACTGGAAATTATTTTTCTCTTTGAAAGTAATAATTATCAATGATTTCATAAATACTAGCTACTATTTATTTATACATTTTTTTCCAGAAGAATGTGAGCACTCAAGAACATAGGTTTGACTTTACTCATCTTTGCCTTAGAGGCGGGTAGCCGAATGGCCGGGCACGCGGGGTGTCTTAGCTGGATGGGAGAATTAATTAGTGAATGACTTACACAGCTCTCAGACTTTGGCACCTCTGGGGAAAATTACGGCCACTGGATGAAAGGCTCCCATTGGGAAAATGATGTGGTTAAAACCAGAGAGAACTGGCTGAAATGAGTCAGAATGAATTTGCTTCGTTTGGGCAACTGCCTTTCAGTTTCTGCCAACCTGGATGACGTATTAACCAGTGACTAATGGGGGAAATCCTTATTCTGTAAGATTAATCTTATTTTTAGTGGCAATATTTTTGTTTCATTCAGTTTCTTGAAATATAGGGAGCTTATTTTATTGCATTTCTTCATGTGGATAAAACCTTATTTTCATATTTGAAAACTATGGTTTAATCCTGAAAAATAATGAATATTTTGAGAAAGAAGGAGGTCAGGGGATGGGGGAAAAGAAGAGCAGAGAGAGGGAAGGAGGGAGGGGGTGGGTCTCTGTGTGTGACACACCTTTTGGAGGCAAGACACAAGTATAAGAGGGAAGGAGGAAGGGGGTGGGGGTCTCAGCATGTGACACACCTTTTGGGGGCAAGACACAATTATAAGGGGGACTTTACTGAACAGATACAATCAGTGTAACCCGTTTTCTTGTACCCTCAATGAATCCCCAACAATAAAAAAAAATGATAAAAAAAGAATATTTTTTATGAAGCAGATGTTATTCCTATTTTCAGTGGTACCACTATGAATATTTTGTTGTAGTAGCCTTTAACAACAGTCATGTCACCTGTGGTTTTTATCATATAGTAAACATAGTGCTTATATCTTTGTGTGAAAGGTATTGCGTCTACTCCTATGTATAAGCACACACACAGAGTGTTGTTGTTGACTAAAAATATTTTCAAAATGTCCCTTTTTGCCATATAAGATAAAGCAAACTAACCAGGTTCCCTCTTTCACATAGGCCATTTTGGTTGTGTGTATCACGGGACTTTGTTGGACAATGATGGCAAGAAAATTCACTGTGCTGTGAAATCCTTGAATAGTAAGTTAAATTTACTTAACACTGGATTGTACTGTTGTGGTTTGCAAACTAACATCAGTTAGTTTATAGTAAAATGTTGATTTACACTTTCCCTTGTGGAAAAACCAGCCTCTGCTGAAATTATGCATCGAATCCTGAAAATTTAGTTTGTTCCAAGCTCATATGTAGTATTTCCTCTGATAGGATCCCTCAGAGCACTCTTAAGTAAGGGCGTAAGAGAAATTAGGTTCTTGGATGAACTGAATTATCACTCAACTGTTTGGCTTTAATATTTGTTTTGCAAGTGACATTTATGGAAACTATTGGAAGCATGTTGGCACCTACATTAGTAATGACTCATATTACCCAGAGGCATTACTATAATTATTTTTTAACCACAACTTCCATTAAAAAGATAAAAAAAAAGAAACAAGACAAACAGGAGAAAAGTATGCTGGCAGAAAATTGAAAAAGCAAAAGTATGGTAATACCTCACTTATCCGCATGTTTGGGGAATGAGGTATCCCACGTAAAGGAATTTCCTCAATAAGTGAAAACCCCTTTTTAATGCTGGAACATGTCTTTAAATTTTAGTGGTCATTGAGAATCAGATGAAATGCATATGCATGTTAAAAACCAGGGAATGCTTCCAAACATAAACTAAATCTTTATTGATGATTCAAGAGCTATCATTATGGCCATAAATTACTACATTATACACCCAACACCCTCCACATACTAGGGTGTTCCTGGCTCCACCTTGGGTGAGAGATCTCACATGCTTGCTCTATCTACGTCCATTTCTAAGTTTCTGCTTACAATTTGTAGCAGCCTGAAAAATGTTAACCAGCTATGTTACAAACATATTGGAATTCCTAAGCTTTAAATGAACAAATGGAAAGTTTCCCTGTAAGACACATTATTGCCACAACTATTTCAGTCTTTGTTTTTACTATAAATGTCCATTTGAGAGGCCTGCCATATGATTAATTTTATTGAAAGTCTGACCAAGAGGTAAATAAAGGGATGATCTATATGAAAACTAAGTACAAACATTGTGCTAAGTTTGTTTAATTTTTTTCTTTTTCTTTTTTGTTTTGTTTTGTTTTTGTTTTTGTTTTTGAGATAGTGTTTCACTCTTTACTGTGGCCCCCTGGGGAGAGTGCTGTGGCATCAACATCGCTTACAGCAACCTGAAACTCTTGCCCTCAAGACTTCCTCTTGCCTCAGCCTCCCAAGTAACTAGTACTAGGTGCCCGCCATGATGCCTGGCTAGTTTTCTATTTTTAGTAGAGATGGGGTCTCACTCTACCTCAGGCTGGTCTTGAACTCCTGAGCTCAAGCAATCCACCCACATCAGCCTTCCAGAGTGTTAGAGTTACAGGTGCATGGCTCAGCACCTGTGGCTCAAGTGGCTAAGGCGTCAGCCACATACACCAGAGCTCATGGGTTCAAATCCAACCAGGGCCTGCCAAACAACAATTGACAACTACAACCAAAAACTAGCCAGGCATTGTGGTGGGCACCTGTAGTCCCAGCTACTTGGGAGGCTGAGGCAGGAGAATCACTTAAGCCCAGGAGTTGGAGGTTGCTGTGAAGTGTGATGCCACGACACTACCCAGGGTGACAGCTTGAGGCTCTGTCTCAAAAAAAAAAAAAAAATTATAGGTGTGAGCCACTGTACCCAGCCTTATACTAACTTTCTATGAGACAAACTGGTTGTTGGACTCTATCTTACAAAAATGCATGCAGGTGATGACTTGAGGGCACAGTGCAAAGGTGATATCACTCACCCAGATGTATCGTGAAAAGGACACGTTGAGGTTGAAGCCTCAGGTCAAGATGCTAACTCTATGGTATTCCAGTTCATTGCTCTCCCTATCTAAATCTGACAAAGTCTTCACTTCTCCATAATGGGGTTAACGTCTCCACCACTGGATTTCTCAGGAATCACTGACATAGGAGAAGTTTCCCAGTTTCTGACTGAAGGAATCATCATGAAAGATTTTAGCCATCCCAACGTCCTATCGCTCTTGGGAATCTGCCTGCGCAGTGAAGGCTCTCCCCTGGTGGTCCTGCCATACATGAAACACGGAGACCTTCGAAATTTCATTCGAAATGAGACTCATGTACGTACCCTGCCAAGCTTACTAACTGCTGAACCAGCTGTGAGCCAGTCAGCCTTTTAGAATGGGCCTGCTTTGAGTCTTAGCTATTAGCCAAACATGTACATGTAAAATATTGGTAGTGTTTAAATGCACCTCAAAATCTTCTATCCTAATGGGAAGATAGTGATGCCTGGAAGAGTTTCCTGGACCAATGGTGCTCACATTGAGCCCTGCTCTACCTCACCCCAGTGAGTACATTTACTCATCTTTGAGGTCATTCTACTTGCCAGCTAGCTACTGAGCACAGCCTAGGGGAAACAGAGACAGAGTAAGCCTCGGCCCATGTGGACTTTTAACTCCAAAGACATTGAAGAATTAACTACAAATGAGTCCCTTGCTGTTTCTAACTGCTACCCACCTCCTACTTACACGTGTTGCTCCCTCAGCCTGGAGCACTCTTCCCACAAATACCCACACATCTCACTTCCTCATCTTCAGCTCTTTGCCCTAATGTCATCTTCAAAATGAGGTTTCCCTGACCGGTTTAAAATTGCAACAGACCCACCTACCCGCAAGCTTCGCTCAGTCTCCTTTTCCCTGTTCTGTTCTCCTCCATCACACTTATCAGCTGGTACCCTAGGCCCAAGCTGTCCAGGGCTGCAGCTGCCAGCCACCCGTGAAGGGTGGCTAGTTCAAACTGAAATGTGCTGTAAGTGTAGAGTACATCCCAGGTTCTGAATATATCATTTTGTAAAAAGAAAGTAAACTGTCTCATTAATGATTATTTGCATTGATTACATGTTGAAATAATAATAGTTTAAATGTATTGGGTTAAAAAAAGATACTGTGAAAATTCATTTCACCTGTTTCTTTTACGTTTTTAATATGGTGACTAGAAATTTTTTAATTATATATTTCTATTGAATAGTGCTTTACTAGACAATAAACACAAATAATAGCTATATATGTATGTGTACATACGTATATGCATACACATGTATACATATGTTCAGTCCCTCTGGAACACAAGCTCATGAGGGTGGGGGGGTTGTGTATTTCGTTCACTACTGTGACTCTTACAGCTCAAACCATATTCAGCACATAGCAGTCAGGAAATATTTGTTGAATGAACGAGCACAGGATTGCAAAAAAGTTCTGTAGGCTCTTGCAAGTAGGAATTTTTCTTTAAGACCTTTATACCAGGACCTAAGGGGTAAGCAAGTTTTAGACAGGCCAGGGTGGGGGACAGAGTCCCCCAGACTGAATGCACAGGCCCCCTCTCAGTTCTTGCGGCCCAGTCTCTGTGGCAGGTGGTAGAGCAGCTTTACTCCTAATCGAAAGTTCTCAGAGAAAATAAACTTTAAAACAGTAAAGAAATATTTTGCATTCAGCCAAAAGAATAAAACACTCCCTGGCAGTGAATATTTTGCAGATAAGGTGAGTTTGCTGTACAACGTGCAAAACTGTCCTGACAGACCCCCTTCCCCACTTGAACTCTTGTCTTTACCCTGATGAATTAATCGAGTTGGGTGTGCGGCTTCTGTAGGGTATTGTTCCCCCAGGGTGAAAGCATGATAGAGACCTCCTATTATCCAGTGCAGAACAGTGCCGCGGCCTTCCTTAACCCAAGAAGTGGATACTAAGTGACAACCACAGACAGAGATGTACCTGAACGTGGAACTGGCTTCAGGCCATGCCCTTTTTGCAGAGTCCCCACTTACTACCTCTTGAGCTTACAAACTCCACAGGGGCAGCTGAAAAGATTCCCTGTTCCCGAGAACCAGGCCCTGGTCACGGCTGCCGGCCAGACTGGTGCCTATATAATTTCAGATATAGTTCTTATAGCTTCTAAAGGGATGTCTCTGTCCACGCAATCTTGTGGGGGGAACTTGTGGAGAATGGGACATCCTATTCTCTGTGTGGGTCCGGAGCACCTGGAGTAGTGGACTGGTGCTTCAGTACCAGGAGGAAGGCTTCTGATGCAGCTGATTTCACTGCAGTGCAGCCTTTGCCGCCTAATAGACTCAGGTTAGAATCCTAACTCCACCGCTCACCCTCTGAGTAGTTTAGGTAATGTGGTTCAGATGCGTTGACATCTGGGACCTTTCCCTGGAGGGAATG
Source organism: Otolemur garnettii (assembly GCF_000181295.1). Lineage (NCBI taxonomy): Eukaryota > Metazoa > Chordata > Mammalia > Primates > Galagidae > Otolemur > Otolemur garnettii. The sequence continues at coordinate 11,272,853 of NW_003852432.1, read as the reverse complement.
CGGCTCCTGGGGCAAGCTAATAGCCACCCATTTGCTTTCCTTTCATATGCAAACCAACCGATCAGGAGCACTCACCCCAGCCAGCTTCTTTATCAAGCTCTAGCACTCTGAGCCTCTATCCACCTGCCCTAATCGCCCCAGGGCCAAGGACTAGTCAACTAGGGGCAGTCTCTCCACCCCAGAGCCTGTGGGAATTATTCTGATTAACCCATCCTAACCCTACTTTCCCTACCTCACTGGTTCCTGCCTATTTCTCCTCTCTCCCTCTGTCTCCTGCCCATTTCCAGGGCTTCCCTATGTGGCCCCACTTGCCATGGTGTGTCCCCTCCTCTTAGAAACTGCAAGTAGGTTTGGGGTTTTTTTTTGGCCAGGGCTGGGTTTTAACCCGCCACTTCCAGCACATGGGGCTGGCGCCATAGGCACTGCCAAGAAACTGCAAGTAGTTTTCAATGGCAATTGTCTCTTGAACTGTTGGCCTCATCATACCTGGAGAATAATAAAAGAACACACTTCCATGTACCTATCTGGAAAACCGAAAATGTACACCAGCCTCACAGAAGTATATAAGAATTAGCCATAATTTAAAAAAAGAAAAATCTAATCTGGTGCTTTGCATACAGTAATACTTAAATGGTTGATGCTATCTATAGGGTACAAGTGATTTTTTGAGACAAGTTTTATAAACAAACATTTCAGAATATTAAGGTCAGAGTTTAGAACAGTAGATGTTTAATTTATGCTTTTCCAACTCTCTTTGATTGCAGAACCCAACTGTAAAAGATCTTATTGGCTTTGGTCTTCAAGTAGCCAAAGGCATGAAATATCTTGCAAGCAAAAAGTTTGTGCACAGAGACTTGGCTGCAAGAAACTGCATGTAAGTATTAGAATGTCTCTGCCCACAGCCCAAATTAAGTGACAAGGAGGAATCTGTTTCCCACTGTTCTATGCTAGTGGGACTGTTTTCTCTACTTATGCAGAAGTCCTTTATTTCCGTTACAGTTTAAATCCATGTGTAAGCCCTGGGGATGTGGGCGGGGCTTTCAGGCTTTATCAAACAGAGAATTTAAAAGGGATTCTCCATAGGGGGTCTTAAACAGCTGTTGTGTACGTTCGCTTTCTTTGGGCCTTCCCACCAGTAGCCCCCAACGTTGTGGTTTCACACTGCATTAGTGTTTGGGAGGGAGAATTTGATCTTCAGCATTATACAGTGAAAAGGAGAGGGCTGGTAACACAAATACCAATATATTGTAGCTTCCCAAGAGTGGATTTGAAATCAGCCTGCAGAAGCCATACCAAAAATGGTTTTGGGGAATGAATATACAAAGAACTTTATTTGTGTCTGGCTGCCTGGCTGTGTGACACAACAGTCAACAGTTTGTAATTGATTTAGTGCTTTCCTTGCATAGCACTGATTCATGACTTATGGTACGTGTGAATGAAACAGCCATGCTATTAATTTCCTACCTTGGTTTTTGTCAATATAGCTACATAAAAGCCAGCTTAAACAAAAGATGCATAGCCCCAGATAGCAGAACTTGACTTTTGTTGAACCTTACTATTTTTCTTCCATGCCCTACTGTGAAATCCTAGCTCTAGAATACCTCAGTGGTGGGGCATATAAATTTTATGGGTTAGCCTAGCCCATTCGAGAAAGAAAAAGTAAAATAACAGCCCCTGTCTTACTCTCGCCTAAAACTGAGTATTGCTAGTAAGTGACAAGTGAAGATCGGTGACTGCCTGAGTAGTCTCTAGGCATATTCTCTTTAGCAATCAAGGAAAGCTGGGAGGAGAGAGAGCTTTACCACTCCAGATCTACATTAAGGCAAAAACGATTTTCACATGCCATGCCATGCATGATCTCTTGTCTTGGCCTGTTGAATTTGTGATCTAAATGTCAAACATTTTCATTCAAGACCTCCGTTGTAATGTAGCCTTAATCAAAAGGGGCCAGATGAAATGCTCCCTTCAGAAGTTAGGGACTTCAAAGACGGAAGCTGCTTGTTGTAATCTACAGATGTTCAGCATCATAGTAAATTATTCTGTTTCAGCCACCAGTAATAATTTTTGTCCTTTCTGTAGGCTGGATGAGAATTTCACTGTCAAAGTTGCTGACTTTGGCCTTGCCAGAGACATGTATGATAAAGAATACTACAGTGTACATAACAAGACAGGTGCCAAGCTGCCCGTGAAGTGGATGGCTCTGGAAAGTCTGCAGACGCAGAAGTTCACCACCAAGTCAGACGTGGTAACGTGTTGATCGTGCCTGACTTTCTCCTCTTATTTTCATGCCCAACTTTCTTTGTAGTTTTAGTTCTACTTAAGGTTAAAAAAAAATTCACACCACTAATTTCTATTTCCTTCACACGTAAAAATGGACTTGATTGTCTGATAGGTACTCATACTTTATTTTCATAAATTCACTCATTTATTCAAAAATACCTGTCAAGAGGGGCACACTCCTAGCTCCCTGGGAAGCACAGAACTGACTATGCATGAACCCAGTCTTTCAGGAGCTTTGGCATTGAGGAAGAGGAGAAACGAGATCAGTGACTGTGACATAGTGGACTGGAATTAGGCTTGACTCTTCTAGCCCAAGGGCAGCTGATATTCTACCTCAAGAAGTCTGGAAGCTGTAACTGTGACAGCCCAGGCAGTAAGGGCATGACCCCTGCACCCAGCCGGGGAAGTGCCCTCTTTATCTGTACTGGCCATCCTCCTATCACAGAGCGAGGTTCAGATGTCATGCACCTGAGCACTGAGGATGGGCAAGACCAGGCGTCCTCAGGGCCCACGGGCCACTTGTAGCCACCTAGGACATTTATCCGGCCCGCCGGCTGTTTTTGCTGCCACTGCCTGTCCTGCTTAGCAGCTGACTTGTCCTGGGGCTCTCAGTCCAGCCCTTCAACAGGCTGAGGGACAGTAAACTGGCCCCCTGTTTAAAAAGTTTGAGGACTCCTGGGCAAGACACTCACCCAGGCAGCCAGATAGATCCACCACATCCCCCTTACACCTTAGGGGAAGATGACCATGGAAATGGGCCTTCATGTATAGCAAGTTTGGAATTGGGCAGCTGGAAACTTGCTACCCATTCATTTGAGGCAAAGGAGCAGGAAAGTACGAGCGTCTTTAAAGTTCAAAGGAAACAGTTCCTAATTGGTGATTTGGCAAGGATGGAGAGCACAGAGAGAAGTTATGAGAATAAGTTGAGAAAAATATATTTATACTAGACCATAGAGGTCCTTGCAAACCAAACTAGAGAGTCTGGGATTTATTCTCTGAGCATGTGGAAACAAAAATGTAATCAGATTAGATTGCAGTCCTTCTTCATTTGGTGAGATGACTTGAAAGGAGTGAGAGCCAGAAAATAAAGTGAGGGGCAGACCTTGTACAGAAACAAGAATAGAAAGGGAAGATGAAAGGAGAAGCCTCTCAGAGGCAGAATCAACAGTGTTTATCAGGGAACTGGTAGCAGTGAAAGGTAAGCCAAGTTAATCCTGATGTATTAACAAATAAGTGAAGCACAGGAACAAAAGCAGAGTAGGAAGAAAAATACCAAGTTGAACCTTGTACGTACTGAGTTGAACTTGGGAGTAGGCCATTTGGACACAGAAGTCCATCAGACAGTTAGAAGTGTGGGTCTGCAGATTGTAAAACACGTTGTATTACCCAGCGTGGACTGCTACAAAAATATGTCACGGACTAATCTATTTCTAACCATTCTGAACACTAGAAGTCCAAGAAGTAGCAGTCCAGTGTGGTCAGGGTCTGGTGAGGGCTCTCTTCCTGGCTTGTAGGTGGTCACCCACATTCCATGTCCTCACATGGCCAAGAGAGAACAAGAGCAAGTTTCCCAGTGTCTGTTCTTATAAGGGCACTAATCCCACCACAGGGACCTCATCTGAACCTAATTACCTCTCAAAAACCCCCATCTTCAAATACTATCACACTGGGGAGTAATGCTTCAACCTTTGCATTTCTGGGGGACACAGTTCAGCCCACAGTAGGGGGCAAGGTTGGGAATATGCATTTGAGGATCCAAAAGCAATTATTCAGTTGAATTGCATATGTCAAAGTGAGGAGGAAAAGCAGAGAGGTAAGAGGCCCAGGAGAAGAGCCTACCATGAAGCCAGAGGAAGAGAAGGTTAAGAAGAAGTGGGATGGTGAGCAAGGTTCACTGCTGCCTAGTGCACCAGAGGGTCTGGGAGCCAGGTAACTGGAGCAATGTGAGGTCTGTTGGATGGAATGGAGAGTGCACTTGCTCTGTTCACACACAGTGAGTCAAGAGGACTGGGATATCTGGAGGTAGAGAAGCACTTGAGGATAACAACCAATAAAGGAAAATGTGCAGACCCTGATATCAGCAAACAAGTTGGGCAGGACATATGTTCCTGGAAGGCCAGGACTTGAAAAGAGAACAGGTTGGCAGCTATGAAGAGATGGCAGGGGCAGGGATCTGAATGCAGTATTGGGAAGCCAGAAGTCATTTCACCGCCTCCCTCTGAGTCAGCAGGAGGGAGAGCTGTGGCCTCTATTGGTAAGAGGTTCAAATTAATAGGTGGCCTTCACTTGAAAACTGAGTTTCAGCACCTGTGAAGAGGTGGAGGCAACATTAGAGAATAAGCCAGGTGACTGGGGGTTGTTTTCAGTAAATAAGTGTGTCACAGGTCCTGGTGGAGGATGGGACTTCAGGGTGCATGAGATTGAGTACAAGAGATAACAGCATATATAGTAGAGCTGAGCCTAGGATTCTGATCATGAAAGATCGCGAAAGAGATGAAAGGAGTGGGTGCCAGGGAAGGAGGCTGGAGACTCGTGAGGGAAGGTGGCAGGTGAAGGCGTAAGGGAAGTAGAACAAACTCGTCATTCAGGCCTGACCATTAGTCTGCCATTAAAAGCTGGAGCCAAATCTCACAACTCAACGAAGAAGACCATCTTAGTCTGTTTTATACTGCTGTAACAGAATGCCACAGACTGAGTGATCTGTAATCAACAGAAATTTATTTGGCTCACAGTTCTGGAAAGCGGGAAGCCCAGTCAAGGGGCCATGTCTGGTGAGGGCCTTCTTGCTGCATGACAATGTGGGGAGTATGATGGCCACTCCTTGCTCTCTCCTGCCCACTCATCACATGGGCGAGACAGTGGGGATGAGACAGCAAGGAGTGGCCAGACTTGCTTTTATAACAAGCCCTTACCGCAATAATGAACCAACCCTGAGATAGTGACATCCATCCACTCATGAGGGCAGAATCTATCTTGGCATTGGGGGAAATTAAATTCCAACACATGGGGTGCTGCCTATGGCTCAAGGAGTAGGGCACCGGCCCCACATACCAGAGGTGGTGGGTTCAAACCCAGCCTCAGCCAAAACAAACAACAAAAAAAAACTGAAAGAAAAAAATAAATAAATAAAATTCCAACACATGAGTTTGGGGGAATATATTCAAATGATAGCAAAGACAAAATAACCCATGATTTAGAGTGGGAAAATGATTTGAACAAACATTTTACTAAAGCAATATATGAATAGCTAGCTAATAAGGACATGAAATGAAAATATATGCTCACACGAACACTTGAATGATCATAGAAGTATTATTCATAATAGCCAAAAACCAGGAGTAATCTTAATGTCCATCAACTGGTGGGTGGATAAACAGAACGTGGCCCGTCCATACAAGGAGAAGGTGCCATTCAGCAATCTAAAGGAGCTACTAATGCCTGCTACAACGCGGATGAGCCTCAAAACACGGGGAAGGGAAAGAAGGCCGACTCAAAAGTTTACATGTCAAGTGATTCCATTTGTATGAAATTTCTAGAAATAGGCAGAACTATAGTGGCAAAAAACCAATCAGTTGTTGTCTGAGGCTGAGGATGGGAAGGAGGATTGACTACCAATGGGCATGAGGGAATTTTCTGGAGTGTTGAAGTGATCTAAATCTGGATTGTGATAACTATACAGTGTATAAATTTACTACACAACACTAACTATATACACTGAATTTTCTGATCCATATATTATAATTCAGCAAAGCCATTTTTTAAAAGAGCCTGATGAAATTTTAGCTGTTCAAGGCAAGTGCTGGGATTCTGAGCTTTTTTGACAGACACACACACACACATACGTGTACACACAGCCCTCACTGCCACCTCCTCCCCAGCAAGCAGCACAAGGCCCAGTGTTCCTCACGTAGTATCAGCCACTCAGATACTGGACTGGGAATTCACATGGGCCTCCACAGATAGGACAGTGCTCTTTGTCTCTCCTTTTCATTGAAAGACACTATATCATACCACATAAAGGCTGCACCTGATTCATCCACACACAGTGCTGCTTTAGAAGAGGATTACTGATCACATGCATAAATTTTCACAAGTTTCACTTCCAGGACAACACAATTTTTCAATGGTAACAGGAAATATTTCTGAAAGCATGTAATATGCTGTATGTGTTGCAACCTACAAGCAATGACTCGCCTGCTTGTAGATCAGGTTCTCTTTCTAACAAATGCCCAAATGCAGTTCAGCTAAAGTCCAAATACTCTTTGAATCCATTCAAACAAAACTGGCATGTTACTGCACTCAAAATGACTCGTAGCTGGTATGCACAGTGTCCCACACTGCGTCCGAGTTCTTTCATTAACCTCTATTTGACTGCTCTATTATTCAGTCCAACTGGCTTTCCTCAACCCTCAGCCTGCCTCTCTTTCTGAAGCACTTAGGAGTGTAGACAACCCCTCTCTTCTTGAAATTTCCTGTTTCCTTGGTTTCGGGGACACGGCATCATCTGGCTTCCCCTGTACTTTCTCTATCTGTGACGGCTTCTCTTCTTTCTCTCACTGCCTCCATGTAGCTGGCCCACAGGACTTTCTTGGGGATCGTTGACCCTCAACAATTGCAACCATTCCCATCAGCAGCTCCCTTGGATCCTTTCCACCCATATGTGGTCATCGCATCACAAATTTGCCATGTTCAAAATCGAATTCTTTTCTGCCAAACTGGCAATTCGTCCCTTCCCGATTTCTATAACATCAATGGCCTCACCATTGTGCGATTTACCTCCACCTCGTCCTTTTTAGTGTATCATTCTTCAGGTTTGGACAAGTGCATGCAAGTTGTGTAGCCACCACTACAATCTGTGCATAAAACAGTTCCCTCGCCCCTCTGTAGCCAGCCTCCGCCCCCCAAGACACGGAAATCCCAGATGTGTTTTCTTTCTCTATGTTTCTTTTCTAGAATGTCATCTAAATGGAATTGTACAGTCAGGAGCCTTCTGAGTCTGTGTCCTTTCACTTGCCACAATGCATTTGAGAGCCCTCCACATGGTAACAGTAGTGTAATAGTGTTAGTAATTTATTCCTTTGTATTGTGCTAAAAAAAACACACATAACATTTACCATCTTGACCATTGTTAAGGGTACCATACGGTAGAGTTAACTACAAGGCCTGACAAATTCACAAACGTGTCCTAGAAAAAGTGCCACACACCTCATGCACACCTCATTGCTGGATAGCACTATGTTCACCTTGGAAGTGCTCCCCTGGGGAAGCTGGGCACCAACACCAGCGCCTAGTCCACCCTTCAAAGCATTTTGGAACTCTTTCTCTGAAATGGCCATAGGCGCTAGTGTCATATTATCTTTAATGTCCTGAATGTCATCAAAATGTCTTCTTTTCAACATTTCCTTTATCTTTGGGTAAAGAAAAAAGTCGTTGGGGGCCAGTCAGGTGAACAGAGAGGGTGTTCCAATGCAGTCCTTTGTTTACGGACTAAAAACTCCCTCATGGACGGTGCCATGTGAGCTGGTGCATCGTCATGATGCAAGAGCCCGTTTTTTGCACACACCTTTCTCACGCCAAGACTTCCAGTTAGGATTTTCCTGTTTCTCTGTCAATGATTACTTGGTCTGCTATGCTTCTCATAGGCAACCAACCACTCTGATGCACAATTTGACAATTTTTGCAATGTTTTCATCAGTTCTACTTGTTACTGGCCATCCTGACGTCTCCTCATCAATGACACTTTCTCTCCCCTCAGAAAAAGGTTTCATCCATTTGTACACTGCTCTTTTCTTCATGGCATTGTCCCCCGAAACTTGGACTAACATGTCCCTGATTTCACTTCCACTCTTGCCAAGTTAACAAGAAATGTGATGTTTGTTCATTGCTCTAATTCAAGCCCCGACATTCTTGTGACAGCACAGAAAAACACAATAATGAATGCTACTAAGCAGGACACACCGCAGGTCAACACAAACACAGCTGTGAACCCTTCGCGAGGTGTCTGTATGGTGCTGCCACTGGAAGGACATGGTGACAAGTGCACAAACTTAACTGTCAGACCTCTTACATAAACATTGTGGTGGATTAAATCTCTAGAACTTTTTCCACCTTGGCAAAACTAAAACTCTCTATCCATTGAACAATAACTCTTCTTCCCCCACCAGCTCTTGGTAGCCACCGTTCTACTTTTTAAGAATTTGACTACTTTAGAGACCTCATGTTAAGTGGAATCATACAATGTTTGTCTTTATTGACTGGCTTATTTTAGCGTAATGGTTCCCAGTTTCATGCCTGTTGTTAACATATGACAAGATTTCCTTCTTTTTTAAGGCTGGATAATATTCCATTTTATATGTATGTGTGTGTACATCTATATATTTTCTTTATCTATTCATCTGTCATTGAATGTTTGGGTTTTTTCTACCTCTGGGCTGTTGTGAATGGTGCTGCAATGGCGGAGATGTGCAAATTCTCTCCAAGATCCTGTTTTCAGTTCTTTTGGATGTATACCCAGAAGGAGGTTCACTTGGACCATGACATAATTTTACTTTCAATTTTTTGAGGACCCTCCCCAAATTGCATAACAGAGTATTCCATAGCAGAGTAGTTTATTCCCTTTATTTCTGAGTAATATTTCATTGTACAGTTATGCCATCTTTTATTTATCCACTCACCAGTTGAAGGACATTTGGTTTCTTCCTCTTTAAATTATTATTTTAGAAAATAAAAAAAAATGAAAAAATTCATTAGAACTCTTCTCTACACACTTGTAAGCAAACATTTTTTACCTCAGGATGTTTAGGTTCTAGCTGTTGAAAAAATTGTATCTGCTTGATGTGCATCTTGTGCCTATTATGAAGATAAGTAAACAGAATGAACCAATCAAATCTCAAAGCAAGCAGAGATAGAACTGAAAACTCTACATCCTTCAAAATATTCCTTAATCAATAACACAATGCTACCTCTTCTATTTGGAATGCTATAAATAATTCTGATTCCACAGCTGTGGAAAGGTATCGGTATCAGTATGCTGTGTGAATACCCATTCTTTACAAAATAATCCTTGCTAAAAACATTCTTATCTAAGAAGGGTGAGTGTTAACCTTATTTAACCTCTACTCGACAATCAAACATTTTCTGATGAACATAATGATATAAATTCTGTGATGCATTTTCTAAAAGCACATATTAAAATGTAAACCAAACAAGAGCTTTGTTTTAAGAAAAGGACATTTGGTTTCTTTACAGTTTCAAGCAATTCGTAATTATAACTGCTGTGACATTCACTTAATGGCTTTTTGGTCAACATAATTTTTATTTCTTTTGGATAAGTATGTAGGAGTTACTACTGGGTTACAAGATAAACGTATGTTCAACTTCATGAGAAGTGCCTACTGCTTTCCAAAGTGGCCGTATCATCACCAGCACTGGGCAATGTCAGTGTTCCGGGTTTCAGTCGTTCTGATTGGTGGTGGTGGAGTCCCCTTTTCTCTTTAACCCAAATCTCCCTAGTGACAGACGGTGCTGAGCCCCTGGCTGTGTCCCTGTTTGCCATCGTTACGTTGCCTTTGGTGAAGTGTCTGCTCAGACCTTCTGCCTATTATGTTTTAAGTTTTAGAATTTATTTTCTGGGTTTCTTACTGGCTTGTTTCTATTATTACTATTGACTTATTAGAGTCCTTTATCTATTCTGGATACGGGTATTTATTTGTTTCTGCAAGCATATTTTTTAGTCTGTTGATTACCTTTTCATTTTTTTCCTGGTTCTTTCAAAGAGCAGAAGTTTTTAATTTTGTTGAAAATTATCCTTTTTTATCTTTCATCAGTCCCAGTTTTGATGTCACATCTCAAAATGCCTATTCTCGAATGCTCAAATCTGCCTGTGTCCATCCCTTGCTTACCTCAGCAGCAACCCTTTCTGTCACTCTTTATGGCTTGTAATTGTCCCTCAGATCTAATAACTGCTTTCATCATCACCTTTGTAAAGTTAGGCCAGAGCTTCTTCAGAGGCTGATGCTCAGATGTGCAAACTGGCTTGCCCAGTGCCACACAGTGAGCTCTCCTGCCTTGAAACTGAACCTGACCTGTTTCCACCTCTCTGAACGCACCCTGCACATGTCACACATCCCTGCCCTCTCACCTCCCACCACACACCAGCTTCTCTCTCCGTGGTCAGCTCCCTGGCACCATCCTCCCCCTTCATGGTGCCTTCCCCTTCCTGCTGGTCCTGCACTGCAAAGAGGGGAATTGGGATGGGGACAGTGTAGTGATTTTCCTGAAAACTGCCTCCCTCTCCCCTCCTCATCCCACTCTTTTTGGTGGTTGATGTGGGCACCTCTGTTCCTGTCTCCTCACAAAAGCAGAATGAAGTCAAGGGGCACAGAGGTTTAAACCAGTGAGCAAAGAAGTGTATTAGCAAGCAATGGCGTATGCTCCTGAGAGTTCGGAGCGCGCACGTGTTTAAAGGAACAGTGGCCCTGGCGTCCCTGTGTCATCCCTCTTTCTCCCCACCAGCCTCTGCTCCTTTATCTTGTCTTGTTATGGTGTGTGCTCTTACTCAGCATGCCACTTGTTTACGCCATCTGTTTTTGTGTTTTCTCTACCATGTCTGACTTTCCTATCTGTGCTAACACTCTGTGACACTGCGGTGACCTTTATCTTGTTCTTGCTAGAATGTGTTCTCTTACTCGGCATCTCGCTTGCTCACATTATTTGATTCGTGCTTCTCTTGTTCAGTCAGGTCTTACTTTCCTCCAGTGCTACTCTAATAACCAGGTATTGCCCAAGTCCTATAATTCCTCAGAAGTTTATCCAACTCTGCTGCCTTTTCTATGACTTCATCTCCAGACAAATCTGTATAGAGAGCCTAGGCTAGCACAGAAACTGACTGGGTCACAAAATGAATCTGCCTCTCAAAACTTCGGTTTCCTCATCCTTAAAACAAAACCAATTACATGATAGAGTTGTAGCCGATTGCAATCTATTATAAGGATCAAATAAACAAGATGTTTGTTTACAGGATATAACGCCGGTGAATGAATCATTATAGGACAGACCACTCACTTTCACCACCCTGAGTCCAGAGTAAAGCCTGCTAGGCTTCCGTGTTGCCGGTGCACAGGGGCAACCCCTTGCTGTGCTTATCCAGAAACCTCCTCACTCATGTCCGTATCATGGATAAGCTTCTCCTTTTTGTCTTAAGCATAGCATTTACAGATGCCATCTCCCAGAGCACAATTCAGACACATCCCATTGATTTTAGTTTAACCCACATTCAAAACTTAAAAACCTCCCCAGCACAGAGCCATTTCCACCTCATCTAATCCTAATCCCTTCACCTACTCCAGCCTGTCAAACAGAGTGACCTATTATTCTTACCGTTCCATACAAACACACATACTCTCACACCGGGGCCCTTTTCAGAACCTTTGTACCTCTTTGATGTTATTGCTCTACATTAGCCACTATCTTATTGTCCTGTGTGACACTTATGTACACAGTACTCTTAGCCCTGTTCATTCAGCCCTGGGATCTATCCAGTAACTTGGACAGTAACTTACTTATATGTGATCAAAGGTCAGTCAATACTTGTTACATTGATTTAAATTTTAATGCAAATTCTGAAGCTTGAAGGTGAACACAGTGATATTGTCAGAAGCAACTCTTAAGATTTTCAGGCTTTGAAAACTTCCATTCCGAAAAGCAGAGTTAGACAGCAGCGTTATCTAGCTGCCACCTGGAAAGGGGGTTGTGATTTCTATTTGGATCAAGGCCATCAGTGGTCCTCCAGGATTCTCGCACTGGGACAAAGACAAAGAGTCATTATTGGAAATTTGTATCAGCAACTACAGAATCTACCTAGTTTCCTTCTTTCAGTGGCAGAGTTCACAGGCATGCTTCATTCTCCTGCTGAGTATCACAAGCTACACTTGGGGCTCAGGCTTATATTTTCCTATTCCACCTGTCTAATCTGGATCCTCCTTCCCTTGTAAGCTTCTTCTTCTTTAGGCCTTAATTCCTCTTTCTTGTGCTTCCTAGCCCAGAAGGGTTGCTAAGCAAGAACTGCCTTCCCAGGGCCTCTGCCCAGGGGGTACTTACTCACGAAGACTCACCTACTCTCCTAGTGGTGTTCTTGCCTGGGCACACATCAGGGGGGAGTTATATGTATGACTAAACTATTCTGAGCAGAGTGCTTTAAATCAAGAAATTGCATATTTAGTGAGGTTCAATATACCAAGCAAAATCCAAAGGTCAAGAACCCTTAAATGTTTACCCCAGTGTGTAAAGAGATGTATTGGGCAATTTTTAGCAAGTCATTTAGCCTCTCTGTGTCCCTGTGATCTTCCTATAAAGTCCTGATACAGCTCTTTTAAATTAATCTTGTACTATAACATTTTCAAATTATAGTCTAATTGAAATTAACTTTTTTTAATAGATGGATTTGTTGCCTAGCAGTTTTATTATTTCTGATTTTTAATATGGATTTTTACTTACACTGATGTGGATTTTCCCTTTTAACATTAACATTTAGATATAATCACATTTCTCGAAGAATATTTATATTCATTCTGAAATCCCGCAATTTAAATTCTGAATGGCTTTCTTTATCTTCCTTTTTTACTAATAATGTAAAATTATAGTGAAACTATTGGAAAAGAGAAGGACAGAAACATGCTAGTGCTTTAACCCTGCAAAAGAGAACTTAGAAAATGTTCTCTACTAATTACAGGTGAAATCTCAATCATGTAGACTGCAGATATTCTTTTTGAAAACTTTACATTTAATTGTAATCTAAAGTTTATCTGATTCTGTTCTAAATAGGTCATGAAATATATAGTTTAATAATTATCCCTAAGGACATTTTCCCTCAAAACAACAATAGTATTGAATGTCTTAAGCCCAGTTTAGTTATGGATACCTGGTGATTTTCTTTAGTATTTGTGTGGTCACCCTTCTCTCACCTGGACTTCCCATTTTCTTGTTTTCTAGTGGTCCTTTGGTGTGCTCCTCTGGGAGCTGATGACGAGAGGAGCCCCACCTTACCCTGACGTCAACACCTTCGATATAACTGTTTACTTGTTACAAGGCAGAAGGCTCTTACAACCCGAATACTGCCCAGACCCCTTGTAAGTAGGAATTGCAACAGAATCCCCTTCCTGCACCTCTTATATTCTTCACGTTTATAGAAACGCTTATCTTTGAGGGGTCTCTCACAGCACTTCTTTCTTTCTGAGACAGGTATGAAGTGATGCTAAAATGCTGGCACCCTAAAGCCGAAATGCGCCCATCCTTTTCTGAACTGGTCTCTAGGATATCGGCAATCTTCTCTACTTTCATCGGAGAACACTACGTCCATGTGAATGCTACTTATGTGAATGTGAAATGTGTTGCTCCATATCCCTCTCTGCTGTCATCGCAAGATAACATCGATGGTGAGGTGGACACATGATAGATGGATATCCCATGAGCCCCCTCCTGGGGGACACCATAGTACGAGTCCAAACAACAGTCCACACTTTGTCCAGAAGTTTTTTCACTGCCTGACCTTTGAAAGGTCGATATTTTTTTGCTTTTGCCAAAATTGCACTATTATAGGATTTTGTATTGTTATTTAAATTGCTGGAGCCTAAGGAATTTCTCATCTGACAAACCATCGGAACCAGAGGCTTTGGTCCCACAGGCCAGGGACCCAACAGCAACCCTGCAGCTTTGATGACACTCCTGTCACCTTGGAGTCCAAAACCTGAATTCTGGATTGAATCGGGACCCTACTTGAATTCATATGAGGACCTGAGGCAGGGACCCTACTTGAATTCATATGAGGACCTGAGGCAATGGATTTTAAGGGCTTCTTGATCACAGAAAATCCAGAAGAGATGGTGATGGCCAGGACAGACATGGCAGCTGCAGGACCAGGCCACTCATTTAGAATTTTAGTGTTTTAAAAAAATATTATGCATTGTATGGTCACTGCCATTTTCATTACGGATGTTGTCATTCACCCATTAGGTAAACATTCCTTTTAAAATTTTTGTATGAACATTCCTTTTGTTGGCGGAATATCCATAGGGCATTGCAGTCAAAGTTTCAAAACAGCATGACCCAAAATGTGTTTATAAATAAACAGGGATACTTACATATTGTACATAGACGACATTAAGAAGATTTTCATGAAATAGCTTTAGTACGATGAAATATTTAGCTGTCATTAAAAAATCAACTGTTTGAGAACGATACTGCTCTGAGCTAATGATGAATATGGATATGTAGATGTTTTGTCTGTATTTTCTTTTTAATGACAACTCTGAAAATAAAACCAGTAATGTGTGATGATCAATATTTTTAAAGGTAACTCATCATGTTTTTAAAGCAGAATACATTTTACTAAAAGGTTCATTGATTGTAATCACAGCGCATAAGCTGAACAGAGACAGGATCAATGGATTGGCAATATTAGCCTTTTTCTCAGGTGACAGCTTCACAGCTCACAATTGGAGATAACTTTTGGGGAGTCCCATCTGGCATTATGACATGTTTTGTTTTGAGCAAAACATATTTTGGAAAAAAAGAGCAATTGAAAATTCTGGCTATTTCCCCCAGATGAATAGACTTCTGTGATATTCCGTTGGGTGGAATTTTGTGCTTACTACTGTAGAGTGCATGTGGTGTAGCTTACTCTAACTGGTTTTGTTGATGTAAACATTCAAAGTGTTATATTTTTATAAAAATGTTTATTTTTAATGATATAAGAAAAATTTTGTTAGGCTACAAAAAGTACTGCACTGTGAACATTTCAGAAAAGGTATGTCAGACGAAGATTAATAACAGCATGGCTTTCAATGGTTGTAAATTGTGATAAGGAAATGTACTGATTGCCAGTACACCCCACCCTCATTACATCACCAGGACCTGAAGCCAAGGGTTAACACAGCAAGCAAGAAGGGAGTATGTCACCCTGAAACTCAATAGTTGAGTTTGGCTGTTGTTGCAGGAAAATGATTACAACCAAAAGCTTTTTTGACAATGGTGCGACTTGCCAAAAGACACAAGGAATTGTACTGAGGAAATATTTCAGTTTAAATATCACTATTTCATGAATGTAAAAAACAATACTAATTTACAGAGTATTGTAAGTGGTGATGACAAAAAAAAAAAAAAATTGTGCTGCAGAAAGAAATACCTTTGTCTCCCGAGATCAGGAGAACGAAAGCCTGGAGATCAGAAAGAGCTGTGAAAACAACCCGCCAGCGGGACTGCACACCTGTATATACATGCTTGAAAACACGGCAGTGTGAAAGTCAGGTTTGCTATTTATAAACTTGTCCTTAGGTTAACCTGTTTGAACAGATCGAGGGAGTAAGTGATTCTTCTAGGAATTAGATACTTGTCACTGCCTATAGCTGCAGTTGAGCTGAATGGTACTTTGTATGTTAATACCTATTGTTCTGAGAAATCGTACTATTAAAATAAAGTCATGTAACATCTTGTGTACAGAGAGTTGATTATTGCTAGTCATGCTTGATTATCTACTCCGTTTATATAATGACAGAGGAAGCCCAAGACTGATTTCACCTGGCTGCACTGAGCTCCTCCATAGAGGAGCGCTTTGTCAAGCTAATGCACAGGTAATAGCTAAAAGAACTTGCATCCCTGAATCTGGGGAAGTCTCTGTCTTTCTAAAGGTGGTTTTCTCTGAGTTGCTGAATTACCTATTTTTGGTTGTTTTGGGTTTTTTTTTTTTTTTTTGTAGTTTTTGGCTGGAGCTGGGTTTGAACCCACCACCTCCGGCATATGGGGCCGGTGCCCTACTCCTTTGAGCCATAGGCACCGCCCTGAATTACCTATATTTTTCTGACAATCTTCCAATGGCTAGAGTACCTGGTTCCTATTTTGGCATGGTATTCCTCTCCATCAAGGTGTATCCCTTAGACTAGAAAATAGGACAGTGGAGACATGGCCCCTTGCATTAGCACAGATGGAGGGAGAGACCTTCTTGCCCCCTCAAAACTACTCTTTCCACCTACACAGGTGCCCACCCCTCAGGAATCCCCACTTACCAGAGAAAATACCTTCAGTTTCTCCCCGTGTGTGTTTATAATGGGAAAGGAATTCAAAGGTAATATTCCATTTATCTAAGAATTATGACACTTGGGAAAATCTGATTTTTAAAGGAACTAAGTTTAAAACACAAAATACCATGATTCTTTATTGGGAGATAATTCAATTTCTGTACAGGAATTGAAGTGGCCAAAGCCTCTTCCAGCCACAAGGTACATACATTCCCTTAGGACAGTGGTTCTCAACCTGTGAGTCACGACCCACAGGAACTGTGTTAAAGGGCCACGGCATTAGGAAGGTTGAGGACAACTGCCTTGGGAAGTTCAATCTGGACTCTGCCCTGTAAGATGAGAACCTGTCATCATTAGACCCCTGATTTCTGGCACTCAGTTGAGTCTCAAATAATTGCCTAATTGAAACAGCATTTTCTTATCTTCAATCAATCACTTTAAATCACCATGGACAAAGTTATTGCCTGTGTAGGTCCCATGGTGTTTGGAGAACAGTGATATGGAGCGAGCAGACCTTTCCGGGGAAAGGGAAATAAAAAGATACCCCTTTGCAAAATCGTGCTTGAATTTTTAATTACCACAGGATTTTCACTTCACAATGTAGGCATCAATTATATTCTTGCTCTCTCTGACCTACACAGAGGATTCCATCCTTTTAAAAATATGGGGAAGAGATGTAAAACCAGTATAAATACATCAAATGCTGACACCTTGCATTGTTAATCTACCCAATTCAGTTCGGGAAACAAGATAGAATCCTATAAAAGAAATTGACCAGTATTTTGTTTTTAACTCAACAAATACTCACTGAGCATCCATGTATGGCAGGCACTGTACTAGGTAACGGGGATATAAAAATAAGCAGTCCCTTCGCCCCAAGGAATTTCATGAACTAGACACAATAACATGATTAGTCAGTGTTAGAATTAGGACTTTCTGAGGTCTGTAAATTGTCCCAAGGAGGCATCACAGTTTAAACACACACAAGAAGTGTAGGCTATTGGGCAACTAGGCTGAGTTCTGACTCAGGCTGGGCAACATATCAAACCTCTCTAAACTCGTGTTTTCCTCTGTCCAATAGATTAACAGATAGGTTAATCCTGCTTACTTCACAAAGCTGTATGAGGACTAAAAAGAGTATGTCAAGGCCCCTGGACCACCACAGTAGCTCAATACATGGAATAGTATTCCCTTTAGTCTTGGGCAATAAAAGCCCACGTAAGGGGAGCCTGTGGTTGGCTAAACGGGAAATGAGACCTGAAAGAGATGTTATAGGTATTTAAATCCAAATCCTTAGCCATTCTTCACCTCACACCTGCTTTGGTTTTAACTTTCCCTGAGCACGATAAGACGGGGTGGGGGCTGAGAGGGTGGCAGGGCAGGGCACCTTTCCCCAGCGTGCAGGACATCTGCAGAAAACCTCCATCCCTTCTTTCTGTGAACTCCCCACTCATTCTTTAATCACTTCCCCAATGACTGATTTCTTTTTTCCTTTTTTAGCTTTTGTGTGTAGAATACACAACAGATAGGGAAAAGAATAATCCATCTACGTTTCAGGAATATTGCGAGAAGGCGCAATGCTGGGAGTCACAGATTCCAGGATTGGTGTTTAGAGATTGTTATTGTTCCTTATTTTGCTCTAATAGATGGTTAATGATTATTCAGGCTCAGGTAAAAGTGGAGTACATACATTACTGTTTTAGTTATATGCTACATGTGTTGGGATTATAAGGACTACTTCATGAATCTTCTCATCCATCTGGATAACTAGACACACACAGGTAGCTACACGGACACACAGGATTCACTCTCAAGGCACTTTAGATAATTTCGGGATGTACAGAGGTATGCAGGCGTTATCCCCCAAAGGAAAAAATGCTTACTGCTGTTTTTACTCTTCATACTTGAGGTTTTCCTTTTGGACCATTTCAATTCTTTATCAAAAAATTGGAAAGAATTTCAGTCATCAACTGGTGAAATATTTCAGTCGGTGAATTGAAGGTAATAAAACAGAGGCTTGCCCAAACTGTCCTTTGTTGTAAATTATACCAGAGGTCTAGATTACGTCAGCCAAAGATATTGATCACAACGCTGAGAGGTTTATAACTACTATTGACTTACCATGTGACCCTGGAGCAGAAATCTAGGAAAATTGCAAAAGCATATCTACAGTAATGAAAAGTCCATCATTAATAGGACTTACTCTCTTGTCATCCAACTAATACTTAGTTGGGTTCAAGGCAAATATTTAACAAACACTGGAAACAGAAAAAAATTTCTGTCTTCCCCTTTTTTCCATTTTCTGAGCTATTTTGATGAATGTGGTTTTCTTATTAATAGTGCAGGTTTTTTTTTAAAAAGCAGATATGAATTAGTTACTTGTTCATATAAAATTAGCATTCAAATTTTCAAATAGATCCTAGTCCTTTACTATTATTATTATTATTACCTTAATAAAGGGCTAGTTCCTCCTAGAGGCCAATTTATGATTCAGGTCCTGTTCTGGATAAACCTGCGCTGGTCAACCATTCTGAAAACCAGGTACCATCCGAGAAGCAACTCTGGGATGAAACAGCCCTCTGCAGAATGCATAGACAAATTTCTAATTTAAATTAGCTACGAATTTAACATTATTCTGAAGCACTACACCCAGATCACAATGAGAATTCATTTTTATCCCTTTCTGAAAAAGAAGCCCTTTGTCTACGTATTCACTTTTCCACCGTCACATGAGTACGCTCTTTTCACCACATGAGTTCCAGGCTGGCAGAAAACATCCACTAATCCTTAGACCTCTCGGCTGGAACGACACAAATGCATAAAATCTTACCAGGCCAAAAGAGATCAACTTTAAAAATCTTTGGCATCCAAACATGTCAGAACTGTTTTTCAGCTCTGGCTCCCAAACCATTTGAGCTCCTCATTTATGGTCTATGGGATCTGTAATACCAGTTCTCATTTTTGTTGGCAGCCTGAAATTTTCAAGCACCACATTTCATGTACCTTTCGCTGGTTGATGATAATTTTCACAGTTGCTTGATGAGTTCTCTTCTCCCTGTCTCTAATTCTAGGAGTGTCAGGCAGTGGTCATGGACAGACCGCTCTCAGACGGCAAGCTCTCAGCTGACGTTGGCCACGCTGTCCCTGTGACATCTGCTCTTTCCATTATAGTCAAGCCGGGGCTTTCCTTTTGTAGAACTGGAACTAAACAACCATCATATTCATCAGTGGCAACAATTCTTATAAACAAGAAATGCTGAAGTCAGAGCCTTTGTGAAATCCTGCCCCAAGAGACCACACTTCTGAAGCCAGTCACGTGGTCGTTAGAAATGATTTCCAAAGTAGTCCCAGTAAAGAAACCTAAATATCCTAGCTTGATACCGTGGCAAAGCTGTTTCCAATTTTTTGTTAAGCTGTGAGAATCTAACATAGAGAATTTAAATTAGCTTCAGTGGCCACCAAAAGACCAACAGGAACACCTCCATGAAGAATCATCAAATCACTGTCAAAAAGATACTAAACAACATGTTTCAGAAAGAAGATCTCCAGCGTGAAAAGTGTACAGGTGTGTTTTCCGAAAATGAATTTAACCGATAAAAATCATAATGATGACAATAATGATCTCATCCCAGGAGATGTCACAGGAATTAATGACTGCCTGAAAGCTAATGGGCTAAGGTAATGCTCCCAAGAATTAGTCTTGCTTAATGAAATGCTGTTGGTTTAGTAAACGAATCCTCATAGTGACAGAAAGTAGAACATCAGGGCTGCACCATCCAGCCTGGTTGATTGACAAGAAAAAAAAAAAAAAAGCCAATGCAAAAATATGTCATGGGCTGATTTTATTTATTTTATTTAGTTGTGATTCAGAAAATATATACCCTTTATCATTATTTTCTTTCACGCATCTGTCTCATATTTTTACGCTGAGGATGTGTTCCATATATAAAACAATATATTGACAGAGAATGAACCTGTTAATAACAAGCTACTCCTTCTAGCAAAGGCGTAATGAAGTTCCTAAAGTTGTTTACCTTGAATCATTTTATTTTAAATACCCTGATCTGAAGAAAATGTGCATCCTCCACGTGGGTTTTCGAATACTGTCTCCAACTTGTACTTGGCTTAGAAGTCCTTACTCAGCATCTTATTTCAAGATTATTCTAATAGCTGACCTCTTGATTCTACCCTCTCCATATTGCCTCTTCCTTATAACCTAAAAACAGTTACCCAAATTATCTAATATATCTGATTATGCCACTTCCCTGCTCGAGCACCTGTGCCCACCCCTAGATGGAGTGGACCTCAATTCTTTACGTTCTTTTGTTCTATTTTCATTATAAAATATATCTTCATGGAAAAATTTTTAACTGGACAGAAAGATGTAAAGGGGACAGGAGACGCCCTCTGACCACTTTCTCTCATCTTTCATCCCCACTCCGTACAAGTAATTGATATTAACATTACAATTACCCCCATGGCATAGGGTCTAAACAGACAGTAGCTTTTATCTTACTGAAGAAACTATTGTTCAGCATGCTGTCCTCAGTCAAGGAAATTGTTTCCCTGCCTCTGTGACTTTGAACTCCCACCAGAAATATCCCCCTTTGTGATACAAGCTGTATGAAGCAGGGCTGACCAAGCTAATTTGAACCACACTGCCCACTCCACTGGCCCTTCAAACCAATTTTTTAAATTTTTTTACTCAACTTTTATTTACATGGAGGGGAGATTGAAATTATTTTCTCTTAATAAGAAATTGCATGGCTTGCTGCCTGCAGTTCAAGCGGCTAAGGTGCCAGCCACATACACCAGAGCTGGTGGGTTCAAATCCAGCCTGGGCCTCCCAAACAGCAATGACAACTACAGTCAAAAAATAGCCAGGCATTGTGGTGGGCGCCTGTTGTCCCAGCTACTTGGGAGGCTGAGGCAAGAAAATCGCTTAAGCTCAGGCGTCGGAAGTTGCTGTGAGCTGTAATGCCAGAGCACTCTAACCAGGGCGACAGCTTGAGGCTCTGTCGCAAAAAAAAAAGAAAAAGAAATTGCAGAAGCAGATTTACTTGTTTCTTTCCCTTTGTCAAAACAGAATAATATATTTTAAAAATCAGCAAAGTATTATACTGTTCTAAAATCCTAGTTCTTTTTTTAATCGAAGTTTACAATGGAAATTTCCAAACTGCTTGGAGGTTATAATAGGTTTTAAACTTAGGTAATAAAAATAAATCACCCGTTTCTGATAGGAATTGTTCGCTAAGGGATTATTTCAGAATCTCAGCTGACTGACAGCTTCTAGCTGACTGGGTCTCTACTTACTGGCCAACCTACATCCCAGAGATGAGTTGTTTACTGGAGTGAGTTGCTTTCTTTCCCTCCAACCGTCCTTTTGGCAGATGCACACCTAATCTAATTTTGACTGTTACATAAAGACCCACATGTGGAAACCTGAATGCCTGACATCATGTTACTGACTTAATCCAGCCTAATTTGACCCCCAGTGACCCACCCCTCCCTCTCTGCTTGGCAGCTCCCACCACCCAGAGGCTAGGTGGACACTCTT
This sequence comes from Otolemur garnettii, assembly GCF_000181295.1. Classification (NCBI taxonomy): domain Eukaryota; kingdom Metazoa; phylum Chordata; class Mammalia; order Primates; family Galagidae; genus Otolemur; species Otolemur garnettii. The sequence goes on along the minus strand of NW_003852432.1, from coordinate 11,250,947 downwards.
GGGAATCAGACATGCTAAGTCTGAGTCATTTCTACCACTTTCCAGAAGTGTGATTTTGGACAAATTGCTTAACCCTCCTAAGCCTCAATTTCCAAATCTATAAAACAAAAATTCTAATAGTGGCTTCCTCATAAGATCGTGCAAAGACTGAATGAAATGATGTATGCAAAGGTCTCAGTAAGTGGCAGTCATTGTTTCTGGAGACCTTGCCTTAGTCCATGAAAGACTCAATGTAGAAGACAAGAGACTACAATTACAGGTAGTTCCCGGGTTATGAACGAGATACATTCCCAAGTCTCTAGATTGAACTTATATGTAACTCAGATCCCTGATGAATAGGACATATACGGTAATAATAACAATAACAAAACGGCTCATTGTGGTAATAATAACTCAATGTGAGACTGTAATAATAATAATGATAATGCCCCTGGATTATAATAATGTTACAGAAATTTTTATAACTTTGTAATTCTTTCCTTCAATTCCTAGTCTAATAGGAATGTTGTGCTTATTTTGATCTTTTAACCAAATCAATAATAACCTTTCCATTTCAATAATTAATCCACCACGCTGCTTAATAATAATTGATGCCTTCTTTGGAGCACTGCCTTTCACATATTTGATTATTCTCACTTTGCTGATACTTATAACTGTTCCAGTAGTTGAGCAACAGCTGCCTGACACTGTCCTATAGAATGATGGCCTTTCTCTGCATGCTTAATTATTACACTTTTACTTCCGTTGTAATCACCTTTCTTTTCTCTGCAGGCTCACCTGGACTTGCAGTGGACTTCTGCTTTGGAGACGCGATCATAAGGGTAAACACAGACTCACAAGATGGAATAAAAAAGTGAAGCGTAAAGTGATGCTATACATAGGCGGCCATGTCAACACTGAGACCAGCTGCCAGCAGAAAGCCATTTCTACCATTTTTATAACTTTGTCTATAGGCACAGAAGAAACTAATCCCTGAATTATCTGTGGGTCATCATGGAAGTGTTGAGATATGCAAAATTCAAGCAATGTAAAATCTGTGCAGACAGCAGCAAATGAAGCCCTCCCAGCGATACCAGTAAGCTGAGCCATTTGAAACCTGCTCAGGTGAATCAGGAAGGATGCTGTTGACTGTGTTTCTGGGAAATAATGGCCCATAACCCAGTTTGTCTCAAAACTTCCCCATAATTTATTTAATTATAAACTGTCCTTATGAGGAGCCTTAGGAGCCCTTCTGTAAGTTAGGTGGTCGTAAGTCGAGTCGTCTGTAACCCAAGGACTGGCTATAACTCCAAATAGATCTAAAGTTTGACACAGTTCAGAAAAGTGTGAAGGCAAAATTCAGGAGCATGGATACTGGTTTCCTTCATCCTGTTAACAGTACTAACCTGCTATGAAGAACCCGGGCCTAGTCCCGTCTGACTTTACTACCTGCAAGACCTTCCATGGCAGCTAATTATTCCGAGTTGTACTTTTATGCCTCACAGAGTTGACTGTAAACATGAAAGTTATGATGTTTTATACAAGTATAACGTGTTTTAAGGTTGTTATATTTATCACAATACATGTTTTACTTCACAAGTCTCCTTCTTTAGAAATTCTTCGGTTCGTAAAATTTCCTCTAACCAAGCCCAGCATTTCATTTTCTCCAACATTATTGCTGGAGTTGTTTATACAAATCTATACTCAGAATCAATGGGCTCAAGGCTACACAAGGCAGCAAATCTGGCCTCTGCTCAGGCCTGCTGGGTGCTCATTGCTAGCTGACCCTTAAACAATTCCACGTCCTCTTTGGAGTTCAAAGTTTGGGGGTAAAATCGCTGCCCCTTCTCAAAGATAAACACAAATGTAGATCCGAGGTGGTGTCCTGTGCTAACACGAGACATATTGAATTTGAATCTCATCAGAGCAGTGTTTTTCCAACATAACAAATTGCTCTTTGTTCAAATCAGAAACTGAATTCCCTTTATTTTCCAAAATCGGCCCTGCCAGGTTTCCTTGATTTAATTGTATCTTTTTTGTCTGCTGACAATGGAAAGCAGAAGAAAATAGTCTTGCTAAGGAAATGAAATATTACCAAGAAAAACAGGCATTTTCACACTGTATGAGGTGAGGTTTTTTTTCTTCACATTCGATTTTTTTATAAGAAGAAAGGTCTGTACCCTTTGAAACAACAGCATTATTGCGGTGACTATTAGGTCATATCTACATAACCCAAAAGAAAATGTTGGAAAGAAAATTAACTAGTTCATAAGGGTATGGACGACATTATTTTTAAAAGGAAATGGTTTTTCATACATAGAAAGAATAATAAATGAGAGCCAAAAAACGCAGTGAGAGTTGAGGCAATTATTTAAATAATTCAAATAAAAAATGTGTGGTTAACTAAGGCATCTGTGGAGTTTAGGTAAAATTATTTAGAGGGACCACAAATTAACCAAATCATTACTGAAATTCTTTACTTTATTTAACTAAAATTGCTCTTGCTTTAATACCAGAGAACTCTGAGTCCTGTTGACTGGTAAGGAGACGTTGTGATGAAAGAACAAACATTTGAAATAAGATAGTGCTAGATTCCATCCCAGCTCTGCCACCTACTCACCATTTAGCCACAGACAAATTTGGATTTTCATTTATTAAATTTAAAAATATTATTCAGGCTTGGCACCTGTAGCTCAGCAGCTAGGGTACCGGCCACATACACTATAGCCGGTGGGTTCAAACCCAGGCAGGGCCTGCAAAACAACAATGACAACTACAACAACAACAAAAAAAACAGCCAGGCATTGTGGTGGGCCCCTGTGGTCTACCTACTTGGAAGGCTGAGGTAAGAGAATAGCTCAAGCCCAAGAATTTAAGGTTGCTGTGAGCTGTGACACCATGGCATTCCACCAAGGGTGACATAGTGAGACTCTGTGTCAAAAAAAAAATAAAATAAAAAAATAAATAAATAATAAAATTAAATAAAAATATTATTCAGAGCCTTCTACATAATAGGTGCTTTTCTATGGAAAGAACAGATTTGATCAAGTTTTATCTTATTCAGTTGCATTTACATGTTTTCTTGAAACACCTTAACTTAGATGAAAGATTTTATGATCATTATCATAATTAGAGAAAGTCCCTAAAACCAAAAAAAAAAAAAAAACAACAACAACAAGTAATGACAATTAACGCAGAGTGTATAATTAATCAATTGACTAGCCAAGACTGTTGCCCTCAATGGGCACTTATTCCAAAGCAGGGAGAAAGAAGAGAAAGAAGAGGAAAGAAGAAAGGAAGGAAGGAAGGAAGGAAGGAAGGGAGGGAGGAAGGAAGGGACAGTGGGTGGTGCAGTGGCTCATGCCTGTAATCCTAGCACTCTGAGAAGCTGAGGCAGGTGGATTGCTTGAGCTCGAGACCAGCCTGAGTAAAAGTGAGACCTTGTCTCTACTAAAAATAGAAAATCTGAGGCAAGAGGATTGGCTGAGCCCAAGAGTTTGAGGTTGCTGTGAGCTATGATGCCGCAGCACTCTACTCCTAGGGTAACAGCTTGAGGGGAAAGAAAGAAAGAGAAAGAAAGAAAGAAAGAAAGAAAGAAAGAAAGAAAGAAAGAGAGAGAGAGAGAGAGAGAGAGAGAGAAACAGGAGGGAGAGAGGGAGGGAAGGAAGAGAAGGAAAGAAGGGAGGTGGGCAAGGAGGGAGGAAGAAAAAAGAAAGAAAAAAAAGAAAGGAACAGAGGGAGGAAGGGAAGGAGGGAAAAAGACAAGGAAGATAGATAAACTTCAGAACTAACGTTGGGTGGTGTGAAGCCATGGAACCAGACAGAGACCACCTAGAGACAGAAGGCCAGAGAGACCCAAGGTGAGATTAAGAAGAGGTTATTTACTGCCTTGCAAAATGCATCTGCTACAGGCCTGCAAAAGATACTCAAGAAATGTTAATTTCTACTTTTTTATTTCAATACCCCCCTTCCTCATTCCCACCGTGCAAATGTAATTAATCTCTGGCTCTATAAAAAGAGAGAAAACTGAGCCACTATATACCCTTAAGGAACAACATAGTTTTTAAAGCTATTTTTTTAGCTCACTTTTTTTTTTAGCTCAATTGATCTAGGCCCCAACTGATTGTAATGGGTGAGCAAAACCACAGCAGTAGCAAATCATTATACATCCCAAATGATGTCTCTTCTGTTCTTCTAAAAAATTTTGCTGCATTCAAATTGTTCCAGAATTCACATCACTAAATTAACACAAATTGTATCCAAGATTGTCTTCTATTTTAAAGGGGAGAATTCTGCATCCTGCATTTACATGTTCCCTTGAAACACCTGAACTCTGCTTACACTTAGATGACAGACTTTAGGATTGTTATCATAATTAGAGAAAATCCTAAAACCTAAAAATGTAATGCCACTCAATTAATCTAGAGTGTGTAATTAATCAAGATTAGGTTCAGAAAACCCCCAAACAACCTTGGCTTACAGGTGATGGATTTCATTCTCTTACACTAAACAGGTTGGGGGATGGGCAGCCGGGGGCTAACGGGGAAACTGCAGTCAGGAGAAGGGTAATGGATGAAAACTTACCTACCAGGTGCAATGGACACTGTCCAGGTGATCAGTGCACGGAAAGCCCTGACTTCAGCGTTACACAGTGTATTCGTCACACAGAGACATTTGTACCCCCTTCATATTTTGAAATTTTAAAAAATTCTCCTTTTAATGATTGGTCCAAAAACATGAGCTATCCTTGACACAATCACCCAACCTGTGTACCCTGGTCAAGTCTTACCTTACCCAATTTTAGTAAATTCAACATTTATAGATTATCTGTACTGCATGAGGAGGCATTTGGTCAGGCAATGAAAGGGATAAAATGATTTACAAATCTTCACAATTTTACACTTTTATTAGGAAAGAAAAATAAAGATACAAATCCAAACTGGTTAGGTTATCGTACCAGGCATACACATTAATAAATTTGGGAGTTCATCATAGAAAGAGATTCATTACAAGAGTAGGAGTTGGAGAAGATTATGTGAAAGAAGATACATCTAAGTTTGACCTAGATGGATGGGCAGAAAAGGGCACTCGCCCTGGAAAGAACCGTGTCCCTAAAGAAGTCAGAAAAGCACAAAAACGGTTATGGAACAAGAGAGAGTAACATTTGGGGGGAAATTGTAACATGCCTGTTGATAATGGGCCTTGGAGTACACAATGGGCCTTGGAGTTGATAATGGGCCTGTGAGCTTCCCACATGTATAACCTAGGATCTTTCTTATATTCTCATGATACAGGAAATCCAAGGACGGGATTGGGTGATGGGAAAATACAGCCAAGATAGAAGATGGGGAGTCCCTTGCTCTTTTCGGCTTCCAGCCGCTCAGCTCTGGCCATGCCAATTCACCCTGATCCCGGGAGTGAGCCCATGCGGGCTCTCTGTGCCACGGTAATGCAAAACTGCCACTGCATGGGAGCATCATGTCTTGGAAGAACACAGCACACAGTGTGGCACACTGACTGCACAAATGTTGTTGAAGAGTCTCACAACACTCCTGCCGCTACAGTATGTGCTCCAGTAGCCCAGAGAGGGCTCGAATCATGAAGGCCCTTTAATATCACACTAAGGTGAATTAAAAGGAAGAATGAAAGGCTTTCAAAACAGAGGGACAACAAAAACAGAACTACCATTTGGGATAATAACTCCAACAGCATTGATTGGAAAAGGAAATACCTTAAAAGATCAGTTAGGAGACGATTTCAATCACGCAGACGGTCTAGATGACTAAAACAGAAACTACAGCCGCCTTGAAGGAAAGGCAAGAGGTCAGCGTCCCACGGTCACGTGGCACGGTTGCTTTACGGTTGTATTCGATGGCACAGTTGTTTACAACCCTCAACTTTCTTGCCTGCCTTATCATTAGTGTTACTTTCGCATAATGAAGACTATTGCATCCATTAACTCCACTAACATTTGATCTCCCCATAGATTGAGGTTAAAAATTAATTACTCTTCCAACATATTGATTGCATGACTATAAATATAAAAACAGAACTACAGAGCAACTACAGGGACCCTTTGTTTAAACAGCATGTTTGCTCTTTTTAAAGGAGGTAATTAATGGTGAAAAACCTTGGAGCATAGTAGAAAAGCAACCCTTGAGTGCCATCTAGTGTTAACAACACATTTATTCATGTACTGTGTATGGGACTTCCTCCAGTGAAAACTCGACAATGGCTGAATAGTAAAAACCAGATTCTTAAACTGCCTTTCTTATTTACCACCGGATATAACTATGAATCTTAAACAAATAGAATATTCACTTTTGAACTGGACTAAAAGGAAGGCTCTGGTTCAACACATAGGTGGTGGTGAGTTACCCTAACTAGAGGGCATTGCTTTCAGCTTGCTGAGTGGCTTATACAACTCTTTCATTTTATCCTCTTAGGAAAAGGTTGGCCCTCTGATAGCTCTCTATCTCGTAACTATTTCTTTTCATCTCTTTACCAGCTAGTTGCAGATTATCTCACCCCATTAAAAGTGAACTCACAATGTTCCATGAATTAAAAGATAGAGAACACGGAAGAGGTTAGGAAGTGGTGTTGACAACTCCTGCCATGGAAATTCATTGCTGCTGAGGCGGCTCATATATCAGAGCACTGCCTCTGCAGACATTAAAATTCACTTTGTTTCGTGTCTCTAATACCGCCCAGCCCTTGGGAAGCACGAATCTGACATTATATTAGGCAATTCACGCTGACCTAGTAACTCGAAGCAATCATCACTGGTAACTTAAAGTGACTACACTCCAAAAGAAATAGAGCCTAAGGTCACAGTTGTAAATCTTACCACAGGAAGCCAAAGATTAGAATCTTTATGCCAAGTGCTGCAGATTCCTTTGTGTAAGGAGAGTCATATTTCAAAAACTTCACTAATCTGAAACTTATAGGCAGTTGTGACAAGAGCAGATACGGCTTAAATGACATCAAACTTGCATTTTAAAGAACATGGGGTAAATCAATTTTTTAAAAAGGGCAATAACATTCATTATATATTTGAAGCTGAGACTTCATAGTTTTAGCTTCACACTCGATTAAAATTCATGTATCATAATTTTTTTTAAGAGACAGGCCTCACCATTTTGCCCACGCTGGTCTTAAACCACTGAGCTGAAATGCTCCTCCTGCCTCAGCCTCCCAAGTAGCTGTGACTACAGGCATGTGCCACCATGACCAGCAATATCATAAATTTTATGAATTAAAAGCTAACATAATGATGAAATTATAGTTAATCAAGGTGATCTTGTGTCAGTGTATATTTGCAAGAAGTTTCTGAGTTTGCTATGATAATGTATAAATAGGAATTTTTTTTTTTCAGTTGGAGTTTTGTGCTATTGAGACCAAGGTCAAAGGTTTAATCCCTAAAGAGGACAGATGGCTTTTTTGTTATGCCTCGAGGCCATTCTATCATTATGCCTCTTCAAGAGCAAGGGGATTTGGGAGAGTAAATGTGTACATTGGCTGAAGACAAAGAAAAACATTTTTTAATGTTTTCTCATTTGATTTTTTATTACGTAAGTAATGTATTCTATGTGTAAAATGTCAGCATGATAGAAACAGTATGCTGTACCCCATGATAGTATTAATGTACACTGCTATGATTTAATAATAATAATAAACTAACATACTTTCAGACTCTAACAATCCCCCTTCAATACTGCCTCTGTTCCAGTAGAATCTCTCACCCATATTTGCATGCCTCTTGTGCTCACAGAAAGACCGACATATATGTTGATTCTAGAGTTTTTAAAGAAAACTATTTTCATGCTATGTAGATGATCTGCACCAGTTTACTTTCACTTTGCATAATGACATGGGTATTCCTCCAGTTTATAATACAGTCTTTCTCATTGCTGCCTGACAATCTACAGGATGGATGCCTCAAGATTTAGTCATCCCCCTGTTCATGAGCAGTTAGGTTGTTTCTGCTTTTTTTGATTTGTTTTGTTATGTTTACCATTACAAGTAATGCTGCAAAAAATATCTTTTACATATACCCTGATATGCTAGACTTTTATTCATCTAAGGCAGTTCCAAAAGTGGGATTGCTAAATAGAACATCGTATGTATTTTACTAGATACGGGCAAATTATTTTCCCCACACAGCGCACCTTTTCACACCCCCAGCCACAGATGAGAGTACCTGTTTCCCACCAGTGTGAGATGGTATCACTTTTTCATTGTTGCCAAGTTAGTAAGTGAAAACCGGTTTCTCACTATTGCCGTAATTCGCCCTTCCATAGTTAACAGTGCGGTTGGCTCCATGTGTTTATCTGTATTGATTAGCCATCTGCATTTCTTCTTTAAATTGCCTTTTCACAGCCTTTGCCCCAACGTAGTATCTTTTCCCCAATTTTTTCCTGGGTTGTTTGCTTTTCTTTGCAGTTGGCAAAACCTTCTTGTACAGTCCAGATATTAATCCTTTATCTTTATTACAAATCATTTTTCCAGTCCATCACTGGTCTTTTGACCACGACTGTGTCTTTTGCTATACAAAATTTTAAAATTCTGATGTAGCCCAATATGTCCATCTTTGGGGATTATGGGTTTCCTTTTCCTCTACCCATAAAGGGACTTAGAGAGTCTGCCTGACTCCAAATCACAGAACAACAATTTCAGGTATATACTCCAATGACAGTGGGTTTTTGAACGTCAGGGATCTCAAACAAACCCTCACAGAAATCTGGCATAGAATGGAAAGTTATGATACTTAAGCAGTGGGAAACACAGGAGCTGTGTTTTAGCCAGGAGCTGTGCTAAAATGGTGTGTGCATAGCCATCTAAAGGAGGCCGTGAAGATGGGCCCTTGGCTAATGCTGGCTCTGTATTACCACACCGTCTCCTCTTTTTTTCCCTCCAGGAAAAGCCAACCAGATTTTATATATAAAATCTCCCAACTTTACAATATGCCTACCCATTTTTTTTAAAAACCGATTGCTCAAGCCAGACCAGATGTGTCTGCGTGCCTCTGATAAAAGTCTCAGTTCCTCGAACAAAAGGCCCAAGGACTTACTGAGCAACTGCTTTGAATCAGGCAGTGAACCTCATAGATAGCACCTTTTTAATCTTTAGAATATCTCACTACATAGGTATTTCTATGTCCATTTTATAGAGAAGAAAACTGAAACTACAGATGGATTAAAAATGCATCCCTATCAATCAGCCAGTAACAGGGTGGAGATTATAACCCAGTTTTTCTAGTTCTAAAGAGGAGCTCATTCCTCCTTATCATGCTACAACCCTCATCACATTCCAAAGTAGAAGGTCATCTTTATTCTCCCAGGTTTTAGAAAGTGGTCTATGAAGAACTTTGGGAACATTTTCAGAACTGCTTGAAATATAGAAGGGTTGCCAGATGAGATTTTCCCATATGTCAGAGATGAAGACTGCTATCCGAATCAGTATTAACCTCAAAATAAAAATTGTCACTGGAGAGACTTGCCAAATGTTGGGAAGGTGTGTGTCCAGGTAATGCTGCAGAGATTGCGAACAAATAAACAAAAAAAATGAGAGCAGACTAGTGATCAAAGTCCCTTTGAGAAAGGAATCTCACTTCTCTCCTTCCAAGAAACTGAAAACATGGGCAAAAATTAGGATTTTTCCAAACACAGTAATTTGATGAAAAAGGTATCTGGTCAATTAGGCCTTTTATTTAAAGGAATTAGCCTGTTCACAAACACAGATAATATTGATTTGTTATATCTAAGTGTGTCTGGGGAAATTATCACAGTCATAACTATTTATAAGTTCCAAGACACCAATGATGATGGCTTCTGTTTTTTTTTTAATATTGACTAATTTAATCCAGGTCTTGGAATAAGACATTGTACAAAGAAACCAAAGGAGATGCAAAAAGTAAAAAATAATTGATGCAGCCTCTGATATCACGTTAAGTATCTAATATTGGAAGAAAAGTTTTGTCCTTGGACACACATTTAAGTCTGAGCATGTGTCATAACAAAAAGGTTTTGTCACATTTCCTCCAGGTCTGAAATTTTGGAGAAAAAGTTAAAAAGAAAAAGAACAACTTCTGTGTTGTTACTAGATCTTTATCATACTCTCTGCCAAAATTACATTCTATGCAGTGATTTCATAAGATGTGGCAACATTAAATTCTTATCCTTGCTTTGTAATTCAGGTATAAGTACAATTCCAAACAAGACATCCTTAGCCTCAGATGCTCCTGAAAAGGGCATTACAAAAGAAATTTACTTCAACTTGCTTTTCTACATACCATATATGGCAAACTCTAATGATAGGAAGACAGCTAAAGTTGGACCCAAGAACTTGGTCCAAGGCCTGGCTCAGTCACTTTTTAATAGTCAGCTCTTCTTAAGAACTTCCTATGTGGCAAACATTACATAAAACGCTTTACATTGACAGAAAAAATAATCTTCGCCTCACCTCATGAGTAACATGCTGTTATTATTTACACCTTGCAGATGAAGCACAGAGGGTTATAGAATTTGCAAAGATGATACAACCACCAGGAATTCAACACAGGTAGTGTTCCACCAAGAACCCATGCTTTTTTTGTTGTTGTTGTTTTGTTTTGTTTGAGACAGAGTCTCACTATCTCGCCCTTGTTAGAGCGTTGTGGCATTACAGCTCACAGCAACCTTAAACTGTTGGGCTCAAGCAATTCTCCTGAGCCTCCCAAGTAGCTAGGACTATAGGCACCCACTATAATGCCTGGCTATTTTTTTGTTGCAGTTGTCATTGTTGTTTAGCTGGCCCAGGCCGGGTTTGAACCTGTCAGCTTTGGTGTATGAGGTGATGCTGTAACCACTGTGCTATGGGCACCGAGCCAAGAACCCATGCTTTTAATCAACGTTCTAGAAATGTACAACCTTGAGCAGTTTCATTCCAAAGGCTCAGATAACTTATCTCCAACATGATGATAATAAAACCTATTCTCCCTATTTCCCTGGGTCATTTTAAGGAAGAAGTGAAATCATATATATATGAAAGTCTCAGTAACCATCTTTGGTTTCTTTCCTAGTTTTTGGAAATGAGCAAGATGAATCCTAAGTAAAATTCTGAAGTAAATGTCCCTTTTCAACACAAAGGTTTACACTTAGGCAGATCAGCTGGCATTTACCTTGCAACATTGTTGTACTTAGATACTGGCTATCATATCCTTTGGTAGAAAATATAAGGGTATCGTGCAGAAAGACGTGGAGGGAGAGATGAGGTCCCAACCTTGAGTTCAGCCCTTACTAACTCGTATTCTCTTATTCAGATTTCCCATCTGTTCTGCACAACTTGGTTTCCCATCTTGGGAGAACAAGTAACCTACATCCATGTGCTTTGTACAACATAACAAGCAATAAGATGCTAGCTCGACCCTCAAACAAGAATAAAGTGCAACTTAACCAAGAGGAGGAGGAGAGGACGCCACTGGTAGGGACCCAGCCCTGGTTGCCATAGCACCTCAAGGACTGTGGAGAGACTGACTTTGGGTGGATTCAGAGCAGGGTGGGGTAGGAGGAGTTTGACTGTTGTTTCAGTCGCATTTGCCTGAAGCCACTCTTTGACTTGAGTCCTCACCTTCCACATGGAAACTATGTGCTCTCAAATCCTTTCATTCAGATGCCAAAATATTTGTTGAACATCTACTGTGTGCCTAGCATTATGTGAATGATTTTAAACACCAGGGATATAAGAATTAGGAGAATAGAGCCCCTGACCTTAGGAACTTAACATTCTAGAGAGGGAGACATGTAACAAACAAAGCATTATGCTAAATAACAGCCTGGGATAAGTGCTAGAAGGAAAGTTATAATGAGGGATGGATGATGGTGTAGAAAAGAGACCCACTTTGAGTGGGCAGCAAAAGTGGAGATGCTGCAGGTGAGGGACAGACAGGTTTGTGACATTTTTTAAAGGCAGACCTGACATACCTTCTTGGTGGATCAGATGTAGATTAGAAGATGACCGCTAGGCTTCTGAAAAAAGCAAGAAGAACTGCCACCATTTACTCCTATGTGGAAAGTTATAGAAAGGCTTTATCAAAGTCAAGAGTAGCATTTGGGATGTTAATTTTGAAATGCCTATATGACATTCAAATGACAAGTTGAATAACCTGACAACAGGTTGAATGACAAGTTCATAACCTAAAGGAAAGTTCTAGATTGACAGGGGGCAGAGGATAGGATATTATGAGCTTAAACGTGGTACTTAAAATCATATTGACTTTTTATTTTAGAGAGGGGTCTATGTTGCCCCGGCTGATCATGAACTCCTGAGGTCAAGTGATCCTCCCACCTCAGCCTCCCAAGTAGCTGGGACTATATCAGCACACCTGGCTTCATGTTGACATTTTGATTAATAACAGAATCTGAAGAACTTTCAAAAACAGGTAATTTTTAAACCTGTATTAGTGAAATTTCAGAAAAACATTTCCAGCCATTAATGGAGATAGACTTCTTAGGTTCCTGCAAATCATACCAAGGAAGTGATCCGCTACTCTGGTGGGAACACAGTATAATGGAATGAGAGGGGGTTTGGCTTGAGTTTCAGTTCTGCCATTGCTAACTGTGTGTCCTTAAAAAAGTTTCTTTGCCCTTTTGATTCTCTGTGTAATTATCTAAACAACGGAAATAAAAAATACCTTGAGAGTTGTGAAAAATGTAAATTACATCTGCAAAAATGTCTAGTACCAGATAGTGTCAGTAAATAGTAGCAACATTAAATGTTTCTCCTTCTCTGCACAGTAAAATGACTTGAGAGGCATAACCCCTGCTTTCATGCCCCATTCTTCTCTTAATTCATTCTGATGTTTCTCTTCCCTTATTCCACTGGATCTGCTCTTGTCAAACTCTTGATACTCCCCCCTCCTCAAGTCTTCACCTTCTTAGTAAATGGCCCCATCCAATGGCGCTCTGTCAAAATCCTACCCATCAGCACATACTATTAACCCCATTCCTGAGATATATCCACAACCTGTTTCATCTTTGCTTCCAAACCCCAACACTGGGCCACCATTGGTTCTCACCTGAACCACTGCTGAAATGACCTCCAAGATTCCATTACATATATTCTTCCACACTAGCCAAAGTGAACTTTGGAAGACATAAGTTGGGTCATATCACTTACACACTTAAAATCTGTCCATGGCTTTCCATTGTACTTAGAATAAAATCTAAGTTGTTTACCATAGTTCACGAAATCTTACAGGACTGGGCCTCAGCGTCCTCTCTGCTCATCTCACTCTGCTAGCCCTCCAGCACACTACCCTCCCTTCTCACCAGCCCTCCCTCTTTCCTCTAAGCTTGATTCTCTTTCAGGCTCTTGCCCTGGTTGTTTTTGTTTGTCTGTTTGTTTTTTGAGAAAGAGTATCACTCTGTTGCCCTGGGAAGAGTGTCATGAGAGCTCACAGAAACCTCAAACTCTTGGACTCAAGTGATCCTCTTGCCTCAGCTTCCCAAGTAGCTGGGACTACAAGTGCCTGCCCCAACACTCAGCTAGTTTTCTATTTTTATTTATTTTTTTAACTTAATTTTTATTAAATCATAACTGTATACATTTATGGGGTGTGAGGTGATGATCTGATATACAATGTGAAATGCTTACATCAAACTGATTAACATAACTGTTACCTCACTTACTTATTTTTTGTGGTAAGACATTTATAATATACTCTTAGTTCTTTCTCCCTCCACTAGTCCTCCCCCCTCCCTTCTCCTCTTCCCTCCTATCCTCTCCTTCTTTCTGGACTATCTTTGTGTTTTATCATTTGTATGAATGTGTAAGTGATTATATATTGGTTTCATGATAGTATTGAGTACACTGGATACTTTTTTCCCATTCTTGAGATACTTTACTAAGAAGAATATGTTCCAGCACCATCCCTGTAAACATAAAAAAATGTAAAGTCTACATCTTTTTATGGCTGCATAGTATTCCATGGCATATATATACCACAATTTGTTGATCCGTTCATGGGTTGATGGGCATTTAGGCTGCTTCCATGACTTGGCAATTGTGAATTGGGCTGCAATAAACATTCTGGTCCAAATGTCTTTTTTGTAAAATGATTTTTGTTCATCTGGGTAGATACTTAGTAATAGCATTGCAGGATGGTCTCACTCTTGCTCAGGCTGGTCTTGAACTCCTGAGCTTAAGGGATCCACCCACCTCAGCCTTTCAGAGTGGTTGGATTACAGGCACGAGCCACCACACCCGGCTTCTTGCCCTGTTGTTTCCTCTGCCTGTAACTCTCTGCCCCAGGTCTTTCCATGGGCTGGCTGTTTCTTATCATTCTCAGAGAGACCTCCACTGGCCACCTAGTCTAAAGTAGCACCCACCCTTTCAATGATGCTCCATCACGTAGCCTGATTTACTTTATTTTTAGTATTTATTACTTAAAATTATCTTGTTTACCTGTTTGTTTACTTCTGTATTATCAGTCTCTCCTCTATTAGAATATATGCTCCAAGAGGGCAGAGACGGATTTCTCTCATTCATCTCCATTTCCTTAGCCCCTAGACAGAGCCTAACACACAATAGATACTTGAAAATAGTTTTCAGTGAGAGAATGAGTGAAGAGCAGTGCTTACTGCTCTGCCCGTGGCAAAGCTGAGATGCAGGCAGTACAGAATGCCACCCTCTATTTGGGTCAGTGTTTGCTACTTGGCCAGCTCCTTCTGCCTTATCCGTCTGCCTTTTCTTGCATCTGCCTCCACCCATATTTAAACACCGTCTCCCTAGGCTCAACTAGTCATTAAACTCCATCTCTTAAACATTGATTTCTCTTTCATCCTCTTCTGCCCATGTCTACTGCCTCACCTCAGGCCTTCATTATCTTCACTGTAACATCTTACAGTCTCCTAATCGGTGTTTCTCTCTCCCATTTCTAGTTTTTCTAACATGTACACTTTCAGCCTTCAGAGTTCCACTCCTGATGCACAGTCCCAAGCCAGGCCTCAGGACACCAACACGAGTGAGAGAAATCAGTCCCTGCTCTCTCGGAGCAGGTATTCTACCGGAGGGGAGACAGATAATACAGAAGCAGCCGCATGGGTTAAACTAGGTCATTTCAAGTATTATAAATAATAAAAAGAAAATAAAGCAGGGTTGCTGATGGGGTTTCACTCCTTTAGATGAAGCAGCCAGGAAGGTCTCTCTGAGCCTCTGTGAGCACCGCCATTCACAGCTCCCCACACGCACCCTGCTCAGCCCCTCCTGGATGACTTCCAAATGTCCTCCTGTGTTCCCCTCTTTGCTCTGGTTCAGACTCTTTCTTCAGCTAGAAATGCCTTTCTAAACCAGACGCTGTGGCTCACATGTGTAATCCCAGCAGTTGGGAGGCAGAGGCGAGTGGATTGCCTGAGCTCATAGGGGTTTGAGATCAGCCTGAGCCAGAGCGAGACCTCATCTCTAAAACTAGCCGGGCATTGTGGCAGGCACCTGTAGTCCCAGCTACTTTCCAGGCTGAGGCAAGAGAATTACTTAAGCCCAAGAGTTTAAGGTTGCTGTGAGCTTCTTGCCACGGCACACAGCACTCTACTGGGGGCCATAAAGTGAGACTCTGTCTCAAAAAAAAAAAAAGAGAGAGAAAGAGAGAGAGAAAGAAATGCCTTTCCATCAGCCTCCACCTGTAAGTTACAATATTTGTATCTCACAATCTTTCTTCGTTCCCCAACTCAAGGATCTCCTTTTCTGAAAAATCTTCTCCAATCTTCCAAATTCCACATTGACCTTGTTTTTTTCTGTACTTCTAATCTAGAATACACATGTGTTATTTTATTTTGCAAACTATGTAGCAATTATTTATTAGCTTGATACAATATTGTGAAGTCCCTGGTGATAGAAAATAGGGTTTATCCTTGTATCTCTAGCATTCTGCCTGGAATAAAAAAAAAACATTTCTAATAAACATTTGTTGATGGAGAAATAAAGACACTAAAGGTAAATACATACAACCACTCAACAAACATGCATTATAAATAAACTGTGTTTCCACATCACCATTCGAAATGTGTCGGTAAAAGGTATCGTGTATAATCACTTCAGGATTCACCAAGAAAGAGTGATGAGGAATAGAAATCATATATCCTATTATACAAACCCTGCTTAATTGTTTAGCTCAAAGCTGAGAGAATGCCAAATCCCACAGTTTTTTTAATTATTTGTATAAGTTTAAGGAGTACAAGTGCAATTTTTTGAGAACCGTTTGTCATCACCTACATATCTCCTCTGTTTGTAACTTTGAAAATGTCCACTTAACTAAATCCCTTCCTTGGCATGCATCTTATAATTGCTTTGTTTAGAAAACAAAGAAAAAAATAATATGAGAGTTCCAGGTTATTTTCGAAGTCCTGAGCCAAATGCACAAATTAATTCTTTTAATAGTCCTTACAAATACAGGGCCACTGAGAAGATGCCAAAACAAAGGGAAATGCTTAGTGTTCTTTTTTTTTTTTAAACTTCAAAATATTAAGGGATTATACATGTTTTAGGTTGCCACATGGATCCTTTTTATAAGGCTTGAGTCCTGGCTATACTGTGCTCATCACCCAAATAGTGTTCACAGTACACATTAGGTTGGTTTAGGTTGAAACACTCTATCTTGGTTAGAGTTGGGATCCAAACTCCATAGTCTCTGGGACTCTAACAATTCGTAGTCTCCCAGAGATAACCAGTCTTTGCTCTGTGCTTATACACTGACAGTGACAAAGTGAGGACTCCCAAGTTAATAACATGCCAAAGCTCAACAGCACTGATGATCCCTGCCTCTCCTACCCCTCTTCCCTAGCTGCTTTTCACTGAGTTTTACTTCCCTCTGGGTTCTTGTACACTCATCACTTAGTTCCAATTCAATTCAATGGTGAGTACATGTTACGTTTGCTTTTCCATTCTTGAGATACTTCTCTTAGGAGAATGGTCTCCAGTTCCATCCAAACTGTTGCAAAGGTATTAATTCATCTTTTTATGGCTGACTAGTACTCAGTGGTAGACATGTACCATATTTTATTAATCTGCTCTCGAAGTGATAGGCACTTGGATTGATTACAAATCTTTGCAATTCTGAATTGTGCTGTAAAAAACATTCCAGGGCAGGCGTCTTTTTGATAAAATGACTTCTTTTCCTTTGGGTAAATACCCAGTAGTGGAACTGCTAGATCAAATGGTAGGTCTACTTTCAGTTCTTTGAGGAGTCTCTATACTATTTTCCGTAGAGGTTGTACTAATTTGCAGTCCCCTCGTGCAGCGTGCTAGAGATACAAGGATAAAGGATATTTTATATAAACATTCCTTTCTTTCTTTATCCATACCAGCATCTATTGTTTGCGGACCTTTTAATGAAAGCCTTTCTCACTGGGGTAAGGTTGATATCTCACTGTGGTTTTAATTTGCATTTTCCCTGATGATTAGCGACGTTGAGCATTTTTTATGTGTTTTTTGATCATTTGTATTTTATCTCGAGAGGCAATTGTTCATGCCTTTTGCCCACTTTTTAGTAGTGTTTTTTGTTTTTATTCTTGCTGATTTACTTGAGTTCTTCATAAACTCTAGTTATCAGCCTTTTATTGGATGTAGCTTGTGAAAATTTTCTCCCATTCTATAGGTTACCTATTTGCTCTGTTGACTGTTTCCTTATCTGTGCAGAAGTTTTTAGTTTCCTCATATCTGACTTACTAATTTTTGTTGTTACCATGATTGCCATTGGGTCTTTTTCATAAATTCTTTGCCTAGGCGGATATGTAGAAGAGTTTTTCCTGCATTTTCCTCTAGAATTCTTATGGTGTCATGCCTTGGATCTTTTATCCACCTTGAATTAATTTCTGTAAGTGGTAAGAGGTAGGGGTTCTGTTTCATTCTTCTGCATGTGGCTATCCAATTTTCCCAGCACCATTTATTGAATAAGGCTCCTTTCCTCCAGTGTATGCTGTTGTGTGCTTTGTCAAAGATCAGCTGGTTGTACATGGACGTGCTCAGTGTTATGATTAAAAGGATAATTCATGTCGATGCATGCGAAAATACTGTGAACACTGACAAGCAAACAGACCACCCTTGGACAGCAGAGTCAGCGTTAATGATGGAAATGTGCTATAAATATATACACTGGGGTGGGGGGGCGGTAATTCCCTAAAAATAGCTGAAAACCTGAAGTGGAATATACATCTCAGCTGTTACATAAGGTATTTTCTGTCCCAAGCAAACAGTCAAACAATTTTCCCTACCTTTTAAGATCTGTTCTTCAACAGGCAGCACACACCTGTAATCCCAGCATTCTGGGAGACCAAGGCAAGAGGCTCTCTTGAGCCCAAGAGTTTGAGGTTGCTGTGAGCTATGACATACGCAAAAAATCTGTTCTTCTTACCATTAAAGTTAGCATATTACCTTTATAAAATGCCCTTTGAAAAGCACCTAGAAAGGCTTCTCTTGCGCAAACTTAACTATCATTACTGCCTTGACTGGTTAATTTGTCTTATTTTCGAAGTGAAAGCAGCGCCCAGGAGGTAAGAATGATAAGAAACAGGAAGCTGGAGACAGCAGAGGACGTCTGAAAAGGGGAGGATGAGGGTTGAGCCCAAATGCAAACTGCCTTTGACTAAGACAGGCCTTGATTTTTACATAAAGATGTGGTGATGAAAAATTACTTTGCATACGAAGAAACCAGAGCTGTCACTTCCTAAAGAACATCCTATCTGGGTTGGAGTTTGGATCCAACCTCCATAATCTCTGGGGCTCTAACAATTCTTAGTCCCCCAGAGACAAGCAGTCTCTGTTCTGTGCTTACACACTGATAGTGATAAAGTGAGGGCTCCTGAGTTAATAATGTGCAGAAGCTCAAAGGCATTGATGATTAAGAGCAGTAGATAGGCTCCTAGCCAGAGGGCAGCTTCATTTACATTGCCTTACTGGAGAACTGACTGAACGAAACCACTCTGCATTTGCATTTTTAATGAAAGTGTGTGAAAGCCTGAGAAAACCAGGAACCTCTCCTAAAATGTCAGAAGGAGGAGTATCCACAGTGTCTTTTATAAAACAAACGTGTTAGTAAACGATTATGCTCATGACACTATTAGAATCTATGCTGCACCAGGCAGATAGAATTTTATTTACTATTAACAACTTTTCTGTTCTTCTTTTAATGTCCCCATTTCCTGCCTCCTACATTGTCACTTATTTCTACCTCAGGGCCCATCAGTTGCCAATGACCTACTGTAATGTACTGTTTGAACTTGTAATATTTCCCATTGATTTCATGCTGTTCTTTCTGAAGAACAGCTGTAGTGGTCTGTTCTGCTGTGGTGGAGTAAGTAGAGAGTGCTGTGTTTGTATTGCTTCTTGCTTTTTTCCACAAGAAAAATATTTCATTACTGTGGGATATTATAGGTCATTAACTCAGGCACTTAGGACTAGGGTAGAAGTAAACAAGATGGTCCTTGGAAACAGAACAAAATTGAACAGATGTCAAAAGAAAGGGAGATGCTTGATGTTATTTTTGATGGATCCTCAAAACACTCAGCAAATAAGATGAGCCTGGAGCATCTTCTAGTACCAGAGAGTAAGAAAATGCTAAAACACACAGTGCACACGCACAGTGGTGGGGGGCAGACGACACAAATGAAAGGACTCCTAGCGGCCAAAGCTGGTACAGCTTGAGCAACAAAATAATGAGGTATCAGATCATAACCTAAAACACCGCGACGCCTGTGGCTCAGTTGTTAGGGCACTGGCCACATATGTGGAGGCAGACAGGTTTGAACCTGGCCGGAGCCTACTAAACAACAAAAAAATAGCCAAGCATTGTGGCAGGCACCTGTAGTCCCAGCTACTTGGGAGGCTGAGGCAAGATAATCACTTAAGCCCATAAGTTTGAGATTGCTGTGAGCTGTGATGACACATCGTCACTCTACCAAGGGTGACTTAGTGAGACTCTGTCTCAAAAAAAAAAAAAAAAAGATTGTAACATAAAACATAACTATTCAAAAATCAGTATCAACATAACTAAATGATTAAATGGGTAAATGGGGGAGGAGGGACAAATCTCCCAGGCAGAAGAACTCCTAAGAATTTATACCATTGTTCCCCCTCAAAGAAGTGGAGCATAATTCCTCACTCTCTGAGCGTGATCTGAACACAGTGTCTTCCTTCCAAAGAGTACTATTATGGCAAGAAGGAAAGAACAAGAACATCGCAGCACAGAAACCTGACAAACAGGACCTCAGCCAGGCAGTCAAGGTCAACGTCAAAAGGATAATTCATGTCGATGCATGTACCCTTGGGATAACGTGCTGAAAGTAGCACTTTACTTCTGTGGTTTTCCTCCTGAAACCCCATAGCCCCTCTAACTGTGTGGGAAATATCAGACAAATCCTCAGACCTAACCAGTTCTCCTCAAAACTATCAAGGTCATCCATAACAAGGCAAGTCTGAAAAACTGTCACAGGCCAGGGGACCAGATACAATGTAGGATCTTAGATGAGTTCTTAGAGCAGAAAAATAATATTAGGTAACAACCAAGGAAATCTGAATACAGTACAGACTTTAATTAATAATAATATACCAGTTCTAGGCTATCATTTGTGACAAATATAGCATACTAATGTAAGGTATTAATAATACAGGAAACTAGGTATGGAGTATGTGGGAACACTGTACTGTCTTGGCAATTTTTCTGTTAATTATAACTATTCTCAAATAAAAAGCTTATTTTTTTTAATGTATCTACCTACATAGTTTTCCCTTTCTGACTTACCCTGATCGTTATATCACCCAGGGCCTTTTGTGAAATATTTGTGGGGAGATAAATGTAAACTGGGAAAATTAACATATTAGCATAGTTTCATTTGATCTATTACTTCCCTTCTCTGACTATCCCTGGTCCCAATTTTTGGTCTGTAGATCCCACTGAAGGGATGGTGAGGGCTCCCCTAATCCATATGCCTATTTCTCATCTAGGTGAATACAATCTTTAGGGTTAGTAGCAATACACGGCGTGTGAATGAAACCATGTGGCAATTTTACTGGAAGACTGGCTGGAAAGTACATCATAGAATACAAATTTCAAAATAATGTCCACTGGCAGGCTCCTGGATACACTTCTCTTGCTATTGAGAATAACTTCAGCATAAAAGTTTCAGAAGGGCTGCCATGTCCAACAAAGCATTGTTTACAGAGTGACTATGTGACACAAACTATGGACATAAATATATATATACATATATATGACTGTTTTTGAAGGGTAAGTGGGTGCTTCTGGGATTAATGAAATGCATTCCCAAGAAGAGAAAGGCCTGGTGGAGGAGTCCCATCTACTGTCTCAGTCCAAAGCTCTCACCTCACCCCCTGGGCTCCTCCCACAGCACCTGAAATTAACTCAGGTCTCCTGACCTTCAGCTTCTCTCCCACCTCAGCCCCCCTCTATCCAAGTCTGAACTAGCCCTCCCCACTGGTCAGCCCCTGTTGCCCAGTATCTGCTTGCCATTCAGGCTTCCTTGTCCCCACTGCCGGGAATTGATGACTCTCAGGGCACCTGTCCACTCACACTCACCCCAGCCCAACTCTGGGATTAGAACACTTCTGTTTTTAGTTTCTGATGCTTTTCTTGTTTTTTCCCCCAGAATCTGAAAAGCTGAATAAGTGCTTGATGAGGACTTTAATGAGGACTTATTCTGCAGAGCTGTTCAGCATTTTTAGACCGCCTTCTTTGATGGGACCTCAGACTTCTCAAAACACGCAGACCCTGCTTTTCTCTCATGGCTGCACCAATAGAACACACAAAGCAGGGGACAGAGAGGGCGAGAAGATAGTAGTTTCCTAAGGCTGCCGGACCAAAGTGCCACAAACCAAGTGGCTTAAACAACAAAACTGGTTCTCTCATAGTTTTAGAGGCTGGAAATCTGAAATCAAAATATTAGTAAGGTTGGTAATTTTGAAAGCTGAGAGGCAAAATCTGTTAAGAAAATAAAAATCAGCACAAATATTGATGTAGCATCTTTTGTGCCCACGTCCCCACTATGTTTTATTATGTCAAAAACATAATAATGAAGGGAAGGACGGAGTTCTGAAAGATTATACGCACTATGGAAATGCATTATTTTTTCTGAGACACAGTTTCACTAAGTTGCCCTGGGTAGAATGCCGTGGCATCACAGCCCACAGCAACTTCAAACTCCTGGGCTCAAGCGATCCTCCTGCCTCAGCCTCCCAATAGCTGGGACCCACAGGTGCCCACCTCAATGCCCAGCTATTTTTTGTTGCAATTGTCATTGTTGTCCAGCAGGCCCAGGCCGGGTTCAAACCTTCCAGTCTCTGTGTATGTGGCCAGCACCTTAACCACTGTGCTATGGGCGCTGAGCTGGAAATGCATTTTTTTAAATTCAAATCCAGGGGAAGGGGTAAGTGTGTGTGTGTAGTACTAAAGTATAAAGAAAAATAAAACAATGATTAACACAAAATTCAGGAATGGTTTACCTGGGGTAAGGGCAGGTAAGAGAACACAGTGGAGAGTCCGGGCACACAGTGGGGTTCAAAGCACTGGTCAAATATTTTAGATTTTTAGCTGGATGGTGGTGTATGGTTATTTATTATTCTTTAAACACTACAAGTACTTTTTCCACCTATCACAAATTGAGAAGTAGCCTGGGAAGTAGCCTCTGAAATGGGAGATTATCATGCAAGAGATTTACATGGGAATGTTTTTGTAATCAACAGCTGGAAGGGAATTGGTGGAAGCAGAACTGGGTAGGGGAAGAAACTGATCAGCATTGTAGTCTCAACAGAGGGCTCAGCTGACCAGATAGGGAGTGTTGAAGAGCTGTCCCAATTTGATAATGGGGGACAGGTTATATATAGCCAGGTTAATCAGTCATTGCATTCAGCCCACCTGGGAGAGGGTCTTGACCTTGGACAAAGCAGCTCTCTTTATCCGAGACCGTCCACACTGGATACGGGGGCTGACAACTAAGGACATTTTGCTGGCAAGGCTCTCAGCAGGGGGGTGGGGGGGACAAAGTCCTTCATTCCTGAAAGGAATCAAGCAGTACACCAGAGTGTACATAGCGACTCAAGCTTATGTATGGTACTTTCCACAACAAAACACTTTTTAAAAGAAAAGAAAATGAGTAGGCTGTAAAATGGCATTGTTTAGTAGTCCAGAATCTCAGGTGGAACAGCACAAAGTCAGGAACAGACCTGACGAGGAAGGAAAGTGAGCACGGAGTTGGGAGTGTCTGTCCATGTGGTAATACACGGTTTCCTGCTGAGGAGGTGAAGCCAGTGAATCAGATCTGACTTGGTGATAAACCCAGACTATGATTAACAGACACAGTGGAGTCAGCTCCATGGGCTGACAACTCCCAGGAAACTAATGTTGCTTTGCCCCCCCCCCCCCACGGTAAAGGGCATAAGTGGATGGGGACTTTGGTGCTCAGTGGGAGAGATCTGTTCCTTTGATTATACAATGGAAAGGGGTCCACTCGGTGGTGAAAGACACCTGGACAATTCTAGTCTTAAGATATGCTCACATTATAGAAGGGGATCATTTTTTCTTCTTTCCTGTTGCCAACTCTCTCCTGTTAATCAAAGCTACTGCTTATCAGTTCTTCAGTATGAATCAGGCCCTGTTCTAAGTGCTTTACAAATATTATTTCATTCATTATTTACAATAGCTAGATGATGTGGGAACTATAATTATTTTCTATTTTATTGATAAGAAAAGGGAAGCACAAGTGAATTAAATTGTTTACACAGTGTTTCCAACCTTGTAAGTCATAGGACCAGCACTGATTCTAAGAAGGGTACGTAAGAGAGTATCTTCTATCCTAAGACTCGTCTGCCTCCCAGAGACAGGGAGCACCAAGCTCAGTGGTGACAGGAGCTCTGTCTGTCACTCAGCTCTCTGGGCATGGATGCAGCTTGATTTATTGGTCAGGTTAGGAGGGCTCAGTGCTGGGATGCAGACGTAGTGTCCATGCATGGAGGGCATGCCTGAGTGGGGATAGGCTGTAGAAGACAGGCAGACAGCAAGGTTCCTGAGGACCAGAGACAGCCTTAACCTGGCTCCAGCTCTGCCCCCACAGCAGCCTCCAGGAGCGCCACTCTGAGCTCCCAAGACAGTTTTATACCAAAATCACTCCCCATGAGCATGAAAATGGGGAGCAGCAGGGATCATGACCTGAAGTTCTTATCAGAAGCTGGATTTTAAAAGTAAGGTGAGCAGTGTCCCTAGACAGGAAAGATGGTGAAGAGTTCTCAGTTCCTTGGAGAGGCAACAGAAGCTAAGCAGGGTGAGAAAGGGGGATGTGGAAATTTCTTCTCAGAAGTGGAAGAGGCCAATACTTGGATGCAAACTTTTAGGGCTAACCCCAGCAAAGTGAGGTGAGATGGCAGACTGGCCAGGCTGTGGCCTAACTCCATAACTGAGTATCAGCGAGTGGCCCCAGACAAGTTACAGAGACTCTGTGCCTTCAGCACAGTTCAGATGGTGCCCAGCTCCCAGCACTGCCCTGGAGCATGCAGCCCAGCCTGCGTCCGCTGCTTAACAACAGAGCCAGGCCTGATGCGAGCTGCTTATCTACTGCTGTGCTATCATGAGTTCTTCCTGGGAAGCCGGACATTGTTTGCCTTGACAATTCCATTCTGGTCTTTCTTTTTTTCTCCAGGAAATCAGGGTGTGGTTCTGGCATCAAAATCATTCAGAGGAACAAAATAAGTCATCACTGTGTCCAGAATGAAGGCCAATAAACTAATAAGCAAGTATGCCTGGAGACACGTCAAACTTCATGATTTAAACAATGGAAGACACAATCAGAAGGCTACAGCCTTCAGCCTTCTGATTCCTTTTTCTATTTGGTTGTTTTGTTTTTGAGACAGAGTCTTACTCTGTTGCCCTGGGTAAAGTGCTGCGGTGTCATAGTTTGCTGTGACCTCAAACTCTCTTGGGCATAGCAATCCTCTTGCCTCAGCCTCTTAAGTATCTGGAAGTACAGGCACCTGCACATCACCCAGCTAATTTTTTCTATTTTTAGTAGAGATGGGGTCTCACTCTTGCTCAGATTGTTCTTGAACTCCTGAACTCAAGCTATCCACCCACCTTGGCCTCTCAGAGTGCTAGGATTACTGGGGTGTAAACACACCTGGCTATGCCTTCTGATTCCTTATCAGTATACTGTGGTAAAAGATTGTAGATTTAATTGGTGACTAAATATTAGGTTCTACAGAGCCCTGGCATTTCTGAGTTATGGATGGGCCATCATGCAGCCAGAACCCCAGACCCCACTTCAGCCAGTGGCTCCACTTGCATCTGCTGTATGTGTTACTATAACGGTAAGAATAAAATACCTACCAGTGGAAATGCCGCAGAACAACTGGCCCCTGACTAAAAATGTAATCAAGCTTCTCCTGGAGAGTCTCACAGCTCCTCTTTCTGTAATTAAGGGCGCAGCCATTAAAATATTAGACTCTTTTCTTTCATTCATGACAAATCCGAATGAGCACAATTTGGAAAGCAGCAGGGAGGGGAATGAACAAATTGAATTAATTCTGGCACTGAGTATTAATGGAGCGCCAGAAAGTGAGATGCTTTGCAAATATAAGGCAGTTAAGAAAATATTTTTATCCTTCCTGGTAATTTAGACAGCATCATCTCTGAAAAGTGCTTTTGTCATAGCAGAGGTATATTTGGTCCACCAGCCTACCACAGTTGACTTCTTCATGAGACGTAACACCTAGGCCCTGGAATATAAGTAGGGGCCCAGGAAAAGGTTTTAATCTTCATTTCTATTAAAATCAGAAAAAAATAGGGCAGTGCCTGTAGCTCAGTGGGTAGGGCGTCAGCCACATACACTGAGGCTGGTGGGTTTGAACCCAGCCCAGGCCTGCTAAAACAACAATGACAACTGCAATAAAAAATAGTCAGGTGTTGTGGTGGGTTCCTATAGTCCTAGCTACTTGGGAGGTTGAGGCAAGAGAATCACTTAAGCCTAAGTGTTTGAGGTTGCTGTGAGCTGTGACGCCATAGCACTCTACCCATGGTGACAGCTTGAGACTCTCTCTCAAAAAAAAAAAAATCAGAAAAAAATATATACACTGCACTCATGAAATATAATCCTTAATATTTTTTTATGGAGGATGGGGTCTACGATATCAAAGTGCCCATAGTCCCATAATGTCATAATGCAGCTCTGATGTCTGCAACAGACAGAGAAAGGTCAAAAGGGGCCTGCTGTGTAGACCCCCAGCCTAGCCCTGAGTCCACCCTGCATGCTCCATCTCTGCACTATGTCCTGGACTTAGTCACAACAGCAGGTGTGTTTATACTAACGATTTCCTTGCGTAAGACATGTTATTCAAACTGTGGTGGTGGACGAACAGTACAGGCATCACTGGGGACTTGTTAGAAATGCATCATCTCAAGCCCCACCTAAGGCCTACTGAAGCAGAATCTGCCTTCTCCCCAGATCCTGAGTGACTTATGTACACATGACAATGTGTGAGGCAGACGAGGAAGCCAAATGAGTCAGATGTAGACAGGTAAGAGCTGCAGAGAAGGAAGCTGGCCCTGACCGAGGCTGATGCCTGGGGTTGACTGGGATTCCCTTAAAGGAGTGTAGAAGCGTGAGTGAAGAGGGGTGAGGGTGAGGGCAGGGGAGCCAGGAAGGAGTCAGAACAGCATGCAGGGGTGCAAGGGAAGCTTTCCTTGGGGCGTTACCTTTCCTGGTGCTTTTTCTGTTCGACTCAGGAATGTGTTCTTTAAGCTTTCTGGCCCCTGTTCCAAGTCTGAACACCTGGATACATGGTGTAATGATGCTCCAGAGGCTGAGGGAGAGCACAGGAGAATCAGTCTCAACACCACATTCTCCTCCCTTTGTAGGTCCAGGGTGAGGGGACTGTATCCCACCAGAGGCTGTTCACAGGGTTTCAAAGAGGCAACAGGCAATATAGTAAGCCAAGTGCACGGTGGAGCCGGAATCAACGCAGCTGATCGGGAGACACCAAAGGAACCGTCTTAGTCAGGATGTAAGGTCAAAACATGTGCCTTCTCCCTATGTCCCAGACAAAAGGGAAGCAGATGCCAGCTCTTAGGACAATTAAGTTTTCTTCTTAAAGAGGTGGTTGTATTATTTTGTAATGTTTGAAAATCCTCTAAGTTCAAAAATCTTGTAAATTCCTTCCAACTATAACATGGTCCCAACCCTGCCTGCAATGGGGAATTCCAGGGGCACCATCACTTCTCTCCAGCTTCTAACCAGACAGAGAAATGTAGACAATAAGCCTAAAGATGATACCAGCTTTACTCATGTAAAGCTGCATGAGAAAACAAAAACAAATTCCCACACCCCTAGGAAAGGCCTGATTGCCCTGGAGCCATACCAGCAAATCACACTCAGAATCAACTTGGAACCTGGTCAAGCCTCAATGAACAGCTCTTACAAGTTGTTTACAATCAGCACCAGATGACTTCTGAAAGCCAGCCAATCATGGCCTCACCCCAATAAATATGCTATGCTAACAACCAATCAACAACAGCCTTGTCTCTGTAACCACACTCCTATGGTGAGGCTGATACCCCTAAGCCTCTGTAACTCCACCAATCTCTGAACTCCAGGCTTCTCTGAGACCCTGTACAAATTAGTAGTCTGTCCAGAGACACTTACTAGGGTGAGCAATCAAATCAGTTTTGTCATTTTATTTTCAATACTGAGTGATACCCTCAACCCAAGGACTTGCATGAATATAACCCTCCCCACAGAATACAGGTGGAGAAGTCTGGTTGGCTAACGGAACTTTGTAGGTTAACTACACAGAAGGATAGAGCATTGTCTTACCTGTATACAGCAAGTAGGGGAAGAGACAGAATAAGAGGAGTCCTTGCCCTCCCCATCCATGGAGTGGGAAGTCCTTTGGGCTCTCTACCGTCATGTTAGTTCTCAGGGGAGGGAAGACAGGGGAGAGAAAAGATGAGGAGATGGAGAGAGAAGGTGGAAATAACATTCTGAAATTGTTTTCTATGGTGTAAATCTTTATGTCTCCCACAAAATTCATGTTAAAATCCTAACTCAAAAGGTAAGGCTATTAGGAGGTGGGGATTTGGGGAGTTGATTAGGTCATAAGGGTAGGGGCCTCAGGATTGGGAATAGTGTCCATATAAGAGACCCCAGAGAGCTAATTTCCCCCTACCCCATGAAAAAAACATAATGAGAAGGTAACATCTATGAACAAGAAAGCCTTTTCCAAACAACCAATTCTGCCTATACCTCTGATCATGGACTTGTTCACCCTTCAGAACTATGAAAAATAAATTTCTGTTTATAAGCCATCCAGTTTATGGTATTTTGTTTTAGCAGGTCAAATGGTTAAAGACACTGTTCCTTCTGGAGATGGAAGCCAAATCTTCCCATAGAAATAGGTTGAGAGAATAAGGGCTCCCTTAAACATTGCCTATCCTAACAGCTTTGCAAGCTAGCTGGAGAGGGAAGATATAAATACTTAAAACAACTGAGTAACACCTATAGGCAAAAGTAGTCTGAGAATGAGACTAGTGATAGGAATATGGTGATGAAAGATTTCAGAGTAGAACTTGAAATGATGTGGGGGAAATGAATCAGACATCATCAGGTATTTATCGAGCACAGTGTGTCAGGCTGTAAGGTTGAATGAATTGAGAATCACTGATCAAGACGAGGGTTAACTAAGTCTGCTGCATCAAAATCACATAGGCTACTTTAAACTGGAGGTGGCCGCACCCTACCCAAGACCTGAGCAACCTGTGTTTTAAGAAGGATGCTCCTCTTACCCCTCTCATAATTCTGAATCGTAATCAGGTTTAAAGAGCTGGTCTGGGTCATTTCTAAGACTCCTCATAAGGGAAAACTGGGCAGGAAAGGAAGGAGTATCGGGAGGCAGCAGGAAAGTCATCAGGAATGTATTTGGTAAAAGTCAGGCAAAATGAGGCATAAGCTATCATTGACTAGTGACAAAGATGAGGGCAAAAGGGATCTTACTGCATGTTTTGGTCCATGTAAGCCAAATTCTATGGATTTCTCCAAGATATAACACTCTTCTATAACTGATCACCTGTCTACTTGTACAGTAAGTAGTACAGGAACATGATTTAGAACTATCCATGTAAAAGCCAGAACCTGATCCATTTCTTCCCTGTGCCCCCAGCTCCTACATCCCTTGGCTGGCTCACTTTGCCTCAACTCAAGTGGTATCTGCAGAGAGGCCACCCGGAGTGGTCACTGCCTGCCCCACTTACCATCTCACGCCCCTGCTAATTCCCGCTATACTGGTGCTGCAGCAAACCCTTCTGACAGACAAATTGTAAAGGACAACTGGAGATTCTCTATCAGACATTTTATGTACTTAGCGTCTTGCTTCCAGTGTTTCAACTCCCTTCACTTTGCATCTTGGACTTGGGTACAGACACCTGTCCAGGGCTTTGGCTCGGATTTCCCTGTTTCTAAGATGGTTGTATCACCCTAGGGTTAAAGCCCTGTCGGGCTGTTAGCACTTCTGCACCGTGTGACAGCTTATTCTAACCACCCAGGCTCTGGGGCCCCTGCAGTTTCACTCTCTGGGTCTGGAAAACCCAGTTTCCCTTTTCTATGAGCAGCAGACAGTGGGGAAAAACTGCCCTTTCCTGTTTCTTCTCACTCTTCTTTCCCCTCTTTTCCGCCAGAGTTCCACACCCCAGATGCCAGCCTTCTCCAGCACAGTCTAACAAAGGCTCAGAAGGCCATCCTCATCTCCCACTAGGCTCTAGATCTTGTGAAAACAGTTCTGAATTTGCGGTCCAAAAATAGGTACAGAAGTTTTGATGACACAAAATCTCAGATCCCTCAAAACTTCCTGTTTACCTCATCACAGGATTTTACATGTGATAACAAGCACAGCAGATTGCAGGATAATTTTTATGAAATGTAACCTCCTCTGCGACTTGTAAAGGCAGAAACATGGTCTCTTACTCCTGTCTCAGACCTGCCAGAGTTGCCTGCTCGGTTCTCACACTAATTTGAGTTACAATGAATGACTCACCTGAGTCATTCCAGGCTAGCCCTGTCTTGGTCCCCAGATCAGTCCCAGTTACATACCCAAACTACAAGACGCTTCGCCTCAGTTTGGCCTCAGTGGAGCTGCTGCTTTGATTTGCAGTGTTTAATCTGGCATCAGGATGAGTTTTATAATGTTTTAATATGTTCTCTTTCTTATTTCTCTCACTACAATTGATAAAAATAAATTTAGTGTTTTGCTTAATTATGAAATTGGAACATTCTAGGGGTTACACATCTTAAGTGATATAAGTATCCAAGTACTTTCTTCTTTTTTTCCCCTCTCCACTTATTACCAGCTCTACAGAAGCGAAAGTGAACCCAAAAATTCCCTGAAAGGAATAGCTGGGGCAAGAGAAAATTAAACTTGACTAAAATGTGCCTTGTGATTTCTTACATTTTCTTGAGCTATCCTTTGCTCCCATGAGCCCTGGATTTATTCAAGAGGCTCATCGTCTTATAAATTAATTGTACCAGAGAAGAGTTCCTAAGCTTAGACTTAATGTTTTTGAAAAATAGGCCTCAAACTCAACAATAAGAACACAACAATTAGAAAATTAGCCAAAGATCTCAAAAGATACACCACCAAAGAAGATGTGCAGTTGGCAAATAACCATATGCAAAGATGCTGAAGACCTTATGTCATCAGGGAAATACAAATTAAAACAACGAGATGCTGCCACCAACCTATAGGAAGGGCCAAAATCCAGAACACTGAAAACACCAAATGCCAGCAAGGATAGAGAACAACAGGAACTCTCTCCTTCATGGCTGGTAGGAATGCAGAATGGTACAGCCACGGTGGAAGACAGTTTGCCAGTTTCTTACAAAATTAAATATACTGTATTTACTTAAATTAGTACATGATCCAATAATCACACTCCTGGGTACTTACCCAAAGGAGCTGAAATCTTATGTCCACCTGAAAACCTGTACATGGATGTTTACAGCAGCCTTTCTCATAATTGCCATAACTTGGAAGCAACCAAGATACCTTTCAGTTGGTGAATGACTAAAGAGTGATACATCCAGACAATGGCATATGATTCTGTGCTAAACAGGGATGAGTATCAAGCCATGAAAGGACAGACAGGAAACTTAAATGATATTACTGAGTGAAAGAAGCCAATCTGAAGAGTTACAATGCAGAATTCCAACTATATGCCAGTCTTTTTTTTTTTTTTTTTTTGCAGTTTTGGCCGGGGCCAGGCTTGAACCCCTGGTATATGGGACCAGCGCCCTACTCCTTGAGCTACAGGCGCCACCCTATATGCCATTCTCAAAAGGAAGAAAATCATGGAGACAGTAAAAAGATCAATGTGGGGAGGGAGGGAGGGATAAATAGGGCACAGAAGATTTTGGGGACAGTAAAAGTACTCTGTATGACACTATAGCAGTAGGCAGATATCATCATACATATGAACCTATAGAACATACAACAAAGTGAACCTTACTGTAAACTGTGAACTCTGGGTAACGATCATGTGTCACTGTAGACACTTCAGTTGTGACAAATGTACCACTCTGGTGGGGATGTCGATAATGGGGGAGGCTACATATGCGTGGGGGAAGAGGACATATAGAAATGTCTGTACCTTCCTCAGTTTTTCTGTGAATCTAAAACTGTTCTGAAATATAAAGTCTGTTTTTTAAAAATATGCCTCTCCTGTATTTTTTTAAATAACTGTATAATTATTACCCAAGATGAAAACCACTGCTATCACTTGTCAATGAAAGGAAAATTTTGTATAGTATCAGCTAGAGTCTAATAAACAGACTAACGTTTATCTGAAGAAACTCAGAATCCATTCATCTCCATAGATGATTTTCGTTTTCCAATCATCAGAGATATAGATTACCCTCAAGGAAATGACATGGTTATAGCATGGTAATTTCCAAACTTTTCAAGTATGAAGATATATTGTCAACATCAAAAAATGCTTTCAGAATGGCCCTTCATAATTGGTATCATTTATTAATCATTTATCAAGAAAAAGTACATCTTACTTGGCCAGAGGAAGACACCTGGGTAGGATATGAAGCCGTGTAGAAAGTGCTCTTTGTCCAGCAGAGAGGACAGGTACTGACTCTACCGACTATATTCTCTTACTGAAGTGGAGACACAGAAAGCATAAGGGATCCAGCAGGGATCCTGAGACAGCAAAATCCTTGTGTAACCAAGAACCCCTCAAGGAATGCACACATCAGTTGAGTGGTACTTACCTCCCCCCAGGCACATCCTTTATAATTCATCTTTTTAAATTTATTTTCCAGACAACTGAGAAAAAGATGGGCAGAGGGAAGTAAAAGTGAGTTAATTTGTAGCTTTGGAAGTGGTAGCAGCAGGGCAGGAAGGAGTTGGGTCACACTAATGGCTAAGGGTGGAGTAGGAATGGAGGGGGTGGGTGCACAGGTAACCTAGATGCAGGAGCGGCCTTAAGTCTGTCTGAAATGACTTTGCAGGTGCTGATGAAGTCTGGTCTGCAAAGGCTCAGGTACACTTAGTTTCCTACTTTTCTCCGGAGACCTGGGGGGTTACTATTCTTGATACCTCATCGCTTGACTCAGATCCCCATTTTCCTTCATTCCCCAGTTTACTAAATATCTTATAATACTTTTACCTTTACTAAATACTAAATAAACACCCCAGAAATTCGAGCTTGTCTCTGTTCTTCTTCTTCTTTTTTTTTTTTTGAGACAGAATCTCACTGTTACCCTTGGTATAGTGCCATGGCATCATAGGCCACAGCAACCTCTAACTCCTGGGCTCAATTGATCCTCTTATTTCAGCCTCCTGAGTAGCTGGGACTACACATAGGTGCCCATCACAGCACATGGCTAGTTTTGTTTTGTTTTGGTTTTTTTTCCTTATTTTTAGTAGAGACTAGTCTTGCTTTGATCAGGCTGGTCTTGGACTCCTCAGCTCAGGTAATCCACCCACCTCATTCTTCCAGAGTGCTAGAATTATAGGCATGAGCCACTGTGCCTGGCTGTCTCTGTTCTTTATAACTGAAAGTTATAACTAGCACAGAATTAAATTTAGTTTTTGTCATGGCAATATTTACCAACTGTGGAAAAAAAAAAACTTAGCATTCTACATCATTTTTTCTGATGCCTTCACTTTCAATTTTTTTGAAAGAAAGGCTCC
The DNA here is from genome assembly GCF_000181295.1 of Otolemur garnettii. NCBI lineage: Eukaryota > Metazoa > Chordata > Mammalia > Primates > Galagidae > Otolemur > Otolemur garnettii. The sequence continues at coordinate 11,217,752 of NW_003852432.1, read as the reverse complement.
CTGTTTTAGGTGCTAAGCAATTGTGCAATAAGGAGAATCTACCTTTTGTTTTGATCACTGGTACAGTAAGTGTGTTCTTTCTCTCTGGGATGCAGTTACTTACAGATAAGGCCCTTTTAGGATTTTCCTTGTTAGAAAACAATCCCCTAAAGTTCCAAATGTTGATAGTACATGAAACCAGTAGCGCTGATGTTTAGAAGAAAAGGTGGGGAGGAATTTTAAGGTTCATTGGTATCATGAGTAGTTCTCAGCAAAAGTTCATTCCGATAAGAAATTTGGCCTAATCTGGATTTACTGGTTATATTAACTGATTACAGGGCCTATTTTTATGTATCATGTTTCAAATTTATTACTTAACGCTAATAGGTATCTGATAATTGTATATGTTTTATGTGTGTGAATTGTTTCAAGGTTAATAGTTCTGTTAAAGTTCTCATAAAATTTTAGGCTATGTAACATGACAGAATTGTAATGCTCATAATGTGACTTAATCCATAATTCAGTCACTTTATTTTGTTGAGTGTGACTACCAGAATTTTTTTTTTTTTTACAGTTTTTGGCCAGGGCCGGGTCTAAACCTGCCACCTCCAGTATATGTGGCCAGCACCTTACTCCTTTGAGCCACAGGCACTGCCCATACCAGAATTTTTTTATACAAGGTAAATGAATATTTATTTTCATGTTTGGGTTGCTTGAGCTCAGGAGTTCCAGACCAGCCTGACAAAGAGCAAGGCCCCAGTCTCTAACCCATGAAGGACACTGTAAGAATTAGTGTAGTTACACTTTAACTATTTGTCACTAAAGAAAATCAAACTAATCATCTCAAATTGAACTTCAATTTATATAAGATTCCAACATTTTTTTAATTTAAAAATTGATATGAGGATACAAATTTTTAGGTTACATTGTTTTCAATTCTAAGGTAAAGTTCAAGTTGTAGTTGAGCCCTTCACCCAGGGGGTATGCTGAACACCCTCACACTGTGCACCTTAGGTTGAGATCCCACCAATTGCCCTTCCCCCCTCCAGTTGCCCTCCCTCCTCTGTCTCTCCTCTCCCTCTTCTCTCCCTCACTAGACTACATTTGTGTTCTATCATTCATGTGGGCATTAATAAATGGAAGAAAATACCATGCTTGTGTGTTGAAGAATCAACATCATTAAAATGTCCATACTACCCAAAGCAATCTACAGATTTAATCCAATCCCCATCAAAGTACCATCATCACATTTTGAAGAACTTAAAAAAATAGTACTTCATTTCATATGGAACCAGGAAAAACTCCAAATAGCCAATACAATTTTTAGAACTAAAAACAAATCTGGACACATCACGTTACCAGACTTTAGGTTGTACTGCAAGTCTGTAGTGATCAAACCAGCATGGTACTGGCCTCCAACATTCTACCTTCTATTTTTATTTTTCAGAATTTTCAGGTGTCGTGCATCTAATTATCAAAATGTCTAAAGAACTGAGAGCTTCACATTCCAGTGTCACTGTGCGTTTTACTACGTCGTCCTTTGGCAGCATATGTGTGTTTGTTATTGTTGTTGCACTCTTAACAAAAAGCCTGATTCTTAACCAGGCAAATCATTGCAATATACAGTGGTTTTATTTAAGTTTGTTTTCTTAATTTAGTTTAGTTTTTACTTTTGTCTGCCTAACTCAAATAATGAATATACCTTTCTTATTGCTGCCTGAAAAGCACCAAGTGTTTTAACCAGTGACCAAGGGGCTGACAAAGAACCAAGGAAGGCCAGTGTGGCAGAGCTTAAAGACGGAGCAAACCTGGGGAAGATTTGGTCTTCACTGAAAAGCTGTAAGAAGGAAGCTGCTGATATAAAAGTAGGGAGGGAAGAGTGACACTATCAGATTCATATTTTGAAAAGTACACCATTTTAGAAAACTAAAAAACAGAAACTGAATAACATCTTCAGTGTGGCTAATCACGGTGGCTCATGCCTATAATCCTAGCACTCCCAGGTGGGAGGACTGCTGGAGCTCAGGAGTTCCAGACCAGCCTGAGAAAGAGCAAGACCTCCATCTCTACTAAAAAATTAGAAACAATTAGTGAGGTCTTAGGGAAAGACCTATGGTCCCAGGCTGAGGCAGGAATCCAGGAGTTTGATGTTGCTGTGAGCTACAATGACACTCTGTCTACTCAGGGTGACAGAATAAGACTCTGTTTGAAAAAAAACAAAAGTACACACACACACACACACACACACACACACACACACATTTCCTCACCATCATGAGTGCATCCATGAAACCAAAACAGATATTCCTTCCAGCAACAATATAGTAACTGGATAGGAAGTGTTAGGTAAAGTTAGAGGACATACATATCTAATTTTTCATGAAACCCACTAGAAAAATGTTTTGGTAATTAATAAAAATGCAATGTAGAAAACAGGAAAGGAGATAAAAGCACCAGAGATGTTGGGGTTAGAAAGCAGATGAAAGATCATAGCCCACTCAGAGATCTCAAAAAGCCAAACCCTACACTGGTGGTGGTGAAAGACAAGAACCAGCCCGATATGGAAGCACAGACTCCTGAGTGTCCATGATTTGACAGCACCAAGCACCTTTGGGAATGTGGCTAAAGTGGGGGCGCCAAATCGGGAAGGCCAGATGAAGGTTATTTGGGAAGCCAGTAGGTCCTTAAATCCCCCTCCCCTGTGCTGCTCTGCTGAGCAACTGCCCTTTCTGCACCATGGGAGACGTCTGGAAGCTTCTTCTCTTGAGAGGATAAAATACACAAATTCTGGACTGGTGGATACCAAGCTGAGTTGAGGGTAGAAATATCATACCAAAAACAGTAGTTAAGGGAGCACCTGGTTAGTGAATGCTGAGACATCCAGTCTTCTTTCTCCAGTTAGTATTTAGAATACCACTAGCCAGCCCTTTCCTCTTCTGGATGGAGGTCAGGAGAGTCTACAGCAGGGATTTTGACCAATACAAGATGAGAATCATAAAATTACCCAGTCAAATCATTCTAAAGAAAAAAGCAACGTTTTAGTCAAACACTCATAAACATGAGCAGACAACAAATAACAGAAAAACTCAGTAGTGTTGTCAGGGATGTTACTCAAAAGGTAGAACAAAAAAAAAAAATGCATAACTATACAAATGAAGGGATTTTTTTTTAGAGTACCAGTATAAGAGGCAAAATATCCAAATAACTGGAGTTACAAGGGAAAAAAGTTAGAGAAAGTGGAAAAAGGAAAATCACCAGTGTAATAACTTAAGAAAACTTTTCAGAACTGAAATACATGATTTTCTGGGATAGAAGGACCCTACAGGCCTGTGATATGGTGACTTATGGTAATAAGGAATATACATTTGGTCTTCACCCCCAGTTCCTGGCACAGAGCTTCTAAAACCCTTGGAATTTCCTGAATTTCCTAAGTAATAGGGGTGAATTCTGAATGAAAGTTAATTCCAATCTTTGAATTCTACATCCAAACTATCAGTCCAGTAAAAGGGGAAAATAAAGAGGTTTTCAGATATGGAGTGTAAAAATTTACCTCCCAGATCATTTTGTTTTTTGAAAAGTCTGGACAATATAGTCTACAAATATGTGTAAATCAAGAGAGAGGAAGTCATTGGATACTGAAAATAGGAGGTCCAGTATAAAACAGATCTCAAGAAGATTCAACAAATTAATACGTTCCTTTTGGAAAGTCATCTGGAGAACACTTAGAGAACTAAAAATAGACCTGCCATTTGATCCTGTAATTCCTCTGCTAGGTATATATCCAGAAGACCAAAAATCACACTACAATAAAGATATTTGTACCAGAATGTTCATTGCAGCCCAATTCATAATTGCTAGGTCACGGAAGAAGCCCAAGTGCCCATCAACCCATGAATGGATCAATAAATTGTGGTATATGTACAGCATGAAATACTATGCAGCCATAAATAAAGATGGAGACTTTACCTCCTTCATGTTTACATGGATGGAATTGGACAATGTTTGTCTTAGCAAAGTATCTCAAGAATGGAAGAAAAAGTATCCAATGTACTCAACCCTATTATGAAACTAATTTATAGGTTTCATAGGAAAACTATGACCCAATTTTAGCCAAAGAATACGGGGGAAAGGGGAAAGGGAGGGGATGGGAGAGAATGGGTGGAGAGAGAGTGATTGGTGGGATCATGCCTATGATTTATCCTATAAGGGTACATGTGAATCTTACTAAATGTAGAATATAAATGTCTTAACACAACAACTAAGAAAATGACATGAAGGTTATGTTAACCAGTTGGATGAAAATATTCCAAATTGTATATAGAAACAACCCACTGTACCCCATGATAGTATTAATGTACACAGCTATGACTTAATAAAAAAAAAAAAAAGAAGAAGAAGATTCAGTATAGGATAAAAGAGGAGTCACTGAGAGAATGAGAAAGGGAGATGCCGGGATGATACCTATACATCTGTCAAAGAGAAGAATTCATCCAGATTGGAGTCTCATCTGCCTTGAGAGACAGAACCTACCGAGGGTCATCAGGAACAACACACCTGCTACCACTGTACTGTCTTATAACCTTCGAGCCAAGTGTGGCTCTGAGCCTGGCTCAGATCTGTATCTGTACTTGGCTTACTTTGACCTTGTTCAGATGATGTTCCTGCTCTCCCTTCCATGCTTTAGGTGGGGACCACTACATGGACCATACAAAGACGCCCAACTCATCCCACAAAATACACTGCTTCAACTTAATACAAAGAGAGAGGTTAGCCATTATGAGCTAAGGATCAGAAAACACAAAGAAACCCACACTCACTCTCCTTTTACTTACTCCTGTCAGATGTGTCCAAACTGGTCCACATTCTAATGCTTACTGTGATGGTACAAGGCGCACAGAAATGTGAAAAATCCATTGAGAATTATCTCCCCAATCTATATACTCAAATCACCCTGTACATTTCCTCCTTTGCACTTATCACAATTTCAATTGCACAGTCGTTTGAGTTGTTTATTAGCTGTTTTTCCTTTAAATAATAAGCTCTATTTCCTACAGCAAGCCAACTCACCTAAGAAGCAACTGGAATACAAACTCATTGAAGCCACTTATCTTCAGAATTTAGATTTTCTCTACAAGTATTTGTGAACTAAAATAAAATCTGAAGCAATCCCTCTGCTGACTGACCAAATAGACCCATTCTTGGCTAAGGGGGCCTCCCACCCCAATTTGGAGACCAAAAAATGAGACACACTTCATTATACCCCCTCCCTTGTTAATGGCCATCAAGCTTTTTTCTTTAAGGGCTAACCTGAAACCAATCTGATTGACTCCTCCCTATTTGTGGTTTTGTCACTACAACTAACCGGTGCTCCTTCCTGATGCAAGAACACCAACCACAAATTGGTTTTAACAGATCATAGAGCATGCACAGAAAGGGTTTTCACATCCTTGTCTGCTTTACCTTTGGACACCAGAGGGCTGCCATTTTCCAAACATGGACACCATAAAGGGGCGTGAAGTTTGACCACATATGTTTCTTCTTTCATAAATATTTACGACTCCTCCTATAGATTGTTAAATAGGTATATTTGGCCGCTCCTCAGTATAAATTTCTGTTCCCATTGTCTGTGCCTCAAAGTACCTATTCCTGGCTGGCTTCTGGGGCTCTGCTTTCAGCTTGTCAGCAGGGCCATAAAGCTCTCCTTTCCAAATTTATGGACCTCATCATTTCTTTTTTGAGACAGAGCCTCAAGCTGTCACCCTGGGTAGAGTGCCATGGCATCACAGCTCACAGCTCCAACTCCTAGGCTCAAGCGAGTCTCCTGCCTCTGCCTCCCAAGTAGCTGGGACTACAGGCGCCTGCCACAATGCCCGGCTATTTTTTGGTTGCAGCCATCATTGTTGTTTGGTGGGCCCGGGCTGGATTCAAATCCACCAGCTCAGGTGTATGTGGCTGGCACCTTCGCCGCTTGAGCCACAGGTGCTGAGCCGACTTCATCATTTCCTTCAGTTAACATATTAAGAATTAGATCAAAAATAAATATTAGTAATTTAATATTGTAATGTGCCTCAAACTCATACTTCAGTCATGAAATAGTCAGTCTAGCCGATTAAAAAAATACATAAAATAGGTAGAATTTAAAAGTGTCTATTTCCTCCTTTCATTCATTGTTTCAATATTTTGTTTCTAATTTCATAAAAAAATTCTCATTTGTGCCTTTTATTTGTACTTATCATTCATTGCTTTGTAGGTTTATCTTTTTATATATTGAATTCTAATCTAAGTAACTTATAAGAATATAAGAACTGCAACCTACAGTTTGGAATTTTTCTATCCTCTATCTCTGATGTACATCATCAAGCCCCATGCAGGTGTATTCCTGGCTTTGCTCTTTTATTCCTGTCTCCACTTAAAGTCACCTGAAAAATAAGCCCTACTCTCTTCCCAGGGCTAATCTTACTGAAGCAAGAGTGGATTACAGTCTTAAGAAATACGCATTTTGGAGTTCATTCTCAAGGCTGGGCCAACCCTGATGACCTGCTCAAGTTTGTACTGGCCTCCCACCCCCATCTGGAATTCAAAGTTGCTTCATGCATAATGTGTCTTCTGTTCTATTGCTTTTTTTATGTTCCTAATCTGAAGATTTTTCACAATGTCTGTCACTCCCAGGAAAGGGAGAAACAGTAAAGCTGAGATTGGTTGACTCCCTCAAGAGGAATCTGGAATGTAAATTACACCTCAGAGTCTATCCTGACCTGAAACAAGTGAGCCAGGTTTTCTTACTCCAGCATCTGCTAGTCATTGGTTAAGAGCTGCCCCACGTGACCTAAGCTGCCAGCTCTCAGTTTACTGGCAAAGCAGCCCAACTCAACAAGAACAGTCCTCCAAAGATTAAAGGCAGGTATTATGAAACAAAGGGAAAAAAAATCACTGAAGCCCGAAAATAGTAAAAGGTAACCCCAGGGGATCTGGTCAGAGCACTTAGAGTGTCTACCACTGCTCTCTCCATCAGAAGCAGCTCAGGAGAGAAAAGCATAACAAATTGGGTTGCTCACTGGGAAAGCTGCTGGGGACAGCCCAGAGCCTACCTGTGATGAAGTAGCTAATGTCACAAGAGGGAGAAAATGAGATGACACGAGCACAGAGCCTTTATGTCCCAGGAGCAGAGTGTCAGGAAAGGTTTCAGGCATATGCCAGTGGGAGAGGTCTGATAAAGATACCGAGCGGTGGAGGTGATGGAGGCCATTGTCAAAGGGCAGAGCAGAGTGGCATGAGTACTTTGTCTAGAGCACGTGAATCACTGCAATATCGCCTAGAGGACCAGGAGGGAGTAATTTGGGCAAGTAATTTCCTGAAATTTCTTGAACTAGATTTGAGGTAGAGAAAATATTGTACTGGAGGATGATGTGGCTTGGGGAAAAGCAAAGGACAAACTCCATTTTCTGCTGCGCTGCTATTTTGCTATAAATGAGTCCAAATATGAGTTAAAAGTATGATTAGACAGTAAAGCTAAAAAATTGGTATTAAGTCTGTCTTTTCACTCACGACCAGCGAATGTGTGCATTCTGCTGCTTGACCTTTCAAGTCAAGAGTCTGACTTAAGTTTTTATTTATGCCCCACAGTTTACACTGTCAAACAGACAGATTTTTTTAAAGCTATCAATTAGTCTAATGTTCACTATTCATGTTTTTTGCAAGACTAGGCCAAAAAGTCATACTAATTCATTTTATAAGTACTTTTAAAATTAGGTGGCATGTTAGTTGGATTAAAAAGGAATGTTCCTATATTAAGAACTAATACACATGGAAACGATAAACACATATTCAGGTTAGTGGTCACCGATGGGAAGAGAGTGAGTGGGATCTGGAAGAGGTAAACGAAGCTTTTTTCCAAACCCAACACATTTTGTAACAATAATTCAAATAACTAAATGAAAATGAATAGAAGTTTTGGTATTTCCTTATCCTGCCCTACACCGTGGTGCTCAACCTTCCTAATGCCACAATGTATTTTCATTGTTACAAAGGGGTCACGACCCACAGGTTGAGAACTGCTGCCACAGTCACCTTGGGCGCTTCCTGTCCCCTGTACTTCATTTGGGACATGGTGTGAAGATGCCGAAGGCCTGAAATTATAGTGACAGGGGAATTAAAGATTAAAAATCACTTAGTGAAGTGGCAACTGTATATGCACTATTCAAGAGTAGGACATATTTGTATGGTTTTGAGTTTTCTCAGAAACTTGTTTGCTCTCCTGTTCTGGACTCCCCAAAGCACATTTGAGTATGATCATTAACCCCCTCTACAGGTTGCTAGCTCAATTTTTCAACTCTCATTTGGGGATGTAAAAAGAAAGGGTCATTTAATCAATATGCACTCCAAGTAAGCTCCTTTAAGCATTTATTTGCAAGACATTGTATATGCCAGACAGTTAATTATAGCCAGACAGAGGCCATGTCCTCAAAGAGGAGATGAACATTATAATATAATGATAATAATATTTATCGAGACCTGCAGTGGGTGCTAAGCACTTTGCCTGCATTACCTCATTAAATCTTCACAACAGCCCATTATTATCCCTGATGTATATAGCTCAAGAAAGAAAAGCCTCCAGAATAAGTTGCCTAAGGTTAACCAAAGCTGGCATGAGGATCAGAATCCAGGACTTAGCAATAATAAAATCTATATACCTCATTACTAGGGTACACAGCAAAAATCAATGGAGAATTTCTATGGGAATCTAGAAGAAATTATTATTAGTATTATTTTTTTTTTGAGACAGAATATCAAGCTGTCATCCTGGGTAGAGTGTCATGCTGTCATCATAGCTTACAGCAACCTTCAACTCTTGGGCTCAAGTCATCCTCTTGTCTCTGTTTTTCTACCTTTAGTAGAGACAGGGTCTTGCTCTTGTTCAGGCTGGTCTCAAACTGGTGAGATCAAGCAGTCCACCTACTTCAGCCTCCCAGAGTGCCAGGATTACAGGCATGAGCCATCGCTCCTGGCCTAGAAGAAATTATTAACTTTTGCTAGAGGGTCCAATGAGCATTTCAAAGAAAAGAGGTATAAGAATTGTAAAGGATAGCTAGGTAGCAAAGAATATTCCAGGAAAGAGTTTTGACAGAAGCATGAGAAAGTATGATGTGTAAGTAGCTTTGTGTGTTTTAGTGACGTGTGCATTTGGAGCACTGGTAGAGGTGAGTTTGGCAAGATTGGCAGGAACCAAATTAGGATGGACAGCATATTTAGGAGGCAGGAAGAATTGAAAAAGCAGCTTTAATAATTCCCTGGTAGCCTGGGAATAATCTACATCTATGTCTTTAGGGGCATCACTTAGATATACCTGTCAAAACTGAGGAAATAGATCACAGATAGGCCACACTTAACTACAAGTAAGCAATAGTTAAGGCGATTATTTGATTTAGGAAGACAATTACTTTTAAAATATACATGATTTTTCAGACTTTTCCCTAGTGACAAAGTACCTTATTTGAAAGCTGTGAGAGTAACAGCCAACCAGTTATTAGTTGTCTAACCCTGGTAGTCTTTATCAGACTTTATCAGATGAGGTCAGACTTTGAAACTGCAGATATTTGTTTCCTGGTGCAGAAATAGAATACAATGGTGTTACAGAAGTCTGTATCTGGTGTAGCCATTCAGTGGTCAATCAGTAATTCTATATCACCTTATGAAACCTATTTGATATATACATATAAACATCTACATACATGAAGTAACAAGAGTCTGACCATCAAGACACATAGATCTTAAAAATGTATCAGCTAGCTGTGCAGTTTTTATCAAGTCATTTTATTTATCCAAGATTCAACTCACCTGTAATATGAGGCTTGCCATAGATGGACCTAAGATTATGATTCTATCAATTTAGGAAACCTGTGATCTTGACAAGCTTAAAATGTATTTGAGTATTTAGGGCATAGTCATGAAAAATAGATTAATAACTATACAAGAAATTTAAAAATAAACACTACAAAAGAAGAACTTGTTTACAAAAATCAGATCTGGCGCATTTATTGGAAAGGCCAAGATTGCACCAATAATAAGTAGGAAAGGAAATTAAGTAAGAAAAGCATAAAAATTCTCACTTACTAGCATAATTTTGTGTGGGAGGAATATTTTGCTTATTTCTCAACAACATAAAATGATGTGTTATCAAGAATACCTGGCCAGGTACAGTGGCTCATGCCTATAATCCTAACACACTGGGAGGCCAAGGTGGGAAGATTACGTGAGCTCAAAAGACTGAGCAACAGCAAGACCCCATCTCTACTAAAAATAGAAAAAAATAGCAGGGCAGTGTGGTGGGCACTTGTAGTTCCGGTTACTTGGAGGCTGAGGAAGGAGGATCACTTGAGCCCAGGAGTTTGAGGGTTGGTGTGAACCAGGTTGATGCCACTGTCTAGCCTGTGGCAAAAGAAAGAAAAGAAAAAAGAAAGGGGGGGGGGAAGGAAAGGAAAGGAAAGGAAAAGAAAGGAAAGGAAGAAAAGAAAAGAAAGAAAATACCAGTACATTTCTCTTTGGAACCATATAATGATTATTATAATGATTATTCATTCCATATGTGACAGCTTGTAATCTTCATGGAATATAGGTTATGTGAATTCTATAAATCTTTTTAATTGTACTAAGAGGATGGTATTAGAAGATTACTGAAAAGATAATTGGAAATTATTCATGATTGTTGGTTGTGTCACTATGCGAAACCACATGTAAAGCATCACCAAGGTTACAGTTATAAACATACTCTGGTTCAAATTATTATAAAACATTACCAGATTAGGGTGAGGTTTCTAGAGGAAGAGAGCACCCACTTAAACAAGTGACAACATTTACTGAGTATCTACTGTTGATATAGGTGTTGCTAAGTAAACAGGGAAAAAAAGTACAGAAAACAAACCCCTCTAAAACCCAGAAGTACTGTTGATGCAGCAGGTTGAAATGATGGGTTGTGACAGTAGCTGCCTTCATTAAGTTTTATTAGGTAGACAGTGCCTAGACTTAGGAGCGAGAATGATCTTGCAGTGGAAAGGACACGAAATATAGAATAAGACTCCTAGGTTCCAACCCCAGTGTGGTCACTTAGGAGCTATGCAACCAAATTATTTGGCCTCAGTTTTTCTTCTGTAAAATGGGTTTATTAATATTGCTAACCTTCATGAGACTGCAGTGAGAAATCAGTGAGGCAATGACTTGTAAATTGGAGAAAAGTAAACATGTTTTTGACTGACACCCAGTGATATCCTTGGCCAAACTGTGTAGTTTATTCTCTTTCATATCTTCTCTGCAACATTTATCCTCAACAGGACATCTACTTCTCCCTGCATGTGTCAGCAGGCTTCCCCTTCCTATTGTATCCCCAAATGAACTATCAGTTTTTCCACAGCATAGCTTCTCTTTGCTTTCCATCCATAAGAAACGACAATGGGCACACTATGAACACCCAGTAAATTACTTAATAGTAACATCTTGCATCTTAATATTTATTTGAACTCTTTAAGGTATTGTTGTATGTCACTATATTCAGCTGTCAGAATCATCTTGCCGAACATAATAATTCTGATCATACTATGTCCCATTTCAAGAATTTCAATTCATATAGTTTCAATTCCTATCAAAACCCTACGGCCCTACTACACAAAATGTGGTTTTGAGGCCAGGAGTACTGGCATCAGCTGAGAGCTGGCTAGAACTACAGATTATACAGCCCCATCCAAGATCTATTGAATTAGCAAACTCACCTTAACAAGATTCCCAGCTTTGATGACATCTTTACTCTCTTGTAAATTTGAAGCTTCAAAAGTAGGCTGCCAGATTTAGCAAATAAAACTGAAGTATGTCCAGTAAAATTAAAAACTATTAATAATTTTTTAGTATATATACGTGGTATATCTCAAATGCTTTATGGGACATACTTATGCTTTTAAAAAATTCATTGTTTATCCACAATTGGCATTTTACTTAGTGTCCCATATTTAATCTGGCAACCCTATTCAGGAGGGTAGGATCCATGTCTAACCTAACTTTTTACTCCCCCGGAATAGTGCAATACTTACCCCAACTACTCAATACAACTTGTTGAAAGAGCAGAGATAGTGAGCTTCTGGAGAATAGAGGTTTCTCTGGGGATTTTAGCCCAACACCGTATGTTACCAGAGATTAACACAGTGCAGGGCAAACCATTATAGATCAACAAATGTTTGTTGGATGAGAAAAAAATCAAGAGCAATCTTCCAGTCTCGGACTAGGTTATTTGTGCATATTCTAATGAAAACTGAATATTTTTTAACATTAAAAAAATAAGGTGTTTTAAAAACTTCTGTTTGTACACTTCTTTCACATTTTAGCTGGCAGAGTTCAGAACTTTATGGGAACATAACTAAGGGCTCAGAATGTACTCATCACAGATTTGGTCCATATGGTCGCCGATCCGGAGTGAACGCTACCCTCACGATGCTGACTCGTCTGCAGCTGGCAGCCCTAAGAGACACCTTCCCCCTCCCGCTGCCCAGGCGTCCACGCACGCGCACAGCCACGCTCCGACCCTGAAGGCCGGCCTCAAGGAGGCGGGGCTCCCTGGGCGCGTGCGCGGCAGCCCGAGCGGCGGCCCCTCCCTTGGCGGGGGCGCGCGGCGCAAAGGACCACACGGAAAGAGGGAAGTCAGGTGGCCGCTGCCGCCGCTGCTGCGGATTGTCGCCAGAAGGAAGATGGCGGATCTGGAGGAGCAGTTGTCTGATGAAGAGAAGGTAAGAGCTGCGGGGGCGGCGCAGCCGGTCGGTCGAGAGCTGTCCGTATCGGCCCCGAGTCTGGCTGCTGGAGAAGGGCATTGGCCATCGGACTGTGCCCTCGGCTGCCCTTCCTCCCCGGTCCTCGCTGAGCCCAAGTGCCTGCCCCTGTCAGTCACCCGAGGCCCCGCGCGGGGGCAGGTCTTTGCCGGGCCTGCTCGCTCCGCTCCTTGTAGGGTGTGTGCTCCGAAAATAGGAAGCGGGAGCCCGGCGGCGGCTGGCCTTGCGCGGCGGGCGGGGGCGGAGGGCGGCGGCCGCTGGGACCCTCTCCCTTCGCGTCGGGCGCGGGCCTGCTCCGGGGACAGGGGACTCCAGAGGGGTCTATGACCGGGCCTAGGAGCGGCCCAAGGGCTGTGCCCAGCCTGGCGGCCTGGCCTGGGAGTGTAGCCGCGGGTGAGGGGGAAGGGGAAGAATTGCTTAGGAAGCAGACCTTCGCTTCTCCCTTCTACTTCCTCCTCCCAAAGCAAAATGCTTCTTTTCTTAAAAGAAGCCGTAATTCTCTACGGTTTTTCCTTTCCCCACAGACCTTTCTCTCTTTTTTCCTTTCTTGGCTCTCGCTGTAAGCTTTGCAGCTCCCATGTTCTTTGGGAGGCGGCGGAGTTGCACACAAAAGACCCCCCCCCCCATAGTTGTTTTCTGCTCAGGTTGGCAGCAGTCCCCCCTGGGGCCGATTTGGTGGCACTCGGTCTTCCTGCTAGGACTTCTTCGGGAGAGAAGATTGTGCAACTCCTGTTACTGTATGTTAGATACTGTGACCAGATTTGATGGAACCAGATGAACGACTTTAGTTCTCAGACATTTGAAATAAGAAATCTGAACTAGTTCTCTCTTATTCACCCCTTTCTTTTGGCTGTGCTGATCCTGTTCCCAGGGGATGGTGGGGTAGGGGAGAACCCTACTAATTTTGAGTATTTCCTGGAAGGGAAAGTAACTGATACAACCATATGAATAAGATAGTTACACTTTTTGCATATGTCCACTCTTTAATTTAAAATTTAAAATGCTTCAATTTTGTGTTCCCGAGCCAGTATAGTCCTGTAGGAAATACAAGTACCTTATAGTGTTTAGAAATGCTAATGTAACCCTAAGGGTAATTCATTTGGAACTCCCAGCTCTAAATGTTTTTTTATGCTGTGTTCTTCCACCGAAATGTAAGGTTCTGCTCCTTCCTGATATACAGAAGTCAGCCTCATCTTCATTTTTGGATATTTTTTTCCCTCCTGTGCTCTTTTAGTGAAAATGATAATAAAACAACAAAATGGGGGAGAGCAACAAGGTTTACCATAATCCACAGACCCAGCAGAGAGATCCCTGTATTCACAAAAGTTCTTGGCAGTATTCACATATGTAATATTGGTAGATAACTAGGAGTTAGTAACTAAAAATGTACGTGAGGACACACACATATTTAAAATTAAGTAGTGTTAGAAAATTTTTAAAAGAGACTGTCGTGTTTTTATTCTACCATTCTTAGTGGTGATTAGTAGTTCAAATGGCTAGAAATCTAGCCAAGGAGAAAGTACTCAGTGTGGGTGTTAATATAGACCTGCCATGTGTTGTAAAGGCCTAAAATAGCAAAGGTTTTTCAAAATCAGTTGACAGAATTCCTTAATATCCCGCACTCTTAGGGCACTAAGCTCCATGAAAGGTGGGGGACAAGGGCATGTGTTTGAGCTTGTCTAGCAATACATTTTAAGAGTAAATGAAAATTCTACTTTGAATTTTGGTGTTTTGTTTCCTGCAGTTTTTGGCCAGCGCCAGATTTGAACCTGCCACCTCCGGTATATGGGACTGGTGCCCTACTCCTTTGAGTCACAGGCACCGCCTGTGTTTTAGTTTTTATTTGGGGTTTTGTAAGAATATTCTGTAGATAGTTTACATATGATTTTCATCATGATATTTACCAGTTAAGCAAATACAGTGACCAAATTTTGGGTTACATTCAAGTAACTGGTTAAATGAAATTTTAACTTTCATATTACTTTATTTAAATGTTCTTTTAATCTTTTGGGAGGAGCACATATCCTGTATGGGATCAGAACAGGAGATGACTGAAGGCGGTATTGTTAAACTAATATTTAAATCGTGTTACTCTTTCTGCTACCTTGTTTTAAATTTTCAAAAATAAGGTTTTAAGCACCTTTAGTCCCAGGAATTGCAGAGGCTGAGGGAGGAAGATGGCTTTACCCCTGGAGTTTGACACCAGCAAGGCCAATGTAGCAAGATCCCCGTCTCTGAAAAAATTAAGTTTTTAGTACTTTAAAGCTTGTGAAATTTCCATTATAGATTACAAATCTAAGGAAGAAAAGCTGTTAAATTGTATCTAGTACCATACTGTGTATATGCTTGGCTCAGATCAACTGGTTACTTAATTTGTTGTAAATTTGAGGTAGGTAGTTCTATTACATTTTACAGATGAGTTAAGTGAGATTTCAGAATTTTCAGTAATTCACCCAAGGACAGTGCCCAGCCCAAGAGGAAGGTGGTGTTTAAACCTGAGTTTGTCAGAACGCAAGGTTCATATTCTTGTGACATTATGCTATCTTGAACAAAATGAATAACAAGATTATTTTCGGTTTGTCTCTTTGATTTGTTGACAGCTTATTTAATAGAAATTGTAAATACCATACATTAAGTACTGTTAGAATCTAAATTTGTGTTTTGTTCATTGTAGGACAAAGTTTACAATTAATACATTTAAGTGTTTTATGTTACTGGTGTAGTTTCATACATGCCCTATTTTAGAAATTAATCTAGAATAATAGCTTTGTTTTTAAAAGAATATCAATATGAAATGCAAAAAACCTTTTCTCCTTTGGCCAGTGGGTGAATAGGAGATAAATTTAGCTGAAGAAGCTCAATGAAGTTCTTTCAAGTTATAGTGTATGCCACAGACTTTTTCTTAATATAGTTGTAGAAACAGGCCAGAAACAGTTCACATTTTCCATTCCTGGGTCAGCTGTGTTGTACAGTAAAACATTTTTGTGAGTATTTTGAATTTATATGAAATTTTGGTGTGAGGCTCAAATGAAAAAATCATTTCCATGTCTCTCTCTCGATGAGAAAATTCCAGCTTCAGAAGAAATACACTTAGTTATTGATAGGAAAGATCTTTGTTCTTCCTATAACCCCTCCCACCTTCCCCATGATAAGAATAATCCGTTCTCACAGATTCAACTTTTATGTCTTTGAAAATGTGTCCCATGTACATAGCTCTACTCTCACTTCTTCCAGAGCATTGTTCCTACAGGAGATAGTTAATTAGATGTCTTCAAACAGAGCCTACCTAAAAATGAATTTATAAACTTTTTTCTTCTCCCCCCCACCACCCCACAGAAGGGTGCAGAAATCCGTCTCCTGCTCATTTTTCTTTTTATTTCTTTCTTCTAGTTGTTCCAGTCATCCAGGTTTTTAATTTCAGCTCTATTCTAATTTTTTTTATTTTGGCCTATACCTTACAATTAGTTTGTAAATTTTGTCATTTTCATCATCAGAATGTGTCTTGCACAAGTCATTTCTTTCTTTCATTTATATTAATATTTCACTTATTATCTCTCAGTTGACCAGATTATTAAATTAGCTAGTGTTTGGCAACAAAATTTGTACAAACAATGCAACTTGATTATACCTGTTTTGTGACAACAGTTAAGGAAGAAATAGTCAAGAGGGGAAAGTAAAGATAGAAAACTGTCTCAAGTACGTTCTTTCCCTTTTGTTATATTTGCCACCGTTAGGCTTTCACTATAAAGTTTCTAGAGTAATCCCTCCTGTTTCCCATATCTAAGCCATGCCTCTAAGCTAACCTGTCATTACTCTCAGTTTTTTCTCCTGTCCTAGTATGAGAGCAGAGTCTGTTCTCCAGATTTTAGTCACCGGGTTCCCCATTGCCTTCATAGGGGAACTCAACTCTTAAAATGGTGCTTATGACTTCATATGCCATTCTAACCTAAATATTTCTCACATTTCTAATGTATACTGTTATTTAATTGTGGCATGAACTCTGTGAACTTACACACTGGTCCGTTTCTAGCACCTATAAGTTATTTAATCTCTCGACCTCAGTTTCTTCCGAAAGGTACGTAATAGTAAGTACCTTCTCCTTGAATTTGCTTTAAGCATAAGTAGTGCCTGGCGTATATAAGCACGCAATAAATGGTAGCTATTTTTCTCTACTCATGACTTTTCACCCACTATGAGTATTGGTACTGTTTCTAGGTCTGTCCCTTTCTTTGAAAAATGAAAATCTTACTCATCCCTCAGGGTTTAGCTGAGGTCACACCGCTAGTTTAATCTCTCTCATGAACTCTGTAAGACATCGTTAGTATTAAATGTAATTTTACGTAATATTTATCTCTTCCCTTTTCTCCTGGAATTCCTAAATACAGGCATTGTCAATTTTCATATCTGTCATTACCATTTCATAAATTCTTTTGAAGGTTAAATGTATTGTTTTACATGATTGCTCTTAAGACACATTTACATATTCCACTATAAGGATAAAGGCTGAAAACTCGCACGTTTTAGTTCAAGTGTTTCTATTGAAAATGAATGAAACTAACTTTTGAAAATTATTATACTATGTATATACGTCTATATTTATTCACTTACCAGCTGTGCCATACTTCACGGATTCCAGTACTGATATTTTCTGTATTTTAAGGTCTCTGAAAACAGTCTGCTTTGTACAATCATTGCCTCAGCATTTTTCCTTTTTTGGTGCTATATGAAGTCATGTATCTAACACTGATTGCAATTCAGGATAAGAAAGGATGTAATGAAATAACAGTCTAAAAATGTTGAAATTCATGAATCTAGATAGATTAGATTTGTAAGAACAGTTGGAAACCTGGTTTAAGAGGATTTTGGGACCTGACTCTCTAAAGAAGTGGAGAGAAAAAAGATTGCTGACAGACTTAAGAACTGGAATCAACAGGATTTAGTAAATGAATGTAAAGGAAAGGCCCGAGTCAGAGGTAACCATGAACACTAAAATCTAGGTAACTGGGAGGTGGTACCACCACTAACAACTAGAGAACACAGGAAAGAGGAGGTACAGCTGGATGGGATGATGGTGAATTTAGTTTTGGTTGTACTGAGTGAGGTGCTAGCTAGCAGGATGTCTGTGTGAAAATATCTAGCAGATAGGGAGAGAGAAATGGAGCTTGAAAAAGAGGGCAGGCCCAGAGTTCATATAAAGATTTGAAAATCCTCCTTGTGGGGGTTAAAGCTGCCAGATGAGATAAGCCCTTCAGGAGGAAGAATTGAGATGCAACAGGGAGGAGCGCGCAGAAAGCATGTACTTAATACTTCCGTTTGAGAAATTAGTGGAGGAGGGAGACAAAAAGGTGACAGGAGACTCTGAAAGTCCAAGTATTGTATACCTAGTGCAGAGTTGGTGCTCATGTCACAAAATGTGAACAGAATTACAAGAAGGGGCAGTGCCCAGGGTTGCAGAGATTAAGAAGGACTATGAACTCGAAAAATGTTCTGTAGCACAATGGTTATGGTGCCGGCCGTTATACATCGAGGCTGGTGGGTTCAAAACCAGCCCGGGCCAGCTGAAATAATAATGACAACTGCAACAAAAAATAGCTGGGCATTGTGGCAGGCACCTGTAGTCCCACCTACTTGGGAGGCTGAGGCAAGAGAATCGCTTAAGCCCAAGAGTTTGAGGTTGCTGTGAGCTGCAATGCCAAGTTACTCTACCCAGGGCCACAGCTTGAAACTCTGTCTCAAAAAAAAAAAAAAGAAAGAAAGAAAAAGAAAAGTTAAGGTTTAAGAGAAAGAAACAAATTATCTACTAAATGTCAGATACTTTAACATATATTCTCTCAGTTGTCAGAATAACCTTGTTATCCCTGTTTTACAGATAGGAAACTGGTGTAGATAAGGCCAACTATTTAAGTAGTGGACTAGGGCTTTTTAGTGGCCTTCAGGGGAGCAGCGGTACTAGGCTTTGGAGCAAGGAGAGAGAGATAACCAGATCCAAAGACTTCCCTTCTCTTCTTTTGTTTCCTGGCCTATCTCTGTTCCCTTAGCAATTTGTATATACCCTTGTTATAACATTTACCAATTTTAATAGATTTACTTGATGTTCTTATTTCCTGTGTTCTTTAGGACTGAGCCCTATGGCTTTTTTTTGAGATAGAATCTCATTTTGTTGCCCAGGCTAGGGTGCCATGGTGTCAGCCTAGCACACAGCAACCTCAGACTCCTGGGTTTAAGTGATCTTCTTGCTTCAGCCTTCTAGGCAACAAACACAATGCTCATCTCATTTCTCTAAGTAGAGATGGGGTCTTGGGGTCTTGACACTAGTGCTCTTGCTCAGGCTAGTGGGATCCTCCCACCTCAGCCTTCTAGAGCAAGCGTCCTTAAACTAGGGCCCACAGGCCACATGCGGCCTGCCTAGGAGATTTATCCAGCCCGCCGGGTGTTTTTGCCGCTGCTGCCTGTCCTGCTTAGCAGTCAACTTGTCCTGGGGCCCATAGTCTGGCCCTCTGGTGGTCTGAGGGACAGGTAACTGGCCCCCTGTTTAAAAAGTTTGAGGACCCCTGTTCTAGAGTGTTAGGATTACAAGTGTGAGCCACCACCCCTGGCCACTATATCTTAATCATATTTTTAAGTCTCTTATGGTGCCTAGCACATACTAGATCAGTGGTTTTCAACTCCAGCTGCATATTAGAATCACCTGAAGAATTTATAAAGAAACGTGGATGCACAGGCTTCTCTAATGAGTTAGTCCTGGTGTCTGTACTGTATTTAAAAAAAAGAGAGAGCGAGCTAGAACTTCCCAAATGATTTGAATAGGCAACCAGCTTTGAGCCTCATATTAGGGGATCAAGAAATACTGACTTAAAAGATAAATAAGTAGAGACAGTAAGTACAAATTATTCTTGAAAACACTTTTGTAGTAAGACAAAGAATAGGTATAACTACTTAATTTGTTCCTACTATTTCCTTTTAAGGATACTTTTTTTTAAAGATAGAGAAATTTAGGGGTATTTGTGGGCTAAGGGAAATGATTCAGAGGGGAGAAGGAAATTGAAACTGTAAGATAAAGAATAACATAGTATAACTTTTTTCAGTTGATGATAGCACCTACTTTGGATTCATGGGTTTCTTGATGTTTTAAAAAAATGGTAAAAACATATTTTAAAAAGTATCAATGTTAAATTCAATAGATGGCCTAGTTTTAGGTTAAGTGCTATGGGCCATGTTTTTAATTACCATTCAAAATAAGTATAAAGGAAAAAAAATTTGACCAAAACTTAAACAAATTACTGGTAAGTATACTCAACATTAAAATCAATTAGTGCAAAACACAGATATACAATAGTAATCATTTGGTCATAAACTAATGTCATAAAATTCAGAAAAGTGTTTCTCTGTTCTTTGCTTCTTTCAGCAAGGCATAGGCAAGCTTCAGCGAGTTGTAGGAGACAACTTCAAATGATTCTTGCAATGTAAAAATGCATAATGGCCCCTTAAATTTTATTATCAGTCTCCTAAGATAGTAAGCCGTTTTGGTGTCAAAGTCCTTGAGAATCAAGTAAAACCTATGATTCCTTTCTTGATAAGACCAAACACTTCAGATTTTGCATACATGGTGCCTTACAGGGTGTGGGTGCAATATCTGATTATTCATGAGATTTTCTAAAATACTGTTTTCTAGGTCCCAGCTCTTCTGCTTCCACACATGCTGGTCCAGCAGGATGTGTGATTGCCGTACAACCAGTTAGTAGCATTTGCCTTGCCCATCATCTGGCCTCTTGATCAAATTGGAAGAAACGTGGAGAAACTGAGTTGCTTTTTTAGGCTCAGGATGTAGGCCTGCTCTCTGTACACAATACGAGGACATCAGCTCCTCTCCCTGCCAGCAGCACTTGGGGAACAGTGTGGCAGGCAGCAGCCCATCATTAGCATGATGCTTTTTTCACTGCCTGCAGTCTGAAACACATCTGATCCTCAGCGATTATTTGCTGACATTTGACAAAAAGAAAGTAGTGCTTGTTGGAAAGCAGAAGACTGTTTCCTGTGGGGGTTATCGTAATGAACTTGTATTTTTTACTTGATGGACAAGAAAGTATCTTTTTTTCCTAGGGTGCAGATTTGGGGAATTCTCTTTAGGAATGGTTGTCATCCGATTTTTGAATGATGAATATTCTTTTTTTTTTCCCCCTTGGCAGAACAATTTACAACTGAATTCTGCCCTCTTTCTTTAGAATCTTTGTGGGGATTCTGATTTAAAGAAGATGACAAACTATTGGAATGGCAAAGTGTTCATTTTTGAGGAAGTCCATTTCTCTTCTTCTAATTTGTTCTATCAAGACCATTTCTCAGTATTTAATAATTTTATCTTCTAATTTGTATACTAACAAGGAGTTCTTTACAGGCCGAAGAGTGGAGTGAAGGAAGGTTGCCTAAAATTGGTGTACAAGCTTCTGATGTATCTTCTTCCACTCCATTGGCCACATCCACAAAGCCGTTCCCGGTTACTTGATCACTTCTAAAATCTCAGTACATTTGTAACAAATTGGCACTTTAGAAATGTTTAATCTGTATTATCCTGTAACTCAAACTTCTGATCATCATTTTCATCTGAGATGGTTATTGATATAAGCTTGTACTTATTCTTTAATAAAAATTCATTCACCAGAAATTTAGAGCTTTCTTTTTAAGACATTTGATTGGCTCCTGGCTCTCTTTGAAATATTTTTGTTCCTATAAAGTAACTTTGTTCTCTACAGCCTTTGTCAGGTGGGCTCAGATCCTTCCCTTTTTAAAATACTGTATAAATGTCAACCTTTCTTCTTCCTTCAAATTCATTGAAGGATAGGAAACTGATAACCCAACTGTAAATATATGTCTGAAATATAAGATGATTTTTGAAGAATTTTATGCCCTTCTAATGTTTGGACTGTATCAGCATATTTGTTTAAAACATATTTTAAATATTAGAATTCATTGCCTTCTAGTCTCCAGTTAGTATCTTAAATGGGAGCTTCTTGGATAAATTGCCGCCTCTTTATTTTGTTGGTATGGGAGGGATTCCTGCCCTAGGACCATGGGGTTGACTGGACACTAGATGAGATTGACAACAGTTTAATTTTATTAAACTCAGCAGTCCAGGAGATGGAAACACAGCACACACAGGGGTTGCACTCGGGAATGAAGTGAACAGGCTTGTAGTAACAAGAGGATGGATTGATCCCTGGTTCCTAAGGAGGGTGCTCCCAGGGAACTGAAGCTTGCTATTCAGGGATAAGCAGGACCTGTGTGCCCCTTGATAAAGGATTGTTTGGCTGGAGGACTTTATCTGTGGGAGCAGAGTGAGGAGGAGAACTTGCAGTCAGGCCCTCCCATTTCCCCCAGATATTAAGGCACACATAATATTTGGCTTTCATCTTAACCCTTACACCACAGGTCTCAATAGTACTAGCATGTTATCAAAAATATTTGCTAATGATTGTTGTACTAAGTTATTGTCAAGAAGGTTTGTTTTATGTAGTTTGAGACAGAGCCTCACTCTGTCATGCGGGCAAGAGTGTAGTGTATCATCATAGCTCTCCACAATCTCCAGCTCAAGCCATCCTCCTGCCTCCACCTCCCCCTCCCCAGTAGCTGGGACTGGCTACAGGTGGTACAGAGCTCAGGCTATTCTGAATCTCCTGGCCTCAAGTGATCCTCCCACCTCCTAGAGTGCTGGCATTAGAGGTGTGAGCCATCACACCAGGCCTGATAATTTTATCAAGAACAGAGAGGCAGGCTGGGCGCCCGTAGCTCAGTGGTGAGGGTGCCGGCCACATACTCCGAGGTTGGTGGGTTTGAACCTGGCCTGGAGCTGCTAAACAAACAAACAAAATAGCTGGGTATTGTGGTGGGTGCCTGTAGTCCCAGCTACTAGGGAGGAAGGCTGAAGTAAGAGAATCACTTGAGCCCAAGAGTTTGAGGTTGCTGTGAGCTATGACACCATGGTACTATACTGTGACAAAGTGAGACACTGTCTCAATTAAAAAAAAAAAAAACAAAAGCAGGAGTTTGAGTTTGAGGCATTTTGATGGAGATCTCTAATAGATAAATTATAGTTAGAAAACTGGATCTTTGCCAGAGGTTGTGATAGGAGGTGTATAGATTTGAGAGCTCTTGTATGGCAGTAGGAGGAATGAAAATGGATAAGATTACCCAGAGATTTCCTTGTTTCCAACTTGTCTTCTGAATCATCTGAGGCAGATCATGCTTTTTGGGGAAGCAGTTTTGTAAAAACCCCAGAACTTCATCTGAAGACTTCATTCAAATCTTAATTCTGGGTTCTGCTTTCTCTTAGGGAAATTAAAGGTAGTGTTAGCTAGGTCAAAGAGTAATTGTAGATTTTTTTTGTATCTAAGAGGGTCAGAGCTTTAAAAACGTTAAAAAATAAGAATACATTTCATCCTCTTCAGTTTACCTTTAAAAAATTGAGATTTATAGAAGTTTAAAAATATATAAACTTGGCTAAGTCAAAGCAAAAATTGACTTAGATAAAAATCCAGATCTTAATTGGAAATTTCCACTATTGCAGCTTGAGATCTAGTGTCTTCTCCTGTGTTACTGTCATGGGTGCTTGAGGTGAGTAGGGTCAAGTAGAGTGGGAAGAGATGATACCCCAAGTAAGGAGAAGAGATGTTGGTGTGGGGGAAGTGAAGTGAATTCACTGATTTTTACTGGAGACAACACAGAAATACATGGTCATGGGCTACCCTTGCACCACTGTAAGGCACAGAAAAGCATGTAATCTGAAAATGTTTGTATTCTAAAGCTATTTTTAAGAATACTGGGACTATACTAACTTAGTAAATTTTCAATCTGCTACTGTGACTGCCAATAATAGTAGCCTAATATTATTTATTCACCCAGCTGTTGAGTATAGAGATAAAAGTCCAACCTGGTTAATCTGGGTCTGGAGACTGTACTCAAAACCATTATGCTATACTGCTTCTTTATATTAGCATAAGTTTGTGGAGTTTTGAATGTAAGTTATTTGGAAGCTCACAGTCTACCTAGAATTGCATTAGTGACAACTCTTAGAATGTTTGTTTAATTGAAATACTACATCCTCTGACTGTTCTGCATAAATGGGGGTTTATTCTTGCTTACAGATTTATTCAATACTTGGTAACTATTAAGTTCAGCGTATGGGGTAGGAGTGACAGGGATTCTGCCTTGAAGGGAGATCAGATGTTGGTTTATTTAACAAATACAATAGAAATTCTGTAAGATGACCACCTATACTGTAACAAATTGGTCAACAGAAGGAAGTAGGCCTACTGTAATACTGCGTCTGTGTGATGCATGTCCATTAGGTGAAAATTAGGTCAACTTGAGGAGGTGGTCAGCTCTGGAGGTTCTACTGTATTTGAGAGCATTTTTGCCAGGTACCATTCTAAGGGGGTACATATGATAGCTTGTCCCTCTTGATTTTCTTTTTCTTCCCAGATTAAACCAGTGCTAAATTTTATGGATTTTTGAAGACAAAGGGGCTAGGAATTTATTCAGTGTTTTTAAGTAAATTAATTTAAATGTTTAACCATAGATGAAATAGCAAAATAGCACCTGTTTGTCTTTTCTAACCTACAGTTTGTTTTTGAGTTTCTAAAAGCCTGGCTTGGCTCATATAACTTTAAACAAACCAAAATGGTAGATCTGATTATATCTTAATTAATCAGAACTCAAGTAATTAGAATCTCCTATTTAACCCAAGATTGCTTAACTTGATTTTAAGGGCATGATGGCCTCATTGTGAACTGCAGCAACGCCTGATAGAATTTTTGTGTATAAAATTTAATTATTCATAACCTCCAGAGATAATCATTGGAAGTCTTTAAGCAAAATAAGTTGTTTTCTGAGGATAAATAGAATATTAATTTGCTTTGACACTGCTTTCATTGATATTTTCTTAATGTTAAGCAAAGCCTCTACTAAATATTAGGGTGACATCTCTTCTTGTTGTCTGCCAACATTATTGAATATTTAGAACTTCATTGAGGAAGTCACATTCTTACAATTACTATCTGAATGATAACTGCTAAGTTATTTGGAATTTATTAAGCTATGTGACATATGGTTTTCATATCCCCAACTGAAAAAGTAACTTACATTTTTAAAATAAGGCTGAATTATATAAGATCCTCTTTTTCATTTTTTTTTTTCATTTTGGTCCATTGGGGAACAGAAGTATGCTTTAACAAATAATACTAGAATATTTTGTTTATCCATATAACAATATAATAAAAAATAGATCCCCATCCTACATCATACACAAAAGTCAATCCTGGGGAGATTAAAGATTAAATACACAGAGTAAAACTTTACAGTTAGGGAAAATACAGGAGAAATCCCCTGCAACCTCAGAGTGGAAAAGGAATTTTTCCCCTTCTTTAAATACTTCATTGTGTTTAGGGCGTTCTCTTACAACACCTCAGTACAATTATTGAACTTGAAAATTAAATATTTATACAACATTATTATCTAATCTGCAGTCCCTATGGTGAAAGTGTGTTTGTCAGCTGCCAGTGACTTTAAAATAGTCACCCCCTCCAACAAACCAAGCAGTTTAGAAATATAAAAAAAGTAATAACTCATTCCTGATTCTGACTCCTTTGACCAGACTTGACCTTGAAGAATATCATGTGGAAGATGATGGTGGGTGGATAGTGAAAAAGATTCAGCAGTGAGTTTGGGACTGTATCTAGTAATTCACTGGGCTCTTCAAAAAGATAAGATAGAATGTAGCTCCAGGTGTGTTAGAGAAACTTTAAGGAGCTGTTTTCTATTATTGTTAGAAATTCTTTTAATTCCTGAGACCTTCTTGTTAACTTGGATGACTTTTTTTGTTAGAAGTAGGCTAGAAGAAATAATTGTTAAAATAGTCATCTAGGAGGAATGTACAGAAAATACCTAGTTCTGAACAGTGCCGCCTTAGGAAGACAGACCTTTACTGTGAGAGACGCTCTTTTTGTCTAGCACCTGAAAAATCCAAACTATAGATTCTTAACTTGCAAAATTCACAAAGACCAGATTAAATATTTCAGGTTTAGCTGGTATAATCCAAGTTGTGTTCTGAGCCAGTCTGCCCTCTTGACCTCCCAACTCTTAGTGGTACTTCTTGGACTCACCATTCAATTTGGATATTGTGGAAATCTTTTGGTTACTGTGTACATTTTAGTGCAGTAGCAAGGGCAAGTAAGTCCATAGGATAAAAATACAGTACAGATCATTTTTGCTTTCTTGGTGAAAACTCAAAATAGAACTCACTAAAATTCTAAATGGTACATGCCTTTTTTGGAAACTAAAACTTTTACAGCTCAACAACTCATTAAATGTATCACTAAATACGCTATATGTATTCTGCATGCTACCAGTATTTTGATTTTGCCAGTTTTATAAGTAATGTATAAGTCATTAAGAGTCTTAAAACAGTTACCTCAAAATTCTATAAGTTTTCAAAAGTATTTGATTATACAATTTATTAACATATTACAACAATTTTGATTTCTTGCCTGTGGCATAGTAATCAAGACTTTGGTTTAAATGCTTTCTAGTAACTCTTACCTCCATAGGAGGGAGACAGGCAGAAGGGGAAGAAGGAAATGAAGATGCTTGTATTATCCTAATAGACTCCAGTGCATAGTTAGCAAGCATGATCCTTTATAGCCTACTCTGCCTTGGCCTTTTTAAGATGAAGTATTATTTATATTTTGCCTTTTAATTTTAATAGTACCCTTAAACATTTTAGAAGAAAAATAGTTTTGGAAAACATAAAACATTTTATCTTTTTTTTATTGTTGGGGAGGATTCACCGAGGGTACAAGAAACCAGGTTACACTGATTGCATTTGTTAGGTAAAGTCCCTCTTAAGGATTGTGCCTTGCCTCCCAAAAGTGTGTCACACACACCAAGACCCTACCCCCTCCCTCCTTCCCTCTCTCTGCTCTTCCTTTCCCTCACCCCTCCCTCTTCCTTTTTTTCTCTGCTCTCCCCTTCCCCTACACCCACCATGTCATTAATTGTCATTCATTGTTCTCATATAATTGAGTACATAGGATTCTTGTTTCTCCATTCTTGTTGTGCTTTACTAAAAATAATGTGTTCCACTTCCATCCAGATTAATAGAAAGACTGTAAAGTCTCCATTTTTTTTAATGCCTGACTAGTATTCCATGGTGTACATATGCCACAGCTTTATTAATCCATTCCTGGCGTGGTGGGCATTTAGGCTGTTTCTACACTTTAGTGATTGTAAATTGAGCTGCGATAAACAGTCTAGTGCAAGTGTCCTTACGATAGGAAGACTTTTCCTTCTCAGTTGATGCACAGTAATGGGATTGTAGGATCAAATGGGAGGTCTAGACTGAGTTCTTTGAGGGTTCTCCATACTTTCTTCTAAAAAAGGTTGTATTAGTTTGCAGTCCCACCAGCAGTGTAAAAGTGTTCTCTCCACATCCATGCCAGCATCTGCAGTTTTGAGATTTTGTGATGTGGGCCATTCTTGCTGGGGTTAGATGATATCTCAGGGTGGTTTTGATTTGCATTTCTCTAATTAGGGATGATGAGCATTTTTTCATGTTTGTTAGCCATTTGTCTCTTCTTTAGAGAAGGTTCTATTCATGTCTCTTACCCATTGATATATGTGGGATTGTTGGCTTTTTTTCATGTGGATTAATTTGAGTTCTATATAGATGCTAGTTATCAAGCTTTTGTCTGATTCAAAATATGCAAATATCCTTTCCCATAGGTTGTCTGTTTACTTTGGTTGTTGTCTCCTTAGCTGTACAGAAGCTTTTCAGTTGAATTAAGTCCCATTTGTTTATTTTTGTTGTTGCAGTTGCCACAGCAGTCTTCTTCATGAAGTCTTTCCCCAGGCCAATATCTTCTGGGGTTTTTCCTATGCTTTCTTTGAGGATATTTATTGTTTTGTGCTTTAAATTTAAGTCCTTTATCCATCTTGAATCCATTTTTGTGAGTGGAAAAAGGTGTGAGTCCAGTTTCAGTCTTTTACATGTGTATATCCAGTTCTCATTAATTGAATAGGGATTCTTTCCTCCAATGTATGTTCTTGTTTGGATTATTGAAGATTAGGTGGTTATAAGATGTTAGTTTCATTTCCTGCTTTTCTACTCGATTCCAAATGTCTATGTCTCTATTTGTGTGCCAGTACCATGCTGTCTTGATCACTATGGCTTTGTAGTATAGCTTAAAATCTGGTATGCTGATGCCCTGGCTTTGTTTTTATTACAGAGAACTGCCTTAGCTATACGGGTTTTTTTCCAGTTTCATTCAAAACACAAAATCATTTTTACCAAGTCTTGAAAGTACAATGTTGGTATTTTAATAGGGATGGCATTGAATTGGTAGATTGTTTTGGGAAGTATGGACATTTTAACAACGTTGATTCTTCCTGGCCATGAACATGGTATGTTCTTCTATTTATTAATATTCTCTGCTGTTTCTTTTCTTTGGGTCTAATAATTTTCTTTATAGCGGTCCTTCACCTCTTTTGTTAGGTATATTCCTAGGTATTTCATTTTCTTTGAAGCTATGGTGAAGGGAGTTGTGTCCTGAATTATCCTCTCATCTTGGCTGTTACCGGAGTATACAAAGGCTACTGACTTGTGGACATTGATTTTGTATCCTGAGACAGTACTATATTTTTTGATGACTTTTAGGAGTCTTGTGGCTGAATCTTTGGGGTTTTCTCTCGATAAGATCATATCATCAGCAAAGAGGGAGAGTTTGACCTCCTCTGCTCCCATTTGGATGCCCTTTATTTCCTTCCTTTGCCTGATTATACTGGCTAGAACTTCCAGCACTATGTTGAATAGTAATGGTGACAGAGGACAACCTTGTCTGGTTCCGGTTCTGAGAGGAAAAGCTTTCATTTTTACTCCATTCAGTAAAATGTTAGCTGGGGGTTTCTCATAGACAGCTTCGATCAGTTTAAGAAATGTGCCACCCTTGCCTGTACACTTCACAATGTGTTAATTAGAAAAGGATGCTGGATTTTATCGAATGCTTTTTCTGCATCTATTGAGAGGATCATATGGTCTTTGTTTTTGCTTCTGTTAATACAGTGAATAATGTTTATGGACTTGCATATGTTAAAACCAGCCTTGCATCCCTGGGATTAAACCTACTTGATCATGATGTATGACTTTTTTGGTGATAAGCTATCATCTATTGACTAGGATTTTGTTGAGAATTTTCATCTATATTCACTAGTGAAATTGGTCTGAAATTCTCCTTTTTAGTTGGGTCTTTTCTTGGTTTGGGTATCAGGGTGATATTTGCTTCATTGAACGTGTTGGGAAGTATTCCTTCCTCCTCAATGTTTTGGAATAATTTCTGCAGTACGGGAATAAGCTTTTCTTTGAAGGTTTGATAGAATTCTGGTGTGAAGCCATCCAGACCAAGGCATTTTTTTTGTCGGAAGATTTTTTATTGTGTCTTGGTCTCAGTGCTTAAAATTGGTCTGTTCAGGAGCTCTATTTCTTCCTGGCTAAGTCTACAGAGAGGATGTAATTGTAAATATCGATCCATTTCTTTCACATTGTCAAATTTCTGGGCATAGTGTTTCTGGTAGTATTCAGAGATGATCTCTTGTATCTCTGTGGCATCAGTTGTTATTTCCTCTTTATCATTTCTGATTGAGGTTACTAGAGATAATACTTTTCTATTTCTAATTAGTCTGGCCAAAGGTTTATCTAT
>NW_003852432.1:11146559-11188186 GCF_000181295.1 Otolemur garnettii | reverse complement strand
TTCTGCTGGGTTTAGGCTTAGATTGTTCTTTTTCCAATTCCATAAGATGGCTTGTGAGTTTGTGATGCATTCTCTTTCTGTTTTTCAGATGTAGGTATCTGAAGCAATAAATTTTCCTCTCAGATCTGCTTTTGCAGTATCCCACAAGTTTTGGTAGCTCGCGTCTTCATTGTTGTTAGGCTCAAGGAAGTTAATGATTTCCTCTTTTATTTCTTCCTGCACCCAACTGTCATTCAACAGGAGGTTGTTTAATTTCCATGCCTTTGTGTGGGGTTGACCATTTTTTGTTAGAGTTAAGTTCCACCTTAGTGCCTTGTGGTCTGAAAAGATACAAGGTAAAATTTCAGTTCTTTTGAATCTGTTGAGGTTTGTTTTGTGTCCTAGGATATAATCAATTTTGGAGAATGTTTCACAGGGTGATGAGAAGAATGTGTATTTTATCTTTGGGATAGAGTGCTCTATATGCGTCTATCAAGCACAGTTGCTCTAGGGTCTCATTTAAGTCCCTTATATCTTTGTTTAAATTCTGTTTAGAGGATTTGTCCAGCCCTGTAAGAGGAGTGTTAAGTCCTCTGTTATTATGGTGTTATAGGATATCATGTTGCTCAGACTAAGTAAGTTCTGTTTCAAGAATCTGGGAGCACTTAAGTTGGGTGCATAAATACTTAGAATTGAAATGTCTTCTTGTTGTATTTTTCCCTTGACCAATATAAAGTGACGATCTTTATCTTTTGACTTTAGTTGCTTTAAATCCACATGTATCTGAAAATAAGATTGCAACCCATCTTTTCTTCTGAATTCCATTTGCCTAAAAAATTGTTTTCCACCCCTAAACTCAAGAGTTTTAATTTGTCTTTTGAAACTAGGTGTTTCCTACAGACAGCACATGGATGGCTTGTGTTTTTTAATCCAGTCAGCCAATCTATGCCTCTTTAGTGGGGAATTCAAGCCATTAACATTTATTGAGATAATCGATAAGTGGGTCGTGTTCTATTCATCTTATTTTGTGAGAGTCCATTGCTTAGTTTTATCTTTTGCATCATTGTGAAAGTTCTATCCTTTAATTTCTGAGTTCTTACTTTGCTGTTGATCCATTGTGATGGTCAGTGTGTAGAACAGGTTGAAGTATTTCCTATAGAGCTGGTCTTGTGGCAAATTTCCTCAATGTTTGCATATCAGTAAATGATTTGATTTCTCTGCCAATTTTAAAGTTTAACTTAGCAGGATATAGAAGTCTAGGCTGGAAATTGTTTTGTTTAAGTAGATTAAAGGTAGATGCCCATTGCCTGCTTGCTTGGAAAGTTTCATTAGACAAGTCTGCAGTCACCCTGATGGATTTGCCCTGTAGGTCAACAAGTACTTACTCCTGGCAGCTTGAAGAATCTTTTTTTGTCTTGACTTTGGACAGGTTCATCACAAAATGTCTTGGAGAAGCTCTGTTAGAGTTGAGGTAACCTGGGGTCCTATATCCCTTGAAAGGAGTGTGTCAGAATCTTTGGGGTTATTTTGGAAATTTTAATTTATAGTATTTTCTAGTATGGCTTCTGGCTTCCATTCCCCTGGAGCATTCTTCTTCCCCATCTGGGATACTTAGAACTCTTATGTTTGAACGCTTCATAAAGTCCCATACTTCTGTCAGTGAATGTTCTGCTTTCTTTCTCTTCATTTCTGCCTCTTTAACCATCTGAGTTATCTCTAGAGCTTTGTCTCTACCTCTGAGATTCTTTCTTCTGACTGGTCTGATCTGTTGTTGATACTTTCTATTGCATCTTTAAGTTCCCTAATTGACTGCTTCAGTTCCTTCAGCTCTGCTATATCCTTTCTATATTCTTCATATCGTTCATCTCTTATTTGGTTCTGTTTTTGGATTTCCTTTTGGTTACTTTCCACTTCATTAGCAGTTTCCTTCATTGTTTCCATCATCTGTATTCTAAATTCCCTTTCTATCATTTCTAACATTTCTTTATAGGTGGAATCCTCTGCAGTAGCTACCTCACAGTCCCTTGGTGGGGGTTGCTCTGGACTGGTTTTTCATGTTGCCAGGATTTTTCTGATGATTCTTCCTCATGAATGTTTTATTTTACCTGTTTCACTTGCCCTAATTTTTTCACTTCCTCTTGTTCTTTAAGTTACCATGCCTCTGGCCTACAGTTTTGATGAGTCTAGATCTCCACTGCTTTTGTCCTGATGGGGTCCAGAAGTCTCTCACTGACCTGTGTCCCCAAAGCGATGTTTCTGGGCAGGTCCCACTATCCAGAGAGGCCTGGAGACTTCTCTCCCCTGTCTCACCATGCGTAGTTGCAAGGAAGCTGTTACTCGGCCACCATCTTGCTCTTCCCTCTCAAAATACTTTATCTTTCCAATTAATATACAGTATAAGTCACCCCCCTTTTTAATAACTTTTAACACATGTATAAGATCAGTCAGTGTAGCACTACCAAAATCTACCATACAGTTCATTACCCCACCCCCAAAAAACTTTCTCATTTTCTTCCTCATTTCTCCCTTTATAGTCCCACCCTTCCCATCCCCAACCCCCTTGCCCCTGGCGACCTTTGATCCTTTCCTCCTTGCTACAGTAGTGTTTATTTGAGAATGTCATGTGAGTGGAATCCTAGGCTGTTACTGTGTAAGCTGTTGAGATTTATTTCATTCGTCATAATGCTTTTGATACTGATTTATGTTGCTGCATATATTAATAGTTTGTTCCTTTTTATTGCTGAACATTGCTACTTATTGTGTAGGTGTACCACACTGTTATTTGTCCTTTCACACAGTTGTGGACATTTGGGTTGTATATTGTTTGCACATCTTTTTTTTTTTTTTTTGAGACGGAGCCTCAAGCTATCCCCCTGGGTAGAGTGCCGTGGCATTACAGCTCACAGCAACCTCCAACTCCTGGGCTCAAGCGAGTCTCCTGCCTCAGCCTCCCAAGTAGCTGGGACTACAGGCGCCCGCCACAACGCCTGGCCATTTTTTTGGTTGCAGCCATCATTGTTGTTTGACGGGCCTGGGCTGGGGATTTGAACCCGCCACCTTAGGTGTATGTGGCTGGCGCCTTGGGTTGTATATTGTTACCAAGCTTTCATGTAAACGTAAGTTTGTATTTCTATAGGGTAGATACCTAGAAATGGGATTGTTGTGTCAAGTGCTGTGTTCTAACTTTATAAGAAGTACTCAAACTGTTTTCCATACTAGTTGTAGATTTTGCATTTCCACAGAAATGTATGAGAGTTCTGGTTGTGTATCTTCACCAGCATTTGGTGTTAACAGTCTTTTTTTGTTCAGGACATTCTATTAGGTATGTAGTAGTATTTCATGATTTAAATATTCGTTTCCCTAGTTATACTGAGCTGCTTTTTGTGCACTTACTACTGATCTACGTGTATTCTCTTTGGTGAAGAGAGTCTTTTGCTTACTGTTTTCTTACCGTTTGAGTCTTGGGAATACTTTATGTAATCTGGATACGTATACTTTGTTGAATATATGATTTGCTAACATTTTCTTCAGTTTGTAGCTTGTCCTTTCTTTCACCTAACAGAGCAGTGGTCTGTCACAGAGCAAGTGTTTAACTTTGGTAAACACTTACCAATGTTTTTTTAACAGATCACACTTTTGGTGTCATAAACTTGAACTATGTCTTTTCTGTTTTCTCACTCAACACAACAGCAATCAGCACACAGGACTTCTGTGACCAAACGTGGGGGGGCTTTCCCCACTAACAAGGAAGCAGTTAGTTCTGCAACAGAAACCGGCTGGGTGTCTAATTCAGTGCTAACACTATCTACTTGGAGATAGTGTCAGATCCCAGAGGTTAAAGGGCTCAGTCCCTGAGACTTCCCCTCACTCTACTTCAGGCATGTGACAAATGCAGATCTTGGGAATTTCTAAGGTGCCGGCTATAAATCTGGATTCCCACAACTCCCTCCTTGGGTTCTGTTAATTTGTTACAGGAGCTCAGGGAACTCAGGAGAACAACTGTGTTTTTGGTTATTATAAAAGATATTACAAAGTATACAGATAAAGAGATGCACACAGTGGAAGGTAGGGGAAAGAAACTGGAGCTTCCATACCCTTCCTGGGCATGCCACCTTCCAGGTTCCTCCACATGTTTAGCTATACAGAAGCTCTCCAAACATGGTTCTTTTGGGTTTTTATGGAGGCTTTATTACATAGGCATGATTGACTAAGCACTGGCCATGGGTGATCTACTTTATCTTCTACCCCTCTCAAGCTGTCTTAGGAGGTGGGCTGAAAGTTTTAACACTCTAATCCCACCTTATTATTTCTGGTAACCATCCCAGAAGCTCCTTAGAGGCTGCCAGCCTTCCATCAAGTTCAACTCATGAGCATACAACAGAGTTTCTAAGAGTTTAGAGAATTGTGTGCCAGAAAACTTAGGTTGAAGACCAAATATATATTTCACAATATCACAGTGTCTAAGAATGTTTGCCAAACCTTAGATCATGAAGATTTCTTCAGTTTGCTTTTCATCCTTTTTGTTTTTAGTTCTGTGTTTTACATTTAGGGCTATGATCTATTTTGAGTTCATTTTTTATATAAAGTTGAGGTTAAGGTTCATTCTTTTTGCTCATACATATCTAATTGTTTCTGTTATCAGTTGTTGAAAATACGTCCTCTCTCTGGTAATTGCCTTTGCACCTTTGTCAGTGCACGCGCGTGTTTCAGACTCAGGTTCTCAGCTCCTTTCCCACTGTCTCCCTTCTCCAGACCCACAGCCTCGCTGACCGTAATGTTATATAGAAGTGCAGAAATCGGGTAGTGTAAGTCCTCAGCTTTGTTTGTCTTTTTAAAAATCGTTTTGACTGGCTCGGCGCCTATAGCTCAGCCGGCTAAGGTGCCAGCCACGTACACCTAAGGTGGCGGGTTCGAATCCCCAGCCCGGACCCGCCAAACAACAATGACAGCTGCAACCAAAAAATAGCCGGGCGTTGTGGTTGGCGCCTGTGGTCCCAGCTACTTGGGAGGCTGAGGCAGGAGACTCGCTTGAGCCCAGGAGTTGGAGGTTGCTGTGAGCTGTAATGCCACGGCACTCTGCCCAGGGGGACAGCTTGAGGCTCTGTCTCAAAAAAAAAAAAAAAAAAAAAATCGTTTTGACTGTTCTATTTAATAATTGTTTTGCCTTCACTACTTTACAGTTACCAATAAGGATGCAAAATAACATTTTATTAAATATTTCCTCTTCTATTTTGTAATCAGAATCTTTAAATAATACTGTGGAGTATGTGTATGTGTGTGGTTACTTTGGTCATCTAACGAATATTTTGATCTTCCATGGGGTGGGAGGTGGTATTAATCCATGACCAATATTATCTTCTTTCATTACACTCTTCAAACATAGAAAAGTTACACGGAAAACATACCAATTTTAGAATTAGCATCTTGATTTGGTTGGACCTGCACCGAATCTGTAGACTAGTTTGGGGGAAACTGGTAACTTCCAATCCTGAGTCTTCTAATCCATGAATATAGCGTATCTCTCCATTTGTTTAGCTGGACTTTGGTTTCTTTCATCCATGTTTTGTGTAGCATACTAATCCTGCACATGTTTTGTACCTAATTGTAATGCTTATTTTTTAGATTCCTTAGGGTTTCATTATAAACAATTATTTCCAAATAGAAAGTTCTGGTGTTTCCTTTACAGTCCATCTTCCTTTTGTTTCTTGTTGCACTGACTGAAACTTCCAGTATGATGCCCAATAGGAATGGTGGAAGCACGTACTCTTGTTTCTTGTTCCTGATCTTAGGGGGAGGGCATTCAGCCATTCACCATGAAGCTGATGTTAGCTGCATGGTTGGGAGAGGCCTTTTATTAGATTGAGGAGACTCTCTTCTTTGCCTGGCTTGCTGAGAGCTTTTCATGTTGAACATTGTCAGATAATTATTCTGTACCTATTTAGATGATCAGATGTTTTTTTCTTCTTTAGTTGGTGAAAATTGTGAATTGCTGTCATTGATTTTCAAATATTGAAGCAGCCCTGCATTTCTAGGATAAACTCTAGAAATGATCATGATGTACTGTCTTTTCAATTTATGGCTAGACTAAGTTTGCTGATAGTATATAGAGGTTTTTGCATCTACTTTCATGAGAAATTTTGGTCTGGTTTCAGTATAGGATGTAGTAATGCTGTTCTCTTAAAATTAATTGGAAGATGTTCTCTCTGTGTCTATTTTTGGAGTAATTTGTGTATAGTTCGCTGTCAGGGCCCAGGACCGGCCAGGTCTCGGGCCCAGCTTAGGTAGGTTCTGGATGCAGACCACTAAGCTACATTGCTCAGGAACAGTTTCTCGTAGGTGCTTGAGGGCTATCTACTTTAGCTGGAGCGAGAGAGAGAGTATCTTAGAGAGAGTAAAGGTCTTCTTAGAACAGATAGCTCTTAGTCTTTAGCAGAGCTTGGTAATCTTCAGCAGAGACGCCGCGCTGGGGTTCTGCAGGCAGGAGAGGAGACAGAGTCAGAGTAAGTGGATCTGTGATAGAAAGCGCATGCCTCTTGACTGCCTTCTCCAGCCTTAATATAAGGCTGAGCTCGTGCCTCTCAGCACCACAGGTGTAGAGACTGCCTATTCACCAATGCTCTCATCTCGCGAGCTCACGCATGCTTGTTAGAACCAAATCTCTCTCCATGCCCTTTTCACCAAGATGTTCCATTACAGGTATTTCTTATAACTCTCACTCCTCTTAGCCATAGGCTATATGGGCTGCTACATTTCCCCCCTTTTTTATATACAAACAAAATAACTTTTAATGTGGTAAGGGCAGTTCTTCCTGTTATCTAGCCCTTTTCTTTCTAGGCAAAAGATGGTAATTATCAGAGTTCAGAATTCCAGGTATGGGCTTTTTAAGTGAGGAACCCCAATACAGATATAAACTATTAGCCGCTGCTAGAGGAAAATGATTATGATGTTAATTCCCTTAAAGGTCTTTTTAAATGGAGAAAACTGAAATCTTTCCTGATAGAATTTATCATTTCTTTAACTGTAGGAACTTTCCTTTGATATTTACTTAACAGACGAACAAAAAATAACGCTTTCCTTGCAATCTTTGCAAGCAAGGATTTTTCTCTCGCTATTCCAAAGGTTTTGCTACTCGAGGTACTGAAATCCACCCTTCACAGATCACAAAAGACTGTTACTCGTGGATTAATGGTTCCACACTTGGCAGTTCCTCTTGTGGAACTGTTACTCATGGTCCAAAAAGTACCACTCTTCACAATTCTTTGATAGCAGAGTTTTTCCTGCTTTCAAGCTGCTTTTCCAGTGAAATTTTTGCTATTCCAGACTTTTTTTCAAATGGAGTTCCCTAGCACAGAGGTGGTTTAACTTGTACTCTTCCCTCCCTTTGTTCTCACCTCTCATAATCTTCCAAAGGCTTCACTTGCTTCCGAGTGACACTTCCCCTTTGGGCGGTGTCCAGTCTCCTTAGCTGGACCCGGTTGTAGTGCACAGATGAGAGACACTGATGAGAGGTTGGTTACCCCTTCACCACACAGGATAACCTAATATTCCACAAACATATTTAATCTAATTATTCTCCATTGTCATCCATTGGTCTGGTTTAATTTCCCGTTTTACGCTAAGGCACCACAGGTCTAACCAAGCTGGCAGAGTGCTCCCATGGCATAGAATTGAATTATACTGTTTTTTCTGAGATTGGTTTGAAATGAAAATATTAAACTGTTTTTTCTTTCATTTACCAGTGGGTCCTGATTCTGGCCCAACTGATAATGCCCCTACAATAAAGGTGTTCCATCTTCTATCAAGTTGATAATGGCATTTGTTTGGCCCAATGAAAGCTTTTTTTTATACTTGGGGCATATACCTGGAGGTTTACATGCTCTTTGTTCCTTCTTTTAGCATTCAACGTTCTTTTCCCTTTTAAACAATTTTCTCTTACGGCCTAGAT
This sequence comes from Otolemur garnettii, assembly GCF_000181295.1. Classification (NCBI taxonomy): domain Eukaryota; kingdom Metazoa; phylum Chordata; class Mammalia; order Primates; family Galagidae; genus Otolemur; species Otolemur garnettii. The sequence continues at coordinate 11,180,262 of NW_003852432.1, read as the reverse complement.
TCCCACATTTATGGCATTTGATGTTAACTGGGGGATTTACCCTCTGATCTTCCAGCTGCCTAATTTGAGATGTCAATATAGCATTTACCTGCTTCTACTATAAGATTCATCTGATCTCTCAACTGTATTTTAACTGCTGTATCTCATTTGCCATGATTTTTCTCTACTGGTTTTTTCCTTTTGGCCTTTTACTTTTTACAATCTTTCCCTTTCAGTTCTTAGAACCTTTGGCTGCTTTAAAGAGACAGGAGCTCTTTAGCTGTTTCTTTTTATTCTGGAGTCTTGTTTTACAAAACTTTACTTCCACTATTTCTTCACCAGCCTCAATCTACCTCAATTCTTTTTTTAAACAGAACTCTTAACTGCCAAAAAGGGAATCGGGGCGTTGATCTCTCAAAAGCTACTTCCTGCTGGCACTGGGCGAAGGTATTAGGGGAAGGCAGTTAGAAGTTCTCTTCCCTAACTTAATAAACTCTTGCAACCTATTCCCAAATTTTTCTCTTTGCTGTTTTACCGAAGGCTTTTCTCACCTCTGAGGCTAAAGGCTTGTTTAGTAAAGATTCTTATCTCCTAGGTCCAGCCTTTCTCTTTCCCTCTCATTTAGGGGCTTTTTTCTGTTTTTCTTCAGAAAACAGCCACTTCACAGAAGAGGCTAAAGGATTTTACCAGCTTTTTTCCCACAGAAGTAGTAGTTAGAATTTGGAAAGAGAAAACACAGGAAAGAAGAGGAAAAAACTGAATGAGAAAGGCCTGCTGTTGCTGTCTTTCTTAGATATTTCTTTTCCCTCTAAGCATTTCTATTTCTCTTTTTTTCTTATTTGCTAAAGCTTATTTCCCTCTCGGTCCACATTCACTGAATCCTGCTCAAAGCACCATTTGTCAGTGGCGTTCACTATCCCGCTTCTGACACCACTTGTCAGGGCCTGGGACTGACCAGGTCTCGGGCCCAGCTTAGGTAGGTTCTGGATGTGGACCACTAAGCTACCTTGCTCAGGAACAGTTTCTCATAGGTGCTTGAGGACTATCTACTTTAGCTGGAGAGGGAGAGACAGAGTATCTTAGAGAGAGTAAAGGTCTTCTTAGAACAGATAGCTCTTAGTCTTTAGCAGAGCTTGGTAATCTTCAGCAGAGACTCCGAGCTGGCGTTCTGCAGGCAGGAGAGGAGACAGAGTCAGAGTAAGTGGATCCGTGATAGAAAGCGCATGCCTCCGACTGCCTTCTCCTCCAGCCTAATATAAGGCTGAGCTCGTGCTTCTCACCACCACAGGTGTAGGGACTGCCGATTCACCAATGCTCTCATCTTGCGAGCTCACTCATGCTTGTTAGAACCAAATCTCTCTCCATGCCCTTTTCACCAAGGAGTTCCATTACAGGTATTTCTTATAACTCTCACTCCTCCTGCCATAGGCTATACAGGCTGCTACAGTTGGTATTATTTCTTCCTGAAACATTTGGTATGGTTTCTGACTACAAATTCAATTTCTTAGTAGGTAGAAAACTATGCAGGTTACCTATTTCTTCCTCAGTGAACTTTGTTTTTTGTGTCTTTCAAGGAATTTGTTCTTTCCATTTATAAGTTATTGCCCTTGGCATGTTATATGTCAAAAGAGGTTAGTATTAGCGATTGTTTAATGTTACACTATTGCATTCTGCCATGTTCATCTTTTGGTGGGAGGATTTTACACATTCTTCCAAACTATTTTGAACTTGAGAAGCAGCAGAATGGGATGAAAACTTTAGGTGCCCAAAGTAGACACTTACTTAAACTCCTGTGCTTCATTACCTCATCTAAAAGACTGTGTGCATAGGGAGGGTTGTTTTGAAGAGTAAATGACAAAGTACTTGGTGAGCACTAATTTAAGTAACATTGTGTGTTGTCATCTCTGTTATCTTTCAGTGGTGTCTAACAACAGTCATGGATTTTGCTTCACACTTCTTAGTGATCCCAGACTACAAAAGTTCATTTTGTTTTAAATAGATACTTTCTAAACTTTTGAAGGCCTCGTCATACCCGTTACCTGTAATGAGGAGCAAAACTGTTCCCTGTCCCGTGCACACATGCACGTAACATACATACGAACATACATAACCATTTTCTTCTTTACCCATTATTTTAGTTTCTACATCAAAGTGATACTAGTTCTATGAAAGTGAGGAATATAAATCAAGGCGTTTGTTTTTGCCAAGGATGATCTCTTAATTGAAGTGAATAATTGAATGGGCACGAAAATCACCTGGAAAGCCTGTTTTAAATAGTTTTTCCCAGTCCCATTGCCAGAGATTCTGATTCGGTTAGTTGAGACGAGGCCCAGGAATTTGCATTTTTTACTGGGCTAGGGGTGCTAAGCCTGCTTGTTTGAAGACTACACTTTCAGGAACACAACGTCAACATATTCAAAGGTCACCACACAGTGTGGTTGGAAAATGATTATTAATAGAAATACTTAAGGCTCCTCCACTAAACTGTAATGTTGGATATGTCATTTAACCTTTCAGATACTTTTTCATTAGTGATTAATCTCTTTTTCAAAATATCCTATATATTCTTAAAATAGGTCTGTCAGTACACCTGCTGATATTTTATCTGTTGCTTATCTCTGAATTAAAGTTTCCTGAGATCTAGTCATGTCTTATGTTAAAACCCTTTGAATTTAGTCCTTTCTTCTCTTTCTTTCTGTATTTTCCACTAATATGTGACTGTATAGACACATAAATACATCATTTTTCTTCATTGTATCTAAACACATCTTATTTCTTTATCCATGAAAATTTTCATGATTGACTTTTTTACTTTAGTTTAAAAGAAGTAAAATTAAGAAAATGTTTATCTGTGTGCAGCTTTGAGTCCTTAACTGCATTTAATTATGTATTTTATCTACATTCAGTCTGTATGTTGTATGTTCAATGATTGAAACAGTATTAAACGTGAGGTGTTTGAGTGAAGGAAGTAGTGTCCTGTCTATAAAATCCTGAACTGTTTCCAATAGAACTTGAAATAGTATCATTTTAAAAATTATTTTGCAGAGGCCTATGTTATATCTTCATTTCTATTTTAGGTACGTATAGCAGCAAAATTCATCATTCATGCCCCTCCTGGAGAATTTAATGAGGTGTTTAATGGTGAGTGTTTCATTTATACTAAGCTTGGTATATAAAGCATTCTTTTTTTTAAGCACTCCCCCTCAATTTTTAAAGAAAATCATAATAACCAAAATAACTAAGCTAAGGATAATATGTAGAAAAATCTTATTTTCTGAATTACAATGAAAATTTTTTCCAAACTGGATGTTGTAAATGACTAGAATATAATGTGTTTTTTACATAGTATAATTCTATTAGAGCAAATTTACCTTTAAAATAATAAAATAAATTCTGTGTCATTAACAAAAACATATCCTCATTTGGAGAAGTAGTATCTTTTTGGTTTTATAGAAAGACTATAAGCACAGATAGTAGATATTTCTTTAATAAAACACTTAAGTAGTTTTAAAAGACAACTGATTTTTCATATAAACTATATCTTGAATTATGAAATGCATTTTTAATTTCTTTTAAAGAAAAACTTAGTAGATCAAAATGAACAGACAACAGAAGGGAAAAACCATTTTTTTTAATTCATAGAAGATGACAACAAATGTAAAAATAATTTGTTATTTAAATTACATGTTTTCAGACATTTCACAGTATGCTTTTCTTTAAACCTAATTGGCAAATATTTTTATGATTGTTTACTCACAGCTCAGAAATTTAAAGTGCTATAAAATTTCTGGTTACTATAAAGACTGTAACAATAGCTGCTCTTCATCAGAAAAAATGACATGGTTGATAGAATCACTGAGAAAATGGCCTGTAGGTTTTCTTTACAAAACGTAAGCAGTTAGAAAAGTAAGTTACTGTAAGTATATAAATGTATTATTATTCCTACTTACATAATTGGCCTTCATCATGTCTTCAGTTAAAAGTTAATTCAGACAAAGCTCTTTAATTTCACTTTTTAAGCATTCTGTTCTACAGTAAACTATTTATCTATTTTTAAATTTAATCTCATTTTTATTCTTAGATACGATATAATACAATCTTAACTGAGAAAAGATTAGGCTTGAAAGTAAATATGAGGCAGAAATTATCCATAAACTATAATAATTTAAGATTTAGTGTATATAATTACATATGGTAATTCTTGTACATTTTTAAATGTAACCACAGTTCTACACTTAGAGGAAGAATAGAAAATCTACATTGTAAAAAAATCTAGACAAAATTCTACTGTTTAAGATAACTGTAAAATCTCAAGTAGTAAACTAGGGAGCAGTAGAAAATTCAAAAGTATTTCTGCTTCCTGTGAAGTTTACTTCTCTTTTTTAATATTTTGCTTCTGTAGTCTACATTAATATGTTTGATAGGGGATCGGAGAAGATAGTGTCCCTTCCTTAGGGTCAGAAGTTGGCAAGTATATTATAAATTGGTAATGGTGAAACTACACTAAAGTTATTAGTCCCCAAACTCCTGTATAATTCATAGAGCCAAGAAAAACATTTCATTCTAAAGTTTTCTATTTATTGTTCTTACTCTGATTGAAATACCCTGCATATTTTTACTCAAGAAAGTTCCAAAATAATGTATGGGTCTTGGAAATTAATTTCCTAAGTCTCATTTGAATTGGCGTGTTCCGTGTTGAGTTATAGTAAATTTGGGCATTAGGAGTGAACCATTAAGTAGTCCTGGGGCAGGGGATGAGTTTTGGAATAGAAGTGGGATATAAGATTTATTTAATAAAATTTAACTGAAAGTATATTTTAGAATTAATTAAAATTTAAAATATTGCACATGATTATTTTCTATTTTAGTTGAAAATCTTAGTGTCAGAATGATTCTAAGAGAAGCCATAAAATTTTAGAATTACAAAGTCATAAAATCTTATCATTTCAGTGGTTTGAAATGCCATTTCTCCTAGCCTGGCTATTTTAAAAAATATTGAAACATAGATTTTTGATCTTCATTCTCAAATAGTGGAACTTCTAGACTGGGTTCCGAAAACTAGATATATATACATACATATAATTATTATTATTTTTTTAACCTTCTACCTATCATCCTATGGTTCTGATGTATAGCCTTTAAGTCACAGGGGTCCTCAAACTTTTTAAACAGGGGGCCAATTCACTGTCCCTCGGATCGTTGGAGGGCTGAACTGCGGGCCTCGGGACAAGTAGGCTGCTAAGCAGGACAGGCAGCAGTGGCAAAAACACCCCAGGGGCCAGATAAATGTCCTAGGTGGGCCGCATGTGGCCTGTGGTCCATTTGAGGACGTTTGCTAAGAGGAGAGCTAACTGATCAAATCCTGCTTTTTAATTATTTTCCTGTTTGGAACTGGAGAAGATATACTGTGATAACTCTGTTACTTACTATATTTAAAATATTGAGAGTAAAGAAACATTTATCAAGGGGTGGCGCCTGTGGCTCAAAGGAGTAGGGCGCCAGCCCCATATGTCGGGAGTGGGGGGTTCAAACCCAGCCCCAGCCAAAAACTGCAAAAAGAGAAAAAAAACATTTATCAAGTACTAGAACTTCTCATCTTGCTTTGTAGGATGAGAATAATTATAATTGTAAATTTCAGTATTTTCAAAAACAATATTTTAAGCAGAAGCATCCATTGTTTAAAATCAGATAATTTAGAAATTAAATCAGCATTATTTTAGGGTTTAGCAAGAGAGATTATTTCTTATAATTAGGGCATATTGCTGAAAAGAAATGAGATGTGTGAATAGGCAATTTTTTTCTTTTGAAATCACTTTATTATTTTTATAGAAATGATTCACAGTCAATTCTAAACTTTCCAAAGTGCAAAAAAGAACCTAATAAGCAAACAATTCTACCTTCTAGTTTCCCATTATCCAAATGGACATCCAAATCTCTCCACAGACAGATACTTAAAATACCTAAATATAATACCATATGTACTGGATTTCCTATGAATGTATTTCTATGTTAACAAATATATATACACACCTTATTTATAAAAGCTGCCCAGTTTCACAATGTAAATAAGAACTATCGTATATTTAAGCAGTTTCTTAATAGAAAATATTTAGGTTGGTTATTTTCATCTAATAAAAAAATTACGATACATTTTTTATGTACTTTATAATAGCAACTACATAAATGAAAGAAAATACATGAAGCCTAGAGTAGAATTTTGTTTTTTGGTGAAATTGTGTGTGTTTGTTTCTTCTATATTTTATGAAGTGCTTGGATTTTCAAATAAAAATTAACTATTTTTGAAGTCATGTTATGATGATTAATAGGCATAAAAATTAAGTCTGAAATTAGGATGGAGGTAAGAATCAGCCAAAGTGAGATCACTGACTAAGAGCAGAGTTATTCATCTGTGGCTTGCAGGTGAGCTGAGGACAGAAATGCCTACATCCAGACTCTGGTCACAAACTGTTACTTAAATTGCTTTTTCTGTAGAGCAAATTCCTTTGAACTGATGATTGTATTATCAAACTGAGAGGCATAATCCTGAGTCTTCTCTGCAGATCTTATCACCCTGTCTTTCTGGTAGAGCTTGTCTCTACTCTAATTCTTTGGGCATGGCATACATTACAGTCTGCCTGCACTGACCATTCAGGATAGGAAGTGGTGTGTTCACTCCTGCTATTTCCTAAGCAAAATCTTTCTTCTTCCTTTTTTTTTAAATACCATCTTGTGTGTTTGGGGTTATTTTGGTTATGAGAAGGATATTTTGATTTTGCTTGCATTTGTAGTGGGGATTGTTAATACATGACCAAAACAATCTGTGTTAATCACTTTCTTCAAACACAGAAACTAGTGATAAAATAATATTTGTTTTGCAGATGTTCGGTTACTGCTTAATAATGACAATCTTCTCAGGGAAGGAGCAGCCCAGTAAGTATTATTTATTATACTAACACAGCTAAAAGGGCACAAGAAAAGATGTCTTAAAATGGTTTTTAAGCACTAATCTGTCACATAGATATTTTGTGCATCATGTTTAAAAATATAACTATATATGCTCTAGGCTAGATGACAGAGGAGCTTAGAGAGCTTCTCTATTCATTGTATGCTTAGCAGTGGCTTATAGTGTATGTTAATAATGCATTTTGACATTTACAAAACTGGATAAGATTATTTTTGAAATTATGATTGCTTTAATTTTTATGTAGATTTGGTTTTATTATATTTTTGACCCTGAGAGTTTGAGCTCTTTTCGGGTTGGGAGTTTATTTTATTCACCCATAAATAATTCATGTTGTACCTGACACATAAATGTTTACTGAATTTTTGAGTGATTCAAAGAACTAGGCAATTACAAATCCTAATACATTGTTTTTGGACCACTGACTCCAGCCATGACTTCCCACAACTATCCTAGGATTTCAGAGAAAAATTAACTTTTTCTCTACTCCTATCACCCAAAATACGCTCTGGAGACCCATATTTTAGGCTGGAACCATCTCCATAATCATTTGAAAATGATGGAATTATACAAACTAACAAAGGATGTTTACTATGCATGTAATCAGCTGCTTTTCATCCTCCTATATTACCCAAAATGTGAAATCTTGACTGACAGGGGAAATTTTTTGTAATTCTACTTCTGTAACCTAGACAGCTTTATAAAATAAATCTGGCCTTTATGATTAATGCTAATGAAGGTAGTGGTTCAGTAGACTTTTAGGTATATCTTATTTTGCTAGTAATTGAAATTTTTGTTATTTTATAATAGAAATTTGTCTTATTTGGAAAAATACATATAAAATTTACCATTTTAACCATTAAGTGTATAGTTCAGTGGTTTTAAGTTCATTCACATTGTTGTGTTAGCTATTGCCACCATCCATTTCCTGAATGTTTTCATCTTCTCAAACTGATACTTGAGCAAGAACTCTCCCTTCTATCTGTCTGCTGTGTGTTTACTCTAGATACTTCATGTAATATTTGTCCTTTTATTTTACTTTATTTACTATGGTTTATTTTACTTTACATAATGTCTTAAAGGTTATTATGCAGCATTTATCAGAATTGCCATCCTTTTTAAGGCTGAATAATATTCTGTTGTGTGTGTGGATACTACAGTTTGTTTATGCATTTATCTGTCAATGGACACTTCAGTTGTTCAAGCTGTCACCCTGGGTAGAGTGCCTTGGTGTCACAGCTCACAGAAACCTCAAACTCGTGGGCTTAAGCAATTCTGCCACAGCCTCTCCAGCGCTGGGACTATAGACACCCACCACAACACCTGACTATTTTTTGTTACAGTTGCCATTGTTTAGCTGGCCTAGCAGGTTTGAACCCACCAGCCTCCATATATGTGCTGGTGCCATAACCACTGTGCTATGGGTACTGAGCCTGGATTCTTTTTAAGTTAAAAGAGAATGAGAAACTTGATTGTTAAAAGATAAAGGTTTTCAGAGAAGTATTTGTAATTATGTAAGTGGCATTAAATAGTCATACATTTGACTCAAGGTAGATGAAATTAGGGCTGGGTGCAGTGGCTCACACTTGTGTTCTTAGTACTCTGAGAGGACAAGGACAAGGTCAAGAAAGTTGAGACCAGCCTGAACAAGACCCTGTCTCTGCAAAAAGTAGACAGGTTGGTGAAGTTGGTGGTACACGCCTATAGTCCCAGCTACTCAGTAGGCTGAGCAGGAGGATCACTTGAGCCCAGGAGTTTGAGGTTGAGGTTGAAGTGAGCTATGATGATGCCACTGCTTCTGCCCTCTATCCTGAGTGATAGACTTCATCTCAAAAAATAAAAGATGAAAGTATTGGAATTTTATTTGTGCTAAGAAATATTTATTAATGATTGTTACATTTAAATAAATTGAATTTTTTCTAAAATAAATTTGAATGTGGGCTACATTTCTCTTTTGTTATGACTCTAAGAAAACAAAATATCAAAACCTATACTAGAAACTTAAGATTTTCTTGGGTGTGATTATACTCTCAGTAAATGTTTTTGCTAGCTAGATGAACTGGTAGAGAAAATACTGATAGTTTTGTTTACTGTAGTAGTAATCTTTATACATGGTTTCTTAAAACTAAATATCCATTTGAGTTCATTTTGTTGAGGATGCCTGTGAAGTGCAGAGATACTCTTTAAATAAATCAATGATTGACTCTAAAATGACACTGCTCTGGTTCACGGAGTCCTAGCTAGGAAACAGTTTCTGAGCAGAAATAGTGTTACATCAGTGTCTACTCGGCTTGGTTCTGAATTACTTTTGAAATATCCAAGCTTGCTTGTATTTGTTCTCAGGAGAGGGCAGATTTGTCACCTATCATTGAGGCTGCCCCAAACTACATAATACAAGCTTAAAAGATATAAAACATTTAGAATGTGTTCCAGTATCAGTTTAACTAGAGGAAGTGCACAGCCATAGACTGTTTCTTCTTCGATTGTAATTTCTGATGTTGAATTTCTTTTATACAAGTATATTTCTTTCCACATATATACACTTTTCCTCCTTTCTTTCCTTTACCCTATTCCTTTATCTCTTTTAATCTTTTTTTTTCTTCCTTTTTCTAAGGGGGAAAACAGTCGTTCTAATGAGACATCTTTACTAAAAGGCACAAACTCACTGTGTTTCAAAGTAAAATTAGACATACGTGAGAGCTGGTACTGTCAAGTCTAGATCACTTTGAAATATACAGAAATAGCCTGTTGTTCAGCAGATGAATGTATGACAATGATGAGATAAATAAGCCTCTCAGGGATTTTCCAGTGGGGAGTCAGATATGTTCAACATTAGGCCATAGGAAATAAAATAGAGTAGAAGCATATCAAACACAGTTTTAATAGTGAATAAAATGAGTAATGTGGCTAAACTGAAGGAAAGGCTTGGTGAAAAGTGTAATGTGAGATTTAGTGAATGACTGATATAAAGGATGTAAAAAAAAGTCTGCATATGGGAATGGATAACTTAGAAGTGGACGGCTGGGCCACAGAATTCTACATGGGCAGGGAACTTACTGTTTTCACTGTGGCTAGTAGAATGCTTAGCACATAGTAATCAGAGCTGAGTGAATACGTAAGGTGCCAAAAAAACATATACACATTTTAAGAAAGAAGAAACTATATTAAAATTGTAATACTCAATATATACCAATAACAAAAGACAAATACAAGTCACGTTTGACTTCTACAGTTACAAGAGGTGCTCCAAGTGGTTGCCATCAGCCTCCAGAAACTTGTGATTATGGCAATCAAAAAGTAATACATAGATAACATCTCTTAAAATGTATGTACATTTTTTGGCACCCCAGTATTTGCATGGGTGGAGGATTGGATGAGTGAACGACTAGTGGGTACATGGAACGAGTTGAACTGAAGTCTCTTCTGAACTGAAGAGACTTTGGAAGTTGTATAGGCCAATCTACCATTTTTATAGATCAAGTACTAATTAATAATAAAGTTGGAATACAACCCAGATATTCCCACTCTTAGATTAGTGAGTACCTTTTCCACTAATTGTCCACATTTAACTTGCTTTGAGCATTTAAGATAAAATTTTACCTCTTTCGTATTCATTGTCTCTTTTCCCATTCTTTTATTCCCTCCCAAGTTAGAAGGAGATGGAGTTTGCTATTACGGGAATAAAAGGCTTCTGAAGATAGAAACTTAGGACCAAATTACTATTTAAATATTTAAATTTATTAATTAAATGCGACTTTACCAGAAAATCAATACTAAATTCTAAGTGATTTAGTTTACGAGCATACTTTTGAGATAAATCATTTAAGGATTAGTAGCTGTCTGGCTATGTTGAGGCTATTCTTGGGAAAATTATAATTTTAATTAAGAAAATGAGAAGTGAATAGCTACTTTTTTCCCCCTCTTCCTTATATACTTTTATGTTCACCTCCACCTTTTTTGCACATGCAGTGTCAGGAACTCAACAGCTAATAATTTAATTCTACTTTGCTATTTTTACACTCACTAATGATAACTCCTGCTAAGTCATCAATAATGCTCTGCTCAAGTACGAATTGCTTTCTAGAGAAGACTCAGGAAGCAAATCCCTGGAAATTCAGTGGACTTCTAGCCATCCAAGTAATCTGGAAAGCTTCCAAATTAGATTTAGAGATATATTCCTAAATTTAAAATTTTTTTGTTTCTTTTCTTTGAATTATAAGTCATTTCCTAGGTTATTGATTTAATAAAACACATTATAAGTCATTTCCTAGGTTATTGATTTAATAAATATAGTAAAAATATACTTTTTAGGTCATTTTCTCTACTGTGAGCATTTTTTCCACACTACCACATGGGAATGGTAATGTGTTACTCTTTACTCACATGAGTGTAGAGAGAAGCTTTGAGTCCCTCTTGTCACCACTTCCTCGCTCAGACTCTGCAGTTCTAGCGTGGACGTCAGTGGTAGCTTTCCTGCTTTCTCTGGCTCCAGTTGCTCTGCTGCCCAATTCGTCACACACATTGCTGCCAAGTCTTCTTTAGAAGAGCTTCTATGTTCTCCTTTCTTAGAAAGCCTCTCTGACTCTTCTTTGCCTCCCAAATTATCCTAAAGTATTCTGTCATTCAGGGCCTTTCATCTCCATTTGTAAATATGAGCACCCACTATGTGCCAGGCTTTGAGCTTGGTGCTTTCCTGATGTTGGATGTAACTTATCTTCCCATGCGTTTTGCTCAGATGATTCTCCTAATTGAATACTCATTTCTTCTCATCCCTCTTGTTTCTGCAAGACTAGAGGCCATCCACTTTTTTAAGTCTACTTCTCAATATCACATCCATTATGAAATTGCCCAGTTCTCATCTATTCTCTTTCTCTTGCCTCAACCGATGTAATTTTTAAGAAAATATTCTCTACGGTGTTTTACTGGTAATTCTTTTATGATACTTTTTACTTTGAGTTGCAGTTATGTTTATCTATTATCTCTCCTATTCCACTGGAGGTCCTTTGATCTTGAAATCTGTCTGATTATTCTTTACATCTTTCATAGCACTTGTCTGTTTCCTAGTACACTAAATACCTACTTGAATAACTGAATATGTATCTTACAGATAGATGACCTTTAGTTTTTGACCTTTAGTATTTTGAATGAAAAGACCAGTTATAGTTTACTGACTTAATTTTATTTGCTAGACATTGCCAGTTTGGTACTGTGAATCAATTTTTAAAGTAACCATATTTACATTTATAGTCAGTATTAAGCTTACTAATGGATAATTATAATTTTATTTATTTTGCTATGTGCAGTATAGGAAGAGACTTTTTAACAGGTTGTTGAATTGTTTGATTCTCTTTTAAAGCATTAATCCTGTAATTTAAGTAATTGGGCGTTTTCTTTTTTAGTGCTTTTGCACAGTATAACTTGGACCAGTTTACTCCAGTGAAAATTGAAGGTTATGAAGATCAGGTATGTTTCATATAAACCCAAAGTCTGGCTGCTCTTTGTATATCACAGTGTATCTTGTAAGAATTGTGAAGTGATAGAGTAAGATGAAAAATTATTTATTTTAATCATAACCACTTATGGGCAAAGTAATTGAAAATTTAGTGTATTTTTGTTGATACAATAATCCTATTAGCAGAAAGTCCCTTTTGGAAATACTTAGATGTAATTCATTTAAGAATTTAGAAAATAATTGCTTTAAATCTACTTTCTTATTTTTTATAGGGAAAAAAATCAATCCTATATTAATCTAAAATCTAGAATATATATTAGTAAGATTTATATCATTATTTGGTTGCTCTGGAATTCTACAGTTCTTCATGTGAGTAATTTAGCATTTAGTAATTATTAAATCTTTTCTTTCCAAAATGCAAGTTAGAGTTGCTAAACTAAGAAAAGCTACAAAAAGTCACTAGCTTTTCTGTTTGTTTAGAGTTGCTAATAATTAAACAGTAATTGTATCAATTCATGTCATACTTGCATGGAGCATAATTTTTATAAAACAATATGAAGAAGGAACTACAATATGAAGGTAGAACATAAGATAAAGTGGTTAAAACTCTCAGTGGCTGATCATATCAGAGCTTGTGTTTGCATTCTTCATTATGTAATAGGTAATTTTGAAGTTACAGGGGAAGGGTAAGACCAGAGAGAAGATGACTGGAACTGAAGGGAGGGAAAACTTAAGCTTATATGTAGCTCTGTCTGTATGTGCATATAAAGATGTATGGTGCTTCATTGTATTAATCTGAATTTATTTTATTTCTGTCTGGGAAGAGTTTGGTTTTTTGCTTTTTCTATTTTCTTTCTGTTACTATAAACAATGCTGTATTGAACATCTCTGTACCTCTTGTCATATTACAATTATCTTCTTGGGGTGTATTTCTAAACTAAAAGAAAACTTGTGGTAGTTTTTTTTTTTTTTTTTAGAGACAGAGTCTCACTTTATCACTCTTTGTGGAGTGCTATGGTGTCACAGCTCACAGCAACCTCCAACTCTTGGGCTTAAGTAATTCTCTTGCCTCAGCCTCCCAAGTAGCTGGGATCACAGGTGCCCACCACAGCACCCAGCTATTTTTTGTTACAGTTTGGCCAGGACCGGGTTTGAACCCGCCACCCTGGTATATGGGGCTGGCGCCCTACTCACTGAGCCACAGGTGGCGCCCTGTGCAAGGTGTTTTTATTGATAAAATGTGGGATAGTTTCCAAAGTCATTTTATGAGTCTAGCATAAATAATACGTAAGCCAAAAAAGATTTTTAAAAAGGGAAACCAACATGGACTGTAGATTTTAAAACTTTTAAAAAGATACTAACAAATACAGTCAAAGAATATTATACCTAAACAAGATAGAATTTTTTACAGAAATGTAAGAATGGTTCCATATAAGGTAATATATTGGCCTTATATAACATATAACCAGCAAATCAAAAAGAAAAGTCCCAAGAGATGAAAAGGGAAAAGAGATTTCAAAGGTCCAGCAGCCATTTTTTGTTAAAAACAAAACCTAAGTAAAATAAGAATAGAAGAAAAACTCTTATGTATAATAGACTGTTTAACAAAAGTCAGTAGTAAATATCATAAACTTAAATACTAAAACAATTTTAGTTGAAAATTAGTGGCGGTGCCCATAGCTCACTGGGTACGGTGCCAGCCACATACACTCAGGCTGACAAGTTCAAACCCAGCGCGGGCCAGCTAAACAGCAATGACAACTGCAACAAAAAAATAGCCGGGTGTTGTGGTGGGCACCTGTAGACCAGCTGCTTGGGAGGCAAGAGTTTGAGGTTGCTGTGAACTGTGACACCATGGCACTCTGCCGAAGGCAACATAGTGAGACTGTCTCAAAAAAAAAAAAAAATTAAAAATTAGCCTACTTACCACCATTATCATTTAGCATCAATGAAGTTATAGCAAATAGATAAGAAAATGAGATCTTTTAAAGCTTGGAAAAGAAAACTCTTTGACATGATACATGTATTTAGTAATACCAGGAGACAAACTATAACTCCCCAACTTAGAAAAGCTATTAGAATTAATGAAAGAATTTGGTAAGGATAAAAACCTCATTAGCTGCCCTTTATTCCCCAAATAAGTATTTAAAACTAGAAATAGTGGGAGTCAGGATGGGACCTAGAATTCCATTTCAAATAATGGTAAAAATTATACATTAATTCAAGAAAAACTTAACAAAAAAGCCATAGGATTATGAAGAAAATAGTGATGGTTTTCTTGAAACACATAAAACAAAATCTGAAGAATGGAAAGGTATATTACATTTCATTCTTAGATAGAAAATTAAATTATTTAAAAATTGATATATGAATGTGATGCCGTTTGATTTAGAATCCTGATTGATTTTTCTATTGGTCAATATTTTCATAAAGTCTATGTGAAAAAATGCTTACTTGAAATAACCAAGAAAAACGTAAAAAAAGAAAACCTCTAAGAACAGCAAAGAAAAATTGCCTTAATAGATGGTAGTAGTTGTTTTACACCCAAGGTAAAATGAAGTCTCTGTTATATAAAGTACACAAATCAGAAGAGCAGTACAGAGAACCATGCTTTTAGCTCCGGAGCATTTGAAAAATTTTATAGATATGGAACAACTGGTTCTCATCAAAAAGAAAGTTAAGTTAGACCTCTGTCTCACCAATATACAGAAATAGATTTCAGATGGCTTAAAAATTTGTAAAATGAGCCTATTGTAGAGGCAGGAGGACCATCTTTTAACACTGGAAACCCAGAAAATATAAAAGGAAAGATAGACATTTTACTATACATTAATGTATTTAACTGAAACAATATAATAAAGAAATCTTATAAATTGATAAGAAAAAAGCAATGCAGATAAGATATATTCAGCAATATTTGCTCACGGAAGAACCAGTGGCCCACATACGTGAAAAGATGTTTAGATCTATCAGTATTCAGAGAAATACAATTAAAGTAACATATTTTGGCCAGGTGCAGTGGCTCACATCTATAGTTTTAGCACTATGGGAGACTGAGGTGGGAGGAACATTTGAGCTCAGGAGTTGGAGACAAGCATGAGCAAGAGTGAGACCCTGTCTCCACTAAAAATAGAGAAAGTTAGCTGGATTTTGTGGTGGGTACCTGTGTAGTCCCAGCTACTTGGGAGGCTGAGGCAGGAGGATCACTTGACTCTAGGAGTTTGAGGTTGCTGTGCGCTAGGATGATGTCACCATACTCTAGCCTCAGGCATTTTACTTTTTTATCTCAAAAACATAAAATGAAATAATGATAGATTTTATATCCATCAGACTAAAAAGAGAGCCAGTTGATGGTGCTAGCGTGGAGGGAAACATATTCTCATATATTGTTTGTTGAACTGTGGATTCTCACAGCTGTTTTTTGGAATGCAGTCTAATTATATGTTAAAAATTTTAAATATATAAACCCTTGTCCCCACTACCACTGCTTGGAAATCTGTCCAATAGACATCATCCAGCTGAGCATGATGGCTCACACTTGTAATCTTAGTACTTTGGGAGGCCGAGGCAGGAGGATTGTTTGAGGGCAGAAGTTTGCGATCAGCTCAAGCAGCAAAGTGAGGCCTCATCTCTATATAAAAGAAAGAAAGAGAAAGAAGCTGGGCTTGGTGGCATGCCCCTGTAGTTAAAGCTACTTGGGAGGCTGAGGCAGAAGGATTACTTGGAGCCTGAGAGTTGGAGTTTGCAGTGAGCCATGATGATGCCACCTCACTCAAGCTTGGGCAAAAGAGTGATACTCCTTCTCAGAATAAATAAATTAATAAACTTATCCAATGGGGAAAAAGTGTCAGTATATTAAGATATATGTACAACAATACTTTATCACTTTTAATATGTCCCTCCCTCCTCTAAAAAACAAAACAGCCTGGAAATAGAGAGGCCAAAATCAATAGTCACTTGGCAGAATAAATTATGTTAGATCCACATCATAGAATATTATGTAACTGTTGAAAAGAGTGTTGAGCAGCATATGGGTTGACTTTGAAGGATTTCATAAGATAAGTTTATTTTGAAAAAAGCCAGGTGCGGAAAAGTGTGTGCAAACACACATGCATATTTTTTCCCCCTTTTTTTGGTAAAATAATGACCAAAAAACCCTTGTATGTATACAGATGTGTGTATATGTTTGACTGTGTAGGATGTTATGACTATCGAAATATTTAGAGGGGACCAGCCTGTGTTGTTAGCATAATTTACTGCAGAGAGTTGGGTAAGTCCTGACGTAAGTTAGGTATCAAAGAGCAGGGGAATTTCCATGGAAGGGAAAAGGGCGTCATTTTTAAAATAAAGCCCAAAATATCAAATTTATGCATGTATACTTTAAATGTATATAAATGAATTATGTTTTTAACATTTGGAAGTCGATTAGCAACAACTGTTGATGATTAGTTTATAAGAAGCAAGAATGTTGCCCAGGAGCAGGGTAGGACACACCAGAGGCGAGAAGGGGATGCTCCTGGACGGAAACCATTCTTGTAACTACCCCGATTGGAGGCTGTTAGCAGTTCCTTAATTTTGAGGAACTGAAGCCTGATATCAGAAATAATCAGTTGTTCTAGTTCTCAATACAAAAAAAAAAAACCTGACACTGGCAGTGTTTAGAGAATGCATTTTTTCATGAGTAGCTGAGGGTTATATTGAGAGAAGATCTGGTCTGTGCTGGATGAGAGTGGCCTCATTGTCTTCATAGTCTACTCATTTGAAATATTATGGTTGTGCCATGTGGTTGGAGTAAGAGTGTTCTGTAGTTTTAAGGAAAAAGCTGAAGTTGAGTGTACATTATTATATATCTGTATTTAAATGCTGTTTTAAATTCATTTTTCTAAATTCCTTTTATCACTGAAGGTATTGATAACAGAACATGGCGACTTGGGAAATGGAAAGTTTTTGGATCCAAAAAACAGAATCTGTTTCAAATTCGATCACTTAAGAAAGGAAGCAACCGATCCAAGACCCTACGAAGCAGAAAATGCAGTTGAATCCTGGAGAACTTCAGTAGAAACTGCTTTGCGAGCTTACGTAAAAGAACATTACCCAAACGGGGTCTGCACTGTAAGTTATCAGTAGCAGTTTTTTTCTTTTGTGTCTTATATAAATGTGAGCATGTTTTTATGATACCCTGAAATTTATAATAAGTTATAGAACTAAGATTTTATAACTTGTCACACTTTTTTCTTTTAAGTAAATATTTCTAAGTGCCTACTACTTTTTTCAAGTAATTTGGGATAATAGTTATATTATGATGGTTTAAAACAGAAAAGGATTGTACCTTGAATTAAATCTACGTAGAAATTTTAATACATTGATTAAAGGAGCATGATACAATGAGATTCATTATGACACATCTCAGTGAGTTTAGATCAAATTTCTTTTTATGTAGTTATAGTAGCCTTAGAACAAATAAAATATTTAGAAGTGAAGTCCTGCCCTTTTGTGTTTTGTAGTCACATTTCTTTTGTTTTTTTGGTGTGGTTCTTCTATAAGTTTACCCATTTTTATATTTTCAGAAAACAGAAAACATGATAGAAAGCAGAACTAGTGTTTGTTTTTTTTTAATAGTCATAAGATTGTATCGAGACAGGCTTTTTAGCACCACTGTTTGTGCTTCAGTGGTATATACTCCATAGCTAGTATGATCTTTTGAAATGCAAACCAGATCATAAAAATCCTCTGCTTGAAATCCTTTAGAAATTTCCATTGCACTTAGGGTAGAGAATAGGCTTCTGACATGGCTTACAAGGCCCTATATACCTGGCCTCTGCTTACCTCTCCACCCTAAGTCAATCATACATCCTAGTTTATACCTGCCTTCTCAACATAATTTTTTTTCCTTTTTTTAAGACACAATCTCTACTTTGTTGCTCCTGGTAGAGTACAGTTGCGTCATTGTAGCTCACTGCAACCTCAAACTCTAGGGCTCAAGTGAACCTCCTGCCTCAGCCTCCCCCATAGCTAGGACTACAGGCGTGTGCCATGACACCTGGCTAATTTTTCTATTTTCTGTAGAGATAGGGTTTTGGTCTTAAATGCCTGAGGTCAAGTGATCCTCTGCCTCAGCCTCCTAGAGTGCTAGGATTACAGTGGTGAGCCATTGCTCCCAGTCTAAACATAATTATTAATATCACCAATAGTATTCCATTTCCTTCTCAGGTTTATCATGTTAATACAAAAATTCTGCTTAAGTATGATCTGCTGAAGTATCTAGCTTTCAGTAATTATTTGAGAATATAGCAGCAGTAGAGCCTAGAATAGGCATCCTCAAACTACAGCCCGTGGGCCACATGGGGCCCGCTGAGGACATTTATCCAGCCTGCCGGGTGTTTTTGCCGCCGCTGCCTGTCCTGCTTAGCAGCCGACTTGTCCTAGGACCCACAATCCGACCCTCCAACGGTCTGAAGGACAGTGAACTGGCCCCCTGTTTAAAAAGTTTGAGGACCCCTAGCCTAAAATATCATATGTTCTTTGACTTATAATTTGTTGGTTAGGATTTTTTTTGAAGAATAACTGAACAAAAGTAAGGGAGTAGTCTTCATTCTTTTCTTGGAGGATTGAATGACATAAATCAGTTATTTTAAAGCTGTAGGTAAGAGGTGAAATAGCATTATCATACATCACAGGCATTCTCTTAGTGACTTTTTTCAGTTTTAGGTAAATTATGTTTCTTACCCTATCCCAATACCTTTTTTCTTTTTTTGAGACAAAGTCTCACTGTGTCATCCTTGGTAGAGTGTGTGGTGTCATAGCTCACAGCAACCTCAGATTCTTAGGTTCAAGTAGTTCTCTTGCTTCAGCCTCACGAGTAGGTGGGACTACGGGTGCCTGCCACAAAGCCTGGCTATTTTTAGAGACAAGGTCTTACTCTGGCTCAGGCTGGTCTGGAACTGTGAGCTCAGGCAGTCCACCCACCTTGGCCTTTCAGAGTGTTAGGATTATAGGCATGAGCCACCGCACTTGGCCCCTTATCTCAATGCTTTTTAAAATGACTAGAAAAACAGTAGCCCCTAAGATTGTGAAGTAAATAAAAGTGATAATCAAAGCTAAATCCAGTTTTTATTTGGATGGAAGCAGCTAGATTGGTATCCTTATGTTTACAAAAACCTACTTCCTTAGAATGAAAGCAAGATCTATCTAGGATTTTTCTGAGTATCTTAGAGTACAATCAGTTTTACTATATAAATGGGATTTTTTATTAATTGTCCTCTTTTATGATCCACAAAGAATTTGATTAGGTGTAACTTTTGAGAACTTGTTTTCTAGCTACTGTGTCAGAATGATGGCCTATTTTATATTCTTATGTGTGTTTTTGCCAAAGTAGTGTACAATTTTCAGTACTTGATAGGTGCTTAAAGTTGGACATTCTGTGACTATAAATTCAGTCTTGTGCTTGTTTTCTTTGCCAATAAGGTGTATGGTAAAAAAATAGATGGACAGCAAACCATTATTGCATGCATAGAAAGCCATCAGTTCCAAGCAAAAAACTTTTGGTAAGTTATAATTTTGTGTGTTGGGGAATTTGGGCATTACTTATTCTTTGTGGTTCTTACATTAGTGATTGGGGCTTTATGTTGTTTGTGTATGATTGACTAAGAACAATTCAAAACATGATATAATACTTTGGCCTTTTGATATAAGAAAAGATATTTGCACCATAATCTGCCTGATCATTAAAGGCTGCAATAAATCCATTGACATTCATTGAAAGGAGTGGAGTGGGGAGCATATGTATTTAGAGACTAGCAGCATCCTAAGGGAGCATGTGTGCCCACAAGGATATACTGCTGGCATTCTGAGAAGGGACTGTTCCTGAATGAAACTTACAGAGGAGTGCAGAGCTAATTACAGAGCAAAGAATGATGCTTCCTTTGGGAACTTTGGGAACTCTAAAGTACAGGTTTTTATGAGAATTGCTGTGTGCTTGGTTAGCCAATGTGAAGAGGTAATGACATGTTTTACACAATGAGGCAAATTACAGTCATGCCTTGTAATTTTGTATATAAATCATTTGACTATTCCTTATAAAAGTCAAGCTCCCCAAAGCATTCTTGGACTTTTGACAAGTTGCTGGTCTTTTTTATTCTTAGACAAGATTATTTGTGAGATATTGCCTGTTTAAAAATTTTGAAGTTTTCTAAGACTTTACAAGTTCATAATTGAATTAAATCTTTACATTTGTCCCCCTTTTTGGTTAAAAATTGCTGAGATCAGCAAAGTATAGTCATAATATTTGCCTTTTAAGCATATTAGTCTTTGACTCATTAGCCATATTGGTGGGTGGTGCTTTTGAGGGTGAAATACCATATCAGTAACCTCTGTGGGCTAGTTTGGTCCATTGCCCAAGATTGTTCCACTACTTAACTATCAGAAATAAATGCAAGGTTACAAGGTTAACCGAGAGTATTTGGAGGAATGCAAATCCATCATCACTAAAGGAAAATCAACTCCATATGTAAACATATACTTTAATGATAGGCTACAGTTAACCTAAAGATTCTGGCATGCAGTATTACTTTCATGGACTTAATATAAATGTAGTTTCTCTATGTTAGGTCTAAAGTAACATTAATCTACCAAAATCTTAAAGCAATAAATCTTTGTAAAATTATTATTAATTTGTGCTATTTGTGCCAGGAAATACATACTAAAATCAATTTTGTTGAGATTGAACTACTACAGCATACCCCAAAAGTCACCTATAAAGTTGCCATACATAGAGAAATTGGGAAATTATAGCTAAATGTACCTTAATTTACAAATGTTCATTATAAAATATATACAAAATATTCTCTACATGTTGGCCTTCTCTTTGTAAAATTTTGTAAATAAAGGAATATTTGACTACATCTTCCCGTTTTCCCTATGTATGGTGACTTTGTGGGTGACTTTTAGGACACCCTTGTGTTAAAAGAAAATTCTTATTACTAAGTTGTACTTTAACATTCATCAGAGATGTTATAATAAATTTACTATAATTAGTTTCAAAAATATAATTCCTTTGAGCTTTAACATAAATCATATGACAGACATATATGTCCTTGAGTTTTGTTTTTTGTTTTTTTGAGACAGAGCCTCAAGCTGTCCCCATCGGTAGAGTGCTGTGGCATCACAGCTCACAGCAACCTCCAACTCCTGGGCTCAAGCGAGTCTCCTGCCTCAGCCTTCCAAGTAGCTGGGACCACAGGCGCCCGCCACAACACCCGGCTATTTTTTGGTTGCCGTCATTGTTGTTTGGCAGGCCTGGGCTGGATTCAGACCCGCCACCTTAGGTGTATGTGGCTGGCGCCTTAGCCACTTGAGCCACAGGCACAAAGCCATGTCCTTGAGTTTTATTTTATTTTTTAGAGATGGGTTCTTGCTATGTTTCTCTGGCTGGCCTCAAGCCTCTGGGCTGAAGCGATCTTCCCACCTCAGTCTCCTGAGTAGGCTGGGACAACAGTTACACACCACTACACCCAGCTTGGACTTGGATTTTTTATTCTCAGGATTTTGCATTACATAGCTAGGTATTTTATTCTACCATTACTATGAAAAATACCATTGTATCATTTTGGTTAACAGTGATTTTCACTTTCTGGAGAAGAAAAATTTTATGTGACTCTTCAAAGTGATGATATTATATAATGGCATGATAATCTCAGTAAAATGTAAATAATTTGATACAAAGAAATTAAGTCCATTTATTGAAAATATTGGTAGAATAAAAATCAGAAGAGACTAGTTTCGGATGCTTCTTAGATTTCACTAGAGACCATTTCTTTGTAGTCTCTGGTTTGCCAGTATCTTGCAGTATTAGAAGCTTAATAATTGTTTGTTGGATTAATATTTATAATGACAGGGCTAATAAAAGAGAGGGGGGTGAATATAGTAGCTCTGCTCTGTAAACCCAGCACTTTGGGAAGCCAAGCTGGGATTTCTTGAGGCCAGGAGTTTCCAGTCTGAACAACATTGTGAGACCTCATCTCTTCAAAAATTAAATTAAATTTAGTTTAATTTAAAAAAATTAGCTGAGTGGGGTGGCATGCATCTATTGTCCCAGCTACTCTGGAAGCTGAGGCAGGAGGATCACTTGTATTCCAAAGTTCAAGGTTACAGTGAGCTATGATTATAATACTGTTCTCCAGCTTGGGCAATGAAGTGAGACTTTTGCTTTAAGGAAGAAAAAGAGAGAGGAGGGCAGAACATAATTAAAGTCTGGGACATCTTGGCCATTTACTGCACTGATAAAAGGTGCTGTCTGCTCACTCAGTCACACATTTACTGTTACTATAGTAATTGATGCCTTTGGAAGAATCTTTTGAAATAGTTCTCAAACTTGTACCACTACTTGATTGGAATTCCTTTTCTTTTTCCACAGTCAGTGGTGATATTACATATATTATTATAATTACCAGTAATGTATATGCTTAGCACTCACTAGTTGGCTCGATACTAATACCCAAATAAAAGCAATACATATTTTGGAATTGAGAAACAAAGATGACTAGACTTAGAATTTTTTCCAATTGAGTTTCTTTGAGTAATCTTAGACATATCAGTCAAAATCAAGGCACATTATAAAATTCTTTTTTATTTTGTAGAACATACATGTTCTCAGTTTTCACATTTTTTTAGGTATGAAAATACAAGTTGAATATCACTTATCTGAAATGCTTGAAACCAGAAGTGTTTTTGGGTTTTGGACTTTTTCAGACTTCGGAATAGTTAGTTGCATTGTACCTACTGAATCTAGAAGGCCTCATTGGTTGTTTCTTTTGAGTATAGTGTCAGTGCTCAGGAAGTCTAGGACTTTGGAACATTTCAGATTTTTGGATTAGGAATACTCCTGCTACCATTCTACAGACTTTTATGATTGGGTAGGCTGCAAGAATATTGAATGGAACCCAGAAATAATTGTATAGCAAAAGCCATTTATAGTGATCCATTATCCCTGTGACTATTTGAGAAATTATACTGTTCAAAATAGCTAATAGGCATTAATTTGCTATCAGAATGTCTTTAGCATGCAAAAAACAGACAAGTGAAAAGAAAAGGCATTGTTACAAAAAGGCTGTCAGACAAAAAAAGGATAAAATTCACTGCTGGGCAAAAATTGATATAGGCTATCTGATGTTTGTGGTTTCTCAGTTTCCTCATGAATATGTATTAGTTTATATACCAAATACCAGTTCTGGCATGTGAAAGGAGCATGTGCATTTCCTGTGGAGACTTTAAACATAAAACTGGAAAAGGAAAAAAATCTGACCGGAGAATATAAATTATAAATTAAAAAATATATAATTTTTTTTTTTGAGACAGAGTCTTATTTTGTTGTTCTTACTTTGTTGTTGAGTGCTGTGGCATCACAGCTCACAGCAACCTCAAATTCTTGGGCTTAAGTGATTCTCTTGCCTCAGCCTCCCAAGTAGCTAGGACTATAGGCGCCTGCCACAATGCATAGCTGTTTTTAGAGACTTGGCCTTCCTCTGGCTCAGGCTGGTCTCGAACCCTGTGAGCTCAGGCAATCTACCTGCTTTGGCATCCCAGAGTGCTGGGATTATAGGTGTGAACCACCACACTCAGCCTAAAAATACATAAATTCTATAGCCCTTTCTTTCTAGGTATCAAACCTCCTTAAGAGTGTGATATAACAATATTAGCCATTCTTTTTAAATTATTTGGTACTATGTATCATTCAGATGCTAAACTGCAGTGACTATTTATAAAAGCCCCTGATTATCTGAACATTTATTCCATTTATTTTAAAAGCATAAGTGATTCACTTGAAGAAGTAGATTAAAATTTTTCTCTAAGAAGTTGCCTGTATGATTTAGCTTTGAATTGTTTTTTGACTCTTAGCTTTAGAATACTGAAGTTACATCCATTTTGTAGGTCCTTGTCAGCAAGGTGAAAATTAAATATGTATCATAACTGAACTTATTAACCTTTTGATTCTTTTGAATATTTCAGTGATTAAAAAAATGAATGTCCAGCATTCATCTCCAACACTCTCACACTGTAGCATTAAATTTGAATCTGAAACTTAAAATTGATTCAAATTATCTTCCCTACCTTATTTACAGCTGCTGTTTTTATTTTTAAGGAATGGTCGTTGGAGGTCAGAGTGGAAGTTTACAATCACTCCTTCAACCACTCAGGTGGTTGGCATCTTGAAAATTCAGGTATGAAATAAAAAGAACTAGTTTACTTACTTTTAGGTGATTCTGAACAGAGGGAAACAGCTAATTCATAAGTTTTACATTTTCATAGCATACCACACCATTTCTCTCCTAGATCTTTGTTTTGGGGTAATGGGAAAAACAAGTAGTGCAGTTTCAAAATTTTTAAATGACCTTGCAGTTCATTTGCTAATCATCAGAAATCTGTAAGAATAACTAACAGATTATAAAACTCAGCTAAAATTAGATGTTGCCATTTGGTCTGCTCTTCAGATACAATTTGTTCATCCAAGCATCTTCTGAGTTTGAGTTGTCACTTTTGTCATCCGAATTGGGTGGAGTTGGGTGAAGTATTATATTAATATGTGTGTGTATAAATGTATAAATATAGATTATGTGCATAGTAATATATATTATTATATATTATATATATCTTTTAAATATTTCCTATACTCATATTTAGCTTCTTACATGAAACCCACTTCTTAAGCGGGTTTGGATTTGGATTCTTTGACTAGTAATGTAAGCTCAGATCTTATATATAGATGAACACTTGATAATGGGGCCAAATGTTTGTAATATAAGCATTACTAAATAAGTTCAAGGAAAGTGCAGCCTAATATTTTCCTCTCATGGCTCATTTATTCAGTGCATTTGTTAATCAGCTATCAAGAAAGTTATTACACTGTACTGGGCTATAAAGGAATACAGATGAATCAGACACTACTGCTCTCCAGTACACATCCGACTCCAGCATACATATCTAATCTTAATCTCCCATTGCTTTTATGTCCAGGTGTCTGTGCCTGTCATCTTAAGGCCTAGAGAACAGAAGTTAAAAATGTGAATTTTGAAACCAGACTACCTACGTTTGAATCCCAGCCCTGTCAGTTAGTGTGACATCAAGAAGTCATTTAAGCTCTTTTTTTGTTTCTTCTGTTGAAAAACAATTTAAAATGCCTTTGTGATTGTTTAAAGAGTAGTTAAATGGTAAACCAAATTGGTAAAATGGTTAGTACAGAGCCAAAATCAAAATGCTCAAAGATTCGTACCCATTATCGTAATATTCTTTCCTTTAGTTAGGTTTTAGTAGATCTTACCTGGATAATTAACAGCAATTTCTAAAATGAGGCTCTTAATGCACCAGAGCTCATTGAGAGCAGAGATTGTCTGGTTTATGGTTTTATCTTCAACACTGAGCATAGTGTCTACCATATAATTGTTACTTTATTTTGTTGAATTGCTGGGCCCTTTGATATTTCCTGATCCATTTTTTTTCACATTACTTTTAGAAAGATAATTTTTTAGAATTTAAATCTGGATATGTTGCTTGCCTACTTAAGTAACATTTAGTAGTATACTCTCCCCTGCCAGATAATACAGACATATTTACATGGCATCCTAGGCCCAAAGTTGGCTTGTTTGCTGTATGTATATATAGTACACATCTTTTTCCACTACTGCTTGTCCTCTTCCACCTCACATGGTTCCAGCTGTCATCTCCAGTCTTTTCTGAAATGTGCTGAAGTCCTTTTTTAGCCCTCAAAGAGAGTCTGGTATTGCTAACATGCTTTTATACATGCTTTTGCCATGTTATATTAAAATATGAGGTCAGGGACTGTGTCCTTTAAAAGCTATGTATCCCTAGAACCTTATGTAGTAGTGGTAGTTAGTGACTAATTAGCATTGAATAAATTCTTGTCTGTGCTTTTGGGGAATTATATGATTGATGGAAACACACAATATAAAGAGCAGTGTTTGGGAAGGAATATTGTGAGCTCAGTTTTGAGTATCTTGGGTTTAGGTACCAATCAAATAGCTGTGAGGTGAAAATGTCCAGCAGTCAGGTCGATGGAGGGCTTCCCTGCAGAACTACAGGAATATCTAACCAGCCTCCTCACTTGGCTGAGGGCAGGAAGAGTCTTGGTAAAGTTTAAAGGTCTGCAGCCCAGCAGAGGAGTGTAGGCTGGAGCTGAATTTTGTATAGTCATTTGCATTGATCTCCCCAAGCCATGAAGATCTTGATGAGTCTTATAATGTGGTTTCTATAATTGCTTTTTCTGATAGGTTCATTATTATGAAGATGGTAATGTTCAGCTAGTGAGTCATAAAGATATACAAGATTCTCTAACAGTGTCTGTAAGTAATTCCACAACAAAATTTATTCATTTGGGGTTTTTTTATGTTAGATTAATATGAGGGTATGGATGATTAGGTTACATTTGTTTGCATTTGTTAGATGAAGTCTAAATTGTAGTTCCATAACAAAATTTAAACAATCTAATACTTCTATAAAACCAGAATAGTTTTGAAGTCAACATTTTAAGTAGTTGTCTACTTCAAATTAAAGGGTTTTCAGATAAACTGAAGGACAGTAGAAACTCCGTAAATTGACCACCCAGGGGACTATAACAAACTGATCAGCATACAGAGGTGCTTAAGATACGGAACAAGGCCTGTTCTACTCATACGTACATGTGGTACCTGTGCAGTCTGAAAATCAGGTCAACTTAAGGAACTAGTCAATGTGGGGATGTAGTCAACTGTGGAAGGTCTACTGTAATTGCAAATCTGTACCTAATTTTTCACAGCTGAATTAAGATATAATTCATATACCATTCAGTCCATTTAAAGTAGAAACTTCAGTATTTTTTAGTATATTAGTAGGATTGTACAATAATTACCATAGTTTAATTTTAGCACATTTTCATGCTCCTCAAAAGAAACCCCACACCTGTGAGTAGGCATTCACCTTCTCCCCAGCCTCCCCCAGTCCCGTCCCAACCCTAGGCAACTTTCTGACTCTGATTTGCCTATTCTGGACATTGTAAGTGGAATTAGAATGTGTGGACTTTTGTGACAGGCTTCTTTCACTTAGCATGTTTTCAGCCTTCATCCTTGTTGGAATTCTTTTTTATTCCCAAATAATATTCTGTTATGTGGACATACCACATTTTATTTATACACTATTCAGGGAGTGGACATTTCTGTCTTCTAGTTCTGCTACTGTGAACATTCGTGTACTATTTTGCATAGACATGTATTTTAATTCCTCTTTGGTATATACATACAAGTGGAATTTATGGATCACATGTTAACAGTTTAAACTTTCAAAGAACTGCCAGACTGTCTTCCATCTTACATTCTCACCAGCAGCATGTAAGGATTCCAGTCTTTCTACATCCTCACCAGGACTTGCCTCTTTAATGGTGGACATTCTAGTGGGTATGAAGTGGTATCTTACTACAGTTTTTCTTTACATTTTACTCTTGGCTGAATATCTTTTCTTGTGCTTAGTGGCCATTTGTATATCTTTTTTGAGGAAATGTGTATTCAGATCCTTTGCCCATTTCTTAATTGATTATGTTTTTATTATTGAGTTACAATTGCTCATGTATTCTGGATGCACGTATCACGTGTAATTTGCAGATGTTTTCATGCTGTCTTTCCACTTTCTTGATGGTATTGTTTGCAGACAGAAGATTTTGGTATTGATGTAATCTGAGTTTTCTTTTTTTTTTTTTTGTCATTTGCATTTTTGGTATATTAATACCATTGGCTCTAACCCAAGGTCATGAAGATTCACTAGATTTGGTTTTTACATTTTAGGTTTATGATCTTGGACCTTACTTTAAACCATATTATATATTATTTTTCCTCTAGCTTAAGTTCCACTTTCAATTTTAAGAATTTTTGAACTTGGTTTTATTTCCTCAGTTTTTTCACATATTCTTTCCATTGCGTATTCAACTTTGTTTTTGTTGAGTTTTGTCCCCACTCTCCCAAGGATATTAACAGTATAATAGTAACATTGTTATAAGTGACATTTTCTTATAACATTTAGGTACATTCTGTACCAGAAGTATCAACTATAAACATCCATTGCTAATATTCAGAATTAGCTAATTTACAAATTTTAAAGAAAAATTAATTTAATTTAAATCATTTACCTTTAAGAAATACATGTGAACATATTAGGTCAGATGCTACCTGAAAAGGTAAGCTACAAAAGCTAAATTTTTTTTTTAATTTTTCATTAGCTCTTAGGTGATTGCTCCTTTGACTTAATTGGTAATTGCCTTGCAAAATCTGCCAGTAAAAAAACCTTAGTAATACCTCGTTTTCCATGAGACGTGGTATTCCATATAGTTACGGATCGTATGTAATTATTATTTGTAATATCATTTGCTTAACAAGGATACTTGGTACTATCTTCTTTGAGGAGTTTGACATTGAACAATGTCACTTTATCTTATAGGAGTTCCATTTTTAGAGAGAGAGGATAAAAACTTATTACATAAATATGTATATATGAATAAATATTTTAGATATATATACACACACACAGTGGGACAGGTGTGGTGGCTCATACGTGTAATCCCAGCATTTTGGAAGGCCAAGACAGGAAGATCACTTGAATCTGAGAGTTCAGCACCAGCCTAGCAATAGAGCAAGACCCTGTCTCTACAAAAAATAGAAAAGTTAGCTGAGTGTGGTGTATGCTATGCGCCTATAGTCCATCTACTCAGGAGGCTAAGGCAGGAGTATCTCTTGAGCCCAGGAGTTTGAGGCTGCAGTGAGCTATGACACCATGGTACTCTAGATGAGGCAACAGAGCAAGACCTATCTTAAAATAATTGATTGATGAAAATAAAATGTGCAGTTACTAGAGAATTTTCCATTAACACTGATTTATAAAAATATATATATATACACACACACACACACATACATTCCACTAACTTTACTATTAGGAAAAAAGCGAATAACCATAAACCCATATATTGGGAAGTTCAAATTTTTTTTCCAGGAAATGTTTAAATAGTAAATTCACTTAAACCTTAAAATATGTTCTTCCTAATTGGTATTTTTGTTTTATGGCACGATAGTGATAAATATTGTTCATTATAAACGTGTAACAATGTTTAAAGAGTCATTCTGGCCTAACTTGTTACCCAGAGAGATTGTGTTTTAGAATGTATAATTGAACTTTTCATCAATGTGTATTATTAAGATTTTCCTTTCCTTAACCAGTTAAACTTTGAGAGCAGGCTCATTCTGTGGAGTTTTAAAATATTTTTGCCTAATTCCCTCTGGGCTTAGAATAATTGATCTAATAATATTTTCTCTTTGTTATAATTTCTGTTTTATTCATTCAATTATAACATTTTGTTAATCATACACATATTTAAGAATATTAGAGGGTTAGCCTCAAATTACTATTTTATTTACTTTTGGTTTTGTGTTTCATTCAGAATGAAGTGCAGACAGCAAGAGAATTTATAAAGATTGTAGAAGCTGCAGAAAATGAATACCAGGTATGATTTTCAAAAATATTATATAAGCCATATTGACTCATGAATTAATGGCACTGAAATTTTAATTTTAGCCATAAGGCTGAAATTTTTTTCACTATAAAAGATAGTCTTTTTGTTGTGTGTTTACTTTTAGTGCAGGGACAAAGTTGTTTAAATATAGACAAAAAGAGTGGCAAATAACTTCAGTTAAAAGTTTGTATTTTAAAAATACCAAGCCTAATCACCTGCATTCAGGACTTTGAGCAGCCTGAGCCAGAACAAGACCCTGTCTCTAGAAATAGCTGGGTGTTGTCGTGGGCACGTATAGTCCCAGCAACTGGGGAGGCTAAGGCTAGAGAATCGCTTGAGCCCAGGAGTTCAAGGTTGCTGTGAGTGGTGACACCTTGGCACTCCACTGAAGGTGACAGAGTGAGACTCTGTCTCAAAGAAAGAAAAATACTAAGACTAGGTTTTGGCTTAGTCTTTATACAGATTGAGTATCCCTTATCTGAAATGCTGCCAAGGTTTTAAATAGCTATTTTGCTTCTAGTTGCAAATTTTAATTCAGGAGATATTTTCTAAACCATGTGGATTATGTATAGTCTAATTAGATCACATTTCATTTTGTTCTCTACTTTTTACATTGTTTATCAGCTTCTAAGCAACACTCAAATTTAAGCATTTAATTTGTGAATTGAAAGAGTTTCTACTCCTTAAAAACAGTAGGTTATAAATTGTTCTTACATAGTAAAATAGATTCAAAATAAGGGCACACAAATATTAAATCTAATTTACAAATTTTTCATTAAATGTAGTTATTCAAAATGATTATAAGCTTTTTCTTTTAGCTGTTTTTAAACAGTTTTAAAACCATGTTGGGATTGTTATTGACTGTTTAAAAGCAGTGAAACAGGCTGCTTAAATAAAGTTTGTTCTGAAAACATCTGTGTGTTTTCTAAATTGTTCTGTTCCTTCTCTGGGCTTTAAACTTCTCACTACTGTTTTTCATAGACTGCCATCAGTGAAAATTATCAGACGATGTCGGACACTACTTTCAAAGCCTTACGTCGACAGTTGCCAGTTACGCGCACTAAGATTGATTGGAACAAGATCCTTAGCTACAAGATTGGCAAAGAGATGCAAAATGCATAAGATGAACATTGCATGACCGGATCATTTTAGTGTCTTTGCGTTAAAGAAATTATTGCAAAAGTATTCAGACTGTCAGTCTGCCCAATCAGATGGGCTGATGCCATTTAAAATCACTATAATTAACTAGTTTGGTTAGAGCACAAAGCTTAGCTAATCAACCATTATTTTCCATTTCTTTTGTTCAAAGAGGATTGCAGATCAGTTTAGTTTAAATGTCTTTTACTTTCTGTTATGTCTTTCTTACAATGAAGAAAAGATTCCTCTAAGATTATGGTTAAAAGTTTTTGAAGTATCTCAAAAATATTTTACTTACTATAACCCTAAAACTATTGTCTTTTGGTTTATGGAATGGGTAACTTTTGATATTTGCCCAATTCTTTTTAATGGGGTCAATAATGAACATTATAGTTTAAGGTGGTTGATGGATTTAGCCATATATGCTGCTAAAGAAATTGTCTACCTTTTCTCCCTCACCTCTTCCATTTATGTAAGACTGAGATTAGAGGGAAAGCATTTTCTATATCAATTGTGTTTAAACCTTTCAAGGTTATTTAGCAAGCTTAGTGTTTAACTAAACTTTTTTTAAACAAGGCCAAGGTCTAATGCTGTTTTGAGATTCTGAAATTAAATGAAAATACTTATTTCAGAAATGCATAATGCTTTTTTTTCTTGTGACAGTTACGCAAATTAGCTTGAATTCCGTATGTCCCTGAGTTATTTTTATCATAAAGCCACAAATGTATTATAACAAGGCAAATTGTAATATATATAATCCTGAACTCATGATCATGTCTCAGTTTTTTTTTTCTTGGATTGAAAAGTATTGAAATTCAGTGTGACATTGAAATGCCAATTTTCCTATTAAGTAGAAAAATCACCAGTGAGTCGTATACCATTTTAAAATACTTTGGATATTGTCATTCTTAACTGACTGTAAATTAGAAGAGCTGGGATTACATATGATGTGCAGTTACAGTCCAAATTTTCCCATCTTCCTATGCATCATAAGCATGTTTGTAATATTTTAAAGAATAGATTTACTGATACCACAGGAATTTCAAACCTGTGGTGAATGTTAGTGTTTACTATAAAGAGTGGGGTGGATTTACGGTTTCATTCATTGGAGTATTGCTTATTATACTTGAGTGGAATCCATTCCTCACATACTCCTGCAGACATCTGGGCCTGGACATGTTTTTTTTTTTTTTTTAATTTTTTTTTTAAAGCACCACTTTTATTATGTACAATGAAATATTTCATTAGCTTGAATTGTATAGATTTTTAAAAATTCAGTGAAAGCATGTTTAATTTCTTTTTAAAATCACTGTTGGGCTTTGAAAGCATTGAGAATATAATACGAAATTATGACTTCTGACTAAATCATTTTTACTTTAGTTTTAAAATACAAGTATATTGGGATTCCTAAAGAAAATGAATTGGTAACATTATTTGTTCCCTTTTTTATGGACCTAATGAAAAGTTTGATGATTCTGAACTAAATACTAGCTAAATCTGTAATTGATTTGCTTAGTTATATCAGTTGGCCTATTATGAGTTTGTACCTCATGAAGATCAATTACTTTGGCTGTTCTATATCCTAGAACACATTCTTGAAAATACATGCAAGTGTTTTTAAAGAGATTTGTATTGGAAAGGGAAGATTAATCAAAAATAATTGAGAACACATCTGAAGCAGTGACTGTGCAGTAGACTAGTCTTCTGCAGCTTAAGAAGAGTGAAGACGAATGAAACCCAAAGGATATTAAAGCTCAGGGATATAGTTTTTATAGGAACCATAATGACTTGTTTGTTGAATGGCCAAATTATGGAAGCAAAGGCAGAATCAGGCTGTTGTAGTAATCTGGCTGAGAGGGAATGCTGCCTTGTGCCGAGGTGGTAGCTGTAGAGCAGAGTTGTGGATATATCCTAAAGGTGAAATCGGCACGGTTTGCTGAGAGTGGTCATGGATAAATACGAGATAAAGACAACAGACAAGGACATTTTGAGCTTGGGATTTAGGGAAGATGCTGTGAGGGGCCATGTATCTTTGGGGCAGGGGGCTGATCTAGAGCTCGGTTTTAGATGACAGGGAAATCCTGTGTAGCAGTCAGAGGAGACAGCTAGAGAAGTGGTCTGGGAGAGAAGAACGGGAGAGTGAATGAACCTGGGAAACAGTTTGATGGACAAAATAAAGGACTTCTCAGGGTTGGTGTAATGAATGTTAAGTGAACTAGCAAGTAGGCTGCATGTTTTTCTCCAGCCATGTAAAGCTGTATGGGTGCAGGTGTGGAGTGCATGAATTTAACCAAGGTTGTGGTTTTGCCAGGGGTGTGAGTGACTGACCACATGAAGGGGACAAGATTATAATGATGGTCTGTGGAATTAAAGCTGGGTAAAAACAAAGTTGAGGACATGAGAGGAAGAGAAGGATACTGAAAATGTGGCATAGTCGGGCAGTGCCTGTGGCTCAGTGAGTAGGGCGCCAGCCCCATATACTGAGGGTGGTGGGTTCAAACCCAGCCCTGGCCAAACTGCAACAAAAAAATAGCCAGGTGTTGTGGCGGGCGCCTGTAGTCCCAGCTACTCAGGAGGCTGAGGCAGGAGAATCGCCTAAGCCCAGGAGTTGGAGGTTACTGTGAGCTGTGACGCC
>NW_003852432.1:11120833-11145818 GCF_000181295.1 Otolemur garnettii | reverse complement strand
AGAAACCAAGGCCAGGCATAATGGCTCTTGCCTGTGATTCCACCAACTTGGGAGGCCGAGGCAGGAGGATCACCATGTACTTGAGGCTGGAGTTTGAGACCATCCTGAGCAACATACAAAAAATAGCTGTGGTCCCAGCTACTCAGCAGACTGAAGCAGGATGATCACTTGAGTCCAGGAGTTTGAGGCTGCACTGAGCTGTCAAGACACTGCACTCTAGCCAAGGCTCTGACTCAAAAAAAGAGAGAGAAATATTCTTAGAAAAGTAGTTAAGGACAACTATAGATGCTTGTTGGGCATTTGAGCAATGCTTCTGTAGTTAAAACCAGTGACTTTTAATAACCACACTGAAAGCTTTGGAATAATGCAAGATCCTTTTAAAAGATCTCCATGCTTATCACCAGTCCATGCCAGCTATTGGTTATAAAATATAAAGGAACATTAGCCAGGAGTTAAAACACATGTTGGGTTGTGCCCATGTTATGTGAAACATCCCAAGAAAGGTGAGTATTTCTGTTCCTTCTCTAAAGTGAATTGTTTAAAAGCAAGATCACAATGGAAAGTATAGATTAATGTCAGGTCATTCAATAGTAATCAAACTATTCAGAAGACTCTTACAGGCATTGTGAAGTTTGGAAAATATAAAACCGTTTCTTAAACGATTCTCCAAAATAGTCCAGGCATAATGGCTGGAACAAGCCAACCTTTTTAACATCACCACATATAATAAAATGATAATATTTGGAAGGCACTCTGTAGGAAATGGGTAAGGCTGTTTGCCAACTGCTGTAAGAATTGAGGGGATGAGTATCTTTGGACACCTTGAGTCCATTTAGGAAGATGTGCCATGTATATAACATGATAAAATACTCTTAAGATTGATTACAAAATAAACTTCAAGCCTTGCTTACCTTAGGCATCCTTTAAAAGGATGGAAAGTTTTTTGTGGAAAGGATGAATTTCGAGACAAGATCTCTGTCACGTGGTCTAGAGTACAGTGGTGCAGTTGTAGCCAACTGCAACCTCAAACTCCTGGACTTAAGGGATCCCCCTGCCTCAGCCTTGCTAGTGGGTGGGGCTACAGGCACAGGGCACCACCTCCAGCTAATTTATTTTCTGTGGGATGGGATCTTGCTCTGCTGCACAAGTCTCAAATTCCTAGTCTTGGGTCATCCTCCTGCCTCAGCCTCCCTAAATGCTGGGATTACAGGTGTGAGCCACTGTGCCTGGCCTTGGAAAGGAGGAATTTTAAACTACTTCAGCGCACTAATAATTTTTGTAAGTATGCATGTAAATGGTGGGAAATCTTCTTGTATCTCAGTGAAATATCAAAATACAGGTAATAGGTTTCTAGTAAGGAAATGTCATGGGTCGAAGAATGTTAGCCAGTTGAAAACTCAATCTGAGTCTGCATTTTTTAACACATACTATAATACAAGATGAAATGGTAACAGTAAAATTAAAAATTAAGTGTTCTTCTAAACTATAGGATGGCTAATAGCATATTAAAATTTTTTTCCTAGTTTTAATAGAACCTAACTAACTTGTGCTAGCTAAATCTCCGTTTCATTCTTCTGCAGTGTGACTGTATCAGAGAACTCATTTTTCACACACACTGACTAGAAAGCACTCATATCACAGATTTGTGATGGGGCCAAATCAGTCACTCGCTCAAATAACATTAGCTTGTGAGACTACGAGTTAAAGCACTCAGGGTAATAGAAGACTATTAAGGAATCAAAACTGATACATCTTAAAAGATTGATGACTTCTTAGGAAAATTTATAAAATGCCGAGCTCTTAAACCAAATAAATTTCCGAAGAATTCTTTGGCTGCATGGATGCCCCCAAAGTCCTGTTGACTACATGGTACTGAGTGTTTGGCCTTCTCCTTGGGCTTCATATTTTGTGCTGCTAACTTTCTATCCTACAGTTAGTAGAGCTGTTCAGTCTGAACACTGTTGGGGATCTTCTCCATCCCAGACTTACTGCAGACAAAGGCTTGCCTTTCCCGAAAGTATGCTAAAGCAAAACAATACCCAGGAGCTACAGCTCTCTTAGGCATAAAGTACTGAGAGAGGACTTTAGTCTTGTAGAATACACAGCAAAATATAGATCCGTGTTCTAGGACACTGAAAGTATCTCAAGTGAGCAAAAAGCAAAGTAAGGAAAGGAAAACCTGCCTGTACAAACTCATCTTTCCTTCACTTTGGGGCTGTTCAGAGGAGAAACAAAAGTATTTACAGGCAGAGTTTCACTTTGTCACCCTCAGTAGAGTGCTGTCGCATCATAGCTCACAGCAGCCTCTAACCCCTGGGCTCAAGCGATCCTCTTGTCTCAGCCTCCCGAGTGGCTGAGACGAAAGGTGCTCACCGCAACGCCTGGCTAGTTTTTTAAAGATGGGGTCTTGCTCTTACTCAGGCTGGTCTCAAACTCCTGACCTCCATCAATCCTCCTGTCTCAGTCTCCCAGAGTGCTAGGATTACAGGCATGAGCCACCCTGCCTGGCCTAGGAAGTAAAAAGTTTTTAAAGAAGATAAATTCTAGTCCACAGACTTGTAATGGCAAAGTTCTTAAGCCAATCTAGATATTAAGAAATAATACAGATGTGAATCTGTGAATGAGTACAGATGCTGTGATTTGGTAACGTTGGGATAACATGCAGCTTTTAAAACTATGGATCAGCTTCATGTAGTCACATACTATAAAAATTCATGTTGAGAAAGAAAAGCAAATAGCTGAAAGGTAAGTACACTATACTACGGGTGCAAGTTTAAGGATCTGTAAAAACATTTTATTATGTATAGTGGATGCATAAACATGCAGTGGGATAAAAAACCAAATCAGGATAGTTTATGTATGAGGAGGAACATCAGATAACAGAATGAGGGGCCAGTACAGAGAGATTCAATTGTATCTGTAAGAATTTATTAAACTGGGTGATAAGTATACAAGTGTTACTAGAATATTATCAATTTTTATGTCTGGTATGTTTTGTCACTTAACAAATCATACAGCTCATGCTGACACCTTTGGAACCCCACATGAAATACATCTGGTCCTTAAACAAATGAATTTGAACTCTACAGCTCCATTTATCTGCAGATATTTTTTTCGACTATATTCAGATGGAAAATACAGTATTTGTGGGCTACACAGCCTGCATGTGCAGAGGGCCAACTTTTCAGATACGTAGGTTTTGTAGGACTGATTCCCAGACTTGAGTGTGCACAGATTTGGATATACATTGGCAGTCCTGAAACCAGACCCTTGTGTATACCACGGGACAGTTGTGTATGCAAAAATTGACTCGGGCAAAGATGGAAAATTGCCAAAGATCATAACCGTAGAATAATTGTATAGAACGTTTACTAACAACTGCTTAGAAGATCTCTAGACTGTAAAGTTTTTAAAACTTTTCACAGATAATTTTCTATGTTATAGAAATTCTAAATGGTAGAAAAGTAAAAATCTATTTTATGAAAGTGGCATACGCTTAAGTAATAATAGCACTTAAACTGATGAAACTTTATTATAAAATTAAAACCAAAATGTCCTTCCTTCATAACCAAGTATGGTTTATCACTGAAATGCAGCGGTTCCTTGTTAGAAAATCTAGTAATGTAGCTTTCAACATTAGCATATGAAACAAGGGAGACACATCATCTCAGTAAATACCATTAAAGCCATCGATCAGATTTAGTACCCAGTATTGATTTGAGAAGTAGTATCAGTCCTGGTCTCCAAGCAGTGGGGCAAGAATGAATTAACTTTATACATGTTGTTGAGACAACAGGGTAACCAGGTGGGGGGAGGGGAAATTAAACTGGATCCACACCGTACACTTTACACCAAGTTACAACTGGATTAAGATGGAATAAAATACAAATGTTCTTGAATAGATCATGGTAAATTTTTTATTATTTTTTGATCATGGTAATTTTTAACTTTGGAAAATTTCAAAATTTTAGCTAAATCCCCCAAATCTATACAATAAAAGTTAATGTATTTGAGTTCATAAAAATGAAAATATTCTACATGGCTTAAAATGCTCCAAGCAAAGTCAAAAGACAAACCGTTCCCAGGAAAAAATATAACTTATTTAACAGATGGTTGGTTTTCCTCAGGTCTAGTGAGCACCTGCCGCATAGTAATAATGGAGTTGAAAAGAGCCGAAGGCACCTGAGCCCTTGGCATGGGGAGCCTTACCAGTCTTGGACTGCCGAATTGGGCCTCTACTGAGAAATAAACATCTTATTTAAGCCGTCACTGTTCTGAGCAACAAAACTGAAAACGTGGCATTGATTAAAGGCCGTGTATATCAAAGGGGTTCTGACATTTGAATGCAGTACACTGTGCACTACTGAGCTCTGTTGTACATTTATCCCCTCTGCCCCTTGGCTCCAGATGCCAGTGATACCTCAAAAATTATTCCCTAAATGGAGTATTTCTCCATTGACAAGGGGGATTCAGCTGGGCATAGATACTGCAGGCTGGAAAGCTGGTGACCCTTGTTAGGCCATGACAGAACATTGAAATTGTTGCTTTGAAAACCTTGAAAAGTAGGTTGGCATGGCTTTAACAGTAGGAAAGATGGCGAGGAAGACTAGGAAGGAAGGAGTTAACATCTGTACTGAATCAAATTTGAGGAGAAATTTGAATCCAGATGAATTTCTTGGAACATGAAATCTGCAAGATTGTCATGTCCTAACTACTGATCCAAAATGTTCCCGAGTCTACTGAATCTGTCAGGATCCTTCACTTGTAATTCATGGACTGCAGGTTCGAAGTGGTAGCAAAACGGGTCATAAAGTTAAAGGCAGAGATGAAAATAAGTGTATTATAGCCTTTCCACACAAGCTTGTTGTTTCAGGTGGTGTACTAGTTTTCTTTTGCTGTGTAACAGATGATCCCAAAGTTCTTCAGACGAGCTTATTAATCTCATGGTTTTCATGGATTGGGGCACATATTAGCTGGGTCACCTGTTTAGGGTTTCACTAGGCCGAAATCAAGGTGATGTCTGGGGCTGCAATCTCATCTGAGACTTGGCTTTCTCTTCCAAGCATACCTAGTTATTGGCAGAATTTAGTTCATCGTGAATTGGATTTAGGAAAGGAGCAATTATGTAATTTGTTACCCAAACCACAATATCTGAGAGAAAGCAGAGCTTTTAATCTACATTGAAATAACAGCTGTAAACAGGAACTGTTCAGAGCAAACTGCTGTGTGCAGTCACCCTCATCAACTGCGGTGAGCTTTGAACGCTGTGCAGCCAGCCCCAGTTGTATCCTGTAGGGATAAATGGACAATGGAGAAACCCCCAAGACCATGGACAAGGACATCTTCCCATACAGCAGAACCAGGGCCTGCCTGCCTTGTGGGCTAACCAAGAAACCGCTGTGCAAGTGGAGAAACTTTGAAAGTCCTGCGGAGTAATAGTTAAGGGGCTGACAGTCTGCAGTTTCCACTTTATTCCATTTCTGAATTGTGATTATTCTTTTCCTACATCTCCCTATCTTTTATAATTTTCTTGACATGGAGATAAACATTCATTCCTGGTGAAGATACCTGAAACTTTGAGCTGACTGCAGTCAGGTGCTGGATCTTGGTGGCTTATTGCTCGGGCAGGGTGTGTTCACACAGGTCAGAGGGTTTGTAATCCATGGCAGAAAATAATAGTTGTCCCTTCATTATCCGCTCTCATGTAAAGCAATATCCTTCAGCTGCTCATCTGCCCTCGCAGAACAGAGATGACGCTTTGCATCTCCCCTCAGAGCCAGGAGTGGCTGTGTGACTTAAGTTCTGGCTAATGATAGTGAAAGAGTTGTACGGCAACATTGGGGTGTTGCAAGGGGCACCTCTAGTGTGCTTTCCTCCCACTCCCCGCTTCCTCTATCCTGCTGCTTGACACTTTGATACCACCATCGTGAACCTTCAGGCCCAGGCACAAGTGGCACGTGTACCCTATCTTTCACACTTAGGAGCACCATACCTGCTTGAACCATATGCTTGGATTTTTACCTGAGATAGAAATAAACTCTCCTGTGTAAGCCTCTTCTAGTTCATTTCTTGTCATCTGCAGTTTAACCTAACCTGAAAAGATAGAGCCTCATCTCTCACCCCATTCTGTCTGATACTAAAAAACAACAAAAAAACAAGGCTGATGTGCTTAAAGATCTAGGCAAACCAAATGGCAAATGTTTTGGAACTAATAATCTTTAAAGAAAAACCTTCCTAAGAAACAGACAAAACTCAGAATTCACAAAGGAGAAGATTGGCAGATTTCTCCTTGCAAAACATGTAACATATTCTGATAGCAGAATATGTTAAATATTCTATGTAAGAATATTCACAAAGAGCCCGTTAGAAATGGTTGCGAACATATTTCTCTCCATCTGCTTTTTTATTTAACTTTGCATTTGGCATCTTTTGCGGTCAGAGATGTTATCACTATGTGTCTCACTAAGCATTTCCAAATTCTGCTTGAAAAGGAAAATAGTTTGTTTCTGAGCCTATGTTTGAGCAGAATAAGATCACATGTCCAAAATTTTCATGGAAGAACAAGGTTGCAGTTTCTAAGAGCAGCCAGCAGGTGCCACTGTCCTCATTTCAAGCTAATGGCAGTTTCCAGAGATAGAGAATGGGGAAAATGAGGCCAGGACATCCAGTATCCCGCTCTCTGAAGGACCTAGACTTAACATATCTTGGCTATTATGTAGCAGCAGGATGCTGCTGGTCTGGAAAAAAAAAAAAACATTTCAGGGTTAGCATCCGAGGAAAGAGCCTGTGGGATGTGGAAATATTTGGCACAGGGAGTATTGCCTGCTGACATTTGTAGAAAAGTTTAATTCTAGCTAAACCAAGAGTATAGTAATTCTTAGGTGTTTTTGAAGTCAGGGACACACCTGAAAAATCCAGAGAAAGCTGTGATCCCTCACCTCAAAAAAGTGTATTCCTCTTTGCACCTGGCTCTCTTTCTCTTGCTATGCATACACGTCTCTTCTTACAACTCAAGGGAGTTCATGGCCCCTATAATCCAGTGTTTCTTGACTGAGAAATGTTTAAACATTTTATTTTTAAAATAATTTGCAGATGCTTACTGTTAAATTATTTTCAACATAATTCATTGCTTGACAAACTTTTC
This sequence comes from Otolemur garnettii, assembly GCF_000181295.1. Taxonomy (NCBI): domain Eukaryota; kingdom Metazoa; phylum Chordata; class Mammalia; order Primates; family Galagidae; genus Otolemur; species Otolemur garnettii. Next base: position 11,138,674 of record NW_003852432.1, on the reverse strand, counting down.
TCCAACTCCTGTTAATAATGCCACAGTGTATTAGATGGTAAAGCTCATCACTCACCAGGGGAGAGACGGGCACTGACCAAGTCAACAAAATGTGCCAGATAGTGATACGATGTGTAAAGGAACAAAGTAGGGGACAGGCCTCTGTGAAGGGATGGCATGAAAACCAAGATAAGAAGGACGAAGAGGTCAAAAGTATGGGGGAAAGTATTTCTGGCAAGGGGACAGCTTTCACAAAGTCCCCCGGGGGGCAATGAGCTTGGCTGGAATGTCTAGAGCCATTAGGAATTTCTTCCTTTCTGTCATTAATCACATCCAATACAGCAAGTCCAGTCCTGTCCATTCTACTTCCAAAACATGTCTTAAGTCCACTTCTCTCTATTCCTAATGCCATCACACTTATACAAAGGGCCCAGACTGTGGCCTGTTCCTTTGCAAAATCCTCAATATTCCTTGTTAACCAGGTCTCTACCCACCTCCTCAGCATAGAGGTAGAGAGACCATAGATCAAACAAGAGAGCCAGAGGACATGGAGTGTCCTGGGCCTCACTCACCCCTTACTCTTGGGCCATCTTTTCAGCAGCAAATCACTTAACTAACAGTGGTTTAACCCAGAATCTACAATCTATGGCCCATAGGCCAAACTGACAAGGAGTCTCACCTCGAGCAAATTCTGGGAAGGCACCTCTGAGCTTTTTTTAGGCCTTGATTTTTGGCCTTTCCTGCGCACTTCTGCAAGAGATGGTTTTAGCAAGAATCCTGCTAAGTTGGTTTAGCCAGAATCCCTATTTACATCTGATATTTTTCTCAGTATTTTTATGTCTACTGACCCCTACACTGCTCCTGGGATATTTTCACTTTTATTCGCTGTATTTTTTCAGAGTTGAGCCCAGTCTCTCTCCCCTTCTGCAAAACCCCATCGGTCCCTACACGTTTCACAATGGTCCCAAATAAGGTCTGCCTTCCCTCCTTCAACGAGTGTCACCAATAATTTTTTTCTAATGCAATCCAGCCCATTGCCTGTTTCTATACAGCTGGAAAGCTAAGAAGGATTTTTACATTGTTAAATGGCTAGAAAATAAACAAAGTTGAATAACACCCATATCAAGTGCTTTAAAATATGCCATGCCTTGCTCTAAACCTTTGCACTGGTTATCTCATTTGATCATTATAACTCGGTGAAGAAGGTATTGAGGCAGGAGATCAGAATAGGGAACACAGGTGGGCAGGACAACAGGAACAGAATTCGAGTTATGATCAATGAAAACAAAAGCTATAGTCAAGCTGCTCTGCTCACAACCATTGCGAAAAAACACCTGTTTATTCAGTTTAGGGAAGCCCCCTTGGGAAGAGCCTGCACGGATGTAGATGGAGGGCAACAGTGACCTCAAGTAAATCTGACATTGTTATACTGTCATTACCAGAAATCATTACCCCCTGAAAAATAAAAATTTCCCCTCACCCCAACAGGAGAGAATAAGAAAAAGGGAACCCAAAGAGACCCCGAGGCCACTGTCCCATTGGATGTCTTCCCACCCTGAACTACCCGTTAAGAAAAAGTAATGGGTAGTTCAGCTAGAATTTAAACCCTAGAAGTCTTAACCCAGAACCTGTTCTCTTAACCTGAAACTGAACCTGATTTCCCCCACATGAAGATGTACCCAATACTATGAAGATGTGCCAATGGGAAAAGAGAGATGTGGGCAACAGATTCTGCTGAGTTCCCAGAAGGGAGGATCACTGTATCTCAGACAGGTGAGGCCATGTTTCTACCATGATAATAGGAAGACCAACTTTAACCCCATTTAAGAGAACATTATCCACTTCTTCTCAAAGAGAAATGTATTCCCTCATTAATAGGTGTGTGTTGTAACTCAGTTAATATATCTTGGATATTTTCAGTAAAAAAAATTGTAGAAATTAATTTTATTTCTTCATAAGCATCTACATACTTTCTATTTTACCTCTTGGCCTGCAAATAAAATATTTACTCTCTGGCCTTTTATAGGAAAGGTTTGCAGAATCCTAGTTTGATCCATGAAGACATTTGTCATTTATTTAAAATGTCTACATTCCCAATTTACGCATATTTCAAAACATTGTGTTTAAAATAGATACATACAGTTTTATTTGCCAATTTAAAAATTAGTTAATTTTTAGGTGGCGCCTGTGGCTCAAAGGAATAAGGCGTAGGCCCTATATAATGGACTGGAGGTGGCAGCTTCAAACCCAGCCCCAGCCAAAAAATAATAATAATTAATTTTTAAAAAATAAGTCCAAAAGTAAATGATTCCAGGGTTAGTTTAGCAATTCAGTGATCATTTGTAGCATTTCTATTTGTTTGTTGGTTGGTTTTATCTTTTCAGAGTCACAGAAAGGCTGACTCCAAGCTTGGTAGCTGAAAAGAAAAAAAGAAGCTTAGACTATGTATTTGTAGACCTGAAGCGCTGAGCAGGTGTGTTGTAGATTCTGACAACAAAAGACCAAGATTAGGTGGTTACAGAAGATGGCCAAGGCCGGCCCAGATTGGGTGAAAACTGAGATGTGGATACTCTCTCTATTTAATGGTGAAACACAGCAAAACGTCAGGGCTTAGACATTAAGTTAATGACAGTAAGTTTGCCGTCTTTCTCTCCTTAGCTGCAGGAGGGCAGACAGTGCACCTGGTCGCCCTGTGCACACTAGGGCAGATGCTTCATTGTGAGTTGCCCCCTCCAAACACTTTCTTCTTTCCTTCCCCCTTCTTTCTTTTTCCCTCTCTCCCTAATGCTTTTCCTCTCTCACTCCCTTCCTTCTTCTTCTCCTTCCTTCCTTCTTTCCAACAGATCCTGAAGTACATTTGCTATTATTATTAAATTAATTTGTTTGAGACAGAGTCTCATTCTGTTGCCCTGGGTAGAATGCCATGCTGTCATAGCTCACAGCAATCTCAAACCCTTGAGCTCAGGAGATCCTCTTGTCTCAGCCTCCCAAGTAAGCTAGGGCTACAGGCGCCTGCCATGCCTGCCTGGCTAGTTATTTTTCTAGGTATTTTTGTTTGTTTGTTTGTTTAGTAGAGATGAGTTGTTGCTCTTGCTCAGCCTGACCTCAAACTCCTGAGCTCAAGCTCAAGCAGTCCACCTGCCTTGGCCTCCCAGAGTGCTAGCATTACAGGCAGGAGCCTCCACACCCTGCTCAGAAGTTCAATTGCAATTGGAATTGCAGCATACCCAGTTGAGAGACACATGCCCAGCTTCCTTTGCTGCTAGGAGTGGCTACCTGATAAGATGGGAGCAGACATGGGTAGGTGGAGCTCAGGAAATGCTCTGTAAGGGAAAAAACCTCCTCTGATTTGATCTTCCCGCTGCCCTTCTTCCTCCCTGGAATGTGGCCATGTTTCCTGAAGATACAGCAGCCGCATTACAGCCCTCGGAATGAAAGCTGCTTGTTGTCTCAGAGGCAGAGCAGGTTGGTAAAAGGAGCCTGGACTCCAATGACTTCCTGGAGCGGCTGCAGGAGCCCTGGACTTTGAACTTCTAATTATGCAAGAAAAAGCAAACCTCTGTTTGGTTGAACCACTATTATTTAGACTTTCTGTTACTTTAGCTGAACACAATCTTAAGGAATACAAACCTGAGTCTCCAGAACCTAAAATGGTGTTGCCACTGAAGGTTCCCAACAGTCACTTGTAGAACAAATGAATGAAGCCCCCGTGCAGCAGTAGACAGTTTAAGGTAGTAACTCGACACAGCCTGCAGAACTGCACAGCCCTGGTGATCCCTCTTCGCTGCAGTCTGTATGGCACAAGTGAAGAGAGTGTGGACACTGCCCCAGGAGTTACACAACACAGGACACTGTCCCGACCATCCCAAATGCACGGATCAGTTTTTCAGGATTATCACATAAATGAACAAGCACAACTGAAAGTTCTTACGAAAGTTGCTACAAAACTCACAGATCTCCAGTAATATCCCATTCTGAGACATGATGTCCGGAAAGGCAATGTGTTCCTGATTTTAAATCACAAAGAAGAGGCCACATAACCCATAAAAGGTAAGTGTTTTCTTTGAGCACATTTTTTTGGTAGTCGTGAACATTATTTGTTATCATCTACTTGTATAACGTCAAGAGACAGAAAAAAAAATCTCTTATTTAATGTTTTCCAACTTCTAGGCTAGAACCAGCACAGTTGAGCTCCCAGAGTGGAACTATACTCTTTTTTCAGCCATCATATACCTACCAATTAGCACAACCTACTGATTTGCTCATAAAGCCCTATTCATCTGCAGCATAACATAAAGCTAATTTTGAATTCTAAACATAGGCCTAAGAGTGCACAGTTTATTTTTATTATGTACTCTTTAAAAACATCTTTTTCCATCCCCTCAGGGGACCTATATAAGAAACAGGCTGGTATACAAGTCACTCAGCAACTTAAACCTTATGGACTTAAGAGAAAGAAATGTTTTCCTTTGAAGAGCTGTTCTTTAAAAATGATGGAAGTGTGTGGGAAGAGCCTGAATAGATCATGGCTTTATTGTTTATCTTTAAGGGACTCTTTAAGTATTTATTTATTTATTTATTTATTAGAAACAGGGTCTCACTCTGTCAGCCAGGCTGGAGAGTGCAATGGCATGATCATAGCTTATTGCACCCTCAAACTTATGGGCTCAAATGATCATCCAGTTCTCTGAGTTGCTGAGACTACAGGCATGCATTTTTTTGTAACAAGGTCTTGCTATGTTCCCCAGGTGGGTCTGAAATTCCTGGTCTCAAGTGCTCCTCCTTCCTAGGCCTCCCAAAATGCTAGGATTACAGGTGTGAGCCACTGTGCACAGCATGGCTATTGTCTATAGTCTCCCTTCCCTCGCACCCTCCTGACTCCACCTGTCCTAGGTCGTAAGCATCTCCAGGACAAGGTCTTTATTTTGTTGGCCAGTGTAGCCTAGTTATCTAGAACATTAACCACAGTCATCAAACCCTTCTTGAGTAACAAACTGGAACAGAGGGCAGCATAGTACAGCATAGCACGCATACGCTATGAAGAATTGTTTGAAATGTAAGAACAGATCGCGTCATTCATAATGTGAGAATGCTTCCTAATAGAAGTTATGAAATATATGCAGTTATTCCTGGAAACGTTTTTGCAAAATTATCCATACTGTGCATTTTACTTTCTCCCCTGCTTTCCCCTCTGCTGAATTGCCTTTCACTCCATGTCCTTTCCTCTCCCTTGTATGTCCTTTCTGTAAGCCAAAATTCCCCAAGAATTTTCTCCCAGATCATAGGGCCTTATTTAAAGGATTTATTCTATAAAATTTGGATTCAGTCAAAAGGCCACATTCAAGGATCCAGAAACCCACAGAATCCCCCACCCCTGGCCGACTCAAGAACTATCCCCTCCAAAAAAGTCCTGCAAATTAATTTCTCTCTCTTTTTAATCCTTCTGATAATTTATACTTCTCTTAAAAGGCTCATCCTATTATAAATCATTATTATGGTTATTTGGAGTGCATCTTAATGGACTGTTATTCCATTTACACTCACACCCGAAACAATAACAAAATAGAAAAAAAGTATGAAATGACAATTTTCAAGACACTGCACGTAAGGCAGTAAAGGAAAGTAACTCTGAAGAGTTGGGAAACAAATGAGATGAGAGTTTCCAAGACCCGGTGTGCACAACATAGCCCAATAGAAACCCTTTCCCAGGGAGACACAGTGGCGAGTCTGGGGAGACCGAGACAGCCAACGTTCACAGGGAAGAGTTTATGGTCGCTTATTACCGAAGCCTTAGAAAACTAATACAGATAGGGTTCAGTTTAACCAGTAGAACCTGTTTCTGTGGAGGATTGCTCCTGAGAGAGAATTTTCTTTGACCCTTTCTTAACCAATGAGGAGTCGGAGACCCTGAGAATGAAATGTAAGTTCCATAGAGTATGATGTGTTATTTTGGTCCCGTAGAGTTAAATGTTCCTGCAGCGTAGAATGATTTAAGTTTGTAAATTTTGGATTTTTCTTTTTTTTTTAATTTGGAGACAGAATCTTTCTCTGTTGCCCTGGCTAGAGTGCCATGGGATTATAGCTCAAAGCAACCTCAAACTCTTGGGCTTGAGCAATCCTCTTGCCACAGCCTCCTGAGTAGGCGTGCATGACCCTGCCCGGCTAATGTTTTCTGTTTTTAATAGGGACGAGGTCTTGCTCTTGCTCAGGCTGGTCTTGAACTCCTGTGCTCAAGCAGTCCACCCTCCTCAGCTTCCCAGAGTGCGAGGATTACAGGCGTGAGCCCCTGTGCCTGACCGAATTTTGGGATTTTTTAAATGGATCGATAAATGATGATGGTCACTCCTTGAGCATTAGTTTTTTTCTGTTTTGGTTTATGAGAAACACAGGAAGGGAACTTTTTCCTCTTATCAAGCCCACAGTTAAATTTTCACAGTTATTTCCCAAATGTCCAGTATGTAGCCTTGAATAAATGAATAGAAAAGAAAATTTAGTCATAATAAAATATAGTCAACTGTCATACCAACAGGGATATATATGCCACAGATAAGATGTAGCTAAGTCACCTGACAAAACTCTAATGTATGTGGCACAATCATTTTTCATTTGTGCTCTAACTTAAAGCTGTGGTTAAGATTTTATACAGTTAGGTTGAATGATGTTTTTAAAAATTGGTTTTGAAGAGTATCTGGGCTGTGTGTTACAAGGAACTTCAATCCATTCTTAACTTTAATCACTGAGTTTACTTCTGGACATCTATTCCCAATAAAATCATCCAAAATTTAAAATTAAAAGTTATAGATACAACAATATTCATTATTTTTCAACATTCATTAAAACAGAAATATATTAGTAACGACAATTGTGGAGTGCTTTGGCTCAGCGCCTGTGGCTCAAGTGGCTAAGGTGACAGCCACATACACCTAAGGTGGCGGGTTCGAATCCAGCCCGGGCCCACCAAACAATGACAACTGCAACCAAAAAAAAAAAAAAAAAAAAAAATTAGCCAGCCATTGGGGTGGGTGCCTGTGATCCCAGCTACTTGGGAGGCTGAGGCAGGAGACTTGCTTGAGCCCAGGAGTTGGAGGTTGCTATGAGCTGTAATGCCACAGCACTCTACCCAGGGGGATAGCTTGAGGCTCTGTCTCAAAAAAAAAAAAAATTGTGGAGCACTTAAAAACTTGATGACATATGGAAGAGCATGCAATCATCAAATTTGATGCTTATGAAGACTATAAAGTAACATGGAAAAATCTTTTCATAATAATATTTACTAGCCTGCAAAACTGAACTTTGAGAATGATCAGAAGAATATAAAAAACAATGCTGGGAAAATATTTAAAAACTAACCATAGACGTATAAGGTCATGGTTCTTCATAATTTTTATGTAATTTTCTCAGTTTTCCAATGTTATTGTCAATATTTAGACTCACTTTGTGAACAGGTTGATGCCAATTTGGTCATAGGTAACTACTGGCCTTTTAACATTTGGGGTTGGTATCAGTAGATAAAAATACAACCGATCCTTGAACAATGCGGGTTTAAACTGTGCAGGTCCACTGATAAGTAAGTGACGTTTCTTCTGCGTCTGCCACCCTGAGATAGCAAGGCCAACCCCTCCTCTTCCTCATCTGACCTCCTCAGCCGAGTCAACATGAAGATGGCAAGGGTGAAGACCTTTATGATGATCCCCTTCCATGAATGCATAGTAAACATATTTTCTCTTCCTTATGATTTTCTTAATAACATTTTCTTTCCTCTGGCTTACTTTATTGTAAGAATACACACATTGTGTGTAATATACATAAAATACAGACTATGCATTAATTGACTTTCTGTCTTATTGGTAAGGCTTATGGTCAACAGTAGGCTATTGGGGGAAGTCAACATTTATACAGGGATTTCTGGTTGTAAGAAAGTGGTGCCTCTAGCCCTTGCATTGTTTAAAGATCAACTGCAGTTATATGCAACTAAGAACTGTAGGCCTTCTCTTTTCTTCCCCTCTTTGCTACCAGGTAATATCTTAAATAAAAGCAATTCTGACACGTGCATTTATTGGAAAGAGATACTGAAAGCATTTATGTAACTTGTTCTGCAAGCTGGATGAGGTCCTCACTTTTTGAAATTGTAGGTGCTCTGCCACCCTTGCTTTAAAAGACTGTGGGAAAAAACAGAAGTCAGTTGACCACATAGTTGGCATCAGGAAATCAGAAAACTTCCAGGTTATCAACCAGTGCCAGAAATGTTTAGGAATCATGCTTTCTGCACCATCCTCTCCCCCCTCCTTTTTATTTTATTTTATTTTTTTTTTGGCACCCCAGAAAGGATATCTTTAAAATATGTTAGACAATCTCCTATTTTGACTGTCATTCGTTTCATAAATGAAAATCCTTCTCTTCTTAACTTTTGTTTTTTAAAGATAGAGTCTTCCTCTGCTGCCCAGGCGAGAGTGCAGTGGCTTTATCATAGCTCACTATAAACTCACATTCTCAGGCTCAAGAGCTTCTCCTGCCTTACCCTCTTAAGCAGCTGGGAGTATAAGCATGAGCCACTACACTCATCCTGAAACTCATTTCTCACAGCCACAGCTATTAGAAATAGCTTCTTTAGCTTCTGCCTACAGCCCTCTCTGGAAGAAGATAAAGAAGATGACACCATCTGGAGCAGGCACTGCCATAACAATGTTCAGCATTAATTCAAAAATTCTCAGACATACCAAGGTGGGGGGATACAAATAAATAATAACAGTAGATCCACAGGTGATCCAGACATTAAAGTTCACAGATATGCACTTTAAGATAACTATGAGCAATATGTTCAAAAAAATAGACAAAAAGAGCAGATAAAAAAGATGGGGAATCTTTTAAAAAAACTAAAATCTAAAAAAAAGGATCAAGTTGATATCGATATTCTAACACCAAAACAAATTACCATTATCATAACAAGAATGCCTTTACACTTGATCTTAGCCAGAAGTCCAAGAAATCATCACAACAGGAATGACTTTAAAAACATTCTGGCTGAGTGTGAGCTGAGCAACCTTCATGGAATAATCTCCCTCCCTTCTGGTACCTTGTTGCATCTAATGATACAGACGTGGGCAAAGGAGGCTTCTGGACTAGAATAGTCACCGTGGAGGATCAGACAGAGCAGTCACATACTGATGAGCCGAAGCCTTTGCAAGGAAGCTGTGGGTTAGATGAGATCCTCAGAGTGCACAGTGAGCCAGCAAAATGAGAATTAGCTAACACAGGCAGCAATGTTGTTATGTGATTTCAGGGAACTTGGCAATAATGATGTAACAGTCAATCCCTAAGTTCTCCCAATCACTGATCCTGAACGTGGGGTGTAGGCAGTCCAGACTACCCCAGTGATCCACTGGGCTTCAGGGAGGAATGCTGAGCTTATGTTTATGTTCAGCTCATGTTTGAAATGCCTACATATTTGTTATTTTATTGTGTACTTAGCATATGTGTACTGTAGGATATACTTATTACTAATGAATATTTATATGTATGTGTATAGATAGATAGATAGATGTATACATTTGGGAGTGAGTTTAATTTTTTTTATTGCTGGCCACAATTTAGAGGCTATTTTTCTTTTTTTAAAAAAAATTATTTAAAACATTTTTGACAAATTACAATTGTATATATTTATAGGTTCCAGTGTGACGTTTTGCTATATGTACATATTGTGGAATAATTATATCTAGTTAATTAACATATCCATCACTCCACATGCTTATCTTTTTTCGACGTGAGAACACTTAAAATCTGCTCTGATCAGTTTTGAGATATGTAATATATTGTGTCCCCATTATGCAACAGAGCACTAAAACTTCCTCCTCCTGTCTAACTGAAACTTTGTACCTTTGACCAATATCTCCCCATTCCCTGCCACCCTCCCCCATCCCAGTCTACTCTACACCTCTGGAATTCAGAGACCATTTTTCTAAGCCTACATATTCATTCATGAAATCACATATTGCTTCTGCTATAACATGATTAAAATCCCACTAAAGCTGAGTGATAATCTGAATTTGGAATTTCATTTATTTATCTCAGTTTTCTCCATCTATAATTTTTTGGGCTCAGGTGTTTTGTGAATTAGACTAAAATGGCAATCTTAGCTGCAGAAAAGAGAATAGTTTTCTCAAAGTTAAGTTTCTTTCCCATTCATTTTTATGAAACCTTTGCTTATTGCTATTATTTTTCTGAAGTCTTGGCAAACAATAAAACAGATGAATAAGTAATACATAGTAATAAAAAAAAAAGAAAGGGGTATAGTTTTCTTAGCTTGTCTGTTTTTTTATTTTTATGGATACATGCTCTCAGTGGTGATTTTTTAAAATGGCAGAGGTATGATATACTCATGTATTTATCTTTATCTTATATGATGGAATTACGTTTATCAGCTAAAGGTTTGGGAAGGGTGCCCTGGCTTCCAACATCTGCTAATATAGTTTTATATGGCTATAAAAACTTGAGAGGCATCATGTTAATTTCTGGCTTTGCTCTCTAGTATCTGTTAATAGTACTTGGAAGAATAATTTTGAGTTGACAAAATTATTTATGCAAACATAAATTGATGGCTAGGAGAGCAGATTTTGAGAGTAGATGAGGAAAGGAAGTAAAGGCAGGGGCAGCTGAGGAGAGAAGACAACAGAAAAGAAACTTCTTACCTCCGAGCTTTCCTGGGGTAAGCCCTACATCTAAAGCCTGGAGAGTTGAAAGAAAACTCAGAGGTCACTTACCCCAGCTATGACAGGACAGATTACCAGGACAGACTTTCACTTTTAAAACTGGGAAAGGGCTTGGCGCCTATAGCTCAACCGGCTAAGGCGCCAGCCACGTACACCTAAGGTGGCGGTTCGAATCTCCAGCCTGGACCCGCCAAACAACAATGACGGCTGCAACCAAAAAATAGCCGGGCATTGTGGTGGGCGCCTGTGGTCCCAGCTACTTGGGAGGTGGAGGCAGGAGACTCGCTTGAGCCCAGGAGTTGGAGGTTGCTGTGAGCTGTAATGCCACGGCACTCTACCCAGGGGGACAGCTTGAGGCTCTGTCTCAAAAAAAAAAAAAAACTGGGAAAGTCCTAGCAAGCCATGATGGGTTTGTCATGCAGTAGGAATCCCTTCTGACATGGTAACACATGCTATTATTGTGCCCAATTTGTAGATGACGTAGTAATTTACAGATGGGCTGAATCGTCAGCCGAACCTCTGTTTGAGCACTCTCAGTGATGCGCAGCTGGCTGATGGTTCTATCAGATGCTCTCCCATCGAACTGAAATATTTTCCCCTGTCATTTACATGCATCGGTGCTTTCTTACCTGGAGCTCACACAGGGCTTTGATTTGGTAAGTCTGAAAAATCAACTTGTTGAGAAGTCAAAAACAACAACGACAAACAAACAACAACCATACCCATCTCCCCAACTCAACATACACACCTCATTTTGAATCAGTACACGAGACTGTGCTAGGCCCAGGAAGGGATCTAATAAAGAAACACGGACCAGTGAACAAATCTATAAAGAATACCTGATAAATGTGTCTAAACATGGTACCCCAGGACAGTGCCTCTGTTGAGACAAAAGTATTATATGCAGTGCCTGCAAGAAATAGAGGTGAAGATAATTAAAACTAGAGTATGATAGGTTATTTGCTATAATTTGTTCAATCAGTCATATTTGACAAGTTGATTCAAATTGGTTTGACTGAGTATGTGGACATCTTCAGCTCAAAGGATGAATGACACATTTGTTCAAAGATACAACCTTGTACAATAAAAATAGCATTATAAAGATAACTTTGAGGGGGAGGAAAAACTCAAGGGAAGCCACGGCTTCAATTCTAACCCATATTCACTATCATTAGTAACAAGGAGATAAAACCAATTATAGTTAAATGTGCATAAGGTGGTAAATTTAGCAGCTATGCAATTGGCACTGAAATGTAAAATATAATGAAAACCTAGAGTTATTCAAAATAATCCTGTTTGTCTTTGTTTCCTTTTTTAAATTAGGTTTTCACATAGGCCAAATATATCAGAAGATAGTAAAACTTCCACTTTAATTTGCATGCCTAAATATAGTCTTGCCTATTAGAAATGGGGAAAAATAACATATAACTGATAAGGTGTAAGGGAATGTATCTTACTTAACAGAACAGGATCAATTTTCAGAAATTAAAGAATAAATGTTCTGTGTCAATAAAAACAAATTTGAGCTTACATCATGACCTTCGGATTTTTCTTAATTCTACTGATAAATCTGCTTTCTCAGTTTGCTTTTCAGTGCAACAGATTGTTTAATTAATCTTGTAGGTGTTTTGGAGGTTTGTGTGCATGAACCTGAACTTCAAAGCCCAAACCCACAAAATAACCTGTTATGCCCATGGAAGGTAAATAGATAGCATATCACTTTTACACTTTGGCTTGGAATTATTTTATGTGATGGCTCTCACAACTACTGAGTATCTTTGAAATCTGACCATTTTAGCAAAGAGATATCTAGATGTGGCTCTGGTTCCTGAAATCCTGGCCAGTCACACACCACAAATACACAGTTTTAAAATAAAGTAATACAATTGGGATAGTTGGTGATATTTTACATATACAGACTATTTCATCTGATAGATCTTTATTTTGCTTAAAAGTGCTATAATTAAAAAACTGTCAGATTTGAGAAAGTGTGAAATATGCTTATAGAATTACATTTCCACACTATTATGCAACCGAAAAACTAACCCACCTTAGAGTATCTTCCTAAGAGTAGAGATTGAGTGCCATTATAAAGAATGTATAGAGTAAGTAAAGAAAGGTAATATTGTTACTTTTTGTGAGTAGTTATCCCGAGAAGCAAGAGACCAGACAGAACTTTAGAGCGTTCCTTAAATTAAATTTCTGGTCTTTTGGTTGAACACATCTGATCTCTCTGTTCTCTTTCATATTTCTTTTATTACTTATTTTTTTATCTGATTCATCTTCCTCTCATCTCTTCTCCTGATTATATTTCAGCAGTGTTCACTTCTCTACTTCTTCCCAAGGGAATTTTATTTTTTCTTTTTCTGTGAAAATAAGGAACCAACTTTCATTGGCTCAGGCAGGTTTTTAGAGTGAAAACAAGATTAGCTTGTCTTCAGATTTTTTTATACAAGGGTCTGATTATTTTATTTTGCATTCTTGCTATCAGAGTTATTTTGTTTTTTATCAACAAAGCTTATCTTTTTTTTTTTTTTTTTTTTTGAGACAGAGCCTCAAGCTGTCCCCCTGGGTAGAGTGCCGTGGCATCACACTCACAACCACCTCCAACTCCTGGGCTCAAGCGAGTCTCCTGCCTCCGCCTCCCAAGTAGCTGGGACCACAGGCGCCCGCCACAACGCCGGCTATTTTTTGGTTGCAGCCGTCATTGTTGTTTTGGCGGGTCCGGGCTGGGGACTCGAACCCGCCACCTTAGGTGTACGTGGCTGGCGCCTTAGCCGGCTGAGCTATAGGCGCCGAGCCAACAAAGCTTATCTTATTAAAATAATATTGACCTTTCAAACAAATCAGGGATTCTAAGGAATGTCATTGAGTGTTGATATATTTACGAAAAGCTTTACATGGTAACTAAGAAATCCTGTGTCAGGAAAGGGAGAACATAAGGTAAATGTGATCATGATTTATCATATAATGTTTAAATGTGGTCATTATGAAGCTTTCACTGTAAGATTAAGATGTATGTGTATATTGATTACAGAAATGCGTTCTTCATTATATGTGCAGAATTATATCTTGGGAAAGTTCTCCCCAAGCCTTTTACTAGTTAAGCCATCTTTTCAGCTATACGCACATAGATGAAATTTCATCTCTTCAATACTTTATGAGAGAGTAGGTTGGCTTGAATATGTTATAAATGAAAAATTTTCTCCCAAATTTGTTTTTCTGTTCTAACTGGTTCTCTAAACTCAACTAGGTTAGATCTGTACTCATTCAGTTCTAGGTAAGTTACAAAATAAAGTTAACTAGGTATGTAGGATGTCATTCATGAACATTGGATATTGACCAATTCATAAACTCAGCCAGGGAACAAGGGTGAGATTTTTTTGAACAAAAACCTGAAAGTCAGAACAGTTATTTCTTGTGTTTAAATCTCAGAAGAACTCCAAAATCGTTTACAAAAATAGGTTCTTAAATTTATAACAAAGTATAAAACTAAAGACTATGACATTAGTTATAAAACAAGAAACAAAAGGGAAATATTTTTAAAGAAATTTTAAAGTTGTTCTCTAATATATTGGCTTCATATATTTATCAGACTAAGGTACACATTTTAAACAAACAGGTCAGCCAACTTAAGAGGAATTTAGAAGTGAATTGTTTTTGACATAATTCTCAGAAATTAATGGTCATTTAACTGCTATAATCCAATCCAAAGGTGGTTACAATTTCTGAAACAAAGTTTCAAGGAAGCTCACAATGTGGCAGAAGGCCAAATCTTAACTGTTACCCTTGAGTTACACTGCAGTGACAGTACTCTTTGTGTCTGTTTATAAAATGTAAGATTTGGTTTTTGGCAGGTGGTGATGGTGGTATTCCTTTGTTTGTTTGAGACAGAGTCTTACTCTATCACCCTGGGTAGAGTGCTGTGGGTCACAGCAACCTCAAACTCCTCGGATCAACAAATCCTCTTGCCCCAGCCTGCCGAGTAGCTGGCACCTGCACTACGCCCAGTCATTTTGTTTTACTATTTTTAGTAGATACAGGGTCTCTTTCTTGCACAGGCTGGTCTGGAACTCCAGAACTCAGGCAATCCGCCCACCTCTGCCTCTCAGAATGCTAGGATTACAGGTGTGAGCCACCATGGCCAGCCTAAAAATTAAGATTTGGAATTTCTTTTGATATAATTGATTTTTCACTCCTTTATGCAGCACTCAGCAGTTGTTTATTGACCACGTACCCTGTACCAAACACAATACTTTTTGTACTAGACTAAGTTGTAGAGGAGTAAAATTAACAATAATAACAAATTACTTGACATTAAAGGCCTGAATTTGCTAGCAGAGAAGGAAGATGTGGACCAGCATTTTTAGCATGAATCTCACTCAGTGTTCACAATGACCCTGTGTAGTAGGGGTATGTGTAAACCATTGCACAGATAAGGAAAATGCAGTTCAGGGAAACTCAGTAATTTGCCAAATAGCACCCACTTAGGGAAAGGCAAGATCAGGAGGAAAGCCCAGTGTTGTCCAGCTCTTAGCCTATGCTTTAATGACCCACTGTAAGCTTCCTGATGCTACATTTCTTAGGGATGAAACCATGACCTCTGGGGTGTAGGAAGGAGGTGGTGTCACAAAGGAGGTAATATTTCAAGGGCATCTCCAACTGAGCTGTTACCAGGCAGTTGCAGCAGGAAGAGACTGTTGGGCAGTGTAGCACAGAGAAATACATTCCAGGCAGGTTGTGTGGAGCAGGTCCAAGTGTGTGAAAGAGGATGGAGGGCATGTTTGCCAAAATGCAGGTGATCTGAAGGTGGGTAGAAGTGCCCTGCTACAGGCCTGTGTACCATATGGATTTCATCCTTTAGGTAGACACTGGGATAGAGGTAGGATTACAGTCAGGTGGCACTTTAGAGAACTGGAAGCAGGGAGCAAGTTATCAGCTTTGTGCTTTAAAATAACTCTGGCTGGAAGTGTGGAGGGTGGGTGAAGGGAGGCTGTAGAGGTGGGGGTGGGGGTGGTGAAACTGGAGGCAGGGAGCACACTGCCTTGTTCTCCAGGAATGGTGAGTAGGCCACCAATAAAGTCTGTGGCAGGGGAACAGGGGGGTGTGGCAGGTCCAAGTATTGAAGCCTTGTTGAACTTGGAGAGGAAAGGAAGTGTGTGAGATGGGGGATCTGGATAGAATGATGGTCAGATTGCTGAGTCAGGGAGCTGGGAGGGTGGTGACCAGTCTCTGATGGAATTCCAGAAAGAGGAGTGGGTTGGGGTGAGGAAGTAAAGCCTTCTGTTTCAGATGTGATGAGCTTGCTGGCCATTCCACTAGAAGATTATCAAGAAGTGTTTAGAGACTGGGTGCAGTGGCTCACACCGGTAGCCATAGTGTAAGGGCCAGACCAGCGCCATTTTGTTGTCTACTGCATAAGCTCTGTTCCTAGCCTCTCCACCTCCCTCCACCCCAACCACTAGGTAAAACCCGCAGGGCCATCCCTGCTGCCTCCTCCACACCTGCTTGCACAGCCATTGATTGAGACACCTTAGGCAGACAGCTGCCTTAATAGGCAATAGGTTTCAATTCCCTTGAACAGCTGCCATAATAGGCAGTAAGTTTCAGTCTCCTAACAGCTCCCATAATAGGCAACAGGTTTCTACTTCCTTGAAATCCAGGTATTCTCCTTCAACTACCTAATTAGGCTACACCACCTCTAGCCCCGGTTAAGAAACCTCCCACCCCTCACCTGAACCAATCCAAATTCTCCTTTACTAGTGAAATCATCAACCACCAATGCAAATCCTCCTTTACTAATGAAATCACCAACCACCAATCAAGAGTGTACTCATAAGGGACCCTACCCTTCTTGCTTTCTGTACCGCATAAAAACTTGCTCTACCCCGAGTTTGGGCTCGTCCTCCGCTTGCATGACAGGAGAGTCCAGGCTTCCCGGGGCCTGAATAAAACTCACCTCGTGCTTTTTATATCGGAGTGTGTCTCAGCTTTGTCTGCTGGGGCCTTTTGGGAGGATTTCGGGTATAACAATAGCACTCCAGGAGGCCAAGGCGGGTGGCCTGCTTGAGCTCAGAAGTTTGAAACCAGTGTAAGCAAGAGCTTTAAGACTGGAAAAAAACAGCTGGGTGTCAGGATGGGGGCCCATAGGCGCAGCTAGTTGGAAGGCAGAGGCAAGAGGATTGCTTGAACGGAGGGAGTTTGAAGTTGCTGTGAGCTACAATGATGTCAAGGCACTCTACCCAAGGGAACATAGTGAGACTGGGTCTCAAAAAAAAAAAAAAAAGAAAGAAAGAAAAGAAAAGAAAAGAAAAAGAATGTTATTAGTAATATCTGATCTGGGATGTCATCATCTCATGAAGGTCCCTTTCCAAAGCCATCTTTTACTTTTTACCTATCTTTTCCAGGGCGCTGAGCCTGGAAAAAAGCTTTTAAGGCTTACTTTTTGTTTAAATCAGCCAATTCAGAATAAACCAAAATTATATCAAAGGGTCATTTATATTAAAAACAGGCTAAGAGTAGTCTGACTGTGATCGCCTAAAAACTGGAACATAAGTATTCACGTTGTGAAGATTTCTTTGGAAAACCCCTGTGCTGCTTCAAAGGCGAGGGAAAAAAGGTAAATAACATCTGCAACCCAAATCTGGCTTACCAGAGTGATTTGTCTGCCGGCCTACCGACTGGTGACAGCAGCGCACCTCCTACCTCTTTCTAGCTGCCAAGGTTTATTCTTCCCTCTGAGGCTGAATCCTCAGGGAACTGAGTGGAGTGCAGGGTTTAATAAAGACCTCTTTTAAGGGGTTGAAATCCGTAACTGGAATTGGATTTTGGATCAACCTTCAGGTAACGATGCAACTGGTGTGCCTCAGTTTCCCCGTCTGTCTAGTGAGGGTCACTGTGGGGACTGTGTGAGATTACACAGAGTGTGGACCAGCGCCCGGCGTGTGGCACACGCTCAGCATTCAGGAGTCACAATTACGTCCGGGGTTTCCTTCTGCGCCCACTTGGCCTGTCCTAACTGGTAGCTTAATAAATATAAATGGCATCAGAACGTGGGGGGACAGGGGCCACGTGATCGCACCACGAAAGCCACTTGTAGGGGCCTTCAGAGAGTTAGCAACACGGCTGGAGGAGAAGCCGGCGCGCCCGCGGCCCG
>NW_003852432.1:11022242-11120709 GCF_000181295.1 Otolemur garnettii | reverse complement strand
GGTGAATCATCCCGGCAGACACCGAGAGCCGCGGCAGCAGAGAGCAGCGCTGGAAAATGGCTGAAGCGGCCACGGGCTTTCTGGAGCAGCTCAAGTCCTGCATAGTTTGGTCTTGGACGTATCTCTGGACCGTGTGGTTCTTCATCGTGCTCTTCCTGGTCTACATCCTGCGGGTGCCCTTGAAAATCAACGACAATCTGAGCACAGGTAAGGCCGGGCCAGCCGGGCCCGCGGCGCCCGCCCCTCCCCCGCCCCGGAAAGTTAGTGCAACTCGCGCGGGGCCGCCGCGGGCGGGGACGGGCGGCCGGGCGCGCGCTCGGGGACGCTCGGGGACGCGCTGACGCCCGCCGCCACCCGCCGGGGACGCGGCGCTTCAGGTGGCGCGGCTGGGCCGCCGGGCGTGTGGGGGCGGCCGATGGCCTTCACGGCCCGCGGAGGACGAGCCGCGCCGCGCACGCTCCGCGAGGCGGGCCCGGCTGCCGGCGGCGCCGGCGACACCGCGGCCGGATCGGGCGGCCGTAGCCCTCCGCCGGGGTTTGTCGCTGGAGAGGAGATCGACAGATGTCGGCGGCGTGGGAGTTTCCAGGGACACCCCTCGGGTGTCTGCGCTTGAACTCCGTGGGCTCTTCCCACTCAGCCGAGTCGGGTCTCACCGGTCTCGGCCCTGGCTCCTGGCCGTCCGAAGTGCGGTTGCGGCGCCCGGGGACAGGGACCGGCCGCGGGCCGCTGCCTGGTGGTGCCCGCCGGGTGGAGATGCCCCCAGGGGCGCCAGGGCCGACCCGGAGGCGCCCTCCGTGGGCCCGGAGTTGCGTCCCCCGGGACTGGGGATGTCGCTCAGATCGCGACAGGGAGAGGGATTCCCCAAGGAGTATATGGATGACGTGTCAGGTTACCAAACGGAATGTCCAAGCGATGAAAGGAGAGACGGGAGATCTGGAATTTCTGATGGTCTCGTTGAAGTTTAAATGATCTCTACCGGTCTCCCTCCCCTCCAAAAGCTCCACAGCAGTACAAGTGAACCCCGCATGTCTCCTGTCCATGGCCGGTGGTGAGTGCAGGAGGTGATTAGAGCAGGATCTTAAACCTGCAGCCGGCCAACTGAATCGTTAAAAACAACCTCAGAGGAAACAATAGTAACACTCGTGAAACAATTCAGAAACAGTATATTTTAAAGGAAGGGTTACAGTGCTTGACGTCGGGAAATAGTCGTGGGACTCAAGGTAGAGTATTTTAATTTCGCAGTACTCTGGGAAATCCTTACAACCGCGAATGTGTGTGTATACACACACACACACACACACACAATCTCCTATTCGATTTGCATACTCAGGGAGTCCAGGTCTGGAAATGCATTTTCCTGTGGTGTTAACTGCACTAAAACATGTTATAAAACACTTGAGATAGTGTACTCATTTTGTTAGGAACTTGTGGCTTTCAAATGCTAAAGGTCACCATCTTGATTACTTTAACTTGAACTTATGTAGATATCTACATTTGTTTCCTAATAGCCTTTGGGATAGTATCCCAGCGAGGCAGATGGGATCCTGTGAATAGGTTTTTCAGCCCCGTGGATTCAGTCATCCCAGAAAGCCAGCACTTTCTGGCTTTTTGGCTTACTGGATGGCTGCTTGTCACAATATTGTCTTTTTTGCTTTCAACAACTGTGTCCCAAAGTCCTATACTTTTAAGAATTTTTTTGAGTATATATTGTGAGGGAATAATATATTTATTGGGAAGTGGTTGTCTTTGTTTTGTGCTGCTGTGACAGAATACCACAGACTGGGTAGTTTTTAAAGAACAGAGATTTTTAAAATTTATTTTATTTTTTTTTTATAGTACTGGAGTTGGGGAAGTCCAAGATCAAAGGGCAGGCATCTGGAAAGGGCCTTATTTCTATGTCTTACCCTGTTAGAAGGTGGAAGGGTGAGAGACTATGAGAAAGCAAGAGGGGGCCTGAACTCACCTTTATAACAAACACCCTCCCTCAATGATGAAATTAATCCTATTTAGCCCATAAAGATTCCACCTCCCAATGTTTTTGCATTTGGGATTAAATTTCCAGCACTAGAATTTTAAGGGATAGTTCAAGTTACAGCAGTGGGTTTAATTTTTTCCCCAAAAAGTTCATTATAGGATTTAAATAAATGTGACTGCTTCTCATTAAACACATTATAAATTTTAATTTGAGAATACATGTTTGTATACCACATTTTCTTAAAGCAGGTTAAATAATCATCGATGTATGTATGTGCCACACAAGTGCCACCTATCAGTGCTCTGTACAGAACAGGAAAGAAGCAAAATACGGGGAAGTGTCTAGTTTTTAATGAAGGACATTTTTAGGTCTTCTCCCAGCAACTTTAAATCTAGCGTTTCTCACCGATACCTTTGTCAGTTTGTGAAGGGGCATTTCTCATTTGGGCTTCCAAGTGAAAGAGAAAATATGAAGAGGAACTGGCCAGCTGGGCTGTCCCTCGGAGCCTGGACTATTTTCTTGGTGATGAGGGACTTCTGTTCTCAATGTGGTTTTAAGTTCCTTTTAATCATGAAGGAAGGTAAAAGGAGAAGCACTCAGAGAACACTCACCTCTCTTCTCTTTCTATGAGAATGTAGCAGGGTCGGGGTGAGGAGGACTTAGGCATCACTTTTGAGATGTGAAATTATGGCAGCAACCCTTCCCCCACCCCAGAAGAGTTTAGGTTTTTCAAAAAGCAGTGGCAGACATTGGAGGCCCGTTTTCTTTTTAAGTAACTATGAGAAGTTATAGTAAGAAAACTGCCAGAAGATTGTTGTCAACTTAATTCTCTTCTTTCCTTGCCAATTTCCCTCTCATTTGGGAAATAGTTTCTATTCTTAAGTTATTGACAGGGAAGGTTCAGGGAGCAAGAACTTGCTAACTAGTCCCCCTATGAAAGGAGGCACGAGCTAGCCTCTGTGGTTGAATTTGCCCTCGTTGGGAAATATATATAAATGGGTTTTGATGGGATTCATTTTGCTATTCTTACACTCTGTGGTGCTCACTCTTTCTGTGATGGACACAGGTATGTAGCGAGAGAGACATTGAGTCTAGAGCTGCTTTTAGGGACCTGCTGATGGCATAGCCCTCTCTCTCTCTGGGAGGCTGAGTGCACCATCACAGTGAGGCAGTCAGGAGCCAGGGCTTCCATGACACCTGCCTAGCTCTGTACCTGGGGGGAGGGGCGGAATCTGGTAAAAATGTTCCAGAGTTGCTCTTGGGTACCTACTTGGCATATTCTTCTCAATGTCTAATGTGGTAATTTTAGTATTTATAACCTCATTTGATCATATATTTTGTGGCGAATGAGCTTAACTTGATTTTAAATAATTTCTTGAATGTAACCTATGCAGAAGTCATCATGACAGGTGCAGTGATAGGAAAGATGTACATAAAATTCATGGTAAATAGTTTACAACATGGTGCAACTTCCCGTAATGCAAAATGGCAGAGGACAGGGCTCTGAGAGCTTCCTGTGACTGAGCCTCAGAGGGTGAGGAGAATTCCACATTTAGGGACACAGAGGGGTGGACTTCCCAAACAGAAGTACAAAGATGTGAAAGTGCAGGTCAGATTCAGAGAACTGCGAATCATTTGGCATTTAAAACAATACAAAGAGAAGGACTTTTAATGACCAGCCATACCTGTTTTAGCTCTTAAATCACGTGTAAAAATGCATTTTAAGATTGTTTTCAAGGTGTACTGTAGTTCCATTGTACTACTTCCCTACTCTCACCAGGTCAGTTTGCTTGATCTTCATTGCAGTGAGCCAGTGCCATGTAAGGAGGGGACACAGTTCAAAGAATTCTGTTAAACTACACAGAGAAAATTTCTTTCCTTTTCTTTTTTTAAATTTCAGATTAATTTGAGGGCACCATTGTTTAGGTTACATTGTTTTCATTTATGAGGTCAAGTTCAAGTTGCAGTTGAGCCTTTCATGGCAGGGGCGGGGGGGCACATGCTAAACACCCTCCCATTGTGCAGGTAGGTGAGATCCTGCCAGTCACCCTCCCTCTTCCCCTCTTCTCTTTCCCTCCTCTGTCTTCCTCCTTGCTAGATTGTACTTGTATTCTTTCATGAGGGCACTATACAGAGAAAATTTCATATAGGTAACAACATCTTAGAATGGAAATTTTAAAAAAGAAAGGGGAGAAAACAATAGCAATACAAAATGCTGGTTAGCTTTGATAGTTAATTTTTTTTTTTTTTTTTTTAAGAGACAGTGTCTCACTATGTTGCTCAGGCTGAACTGAAGTTCCTAGGGTCCAGGTGATCTTCCTGCCTCAGCCTCCTGAGTAACTAGGACTACAGGTGCATGCCCCCCCACCCCCCCCCGCACTTGGCGCCTGGTAATTGATTTTTGGTGCTCTGGCCTTGATTTCATAGGTGAGTGTTAAAATGGTTTTATGATTTACAGGAAATAGAATGAACTTCTAACAAGATTTAAAAAATACCCTAAATGATATTACTTATCAGTTTTCAAGTGAATTAATGTCATAAAACAATGCTTTAACAGAAAGGCAGAAAATAATTGTAGATCAGAGCAGTCCCGCAGGCTACTCTTCAGGAAAAACAGTGGAATAGACAGGAGTCTAACAAACAGAGCACTGTAACTTACGGACATATACACTTGTTCCAGGAAAATCCCGGAATGGTTTAGAAACCTGTCCTCCAAATTGAGGCGGTGCAGAGAGACCAAAACGACCCAGACCAACCCATCTTGGCAAGTTTGATATGTTTGTTAAGAGATTACTTACACAGGGCTCTCGTTTCCAGTCAGATAGGAATCCTCTGGGCACTCACTCTTGGCTAGAGGTGGCAAGAGTTCTTCAGAGTTAGATCTGCCCTGCCTGCCTGGCTGTGGCGCCTTACGTTTCTTTCTGGCAAGTAAGGCAGAGCTCTGTTTCTGAATCATTGTAGGTTTATGTACAATACAGGTTAAGCATGCCCAGTGCTTTTCATTAGGCAGGGGCTTTGGTGTTGCTGTGAACTAAAGGTTACCGATATAACTAAGGCAAATCAGTTCAAACTGGGCTTAAACTTATAGCCATCTACACAGTAGGAGCTACTTAAGGTACCCTTTGTGTTTTGTATTTCTTCCACCTTCTTTGTTTTGCTCTGTGTCTCTAAATTCGAAAGAAACCTGCACAAGTTCTGTTAAACATTAAAAACCATACTGGGGAACTTGTATTTCTCGCTCAGCACTGTGGCATTGGTGGCACTTTCTCATCTACTCTGTGTTCTAAGGTTTTTGATGCTGAATGTAAAACACCTTGAATGATGTAAAACAACAATTCTCAACCTATGTGTCGTGACCCCTTTGTAACAGTGAAAATACATTAACTCCATTGGGACATTAGGAAGGTTGAGAACCACTGATGTAAAACTGGCATCTTTGACATTTTTGCAGCAAGTGGCTTAAGTGATCTTCTAATTCTTTTTCTATTTTCTGAAAATAAAGTTTTTAAAGGTCTTTGAAACCCTATTTTATTCCTTTTGGAAAGCAAATGCAAATGGGTGGTACCTGTGGCTCTAGGAGTAGGGCGCCGGCCCCATATACAGGAGGTGGCAAGTTCAAACCTAGCCCTGGCCAAAAGTTGCCAAAAAAAAAAAAAAAAAAATCTAAAAAACTGACACAGCCTTAAATTATTTATATAATAAAACTTTTTTTGGTGTTAATTTAGGTGATAAATACTGATATAAAACTCTTATATTGTTGAACTAAGTGATAACTTCAGCTGCAGCTCAATCTTGGTTTTTCATGTTGAAAATGGTTGCCCTACGTGTACCTAACACCCTGGATTTCACCTGTAGAGGGTCTGGTTACAGTTCACATAGATCAGCGGTTCTCAACCTGTGGGTTGCAACCCCTTTGGGGGTTGAACGACCCTTTCACGGGGTACCCTAAAACCATCACATACACCCTATACAAATACAGGTGTATGAAAATAATTTTATGGTTGGGGGTCCCCACAACATGAGGAACTGTATTAAAGAGTCGCAGCATTAGGAAGGTTGAGAACCACTGACCTAGATCTTTTGTCCCTGCTGCACCTGTTGTCTAAAATGTTCTCCCTCGTCTGTGAATCCCACCCATCCCTCAAGGACCAGCTAGCATGCTATCTTCAGATCCCTTCCACTGAGGAAATACAGCCAGGCCTTGGAGACACTGTGGATTTGCTTCCAGACCTATATACAGAGAATACTGCAATAAAGGAAGCCACAGTGATTTTTGGTTTCCTATATTTATACCATACTGTGATGTATTAAATGTGCAGTAACATTATGTCTAAAGAAAAAACAGTGTACATACCTTAGTTAAAAATACCTTTTTACTAAAAAATGCTAATGATCATCTGAGCCTTGAGAGAGTTGCTATCTTTTTTGCTGGTGCAGGTTTTTTTTTTTTGCTGGTCCTGATGTTGATGGCTGCTGACTGATCAGGGTGACGATTCCTGAATGTTGGGGGGCTGTGGCCATTTTTCCAAATAATACAACAGTGAAGTTTCCTACATCGATTGACTTTTCCTTTCACAAAAGATTTCTCTGTAGCATGTGATGCTGTAGAGCTTCTTTCAAAATTGCAGTCAGTCTCTTAAACCCTGCCACTAGTTTATCAGCTAAGTTTATGTCATAGTCTGACTTCTTCATTGTCATGTCAACAGTGGTGATGGCATCTTCACCAGAAGTAGATTTCATCTCACAAAACCACTTTGTTTGCTCATTCATGAGAAGCAACGTGGCGCACTCTGAGAGGCAAGGCAGGCAGGTTGCCTGAGCTCAGGATTCCCAGACCAGCCTGAGCAAGAGACCCCATCTCTAAAAACAAATAAACAAACCCAGCTACTTGGGAGGCTGAGGCAACAGGATCACTTAAGCCCAGAAGTTTGAGGTTGACGTGGGCAGTGATGCCACAGCACTCTACCCAGGGCAACAAAGTGAGACTATGTCTCAAAAAAAAAAAAAAAAAAAAAAAAAAAAAAACCCAAAAACAAAAAACCAGAAAAAGAAAAAAAAAAAAGCAACTCATCATCTGTTCAGAATTTTTCATGACTAGTTACTATAGTTTAGCCCCTCCTTAGGTGTAATTCCTAATTCCACATCTAATTCTGGTTCTTTTGCTATTTTTACCACATCTTTGGTTATTTCCTCTACTGAAGTCTTGAACCCCTCAAAGTTATCCATGAGGGTTAGTATCAAATTCTTCCAAACTTTATGTTGATATTTTGACTTCTTCCCCATGAATCATGAATGTCCTCAGTGGCAACTACCTAGAATGGTGAATTCTTTCCCAAAGGGTTTTAGTTCACTTTACCCAGAGCCATCAGAGGAACTACTATTTAGTAGCTATAGCCTTATGAAATGTATTTCTTAAATAATAAGACCTGAAAGTCAAAATTATACCTTGGTCCACGGCTGCAGAATGGATGTTGTGTTATTAGGCATGAAAAAAACATGAATCTGGCTCGGCGCCTGTGGCTCAAGCGGCTAAGGCGGCAGCCACATACACCTAAGGTGGCGGGTTTGAATCCAACCCGGGCCCACCAAACAATAATGGCTGCAACCAAAAAATAGCTGGGCGTTGTGGTGGGCACCTGTGGTTCCAGCTACTTGGGAGGCTGAGGCAGGAGACTTGCTTGAGCCCAGGAGTTGGAGGTTGCTGTGAGCAGTGAAGCCATGGCACTCTACCCAGGGGGATAGCTTGAGGCTCTGCCTCAAAAAAAAAAAAAAAAAAAGGAAAAGAAAAGAAAAGAAAAAAACATGAATCTCCTTGTTCATCTTCATCAGAGCTCTTGGGGGACCCAGCATATTGTCACAAGCAGTGATATCATGAAAGGAATCTTTTTCTGAGCAATAGGTCTTCACAGTGGAGTTAAAATATTCAGTAAAGTGTGCTATAATCAGATGTCATCCAGCCTTGGTTGTTCCATTTCTAGAGCACAAGCAAAGTAGATTTAGCATAGTTCTTAAGTGCCTTAGGGTTTTGAGAATGGTCAGTGAGACCTGGCTTCAACTTAAAGTCACCAGCTGCTCTAGCACCTAAACAAAAAGATTATCATTTGAAGTTTTGACTTCTGCTTTCTAGCTATGGAAGTCCGACATGTCGTCTTCTTCTAATAGAAGGCTATTTATCTACACTGAAATCTGTGGTTTTGGGGGCGGCACCTGTGGCTCAGTGAATAGGGCGCTGGCCCCGTATGGGTGGGTGGTGGGTTCGAACCCTGCCCCAGCAAAACTGCAACAAAAAAATAGCCGGGTGTGGCGGGTACCTGTAGTCCCAGCTACTCGGGAGGCTGAGGCAAGAGAATCGCCTAAGCCCAAGAGCAGGAGGTTGCAGTGAGCTGTGATGTCACATAACTCTACAGAGGACAACAAAGTGAGGCTCTGTCTCTAAAAAAAGAAAAGAAAAGAAATCTGTTGTTTACGGTTTCATCAGCGATCTGGGCTGGATCTTATGGGTAACTGGGTGACTGCTGCTGCTTCTATAGCAGCACTTGCTGCCCCACCTCACACTTTTTTCCTATGGCGAGAAGGTCTTTCCCTAAACCTCACACGCTGATCTGTGCTGGTTTCAAACTTTTCCTTTGCAGCTTCTTGCCTCTCAGCCTTCACAAAATTGAAGAAAGTTAGGGCCTGGCTCTGGATTAGGTTTTGGCTTAAGAGAATGTTGTGGCTGTTTTGATTTTCTATCCAGGCCACAAAAACTTTCTCAGTATCAGGAATAAGACTGTTTTATGTTCTTGCCATTGTGTGTCCACTGGAATAGCACTTTGAGAACTTTTCCTTTGCGTTCACAACCTGGCTAACTTGTGCTAACAGCCTAGCTTTTGGCCAATCTCACAGGCTTTCAACGTGCTCTCTTCACTAGGCTTAATTATTTGTCTTTTTTTTTTTTCTAGTTTTTGGAGAGGTATGCAACTCCTCTTTCCCTTGAGCACTTAGAGGCCTTTATAGTGTTATTCACTGGCTTAATTTGAACATTGTTGTGTCTCTGGGAATAGGGAGGCCTGAAGGGAGGGAGAGAGACTGAGGAGTGGCCCATCAGTGGAGCAATCAGAACACACACATTGTCAATTAATCCTTTGTGGAGACTCAGAAAGGAAACGTGCCCACAGGCATCTTGCACTAAGTTAACATCTTGTATTGAATGCCTAAAGATGGCCTTCACACTTAGAGAATGTCTTGTTTGAACCCCTAGAGGTGTCATTCAGAGTCAAAAAGTTAACTGTCTTATAAGGGTGTGGCTTGTGGCACCCCCAAACAATTACAACAGTGACATGAAAGATCACTGATCACAGCTCACCATAACAGATACAGTAATAATGATAAAATTTGAAATAGGCCGGGCACAGTGGCTCACATTTGTAATCCTGGCACTCTAGGAGGCCAAGGCAGGTGGATTGCTTAAGCTCATGAGTTCAAGACCAGCCTGAGCAAGAGTGAGACTGTCTCTACTAAAAAAATAGAAAAACTGAGGCAAGAGGATCTCTTGAGCTCAAGAGTTTGAGGTTGCTATGAGCTAGGATGACACCATGGCACTCTACCCAGGGTGACAGAGGATGACTCTATCTCAAAGAAAAAAAAAAGCTTAAGTATTATGAGAATTACCAAAATGTAATAGACATAGAGTGAGCACTTGCTGTTGGAAAAATGGTAGTGATACATTGACTTGATGCAAGGTTGCGGCACACCTTCAATTTGCAAAAAGGGCAATGTCTGCAGAGGCAATAAAGTGAGGTCCGTCTGAATTTCCTCCAGCTCTCACGGTGCCTTATATGAGAAGCGTGTTTTATGGTATGTATGTGTAATACCTGTGGTCAGTGTTTGGGTGTACGTGGCTCCCTGTATACTTCATCACTTCCTCTAGACTATAGTTTTTCATCTTCCTGTGTCACTCTTTGCACACAGTAGGTCTTTATTATTTGCTAGATAAATGAATCCCCAACTTATTGTGACCTAGTGAGCTAAGATTAGAACAGTGAAATTGATAAAACAAATTACCAAGTATGTGCCTCATGTAAGTTTCAGTTTTTAGGTTGATATGAGGGTTCAAATATTTAAGTTACTGGCTGTCACAAAACCTTAAATTCTGTGATGGGTCACATGCATCTAATGAATACATACAGGACAATTTGTTGTTTATTGTCAGCTTTGAGTTTAGGATGTATCATAGGCACCATACTTATTTTTGGAGATGTTTCCCTCAACTGTTAATGCAATCATCTGAGTGATGCCCTTTTTGGTCTGTCACTTTTTATATGTCTAAAATCGTGGCTGTGCTGGCATAAAGGCTCCTTCTACCTCTAGGGTCCTGTGTCTTGGGATGAATTTCATTGAATGCAGACAGTAGCACCAAGAACATACATTCATATGGACTTAATGAGTATGTATGATTTTTACAGTTTGGGCTCTAATTCTTAGGGAACACAAGTTCAAGTGTGCCTTCCTTTGGTGGATTTCCATTGGTCCTAAAGTAAAATCTAAGTATATTCCCTGGCTTACGAAGGCTGATAACCTGGCCCTTTCCTGCCCCTCAAATCTGAACTTTCTGTAATCACCACCCTCTAGACATGCCGGGACTCTTTCCTATTCTTAAACAAGCCCAGCTTCTTCCTGCCTATGGCCATTACCCTAGTGGTTCCCTTCACCTGGAATGCTTTTCCACTTGATTTTTGAATAGTAATCTTGCCATTCACATGCCTTCTTAAATTTACCTCTTTTAAGAGGCTTTCCCTGATGCTCCAATTTAAAATGACCATCTAGTCACTATAATCTCACTAGATTTGAATTCTCTGCATAGCACTTAGCACTGTTTAATGTAATTCTTTTTTGTGTATTAATTTATTGCATTGTTCCCCACATGACTTAAAACTCCCTGGGGGGGGCCCATTTGTCTTGTCTTAGTTGTCTTATTGTGTATCCCCCAGATCCTGAACAGTGAGTATCTTGGCCTAACATGTGTTCAGCATATGTTTGTGGGATGAATAAGAAACTATGTCAGTTGGTTGTGGGGACTCCGCGGTGGCACTGCCCTTTAGGAAATGATTTGGGAGCTACCGTGTAATTATTTCTTACGAGGCTGAGAACTGTGTCCACTAACTCTCCTTTATAATGATTACCCTGAAATGTTTATACATATCTAAAATATTAATACATTTCAATTCATTCTTTAGGGATGGAATTAAGGAATGCTATCCTTCTTGTCTGTATTATAAAGTAAATTTAATATAAGAAATATTAAGAGTCAAAAAAGGATCACTTTTGGAGCTAAAGTGTGTACTATAGCCTGGTACTTCAAACATTAGGAAGTACAGAGTTAAATACCTTATATTACCTGTAAAGATGGAGCTCAAGGTTCTATCACCAGGGAAAAAATTGTTGTCTGTGCAGAAGGATAGATTAGTAGAAGAAATATTTGGTTGGGAGATTTTTCAGAATGATATTGGCAGGCACAATGAAGCAACAAACAGAAATGTAACTTGAAGTGATTAGAAACATCATAGCACAATTTTAAATTCAATATTTGCATATTTCCCCCTCTATAGAAACCGTTTCTAAGGTCATATGAGAAGTCAGAGTGAAAATACAATAGAATGTCTCAAAATTGGCCACCCAAGGGACGGTAACAAACTTATCAACATATTGAGGTGGTCATTACAAGGAACAAGGCCTACTCTACTGATGTGTACGTGTGGTATATGTCTGATTTATGAAAAATAGGTCAACTTATGTAGGGAAGTGGTCAGCTGTGGAGGTTCTGCTATACTTTTAGCTTTAGAGAAACTTGGTTTTTTTAGTTTTATCTT
The DNA here is from genome assembly GCF_000181295.1 of Otolemur garnettii. Classification (NCBI taxonomy): domain Eukaryota; kingdom Metazoa; phylum Chordata; class Mammalia; order Primates; family Galagidae; genus Otolemur; species Otolemur garnettii. The sequence goes on along the minus strand of NW_003852432.1, from coordinate 11,108,886 downwards.
TTTGTTTGGTTTTTTCCTCGTTTTTAAAAAATGTTTTTTAAAATATTTTCTAGAACTTTATTTTATAGCCAATTTTACTAGAGTTTTTCTTTCTCCATAAAGTACAGTATATCTATTGAGGGAAATATCAGCTTTGATGAGATGAAAGGAGCATTGAACTTAAAATCAGATTTGAGTTCAAGTTCCAGTTTTCCATATGTCGATTAACTTTGGATATATTTCTTTGTAAGATTCTTTCCTCATTTGTAAGATGAGGACAGTAACCTTTGTTTCATAAATTTAGTTAGAAATCTCCATGAAGTAACATTGAGGAATGAGTTCTAAGTGTAGCAAATAAGTAGTGTTAGCAATATTATATTTATACGTGGTTGCACTAGTATATTTCACTAACTCTGATAGCCTGTACAACTGAAGCTGCCTTATTCCTGTCAATTACTATCTGAGCACACAAATCTCACGTCAGTTATATTTCCCCAACTTTTTGCACTTGTTTTCTATGTTGAAGAATTAGCACCCTGTTATAATATAGTTTTGTTCACTAATGCCTGCGGGTGTTATTTTTCTTGCCATGAACAAGGACCATGCATAGTAGAAGTCACTTTTTTTTTTTTTTTTGAGACAGAGCCTCAAGCTGTCCCCCTGGGTAGAGTGCTATGGCATCACAGCTCACAGCAACCTCCAACTCCTGGGCGCAAGCGAGTCTGCTGCCTCTGCCTCCCAAGTAGCTGGGACCACAGGCACCTGCCACAACACCCGGTTATTTTTTGGTTGCAGCCATCATTATTGTTTGGCAGGCTCAGGTTGGATTCCAACCTGCCACCTTAGGTGTATGTGGCTGGCGCCTTAGCCACTTGAGCCACAGGTGCCAAGCCAGAAGTCACATCTTAAAGATAAATTTTAGTTTAGATCTAGTCTGTTGATTAGAACTAGGAAGGGGTAAGAAGTTACTGTTTCTTACAGGAGTCAGGCAGTGTGCTGCCTACATTATCATCACTGGCTATTAGACTCCCTGAACTTGTTCACAAAAACTCTCTTTGTACATGTGACATGAAAGTTTTCAAAACAAATGAGTATTTTTTTTCATAGTAGTTATCCTATTAAAGGAAGCACAAGTGAACACATTACAAATGTATTTTGATGGGGAAGCAACTGAATTTTTGAACAAGGATGAGAACTTGGTGAAGACTTTTAGAGTACTTTTCTCAAAGGCCTATTCCCTTAGTATACTTGGAAGAACTTAAAAGCAGGGATTGTGGCTTTTCATCTTTGTGCTTCTATCCTATGGTTATTGCTTGGTCATGGTACATGGAAGGATGAATATATGAATGCCTTTGGGTGTTTGAATGGTGATCCTTTACTAATTTCACTTTACCACATGAGCTTTTCCTTTCTCTTCGCTAATACTCACTACCCAAAAATGGGGCTTGCTGTTGGGCTCACAACTGAAACTCAGGGAGACAGAAGGATTCTCTCGAGGTAATTGAGGCAGGAGTTTAGCAACTAGGAAGGAAAAAGGGGGTTGCTATGTAGGCATCAGAGGAGGTGATTGCCTGAGATGGAACTAAGGGAGCAATTCAGAGCAGGAAACATGAAGAGGTTGGAGGTAGTGGCGTAAACATGACTGGTGAGATGGCTCAGAACAGCTTGGTGTCTACGTGTGAGGCTGGAAGGAAATTGACAGAAAAGTTCAATTGCACAAATATACCACCTTAAAGAATGTTTATGCAGCTTAAATACCCTGTAACAGGCACATCTCTGAGCATTCTATGAATATCTGTGTGGTAGAGAGGGTTGCCTTTGGCCTGCCCACTTGGTGATAGAATTCATCCCATGACTAGAAAGCAACTTGATATGAGTTGGTAAATGAGAAAGTGCTTTGGAGACTGTACAGGCATTAGAGTAGCTTGTTTCCCCAGAAGCTTGTATTCTATAGGCGCGGCTCTCACAGTGATATGACAGGTTGAAATATATAATGGGATCTCTGTTATCCTGGATATTCTTTCTAAAATCGCACCGAGCAGGATAATGGGTTATTGAATTGTTTGGAAACCCCACGCCTGAATGTCTGTTGTAAACATCAGATGAGATTTCCCACCATCCTTATATTTGAGATATCATTGTAAAGATATCTATAAAGGGTTTTGAGTTTTCTGGAAGAGAAAGAATTTGCAATGAAACTCGTTTTTGATGAATGTTACAGTGTAACAGGATGGCTGCTCATGTGCGACTCATTTAAATATAGCAGGCTTGAGGGAGGGGGATGGGTGTGCTCTTACCAACCAGGCACAATGTAAGGGTACATGGCACACCTCCTGGGTGAGGGGACCACTACAGCAGGGACTTCCTCTAACAAACACAAACAATGTAACCTAATTGTTTGTACCCATGTATTAATCTGAAATTAAAAAAATATATGATGGGCATTCCTGTACTACCTACTATGCTAAAATAAGAACCTGACAGGCCCAGTTAGCTCCAGAGGTATTTTATGTGGCTGTGGCTGTGGCCAGAGGGCTCACTATTTAATTGCAGCTACTAAATCTCTCAGGAAAATAAGGCAGCATTTATCTGAGAGAGCATTTTTTCCCTTCTGAATTGAGGAAACTGCAAGTATACTAGTTCCACTTCTACTCCGTGGAGAACTCTAACTTTCATTAAGTTGTCCTCCAAATCTAATAAGATGTCATGGTTAAGAGTCAGTCTTTCAAAAATTTTAAGCAAGGCTGTAGAGGGTTAAAGGACTTTACAGGAATCTCTTAGGTCCATGAGTCAGGACTATTTGTTTTATTATAAAAAAGCTTAACAGTTAAAAATAACACAAACAGCAGAAACACTCTAAGGCATAAAACACTCTTTTAAAAAGTGCGGTTTTCACACATACGCAGCTTTGATCTGGATTTATGTGTGATCTAAAGAGAGAAGGGTTTGTTCTGTTTTACAGTCAGTTGTGATACTCTGAGCAACAGGAGCACAGCAGAATGCTTTCAGTTCTCCCTCTGCTAATCTTTCCCAGTTCCTAGTCTCCTTGTCTTGGGAATAATAGAATGAAATTTACTTCCCTACCAAATTGGTCTTTTGCATTTATTTGGTAGGTGCTGTTTATTGGGTATTCCTAATGGAACTAATAAAATAATGCTCTTGGGGTGGTTTGCAGCTCATTACACCCACTTCACTCAAGTGATTATCTTTATGGATGTATCTTTAGAGTAGTACGGTGTTACGTAATAAGAACTGGTGATGTGATCTGATTTGTACTTTTCCCTGGGGCTTGGGTTGTGATGTGTGTAAAGTTCTCATTCTCTATCATAGGCATATTTTGTTTAAAACAAAACAAGACAAATTATACTTAGTCCAGTCTCAGCGTTGACATCATGGTTTAGAGGGAATTTTTTTTTCTTATTTATGTTGCATAAATATAGTATTTAGCTGTGTTCACAATGGCTTCATGAAGAGTGTTTTAAATTGTACCTTTACATCTGAAAGATAAACTTGAGAGCTTAAATTACAAATTTTTAAAAAAGATTCAGATTAATATGAGTCTTCATCTTTTTTATGGTTGCATCGTACACCGCGGTATACATACACCATGGTTTATTAATCCATTCATGAGTTAATGGTCACTTGGGTTGATTCCACATCCTGGTGACTGTTAATTGAGCTACAATAAATGTTCTAGTGCAAATGTCCTTATAGTAAAATGATTTTCTTCTAAGCTAAAAAACTGGTACACAGCTAAGGACACAATAATTAAAGCAAACAGACAACCTTCAGAGTGGGAAAAAGTATTTGCATGTTACAAATCTGACAAAGGGCTGATAATATGAATCTACAGAGAACTCAAATTTATCAACAAAAAAGAACAGACAGGGCTGGGTGTTGTGGCTCACACCTGTAATCCTAGCATTTTGGGAGGCTGAGGTGGGTGGCTTGCCTGAGCTCAGGAGTTTGAGACTGGCCTGAGCAAGAGTGAGTGAGACCTTGTGCCTAAAAACAGACGAGTATTGTGGCAGTCGCCTATAGTCCCAGCTACCTGGAAGGCTGAGGCAAGAGGATTGTTTAAGCCCCAGAGGAGACTGAGGTTGCTGTAAGCTGTGATGCCAAGGCAGCCTACCCAGGGTGACAAAGTGAGACTCTGTTTCAAAAAAAAAAAAAGCAAGCAACCACATATACCGTTGGGCAAGAGACACGAACAGAACCTTCTCTGAAGAAGAGGGAGGAATAGCCAGCAAACACATGAAAAAATGCTCATCATCCTTAATCCTCAGAGAAATGCAAATCAGACCCACTCTGAGGTACCATCTACCTCCATTGAGAATAGCCCACATCACAAAGTCCCAGTGCTTCAGATGTTGGCATGATTGTGGGCAGAGGGGAACACTTTAGTACCGTTAGTGGGACTGCAAACTGATCCAGCCTCTTTGGAAAGAAGTATGGAGAATCCTCAAAGAGCTGAAAGTAGACCTTCCATTTGATTCTGTAACACTAATACTAGGTATCTGCCCAGAAGAAGAAAATTATTTAAATTATAATTTTTTAATAATTAGAAACTTGTTTCTCATTTGCTCTTCTCACCTGGAAGTTGTATCTGTATTATCATCCAGTAAAAGTCTGAAAATGTAATTTTAAAAAATCATACAATAAGTCTAATCAATTGGAAAAAGTCTTTCTAAGAAAACCATTTTTCTTTTCTGTTACATTATTTGAGCAATTTAATGATGTTTTTAGAGGGAATCCACAGAAGTGATGACACCATAACATCAATTAAGTTGGAGCAAAGATATGCGGTTGGTAATTAGTTTAGGCTCTGAAAATATTTCTTTAAATGTTTGCTCTTTACACTGAGGTAATAGTTTCTGGCAGCTTTTAAAGGACCTTTAAAGAAACTATGATTCTTTCTTTTTTTTTTTGTCTGGGGCTGGGTTTGAACCCACCACCTCCGATATATGGGGCCGGTGCCCTACTCCTTTGAGGAAACTATGATTCTTAAGTCAGCATTTTTAGTTTTAACCATGAGAACAAATGTGATAGAGAACAGTAATAAGATACTTAAAAAAGAAAAGATAGGTAACTTGTTACTGTTTAGGTTGGAGAGGATGTAAATTCAAAGTTTGTGCAAAAACTGGCCGGCTGCTATGAGAAAGCAAACTTTTATTGCTCAGTCCAAATGAAAAACTTAAATTACATTGGTTAGTATGGTGATTAGTGGGCTGGGAGCAGCAGGGGAAGTGTAGTTGTGTAGTAGTGGTCACAGGCAAGGGCTTTTCCCTGCCTCTCCCTTGCTTCCTTCCCTCCCTCCTCACTTCTTTTCAGAAGCAGGACCTCACTTTGTCTCTCAGGCTGAGTTTAGCAATGAAGATTGCTCACTGCAGCCTCCAACTCCTGGGCTCAAGCAATCCTCCTACCTCAGCTGCCCAAGTAGCTGGGACTACAGATGTAAACCAACATGCCCAGATAATTTTTCTTTTCTTTTTTTTTTTTTAGTGACAGGTCCTCTCTTTGCCACCCAGGCTTGTCTCAAACTCCTTGGCTCAAACAATCCTTCCACCTCAGCCTCCTAAAGTGCTGGGATTACCTGAGTGAGACCCAGTGCCTGGCCCCTACCACTTCGTGAACATTGTGGCCAGCCATTGGTTCATGCCAAGCTCACTTTCTAGGAATAAACATGACTTAGAAGTAAAATATAGTCTTTTAAAACATGTTTTCTTCTGTTTGTAACTGTTGCAAAAAAACAGAAGAAGATATGAAAATATCTAGACATTAAGATAATACCCTTTTTAGTGGATTATACCCTTTGTTGCAGCCATTCGGTACTTCTGTAACATATGGTGCGTTTCCTTAAATATACGGTGTTAACATGTGAATGCTATTGATGTTTGGCTTTATGGAAATCTCTTTTGAGCATTGACTAGCTAGTCTGAAAATTGAAAAGTAGCAGTGAGACAGACTGTCAATCTTTTCACATCAGTTTATTTACTGGAGATTTAAGTAGTGTATTCAAAGTTCACACACCCTCCCAAGCAGGAAGCCCAACTGTTTGTGAAATGACATTATTGTCACCTTGCATTTAAGTGAAAACTGTTTCTTTCTGGTACTAGCGCAGTGCTGTCATCCTTCTTTTATCAGCAGCACTAGAGAACCAGTGACTAACTGTTGCTGTTTGCGGCACGATGTTGTATACCTGTGATGCCCTGTCCTGGTTTACTGACTGAACGATGTAGCACATTATCCCAAACAAGATGATAACATTCTCAAATCCATAAAAAATTCATGCACCACATGTTACTTTTAGAAATAAGATGAATGTTAGGAAATCAACCCCCTTTGAAGTATGTGATAAAGTGTTGCGATATATCAAAGGATTCACTTTGCTGTTTGTGGATTTCTATTATTCCTAGCTCCTTTTTTGCTACTAGTCACCAAGTAACTCAGGCTACGTTCCTCTGGGTATGTAGGACTAAGGTATGTTCTATGAATAAGCAGTAATTCTGAGCCTGTTTGGGAGAACCAGCACCTCGCAGGATCTAGTAGGGATCTTGTGGCTGTGAGTGCTTTGTACAACTGTCATTTCTGGCTCCTAATGCTCAGAACTACTGTCCCATCTTCCTCTCTCACCAGTTCCTATTGTTGGGATAGTAAAGAGTGACTTTGGTTAGGCAGCCTGTACAAGTTAGTGTCCCGGGGATAGGTCTGCTGATCTAGCTAGTCCAGTTTGATCAGGTCTCTTAACTTGTTGTACCCAGCCTTTCCACTCCTGAATTATTGACCTGCAATAAAATGAGACAGTGCCCTTATCACATTTTAGCACAAGGTAAATGTGGTTTCAAGTCACGTATTTGTTCTGTGATCTTAACACTAGTTACTTTATAACTGAGGGTAATAATGGTGAGCATCTCATAGGATTGTTATGAGGATTAAATGAGGTCTTATGAGCAAAGCCTTAGCCAGTGGCAGCACATTCTGAGTGCTCCATACATTTTGGATATTCACTTGATATTGTTGCTGCTACTGCTATGATATTGACTTTGTTTTATAATTCTCAGTGTCTGACCAATCAGCTTTTCTTCTTGAGTCAGTTTTGAGGCTAGAGTTGTTTTTTTTTTTAATTCATTTGTTCTTTTCTTTCATAATTAGTTACATGTATGTCCTCTGTGTGTTTCCTGTTTCCTTTCAGTTTGGGAGAGAAATATGTGACAGCAAGAGGAGCGCCACTCGTCTAAATGAATACGCTTTTGTTATGTACTTCCTAACTTTCCTCCTTCACTCTGTGTCCTCTTTGCCTGTATCTGTAATTTTCCTGACACTCCTTAAACCTCAAGGGTAATTTCAAAGCCATATTCACTAAACTCTTTCCGCATCTTGTTCTTAGTAATTTATTGTACTATATTAAGGGACTTCTTAATGTTGAATCTCTGGTATTACACTACCAAATAATAAATTCATTGAGTTGTTCTATTAGCAGGTCACAGTACTTGGTGTGGGTGTGGAAGAGCGGAATGATGACCGGGGTGTGGTTCCTGTCTTCATAAATTGAGGTACTGAGCAGAGAGAGAAAAAGAAACAGGCAGGAAACCAACCCTAATCCAAATTAAGATGTGTAGAGCACAACGGAGTAAACAAATACCGAACAAGAGGATGGGAAAAGCTTTAGACTCGTAGTGGTAGTGATTGAGTTGGGCCTTGCTCTATTCCTAGGTAGAATGTGGGAAGGTGAAACTGCTTGGTGCCTTCACAGAACTGCCAGTGTGACTGACAGCAGAGTGGAAACGGAGAAAGCCAGAACCTGTTAGGGTTCGTTGGAGTTCATTTTGAAGAATTAACAGATAATTGAAATCTTGGTATATTTTACCTATAAAGAAAAGCACAGGAAATCATATAGCAAATAAAAATAATAGTAGGGATAACCACCTCCTAAATTTAAAATATGTTAACATTTTGCCATTAAGTGTTCATATTGCTTTTTTCTTTCTCTTTTAAAAAATAAACTGTATTTTAAAAATACTTTTAGATTTATAGAAAAATCATAAAGCTAGCACAAAGAGTTCCCATATCCCTCACATCTGGGTTACTCTGTTATTAACATCTTGCATTAGTATGGTGAGTTTGTTACAGTCAGTGAAACAGTGTAGGTAGACATTATTAACTAAGGTCCAAACTTCATTCTGATTCCTTAGTTTTAATCTAATGCCCTTTTATTACTCCAGAATCCCATCCAGGATGCCACATTCGTTTGGTCGTCGTGTCTCCTCAGACTGTTTCCGGATGTGGCGGTCATTCAGACTTTCTGTGTCTGTGATGACCTCGACAGTTTGGAGGAGCACTGCTCAAGAATTTCTTAGGATGTCCCTGGTTGGGATTTCTCTGACACTTTTCTCATGAGTTTTGTGGGATCATGGGTTTTGGGGAGGAAGGCCACAGTGGAGGTACAGTGCCATTTTTGTGACAGTATAGGATCAGCTTGACTAATCATTATTGACAATGACCTTGATCACCTGACGGAGGTAGTGTTCATCAGGTTTCTCCACTATCAAGTTACTCTTTTTTCCTCCTCCCCTCCTTTTTCCATTCGGGACATTTGGAAGAAAGTCACTTTGCACAGCCCACACTTAAGGAATGAAGAATTTTGTTTCCACTTGTGGAAATAAATGAAAACTACCCAAATGAGAACAAGTGAAGGCTATTTATTCAGAGCTTGTTAGAACAAGAGAACCAGCCACTGTCACTTGACAGAGACTGAAGGGCAGGCAGGAAAGCTTTACAGGAGAAAAAAGGAAAGGCTTCAGGTGTGCCCAGATTGGAGGCTGTTGGCGTGGGGAAGCTGGAGGTGGGCCAGCTGGAAGTAGGGCATTCTGTGTTTTGTTTGGTGGTACAAATTTGGTTTTAGCTGGTCAGTCCTAAGTTAAAAGTGGTACAGAAATTAGGAAAGTTGTCAGTTACTGATCAAATCCTGACTGTTGTGCTGATTGCTATGGAAATTTTGTGTTTAGTCATTTCAGCCTTCTCTACCAAATGTACCCTGGGTATTATATATAGACTGGGTGACTTAAACAGCAAACATTTATTACTCACCATTCTGGAGCTCAGTGGTCAAAGATCAAAGTGGTGGCATTTCGTGGTCTGGTGAGGGCCCCCTTGAAGGTGCACACATGGCTGTCTTCTTGTTTCCTCACATGACAGAGAGCAGAAAGAGAAAGCAAGCTTTCTTTTGTCTTTTATTATTTATGAGGGCTTCACCCTATGATTTAACTATCTCCTAAAGGTGTCACCCCCAAATTCTGTCATATTGGGGATGAGGCTTCGAGGTATAAATTTGAGGGTAAACATTCAGGCACTGTGATTTGTTTTTCTGGACTGGTTTTTGCAGGTTGTAAGAGTTCTATCTTTATACATGGTCCAGTCATTGCCTGTTTGTGTTATATATTCAACCTTTCATCCACCAGGATAGTGGAGTACCTACACCAACTACAGTAGAACCTCTGTAAGGACCACCCAAGGGACTGTAACAAACTGGTCAGCATAGGGAAGTGATCACCATCAAAGAACTATGCCTTCCATACTGATGTGTATGTGGTGCGTGTCTGGTCAGTGAAAATTAGGTCAAATGCAGGGGGTGCCCAAGGTAGGGAGGTGGTCAGTTATGGAGGGTCTACTCTATTTCATATTCTTTTGCATGAGAGATTGATCTTTTCTTGCTCATTTATTTATTCATTCAATCATTTCTTTATATCAGCCTGGGCTTACAGATGTTTATTTTATTGGAGGTGGGGTCTTGTTCTGTAGCTCAGACTGGAGTATAGTGGCACAATCAGAGCTTACTGTAACTTCCAACTCCTGGGCTCAAGCTATCCTCCCACCTCAACATTCCATGTAGCTAGGACTACAGGCATGTGCCTCCATGCTTGGCTAGTTTTCTTTAATTTTTTGTACAAATGAGGTCTTGCTATGTTGCCCATGCTGGTCTTGAGCTTCTGGGCTCAAGCAGTTCTCCTACTTTGGCTTCCCAAAGTGCTGGAATACAGGCACAAGCCACTGCGTCCAGCCAGATATTTATTTAATACTTTGGGTTATAATCCAGTGCTGCTTTATTTATTTCATTGCTCAAATTATGACATTTCGGCCACTGGGAGCTCTTTTAGTTGGTTCCTGTGTCCCTTTGGCTTTCCCCCACTATAGTGCATTTTTCTGTTTGAGGAGTTCCTGACTATCTAGCACTATCAGATGTTCTAGGGTTATCTTGTACATTTCCTCTCCCATTCCTCTCTTCAGATAAATTAACCCTTACTAGTTAGGGCTGGCTCTTTCTCCATCCCTTTTCCCTCCTTCCTGTTCTTTTGGTAACTTATCCTAAAGTTGGTATTGTTGCCATATATCTAATGTATTCACAAACAATATATAATTACTCTGAGATTTAAAAAAATTTACATGACGGACCGTGGCTCATACCCTTCCTCAATTTGTTTCTGTTATTGAATATTATGTTTATGAGATTTTCTCATGCTGTAGATCTAGTTAATTTATCGTATAGTATTCTATTGTGTGAATTTACAACGGTTTACCCATTCCCCCCCAAAGACAAATTAATGCTACATGGACCTCTTTGCACATGTGTGCAGTTTCTCAAGGAAAAACGTTATCAGTAGTGATGGGATCTATTAGGGGAAGTTTTATAATTTGTATAGGGCATTTTTGGTTATCCCAGTGACTGAGAAAGCCTTATTGGCATTAGGAGAGGATGATGACAAAGGATGCCTGATGACCTGTAATGTCTTTGTTTTTTTTTTTTTTTTTTTTGAGACAGAGTCTCGCTTTGTCACCCTCGGTAGAGTACCATGGAGTCACAGCTCATAGCAACCTCCAGCTCTTGGGCTAGGGCGATTCTCTTGCTTCAGCCTCCCAAGTTGCTGGGACTACAGGCGCCCGCCACAATGCCCGACTATTTTTGTTGCAGTTGCCACTGCTGTTTTAGCTGGCTGGGGCCGGGTTTGAACCCATCACCCTACTATATGGGGCCGGCACCCTACCCACTGAGCCACAGGTACCTCCCAGACCTGTAATGTCATTAGATTTTCTATTTAAATAATTTTTGAATATCCCACTGATGTATTCGTGTATGGAAAATGTCTGTTTATAATGATCCGACTCTAAAACCTCCATTTTGCATATAAACTGAAAGTATTCTTGGCATGGTTTTAATATGTGCTGTTGTTTTTAAGAATTCAAACTACCTTGCAGATTGAGAGGATACTGAACTTTGTTCAGAACCAAGAATTGTTCACCATGTTGGAAACTCATGACACAGAGGGCCGTAGCATTCATGGGGACAGAGTCACAAACAGAACACATCTGTATGGGTCTGCATTTGTAGGGTTTGTATTCATGAGGGTGCAAGTATCTGTCTACTTCATTAAGTCTTCTACCAAGTTGTGCATTTTTAATACATTGTATTATTTTAAACAGGGCCAGGACTAAGGCCTCTCAAGTACTCCTGCCCGGGCACAGGTTAAGGAGACATTCTCAGTTTTTCAAGGGCAGGTTCAGCACAAAATTTTTGATAAAATTTTGCACCCTAAGGACCTTGTTAGCCTCATCCTAGTCCTGCTCTGATTACAGATTAGGTTCTGTTTATTTCTTCTGTATTGTAGTTAGGATAGTATTTTAAATTAATTTTTGTTTGTTAGTAGGCAGATTATTAAGTGTGTTGCAGGATGGAAAAGCGTCTTTCAAGTGACTTTTTATAACAGCAGGTGTTGGGTCTGATTGGTTTGAGGGCCACTGCTTTAGGGCACATCCTGGAAGTGTTCTTCATGAGCTTCTTCAGCTTTATTGGGTATTGCCAGGTTGCTTTAAGAAAGATTGTTATCAGTCAGCCATCGCTGTAGTAACGCTATGTTAAAACAGACAAGCTAACGGACTAAATGCTTCAAAACTCAGGGCTTCACAGTAAGTGTTTGTTTTCCCCTGACAATCTGTGTGAGTGGGTTGCAACGAGGCGGAATTTCAGGCTGTGGGCTCCAGACTGGAGGTTGGATTGAGGTTGGGTTCACCTCTGTTCTATATATCTCATGCTCCTGGATTTGCAGCTGTCCAGGGCATGTTTTGTCATGGGAAGTGGCAAAAGCAAAAGAAGGCAAGTGGAAATGTGTAAAACCTCATGTGGAATATGCCTAGAACTGGCTTGTGGTCACTTCTGTCCACATTCCATTGGCTAGAGCAAGTCACACGGCCAGGCCCAACATCTGTGAGGTAGGGAAATAGTCTCTGTTCTATTTAGTGGCAAAGATGTGAATTAGATGCAGGGAGAATGTCAAGAATTATGAGCAATGATTAGCTTACCACATGGTTGTACTATTATATTTTCTGCCAGTAATATATGCAAACTTTTGCTTCTCAACATCTTTGCTAAGTCTTAATGTTACCCAACTTCAGTATTTTTGTTAAATGATATATTATTATTTTAATTTTCATTATCAATTGTATATATCTTTCAAAATACTACATATATTTGTTTTAAAAGATTAATTTTTTCTTCCACTATAAAGTCAGTTCATGAGGATAATGAGGCTTTTTGTGATGGAAATAAAAATTTAGAGTCTCAAATTATGATACTTAAAATTAGTTGCAAGCTTATATACTGACTAATATCTGTTTTTCTTTTGCTTACATGATATCAGATATTCTGGGGAATATTAAAAATGTCTAGACTCTGTTCTTTTTTTTTGAGACAGAGCCTGAATGTTTCTGTAATGTTTCTAAGACTGAAGCTGTCCCCCTGGGTAGAGTGCTATGGTGTCACAGCTCACAGCAACCTCTAACTCCTGGGCTTAAGTGAGTCTCCTGCCTCCACCTCCCAAGTAGCTGGGATCACAGGCGCCCGCCACAACGCCTGGCTTTTTTTTTTTTTTTTGGTTGCAGCCATCATTGTTGTTTGGCGGGCCCAACCTGGATTCAAACTTGCCACCTTAGGTGTATGTGGCTGGTGCCTTAGCCACTTGAGCCACAGGCACCGAGCTGGCTCTGTACTTAAAAGGCCCTTTTATTTATTTTTTTATGTTGAAACTGTAATTTTAATAGATAATTCTTCATCTTACATAGGAGCACAGTAAAATACACCACATTCTGAAGAAACTCCAGAATTATGAGAATAAGAATGAGAAAAGTTCAGATGGGCTATACTATCCATTACCTTAAACTGTAAGAGACAAAGGGTTCCAACCCAAAGGTTAACCCTTATTGATGACTGGCTACACTTATTACTTAAAAATGATAAGAATCAGGAATTAGATCTGGAGAGAGCCAGGAAAGAACAGTTTTGTGAGGGGAGGGATACTGGAAGGATGAAAAGCAAGATCATTAACTGAGGATCTGATTATCTCAAAGGAAGAAACCTTTCTGATAACACTTAGGCAAGTTGGTTGCTTGAGATTTGCTCATCAGGTTTATAAGAAAGACTCACAAATTCCTCAGCAAACCTGAAATGATTTATCAGATTAGTCTTTCCTAGTAACACACACCAGTGGTTACACATGAAATCTTCAGACAAGAACCAAGAAAAAGGTTGTAACTCAAATTGGAGGCAAAAATGTGGCTTTAGGACTTTCGTAAGTCCTAAATGTCAGTCACCACTGCCATCTTTGCTCTGACTATCCTATGTAGTAGTTTTCAAACATTGTGGCAAGACACCAACGATCCTCTAATGAGACAACACAAACACATTTATTTTAAACTTTTAGGAGGTAGACAAGGGTCAGATATTGATGCTTTATGCATGCTCAGGGCCAGTTTATAAATACTCTTGTTCAGTAACATGTTAACACCAATTTGTATCAGTGAAAAGAAACTGGCAAAATCCCCCTCGTACTATTCAATCGGTCAGATGGGGCAGACCAAAACAGAATGTTCCATTAGAGTTTTAATTTTTAAATGCAATTGTCACACTGGGAAAATGAAATAAACCCAGCAAAATAAACTGTACAAAGGCAAAGTAGAATAACAAAAAATATTTTACTAAAACGTAAGATTTACAGAAGTTTTCAGAGAGGCCACCAAAATGGTCACAAGACTTTTTTTTGAAGGAAGGAAAATCTCTACTTGACAGCAGAGTTACAATGTTACTAGTGAGGACTGCGATGTTTGTTTAATGCTCTCATTTTGGTTCAAACAATCAAGCTTGTCCATCTACATTGTCTAAATAAAGTTAAACTTGGCTAGAGAGGATATTCTAAACAACTGGTTAGCTGCAATTATATCGCTACAAAATTACAATAAAACTACCTCCCCCCTCAAAAAAATTAAAATAAAATAAAACACCCACACCCGTGCAGCTAAGCCTGACAAATACCTTCATTCACAGTGCTTTAATTTAAACCATGATGGGGGAAATGAATAAAAGAGAGTGGCCACTGCTTTTAAATGTTTGGCAACACCCAGATGATACTTCTAGCCTCTGCTCATGCTTTACCACAGTGAATCAGGACAAGACATAGATTTGGTTATGTGCATCTAACCACCAAAGGACTGAAGATGTCTGGGTTTCTGTAATGTTTCTAAGACTGTGTCCATTAAATGCAGATGAGAAATGAAGAAGTCTTAGCAGAACAGGAGAAGTGATGCACATGTGATGATGGGATCGATTTGAGTATTATTCATGGCATATGGCCTAGTCCATGCTCCAGCTGTTTCTATGCCTGGGGCTTCCTCGGTCTTCCACTACACCATTCACTAATGGATCATCTCGACTGGGAGTACATAACAAAACCTGGATCCACAGCAGAACTGTGCGGATCTGCAGTGCTAGGGACCATTTATCTTTCAAAGTATCTAAACATATTCTTCCCAACTTGTCTGCATTAGGATGATAAATTTGGTCATGAAATGTACTGTAGGAGCTGCCATTTGGGTATTCTTCTGGAAGGAATAGTTTGAGTTTAAAAGTCCCTCCCTCAAAGGGAGAATCCTGGGGACCAGCAATGACCACACGAAAATAACTAGCGTTGCTCTCATCTGGTTCTGCTTGAATGCCAGGAAATGGTTCTGCTAGCAAACGCTGGGTTTCCTTGATGATCCTGGGGGGCAGCCTGGCCATCTTGTCAGATCCCGAGTTTGACTTCTGATCTCATCCTGAAAGGCCTTTTTATTTTTCACATTTTGATTCTGTGTACAGTATGTATATGATGCATTCATAATTTTCTTTCCATTATTGAGTGGAAAGAAATCTAATTTTCTTGAAGTCCCAAATTTAGATATATGCACTGTGTGCCAAACTAGATTGCATTCCAAAATATTCAAATATGGATTTCACTAAATGGCTTCTTGGTGTGTTTCTCTGGAAGAACACTTTCAGCACTCTTCTGATGTGGAGGCACTTCCTGCTGGAGAGCTACATCCAGGCGAGAGAGAGAGAGAGAGAGAGAGAGAGAGAAGAAGAAGAAGAAGAAGAAGAAGAAGAAGAAGAGGAGGAGGAGGAGGAGGAGGGAGAGAGAGACACTGGTGAGGAGGAAGAAAGGCACCCACAGAGCTTCTTCTCATAATATAATCTCCTTTATGCTGGGACCAGACAGGCCAGTCCCAGAGTGGTGGCATTTTAATGAAGCACGTACCATACCTACAAAAAAAAAAAAATGGTTGAAAAGGAATTCCATTCTTTAGTGTTGTATCTTAAAGGAGACACAGTTCACTCCAGCAACATTTCTAGAGTTCCCTTTTGGCTTCTGCTTCTCACACCTCACCTCCTTCCTTGATTATTTCTCCCCTGGGCTTTTCCCATCACCAGTCTCATCTGCTCAGCTGAGCCTGGCTGAGTCATTCTTGGCTCCTTCTAGCCAGCCTCACTTTCTCTGGTGAAACACGTAGACTTACATAACAGTTTTTTTTTTTTTTTAATTTTTTGAGACAGAGTCTCACTATGTCATCCTCAGTTCAGTGCCTTCGTATCAGAGCTCACAGCCACCTCAAACTCTTGGGCTTAAGTGATTCTCTTGCCTTGGCCTCCCAAGTAGCTGAGACTACAGGTGCCCACCACAATGCCCGGCTATTTTTTTGTTGTAGTTGTCATTGTTGTTTAGCAGGCCTAGGTTTGAACCCGCCAGCCCTGGGGTACATGGTTGGTGGTCTAACCACTAAGCTACGGGTGCTGAGCCTACATAACAGTTTGAAAGAGAGGAATCAATGGTCTGGAAGTTTGGGCCAGTGGATATGGAACAACGTATCTCTCACCACCACCACCACGGTGGTCCCCAGCCCTAGGCTGCAGACTAGTATTGATCCAGAGCCTATTAGGAACCTCACAGCAGGAGCTAAGTGGTGAGTGAGTGAGTGAGGCTTAATCTGTACTTACAGTTCCTCCTCATACCTGAGCTCTGCCTCCTGTCAGATACGGGAAGGGTTCCAGTAGTTCTCAACCTATGGGTTGCGACCCCTTTGTAACATTGAAAATACACCCTGCATATCAGACATTTACATTGCAATTCATAACTGTAGCAAAATTAGTTATGAAGTAGCAACAAAAATAATTTTATGGTTGGGGGTCACCACAACATGAGGAACTGTATTAAAAGGTCGCAGCGTTAGGAGGCAGGAGGGAGGTTGAGAGCCGCTGGGCTACTCTCTTACTTGCAGGTGTGAGTTTCTCTGATGCTCCCGAATTTCCTTTTCCCCAGAGGCACCATTTCCTCAGCAATTGGTGAGACTGTATTCTACTTCTGATACCCAAAATACAGCACCCTGAAAGATAGCAGAGGAGACCAAATATAAAACGGACCCCTAAGTTCCCAGAAAAGGCTACTGACTAGAACTTTGTGTTAAAGGCAGCAGGGAAAATGAAATACTTTGATATATACAGGTGGCCATTTAAATGGCACACGAACTTTACGGCCACCCTGTGTCATGGAGATAATGATGGTTGACAGAGGTAGGTTGCTACAGTGATGAAAGTCCTAGCAGGAAACAGACCATACATTTGAATCAATAATTAGGGAGAATTTAATAAAGGTCTATTTACAAAGGTGTGGGCAGGATAATAATAAAGTACATTTTATTGATAACAAAGAATAACACAATACTCTAGAGCTAGCAGCAGAAGGGAGCAGTTACCATGGGCGTGAAGGGACAAGGGGAAGCAGCACATCCTGGAACCTGGGGAGTAGCCGTGCGGAGGGGGTGGTCTCCAGGGGAGAGACGTGGTCTCCAGGGGAGGGATGTGATCTCCAGGGGGAGAGACGTGGTCTCCAGGGGAGAGACGTGGTCTCCAGGGGAGGGATGCGATCTCCAGGGGAGAGACGTGGTCTCCAGGGGAGGGACGCGATCTCCAGGGGAGGGACGCGGTCTCCAGGGGAGGGACGCGGTCTCCAGGGGAGGGACGCGGTCTCCAGGGGAGAGACGTGGTCTCTAGGGGAGAGACGTGGCCAGTCTGTACGTTGGGGGCTTGGAAAACGCTCTGCCCCTGTTCCTTCTCCTTCTACCCTCTTGATCCCCAGTAGGCTGAACCCAGCCATAAGCCAGAGGGCAAGCAGGGTGTGGACCCTGGAAAGTAGACATGGAGGTTCAAATGGAAAATATCTAGCATAAGACATTTTTCTCTGACTTCTTGAACTATTTTTTGTTTTACTGTCTCTTTTTCCCAACGAGAGGCATTTCTCAAGGTTGTTTTCAGCTATCTTTCCTTCTGATGTACCCTTCAATAAACTCACAGACATGAAGTCGGATCTTTGGCCAACTTCTGGGTTTTCATTTTCAACTGCCTATTGGATATTCCCATGGAGAATAGATCGCTGGCTCCTTCTATTCCTTTCCTCCTAACAGAGCTCAGTTTCTCTCCAAGGCTCACTGTAATCCTCCTCTGTTCCTTCCTTCACATGTGCTTAGTCTGCGAATCCTGCCGTTCCTGGAGTGCCTCAGGAGTCTCTCTTCACTTCCCTCTTCTGCCTTTGTTTCAGCCCTTGTAATCTTATTACAGTAATCTCCCAACTGATCTTCCTGCCTCTAATCTTTCCTAATCTATTCTGTATACTGGGATGTTGCTTCTTTAATGCCGTCCTGCTGCTTGGAAATAAAATAGACATTTAAAGCTACAATCCTAGGCCTTCTGCTGTTAGCTCCAGTGAAGCTTTTTAGCTTGATACTCTCTGCTTTCCTTCATATACCGTGCTCCACTCAAAGTAAGCTTTATGTGACGTTGTCATTGTCATTATGCTCATATTGGTTTGGTTTTGTTTGGGGACAGGCTGTCACTGTGTTGCCCAGGCTGCTCTCAAACTCTTAGACTCCAGCCATCCTCCCATCTCAGCGACCCGAGTAGCTGGGATCACACATGTGACGTGATTATATTCTTAAATGTTCTAAAAAGTCTTCCTTTTGTTATCATGGAGGCTGGATAGTTCACCTGCAAGTTAGACTCCTGTTGTTTACTTGAGTTCAAATGTTTCTAAACACACTAAATTCCAAATGTCCCACATAACCAACCTAGTGCTCCTAAATGTCCTTGTCCTGTGGTTCTCGAGGACCTTCACTTTTCCCTCCAGAGTTTTACTCCTGCATTACAGGGTGGCTTGTCAGTCCCTGGACTCTGACAGGCCCTAGGTCTTTCCCTGCTCAGTGCACGTTCCTCTGCAAGCTGGCCTTCTATTTGGTGTTGGTCAGGAGGAACAGCTGATGGTCTATACGGAGGCTCCTAGTTTTTAAATTAAAATTCTTAGTTTAGGGCGGCACCCCTGGCTCAAAGGAGTAGGGCACCAGCCCCCTGTGCCGGAGCTAGTGGGTTCAAACCCAGCCCCAGTCAAAAAAAATACAAAACAAATAAATAAATAAATAAAATTCTCAGTTTAAAATAATCTCAATTTACGAAAAATTGAAAGTACAATATAGTTTTTTTTTTTTTCTTCCAGAATCATTTGAGAATACATTGCCGGGTGGTACCTTAGCACTCTGAAATAGTGTAGCATATATTTCCTACAGACAAGGTTGTCTCCCACTAACCACTCTATCTCCATCAAAACCAGAAATTAATTACTTGATTGATTAGAAAGTGGTGCAGTACCATTACCATCATCTAATTCTCACTTCCTATTCAAGTGTCACCAATGGTTCCAGTAACGTGTTTTAGAGAAAAATGACCCAGTTCTCAGTCATGTATTAGTTGCCATATCTCTCCAGACTCCTTTATTCTTGAGCAGTTCCTCCGCCTTCCTTCACATTCATGACCTTGACAATTCTGATGAGTACGTGTGGTTATCTTGTAGAATGCCCTTCACTCTGAGTTTGTGCAGTGGTTCTGCATGACTAAAACTTAGGTTCTGTGTGCATTCCTGGCTGGAATGATGCTATGTGTTTCTCATTGCATCTGCATGACTTGTATGGGTTCCATTCCTCATGATTCTCACTGTGATTATCTGATTAACGTGGTGTCTGCGAGGATTCTCCGCTATAGGTTACTCTATTTTCTTTTGTACTTGATAAGTCTTTCCGGAGAGGTACTTTAAAACTATGTAAAGTCTTCATCAGACTTTCAATACACAGTCACATGTTACATAATGATGGAGATGAATCCTGAGAAAGGCAGCGTCAGGTAATTTTTGTCTTTGTCAAACCTGGATGATCAATTCTGTGACTCACCTGGGCTACACGAGATGGCCTGTTACTCCGAGGCTACAAACTTGTACAGCAGACGTGTTGCTGTGCTGAAGAGCTGCATACTGCAGGCAGTTGTAACACAAGCATACGTATGTGTGTATCTAAACACATCTAGATGTAGAAACGGCACAGTAAAAATAAAAATTAAAAATGGGATAGCTGGGTGGGGCAGTTCCCATGAATGGAGCTTGCTGGACTAGAATTCCTCTGCAGGAGTTAGTGAGGGAGTGGTGGCAGCCTGGGGTATTACTGTGTACTACGGTAGACTCTATAAACACTGCACTGATGGTTACACTACATTTATAAATTTTTTTCTTTCTTCAATAATAAGTTAACCTTACTTTACTATAACTCTTGCTTTACAAACTTTTAAATTTTTGTAAAAATTTTAAAAAATTTTAAAAAATTTTAAAAAATTTTAAAAAATTTTGACTCTTGTGTAGTACCAGCTTAAAAGACAGACATAGCAGTACAGAATATTTTCCTTATATTTTATTCTATAGCATCTTTTCTATTTTTAATTTTTTAATGTTTTAAACCTTTTTGTTAAGAATAAGACACAAACACACACATTGTTAGCCTCGGCCTACACAGGGTCAAGATCATCAATGTTTCATCAAAGTCCTTTGTCCCCTCAAAGGTCTTTAGGGGCAATAACACCTCGCTGATGTTAGGTCATCACCTATGAGGATGATTTCATAATGATGTCATCTTCTGGAATGCCTCTTGGAGGACCTACCTGAGGCTGTGTTACAGTTAACTTTTTTTATGTAACTGGAAGGAGTATATTCTCAAATAAGGATAAAAATGATAGTGTAGTAAATTTTTAAACCAGTAATATAGTCATTTATTATTGTTATCAAGTATTATGGACTGTGCATAACCATCCATGCTACACTTTGATGCCCTGGCAGCAGTACGCTTGTTTACACCTGCATCTCTTCAAACATGGAATGTAACTCATTGTGCTACATTGAGATGGCCGTGGCATCATCAGGCAGTAGGAATTCAGCTCCATTACAGTCTTACGGGGCCACTGTTGCATATGAGCTCCATGTCTCACTGAAAGGTCATTGTGTGGTACATGACTGGATTCATCAGTTTCTTTATACCAATGGGAACTTCTTAACTGTTGTATTCAGTGGGCTATAGCCTATTTGGTACTATGATTATTATTTTTATATTCGAATTCTCCCAGATTCAGCCTTGGAAGCCCCTTTAAGAGGCTTCTGTATTTTTTTGTCGTGTCCCTGTTATTCTTTGAGTTCTTGGTAACTTTCTAGAATGTTCCAGTCTCATCTTGTACTTTTCCTGCTACCACCTCAGAATCAGCATTTTTTCTAAAGATCTCTTTTGCCTTTTAGTGGAGAAAAATATTAAGAAGCCAACATTTGGGCACAACGATTCCGTTGTTGCTATTCCTAGTCCTCTCAAAAGACAGAGCAGGAGAATTTGTACATACAGTTAGAGATATATGCACATTTACACACACATCATTTTTATATTGATCTAGTCCTAATCTACTACCTGTCTTAGTAATCATGAATTCACCTGTCTTGAAATCATGAATTCGCTTTGATACCTCAAATTCTAACCTAATCTCTTCAGGGTTTGTTCCAGTCTTCTTCCTTTGCATACTTGTTTCTTCTCTGAAACTGAGAAACCGAGGTCCCATTGTCCTCACTATATTTGCTTTTTAGCTCAACCCCCTTGTATGTGGCTGGTGTGTCTTAACACCCCTTCTTGCCTCACTCTGGCTCTGACACCACATGCTGAGCAGCCCTCCCAGGTCCTGTTCACCCTGTTCAACTCCTAGTATCCTCCATATCCCTCCCCCTGACCTGGGGGCTACTGCCCCACTTCCTGGGCTCTGACACCAGGTATAGGCTGTGCCCTCTGCTTACATCGTCTTTCCTCTCCTTGGTCTCTGACACCCAAGCAAGGCTGCTCCCACCCGTCTCCTCACCTTGCTGAGTCTCCATCCCCACTGTGTGTCTGCACCCCAACACAGATACCTACTATGCTTGGCCCCACCTATGACTTTAGAATTATTTAGGAAGGAGGAAAAAAAGAAGAGGGGGACCCACTTTGATGATTGATTTCCCCCACCCAGGTTTTATTTTCTTCTTACCTATTTTTTTGATGATCCAAATAATTTATTAATCAGTTACCACAGACCTGGATTTTCAATAACAGTCTCTCTTTTTTTTTTTACTCTAAAGTCTTGTCCTATTTGATTGAACTATGCTATCGTCTATTTGTTACATCCTTCAATTCTTAAGATGAGATTGATCTAATTCTATAAAGATGTGTGGACTTGAATTCAATCTTGTTGCAAAGAGCGTGTCTGCTGGAAAGCAGCAGTTTGAATGCAAACTCCAGTTTGATACACACTGTATTTATCTCAGTTGTGCGTGTGAGTGTCTGAGAGAGATGAGAAACTTTTGAAAGTTAGGATGAATAATTTACAAAGGCCTCGCTCATTGTGAAGGGATTGTCTTTAAACATTTTTTTTCATATCTAGAAAACTTATCCTTTTTGTCCTAAATAGGTTACAGATTAAGTAGCCTCTGCTAGTGTGACAGAAGAACCTGTTGCCTGTCAAATTCTCTGTGAGGCTGAGGAAGGACAATAGGGTCTGTGAGAGCAGGATATGTCTGCCATGGCCCCCTTGTGTCCCCAGCCCCAGCACTGTGTTCTGACAAACAGGAGGCACTCAGTTAATACTAGTTTGTTAACCCTACTTTGTACTTAGGACTGACACCAAAGTCCATGATGTTTTTATTACACTTCACCAACTTCTTAACTAAGGTGGGCTCTGTTACAGTTTGAATGTCCTTCCAAAACTTATTGGCCCTTAATCCCCAATGTGGCACTATTGAGAGGAAGAGCATTTGAGAGGTGATTGGATCACAAAGGTTCTGCCCTTACAGATGATTTGAGTTGTCATGGGGGAAATGGTGGCTTTATAACAAAAGGAAGACAGAGATCCAAGCTAGCACGGTAGCATACTTAGCCCCTTGGCCAGGGATGCCTTACGCCACCTTGGGACTCTTTACGGAGTCCCCACTGGTAAGAAGGCTCTCACCAGATGCAGCCCCTCGACCTACAACTTCTCAGCCTCCATAACTGTCAGAAATACATTTCTTTTCTTTATAAATTATCCGCTTTTAGGGATTTTTTTTTAGAAGAAACAGAAAACAGACTAATATGTTTCCTTGTAGATACCAGCCTGTTAATCCCAAAGTCTGAGGGATTATCTGTCTTATAATTAGCACATGCCTCTTTCCATGTTGGAGTCAGTTATATGTGGCCTAAGCTAAGTGCTCAGTGACTCTGTATACTCTTCACCTATCAGGTTACTTTTTCCCCCCTCTTTTACCCTTAAGGACCCACTAATAGATGAGGAATAGATGAGATGTTGACTCTGTTACATAATGTCTATATGACTCAAGATAAATTATTTAATATCTGAGGATCAGTTTTCTCATCTGTACAGTGGTAATTTAAACAGCTTTCTTACTGGGTCGCTGTGAGGGTTAAATGAGATGCAACTTACGTACATGTGCCCAACACACATGGCAGAGTGACTGCTGGATGCAGGCATTGACTTCCTCCACTGCATGTTTTAAGACAGCTGTCCCCAACCTTTTTTGGCACCAGGGACTGGTTTCATGGAAGATAATTTTTCCATGGACCAGGGGCGGGAGGGATGGTTTAGGGATGATTCAGGCACTTTACATTTCTTGTGCACTTTATTTCTATTATTATTACATTGTAGTATATAATGAAATAATTACATAATTCACCATAATGTAGAATCAGTGGGAACCCTGAGCTTGTTTTCCTGCAACTGGATGGTCCCAGTTCTGGCCAGCATCACTGCCTCAGCTCCACCTCAGATCCTCAGGCATTAGATTCCCATGTGGAGCCCACAACCTGGATCCCTCCGTACACCATTTATAGGAAGATTCACAGTCCTATGAGAATCTAGGCAGAGCTCAGGGGGTGATGTGAGCAGTGGGGAGTGGCTGTAAATGCAGATGAAGCTTTGCTTGCTCACCCGCCCCCCACCTCCTTCTGTGCAGCACAGTTCCTATCAGGCCACAGACTGGTTCTGGTCTGTGACCCACGGCCTGAGGACCTCAGCTTTAAGAGGTTCACCCAACGATGTTAAACAGCTGAACCTGGTCTGTCCTAATGACCATGAAGCCTTAATATTTATCTTAAAACCAACATTACCCTTGATTTAATAGCTACATGATTATTGCATTTATTAATGAAATTGGGTCCTGAACCAGAGCTGTCCATGATTTGGATTTTCATAGGTAATTTCTATCTTACCGTCAATGGTACCTGGTCATCTGGAGTAATTCTTTCCGCCACTAGGTGGTGCTTGCGTGTCCATGTATTTCTGGAGTTATGGAGTTCTAGTCTGTAGAGTTATGAGTTCTACTCATACTCTATTTGGGGAAAACACATCTTGTTGCCCTTTAAGAATTGTTTAGTGTTATAGATACTCATGTTTACCCTGTTGATGAGATATTTTAATATTAAACTAGTAGGTAGGAGCATAAATGAGATGAGAATTTTAAAGTTTATTACTTGGGAGTTTGAGGCAGGAAGATTGTCTGAGTCCAGGAAGAATGAGATGGGAAAAATCTGAATACATGCAGTGTTCATATTCAGACCTGGTTCTCTGCAGACTCTTTACTGATTCAGATACCTCATGGGAAGCCTGTTACCGGGGGCTTCTCGTGTTTACTTCTGGAGTCTTTCTCTGGTATCAGTAATCACTCAACCAGGACTATACCTTTTCTTATTTTCCAGAAATTCCCTAGCCAGGCCTAACATTATTTTTCCTTTGCTAATTTGGGGGTACTGGCTGTTATCTTCTGTTCTGATCTGTAAAAATCCAAAGTACCTGAAACATTTATATATTCTATAGAAATATTCTTCAGTATTTTCCTGAATCAGTCTATATCCTAGCTCCATCAGTTCCTTTGATGAATCTAGTGGTCAGGTTGTTTATTTGAGTCTCTGGAGTAATATTGGTAGCAAATTAGGCTGCAAGTTTGCTCATTTTTATAAAATAAAATGTTTATTGATATTTTAAAAATTATACTGAAGGATATTTTCTCTTCAACCTCCTTGCATTAAACTGGCTCACTTGAGGCCAATATTTTAGTTATCTGCAGAATTTAGTTTTTACTTTTTTCCTTATGTGCAGATTCATAGGTCAATTTATTTTTAACTTATTGTAAAGCTAATTGATCTTTGAGGACAAATGTATTTACTGTGTTCTAATAATATCATATGAGCGCTAGAGGGCACTCTTTAAAAGAGAAAGCAGTAGATACCTTCATTGCTTGATTTTTGAAATCTCTATGATCATAGCAATTGATATTATTATGGCTGGTGATTAAATTGATGGTTGCATTCTAACAAAGTATGGGCGGAATAAACTTTATCAATAAAAGATACCAAAAATACTGGGTGTCCAACCTGCCACCCACAGATTACACATCCACTTTTTTGCTTATCTGTGGTGGCAGATATCACGAAAATTATGCACAGATCTTTTTTTCTTTCTTGTCAGCTTTTGTTATGTTTGTGTATTTGATGTGTGGCCCAAGACAATCCTTCAAATGTGGCCCAGCGAAGACAAAAGGTTGGACACCCGGCATGTTACTTGAATTGACTCCCCACCTTGCCTCACACATCAAAATGACTCAATTGGAGACTAATGCTGTGAAAATATTACTATGAAAGGTTTCCTATGCTATAGGCTTTCTAGAGGACACAAAAATGATTTACATGTCCTCACGAACTACACACGAGCCACCTGTGAAGTTTTATATTTTCTAGAAGTCACAGTAACAAAGTAAAAAGAAACAGATGAAATTAATTTTGATAGTCCATTTTACATAATCGAGTGTATTTAAAATATTATCATTTTGAAATGTATTACATATAAAAATTATTGATGAGATATTTACAGGTTTTTTTCAGTTAAAACTTTGAAATTCAATGTAGATTTTACCCTTCCAGCACATCTTCACTTGGACAGGCCACATTTCGAGGACTCAGTGGAGATATGCAGTTTGTGATCACCCATTTGGACAGTGCTACTCTGGGTCCCACACAGCTCTGGGCCCAATACTGTCACGAGGCTGCATCCTGAAGTCTAGTCAGGAGCCTCCCTATCTGTCCTGAGGTACCATTTGTAGTCCAAGAAATTCACCCGTGTTAATACACGATTCTGTGATCCCCTCTCCTTTAAATACCATCTGTTCTTTCAAGCATGTAATATCTTCTCTTATCTGTCTGAAGTTATTTTTATTTAGAAATTTTTTTTCTATTTTTATTGTCTGTGTCTTCCATATTCTTTATTTAAAAGGCATTTTGTTTATAGTTTTTATTACTGTTTTGTTAAACATTTTCCTCAGATGGGTGGTAATCCTTGATCAATGAAAAACTGGTGTATGCACGTGTGTATGTAAAGCAAGGGGATTGGTGATTGTCTAACTTTTGATTTCTCTGGCAGGGTGTCCAACCTGGTTGTTTTTCTCTGCTGCACACTGGAGGAGTAAAAGGTGCCTCGGGCCACACATTAAATATACAAGCTTGAATGAAAGCTAATTAGCAACACAAAGGTGTGTGTGTACTTTTTATAATATCTGACACCACAGGTAAGCAAAAAATAATACCTCTCAAAACCAGCATGCAGCCCAGTGGCCTCAGGTTAGACACGCCTTCTAGAGTGAGTGGGTGAGTGAAGATGAAGAATTCTTCTTTCACCTTTATCTTGCTGTGCCGGTTTCTTTCTAGTCTGGGTAGACTCACCCCTTTGACTTTGGTTCGGCTTGCCACCTCTTTCTGTGCCTAAGAATCCCATTCTTCAAGGGCTTAGTCTTGCTCTGTTGTGTGTACACGTGGGGAAACACCTTTTCATAAATACCATAATGATCTAATTGCTGTAAGTCCACTAAGGAAAGAAAGGAAGGTGGAAAGTTGTTGTGTAAATTGTAGTGCACAAGCGTAGGTCGAACTATGTACCCTGTGCACGGTCCTCTAGAAAGCTGCATGGCTTACCCCTACACCATTTTCAAGCTTATAATTAAATGTCACTTTTTCATTTCAGGCTTCTTTGGCCCTTTAAAGTTATAAATCCCCTTCTACATTCCTCTATGTACCCTGGCACTCACTGTTCCCTTTTCTTGCTTCAGTTTTTTAAATGGCACTACTGTCATATGATAAACTATATACTTTACTTCCTTTTACCCCATAAATTGAGAGCAGAAATTTTAACAGTAGGTTTTTAATTGAATATAGCATTCATGCAGAGGGGAACAGAAGTCTTAAGTTCACAGCTTGATGAATTTTCCAAAAATGGCACACCCATGTCACTTTGTCCCAGAACAAGAAATAGAACATGACCAGCATCAGAGGCCTCCCTTATTGCTCCTTCCCATCACTAACCCTGAACTAAACCCAGACTTCTCTACCCCACCCCTAAAGGTTGTTACTCTCTGGACGTCTGTCATCAGGTATTGGTTTTACCTGTTTTAAATTATATGTAAATGCAATACATATAGATGTATTCTTTTGCTTTAACATTATACTTGTAAGGTTAATGTATGACTTTATGTCAATAGTTTGTCCATTCTTACGGCTGCATAGTACTCCATTATGAGACCACAATTTATTAAATTATTCTATTGTTGATGTATATTTGGGTAGTTTCCAGTTGAAGCTATTATGAAGACTCTTTGGTTTGGAAAAACCCTGAAAATTCCTAGGCTAATACTGTTTTCACACTTTGAGGAAATAAATAGGGATGAGTGTCTGCCTGAATTTGGGGAGGGAGAAACGTCACCCAGCCATGTCTGCATCATCCACTAATGGACCTCCTTGATGACAGAAACCTTGACTTAATCATTTTTGAAACTTCAGTGTTTGGCGTGCGGCAGACACACAATAGTCTAAGACTATTTCCTTGGGCTCACATGAACTTTTATTTCAGAATGGATGCTAGGGATATGGGAAAAAGAGTTATTTAGAAGGATCAGGAATGAAATTTGGCTTCACTAGACTTCAAAACCAGCAATAGGAGGGGTTCTAAATACATCAAAGACAGAAATTTGGCTAAGAAATCAGTAATGCTCTTTGACTGTATTGTAAAACAAATTTTTTAGGCAGAAAAGCAGGTAGCAGAGATACTAAATGGACTTTTTAGGGTAAAGTAAATATTGAGAGGTAGATGCCTGATTTCTAAATTTTAATTTTATTGCGGTAGAATATATGTAACAAAATTTATCATTTGGACTAGTTTTTGAGTATATAATTCTGTGGCATGATGTATATTCACATTCAAGCATAACCACCATACATCTCTAGAATTTTTTCATATAAGAAGACTCATACATTGAACAATGGGGACTGTGCAATTTCTAAAGCTTCTCTTTTTGATGCTATACTCAGAAAAGACCTCTAAAAATATTAAACAAAGAATTTTCTCTGGTATATGATTCTTTTTTTTTTTTTTTTTTTCAGATTTTGACTGGGACTGGGTTTGAACCCACCACCTCCGGCATATGGGGCTAGTGCCATACACCTTTGAGCCACAGGCACTGCCCTGCTATATGAGTCTTAAAAAAAAAAAGACCCATACAATATTTATCTTTCTGTGACTGGTGTATTTCACTAAGCATAATATGTTCAAGATGCTAAATGTTCTTTTGGGGCAAATAGATTAGAGTATGTTTTGGGTTGATTAATGAATAAAATATATTTAGCTTTTTGAAATTCAAAGACATCTTTCCAAAAGTATCAAGGAATCTTAAGGGGACAATGAATTATTTGCCAAAATATATAATGCGTAATTGACCAGTAATTTTTATACATGATAAATAATGGAATTATTGGCTGAGGAAGCAACTTTTAAGCCTTTGGGGGAAAGCAAGCTTGATTTTTGTGACAGAATCTAGTAGACATATCTGAGAAGGTGCATTTATCTCCAAACAAGGGTAAACCAATTTAAAGAAAACCTTTGGTGGTAATTTTACACTCAAGACTATTAAAGACTTTGTAAGACAGTAGAGGGAATACTTTCACATGGAGGAAATCTGTCCTAGAGGCCATAATTAAAAAGTGAAGTATTTAGTTCTGGAACATGAAGTGCTAGCATGCTTCTGTTGGGAAATTGATACTGGGAATATGTGTGATCTTTGTTTTGTTTTGTTTTTTCCCTTCTTTAAATGACTGCAGATTATATGAGGTACCGGTCATCTTCAAATGATTGCAGATTGTATGAGGTACCGGTCATCTTCTGTTCATTCTTTCATGATCACTTTTCAGCCTTTTTCATTCTTCTGTTCTGCCCTAGGAGGTGACCAATATGGACTTTTAACCCAGTCGTCTCGTCTCTGTCTTCTGGTTGGGTTTAGCCAGTGGAGGAAGCCTGGCAGCAGACTGGGCGTCCACACCAAAGCCCATGCCCTTACTGTACTTTGATTAAATTCTTCTCGGGGTGTTCTGAGTTTAGTGTGGTATCTGCTTCCTTCCAGGACCCCCACTAACACACTATAACAAAATACAGTGACTAGTTGGAAGAGTGAAAAGAACCACCAACCCAGGGGATCTGGGTTCAGTCTCATTCTGTCCTTACTGGTGAGGGATAATATAGTCTGTTTGTGTCTTTACCCTTTGACAAGTTAGCAACAGTAATATTAACCCTTCCCATCCTGAGGTGGTTTTGTGGTCATGTACATGTATATATCTAAGCTTACCTGAAAGCTTTTAGAAAACAGACTGCCACAAATGAAAGCCATTACTCTTATACTCGGCATCAGTGTGGAATGCAAAGTGAGGGAATAAGCGTTTCCTGGTGAATTGATATCAGGGGCAGGAAGATGACATACAAACCTTAAATGGCCAGGGCTGGTGCCATTGGGAGCTCTAGGAAGCAGCTCTGGGTGAGAAGGAGGCTGTTTTACAGAATGGGGTGGATGCTGCTGCAGACTGCAATGTCCCAGTTTTCATAGGTTGACTGTGCTTGCTTCTTCCTCTTCTTGGTGTTCAGCTCTCGTTGTGGATCAGATGTTAAGTATATCCAGGAGCTGTAAACTCAGATTCCTATAGGAGGTGTCGGTGGGTGAATTAAATGAGGCAGTGAGTTATGTGCTCTAGTCAGTTGCTGCTGTGGGGGAATATGGATTATCAGTGGACCATATTTTCTAATTTTTGTTAATTTCTATGTAAAGTTTCCCAATTTAAAAATGTCAGCAACTAATTTAAAATTTTAGATGTATTGTTTGGGTTCAATACAACACATTAGTGAGCTCAGCATCACCTGGGGGCTGCTGATTTTTGAACTCTGATATACGGCCATCTTGGATTTCTTCATGACCTTATAAGGTTAGACTGGGCTTCCTACCCCTTCTTACCTCTATAACAGATCGAGGTGTCTTCCACTTTTTGGTTTCTAGTATTAACTCTCCACATTCCCAGGTCTTTATGTCTGACACTTACCATGCCCAAATGTATGGGAAACACTGTCTAGGAACTTAAAACCTTTGTCAACACTTACCATGTAAGTGTTGTAAAAGTTGATCTGGTAATGAATGAGCTGAACTTGGCAGTGCTAACTCATCATATCAGATGATGATATGTTTATGTAGATATAGTCTCTCTCTCTCTCTTTTTTTTTTTTTTGACATAGAGTTTTACTCCTCTGTCACCCTGGGTAGAGTGCTGTGTGTCATCGTAGTTCAGTGCAGTCTCAAACTCTTGGGCTTAAACGATTCTCTTGCCTCAGCCTCCTGAGTAGCTGAGACTACAAGTGTTTGCTGCCATGCCTAGCGAGTTTTCTATTTCTTTTCTTTTTTTTTTTTAGTAGAGATGGGGACTTGCTATTGCTCAGGGTGGTCTTGAAATCCTAAGCTTAAGCAGTCCACCTCTACCTCTCAGAGTGGTAGGATTACAGATGTGAGCTATAGGCAGGCTATGGAATCTTTATTAAGTTCTCTTCTCTAGTTCTTTGGTTGTTTTTGGAAAAGACCCATTATTCTTTATTTTTATTTATTTATTTGAGACAGACTCTCACTATGTTGCCCTTGGTAGGGTGCTGTGGCATCACAGCTCACCTTAACCTCAAACTCTTGGGCTTAAGCAATTCTCTTGCCTCAGCCTCTCAAGTAGCTAGGATTATAGGCGCCCGCCACAATACCCGGTTATTTTTTTGATGCAGTGGTCATTGTTGTTTAGCTGGCCCAGGCTGGGTTCAAATCCGCCAGCCTGGTGTATGTGGCCGGTGCCCTAACCACTGAGCTACGGGTGCTACCCTCCATTATTCTTTATTAAGCTCCAGAGATCAGAATGTCACCTGGTGTGATATAGTTATTTCAGTGTTTTCTCATGCTGCAAATGAGTAACTTTTGCCAAGGTAGATGTTAAAATAACTAGAAGACATTTGGATATTATTTATACTTTCTAGTAAACAACTGCATGGATGTCTATAGCTGAATTTTTTTTTCCAGTTGGTATCCCATAAAATGTCAGTTCTTGAGATATGAAGCTATTCCATAAGAAAAGGGTTCTGTGACCAGGAAGATGGGAAATATTCTACACTATGGCCTTTCAGAAGAGTAACAAGGCACATTTGCTTAGAAAAGTAGAAGTCTTATAAGAAGGAAGCAGTTAACTGTATTTAATCCAGAAATAAATTCATTCATTTATGTATCAACTAATCATTGAGCATCTACTCTGTGGCAGACCCTTTGCTATTTTCCCAGGATTTACTGCCATCATGGAATTTATATTCTGGTGAGGAAAACTGATAATGAAGAACTAAGCTAATAAATTCCTTATACACTGGGAGAAGTTGCAGGAAGGCATAGGGGTATATGATAGAAAATAAGGGGCATAGACCGAACTTGAATGAGAAATCTCTCAGGAGGTTACATTTAAACTGAGACGTAAAGAATGATGCTCTAGGTGGAAGGAGCAGCCAGGGAAAAAATAGCATTAGCAACATGCTTTATGCTCTTCCTGAGTATTATGTGCTAAGCAGTTTGCACGATAATGTTTTATCATCTGTTTTTTAGATAAGAACCCTTGGCTTAACCATGCTGACTGCCTTAGATCTTAGAGCGTGTCAGTTTGTGGTAGAACATAGATGAAACTCAGGCATGCTAGTGCTGTACCAACTTCCAAATTGTAATACTTAAGATTGGAATGTCCTCCGCTTCCTTTTTATTGAATAGGCCTATTGATAAATTTAGGTGCACCGAATTGGAGAACTCTGGTTTACAGGGAATTACAATAGAATTACTGCTTGTATTTTATAGCTTCAAATTATAGAGAGGTAGAAACAGACTTTTACAGCTGTATAAAATTCTTTTTTGAGAATTTAGGTAGTAAACATCTTAGACATGTGGAGTCTAGCCTTCTGGCCCTCTTCTTGGGCACAATTCTCAGGTGTCGTAAGCATGTGGACAGCAAACTCTGGGAAGAAGAATATCCAGTAACAGAAAGAGATGGAACAGTTCTGAATTCGGGAAAAGCAAACAGACATCTGTACCTCTGTGGCCTGCCAAGGCTACAGAGAGCTTTGTGGAGGCACACCAGCCGTTGGACATTTTGTTGTTGTTGTTAATAAAACAAAGTTTGGTCATTAATAGATGTATCTAGAGAAGAAAGAAAAGTTGGGCACATTCCTCGTATTTCACTGATCAACATTTTCTGGTGTAACAGTTTATTTAGGAGATATAAGAGAACTGATCTATTCTGTAGAAATTAAACATCTTGGTCTAATGCTGAAGTTTCTGCTTTTAATTTCGCCTGTGCCTGGAATTTTGTTTTAAAAGCCAAATGTTAGAATGAGTTTGGAGATGAATTGTGGACTGTGTAAGTACTTTCTGCTAACTGCCACTGAGGAAGTCTGTGTCTTTGCTGCAGACCACCCTTAAAGTGGCATTGAGGTGGCAGGTCATATGCTTAGGAAGCTTCAGAGCAGCGCTGTCAGAACTTTCTGCAATAATGTTCTGTAATACAGTGTCTGTTTGCTCATGCGACTGCTGTGATTGAGAACTGAAGTTTTAATTTTAATTGATTTAAGTTTAAATAGCCATGTATAGCTCATGACTCCCATATTGGACAGCACAGGCTTAAAGGTAACTTAACATCTTTTTGAGGAGAGAAACAAGTGACTAAAGAGCAAAGTGATTTGGGGACTCTTTCCAGTAGCTGTGATACTGGATTTTTGACTTTGGATTTCCAGGCTCTTGGTCTCCATGATTCGATGAATGAATTGATGGACCACAGGACGGACAGTAAGTTAGGTTTTATTTACAGAGGTATTATTACAGCTCTTACAAAGAGCCAAACCTTGCAGAACAGAATAAGATAGGTTTTGTATAAGTATCACAGTTCTTACAAAGAGCCAAACCTCCTTGTAGGGCAGGATGTAAGTGTCACAGCTCTTACAAAGAGCCAAACCTTGCAGAACAGGATAAGATAGGTTTTATATAAGTGTCATAGCTCTTACAAAGAGCCAAACCTCCTTATAGGGCAGGATGTAAGTGTCACAGCTCTTACAAAGAGCCAAACCTCCTTACAGAGCAGGGTATAAGTGTTACAGCTCTTACAAAGAGTCAAACCTCCTTGCAGAGCAGGATGCAAGTGTTACAGCTCTTACAAAGAGTCAAACTTCCTTGCAGAGCAGGGTATAAGTATTACAGCTCTTCCTCTTTCTCCCTCTTTCTCAATGGTCTGTGGCAATCTGCTGAGGTCTTTGCTCTCCTGCTCTCTCTTCCTTGACAATCTGCAATGATCTGCCCCTAGGCTCTCTGCTCAGGGGTTTATATAGGGACAGTTGTCCAATGAGCTGAGAGCTTAGCTGATTGGTCTATAAAATAGACCAGTCAGGAGCGGGATTGAAAATGGACCAATCAGGGATGAACTGGAGGAATTGCCAGTGTTTTCCCCTGATCTGCAAGTCCTCTAGTGCCGCTCTACTGGAGCCTCTGGTGAGGGAGGGAAGCTCACCTACTTGCTCCAGCCTGCCGATCAAGACAGAGGTGGCAGGTCCACCAGGCCCTGCTTGGCTGAGCTGGCTGGGGCAGCACTTTTCCCGTATCAGCTGTTTCAGAGCCCCATGAGCAGTTAGTCTGTACCTCACATTACCTTCCTTTGTATCTCCAGTTACTTCTGTATTATCTCAAAATAATTGAGTTATTAGGAGAAGTGTTTTTAGAGCTTTGTGTGGTTGAAGATGGTAGGAAAATACATTTTAAGGTTGAGGGGGGTGGTACTGTCCCACTAGGGGCTAAGTGGAAATGTGTATGTGGGCTTTGTGTTGTCACAATGCCCAGTAGTGCTGCTGACCTTTCATGCCTTGGGGTCAGGGATGTTGTCTGTAATATGATCCTGCTTGATGTACCCATAACACCTTCATTGAGAAATACGATTGGATCTTTCTGATGGTAAGAGTTATATAAAATGTAGGGATTCTTGTCTCATCTCTGAAAAGCCCAGACAACTGGTAGACATTCTCTAAAGCTTCCAGATATGGTTTTCTGTGTTCAAGCCTATGGTGTTGTATATCTAGGACCCTCTTTCAGCACTGAGCAATTGGTAAAACATTTAATGTTGATGTTTGAAAACTTTTGACATTTATTTAGAGCAGAAACAGTGAGATTGACACAGTATCCAGTGTGCATGAACTTCCCCAAGCATGACTGAGAAACTGTGCTGCAAAGACGGGAAGAAGGCGGGGGTCTAATGACCCTTGGCTGAAACTTCATGGGAGAAGTAGTCGCCCATCTCCTCCTTAGAAGACAAATCGGTTAAACTGTTTCATTATTATGTAGAATGTTTGTATTTGTAGAATGTATTACCAAATTTAAAGTCCACCTTTTTCCTGAAAGAACACAGTAGAAAAGAAAACGACCAGTGGTTTTCCTGCTATTTTCTGTTGTGGTGTCTGGAGCTCAGGTGTCTGTTTTCCTGGAAAGGAAAGTTTCACTTGATAAATGAATTGGAAGGATAGGCTTTATGTCTGTGTGAGTTGCAAAAAGGACTGGGAGTTAGTAAGGTGGTAAAATTGCAGGGTCATGTAGCAGTACTTTCAGAAGCAATTCATGAAGGCTGTTCGTAGAGCCCATATGTGCCTTTGAGATTGTTCCTGAGCCAAGGTTGGAAGAGGGTATGTCCAGTGTAACTGTCATTGCACCTGGAAACCATTTTGATTCAGTAACGTTACTATCCTTTTTTTGTAATTATGAGAGACTGATTGATAATTGCATTAATGCCAGTACTGGGGCTGTATTAAACAAGGGAAAGGTGACTAGTTTTCTTTATTTTTCCCTCCAATACTATAATAATGGTAGGAGTCTAGCTAAATATAATCTGATGTCTCTATTTTGCCTAATGGCAAAATATAATAAAAGTATACAGAAACCTGAAAAGACATTTATGACACTTTGATCTGTATTTCTACAAAGAAGGTTTGAATCAAGTGAAATTATGAACATGCTTTCTATTTAAATCATGTCATTTATTTATTTATTTTAGAGAAAATATTTGCCCAGGCTGGTCTTGAACTCTTGGGCTCAAGTGATCCTTCCCAAGGTGAAGTGTGCACCACCATACCCAGCTTTATGAACATACTTTTTTTTTTAAAGAGTCTCACTCTGTTGCCCTGGCGAGAGTCGGGTGGCAACCTCAAGCTCCTGGGCTCAAACAATCCTCCTGCCTCACCTACTGCATAGCTGGGATTAAGGGTGTGTGATACCATGCTTGCCTAATTTTTTAATTTTTTTATAAACACATGATCTTGTTCTTGCTCAGGCTGGTCTTGAACTCTTGGCCTCAAGCAATCCTACCACCTAGGCCTCCCAAAGTATTAGTATTATAGGCATGGACCACTTTGCCCAGCCTGAACATACTTTCTTAACCATTAAAGTTTGTCTAAGTAGTTTTAGCTGGAGATCAATTAAGATCTGTTGTTCCGGGATTTCAAGTTTCTAATACGTATGTACAGTATTGTTGGTTAGGTTTAGAAGCTTCATTAAGTTCCTCCAGTTGATAGCATGATATACAGATTTTCAATGCAATCTATTTCAGATTGATCAGGTGTCTAGAATCTTTGCCAACTCCCTAAGGGTTGTAGTAGTTTCTGCGTGTGTGTGCACACATGTGTGGGTTAAAGGCAGAATCCTTTTCCTTTGAATCACTGAATGAAAAAATCATGCTAATCAATAATAACATAAAATCTATTCATTTATATACAATGTAAGATATATCTACTAAATTATCATTTTAGGTGTCCCCCCCATGGTGGGTACTGAAAGATTTTTTGAAAAGTTTCTTAGAAAGGAGTTTTGAGGCTTGGCGCCTGTGGCTCAAGTGGCTAAGGCACCAGCCACATACACCTAAGGTGGTGGGTTCGAATCCCCAGCCCGGGCCCACCAAACAACAATGATGGCTGCAACCAAAAAATGGCCAGGCGTTGTGGTGGGCGCCTGTAGTCCCAGCTACTTGGGAGGCTGAGGCAGGAGACTCGCTTGAGCCCAGGAGTTGGAAGTTGCTGTGAGCGTGATGCCATGGCACTCTGCCCAGGGGGATAGCTTGAGGCTCCGTCTCAAAAAAAAAAAAAAAAAAAGGAGTTTTGAATGCATTGTCTATAAAGGCTGCAGTTGCTGCTGATTTGATTCACTTCATGTGGAGGGCGCCTCTGCATAGAGACTATAATTTATTTAGAGATCTCTTTCATTTTCAATTATTTCTACAACTCAGAGATCAGAGGCTCTCAAAATGACACTGGCATTGTCTGTTGGCCAGTTTTTAAATTGAAAAGACTGAATTTTATGTTATCCCACTAAAAATCCTATTTAGTGTTTTTCAAGTTTCTTTACATTCATATGGATATACAACTGATTAGTATGGATAATGTAATTTGGGCAGAATAACTTGATCCAGATGTCAAATGATTGTCTTTTGGATATCTCACAGTAAAACTGTTATAGAGAAAAGAAACTCACTCTGAAAATGATCAATGCTAACCAGAGATCTAAGGTGATAGCTAAAGGGCTCTTTGTCCTTGCTTTTATGCAATCTGGCTCTGAATTCTACCATTTCATCATGAGCAAGTCTCTGGAGAGAAAGGGTGAGATAATTCAACTTGTTTAATCGCTTAGCAATTCAGAAATATAGCATATGATGAAAAGGAATGAACAGTTTGCAGACATTTTTTTTTTTAAAAACTCTGTCAAGGGAGGCATTAAAAAAAATTAGACTCCTGATTGTGCCTTTTACCATAGAATCCATGATGCCTTTATAGCAAAAGTGGGGAAAATGGTTGTGAAAATGCAACGTATGAAAGTTTCTACAATCGTGTTTTAGTGACTAACATACACTGAAGTACTCAGTAAATGTTAGTTCTTGGCTTTCCTTTTCTTTGAAAATCATTTCTTTCTTTCTTTTTTTTTTTTTTTTTTTTAGAAAATTTTGTAAAGCAAGCATTCTTAGAATTCTACAGTTATATTTTTCATCAGTTCACACAAATACATTTATACTCTAGTAGTGAAATGAACTACCAAAAGGTATACCTCGGCTGGTAGGCATTGACTCCCAAGTTCAAAAGCTCAAAAAAACAAAAGCAAAAACAACAACAAACCACCCCCAAAACACTGTTAAGGACATGAAAAGCAAGCCAAAGAATGAGAGAAAATATTTATACATGTTTGGCTGATAGAGTATAAAAGAACTCATATAACCCAACAATAAAAATACAACCAACTATTTATTTATTTATTTATTTAGAGACAGAGTCTCACTGTGTTGCCCTCAGTAGAGTGCCATGGCTTTAGAACTCACAGCAACTTCAAACTCTTGGGCTTAAGCAATTCTCTTGCCTCAGACTCCCAGGTACCTGGGACTACAGGCACCTGCCGCAATGTCTGGCTATTTTTTGTTATTGTTGTTGTTATTGTTGTTTAGCAGGTCCAGCCAGGTTTGAACCCACCAGTCCCAGTGCATGTGGCCAGTGCCCTAACCACCGAGTATGGGTGCCAAGGTGCAACCAGCTTTTTAAGTGGGCAAATGATATGAACACACACACACATATATATATATACACACATATATATATATTTTTAATTAAATGATAGCTGTGTACATTAATGCAATCATGGGGAACAGTGTGGTGTTTTCATATACAATTTGAAATATTTTCATCAAACTGGTTAACATAGCCTTTATGTCATTTTCTTAGTTATTGTGTTAAGATCCTACTCTTAGAAAGATTCAAGTTTTTTAAACAAATACTGAAATATAGTTAGTGATATGCATGTTGAAGTGTATAGGGTAAGTTATCCTGAAGTCTGTCACCTATTTTGGAATGTATCAAAAAATAAAATAGATGAGTTGAGGAATAGATACCCGGTAAAATAAATTAGCAAAATGCTATTACATACTTGTAGAATTTAGGTGGTAGATATTGGGACAATGATTGTTTATTGTACAGTTCTTTTTAATTTTTTCCATATATTTGAAACACTTCTTGACAAAATGTTGAGGAAAAAAATAAAGTACGATATAGGATGGCCATAAAGTTCATGTGTAATTTTATAGCGACCCTATACTCACCTAAAAACAAACAAACAAAATCTCTCTGCCACCCTCAAACTTTATCTCTACTTGGAGTGGTTTTAGGGGATTTGTGCAACCAAATTTTTGCTCTGTACTCAGAGAAACAATGTAGATGCTGTCATCGAACTGTCCCCCCAAAGACCTAAATAACCAATTCATCTTTGGGAAATCTGCCTCCCAGTAGGCATTGATTCTAGTTGACGGGGATTTGAAAATAGAATTTTGATTTTAGATATAAAACTTATTTTTCTTTGTGTACTTTATATTTTGCATTTAGTATACTTATGCATTATATTTGGTATTTAAAATGACTATGAACTCTTATTTTTATCTTGTAATGCTTTGGAAATAAGTGCTGTAGCGTCATTTTGAAATAGAACCTAATTTAAAAAATGTGCCAATTACACAAAGCGTTAAAAAGATGACTCATTAGTTATATACTAGTAGCAAAATTTCACATGTACCCCATAAATTTGTACAAGACACAAAATAAAGTAAAATAAAACAAAATGGTGGAAGAAAAGGAAAAAATTAAGGGAAAATATATTTACTGTTCATTAAAATAAAGATGTAGTTTTTTTTTTATTAAATGATAGCTGTGTACATTAATGCAATCATGGGGTACAGTGTGGTGTTTCATATACAATTTGAAGTATTTTCATCAAGCTGGTTAACATAGCCTTTATGTCATTTTCCTAGTTATTGTGTTAAGACGTTTATATTCTACTTTTAGAGAGATTCACTTGTACCCTTCTAAGATATACCATAGAGGTGATCCCTCCAATCGCCCTCCCTCCGCCCCTCCCCCCTCCATATTTTTAGGCTATAATTAGGTTATAGCTTATATGAAAGCTATAAATTAGTTTCATAATAGGGCTGTGTACATTGGATACTTTTTCTTCCATTCTTGTGATACTTTGCTAAGAAGAACAAAGATGTAGCTTCCATGGAACATTTTGGGTAGAACAAAACATTTATGACACTTAAATCTACATTTCTATAAAGATTTGGTGCAAGTGGAATTAGGAATATTTTAGGTAAATAGTGTGTGTGAATCTAGCAGGTTTTAGTTTTCATTTCCTCAGCTATTTTCAAAACATGGCTGTGTTTAAATATAGTGCTACTATATAATGCCTAGAAGTTCACTGGCCTCTGTATTTTGTTCATTATGATATCATCTGTTCTCAATGTACATGTACTTTTTTTTTTTTAAAGAAACATGCACAGATTCCTAAAATATTTTGCATTCTTGATGAAATGCCAAGACAGGTCTGTCAGACCTAATTTTACTGAAGTGGAATGTATTTCTTAATATGTCATAATTTTATTTATCATCATTTGCTTATGGTTTATTATGAGAATAAATTTTTGATATTAGTAAATCTCATTATGTTAAGTTTAAAATCTAATGTTACTTTAACTTTGTACAGAACAAGCAGGAAAATCCAATGTCTACTGATCCTGCCTTGCCCCAGTTCCAGCACACTTCGTTGTCAGCTGTCCCCTTTGTTAGTAAGCCGCACGCCACCCCTGTCTGCCTCTCTGTCTTTGTATTGGCTGTTACTGTAATATGAGAACACTTCCCGTTTTCATGAACAGTGACATGTATCGGATTTTTGTGAAATGCTGCAGGACATCATTGACAGACTCCACAAGATTCAATTCCTTCTCTGCATGTCACACTTCCTGCCCGAGTGCTCTGACTTCCATGGAGTGCTGTCTTGAGTTATAGTATGCTGAGTTCCCAGACGTCAGTTTGGAATAAATTAGACTCATGAAAAGTATGTAGGGCGTGTTTCTGTTGGAAATAAAAGCCCCCAAACCCCAAATCAGAACAAGGCCTGGGGAAATAATCTGAATTGAGACGATGGAGTACTGTGTAAAGAATGGCTCGAGCATAGGAGGTTCATGTTATCCTTTTATCTTTAATTAGACAATTTAACATTCAGAGAGCTAATGCATTTTGTTAGATGGCAATAGATACATAGATCATAAGTAGTGATGCTTCAAAGATGTTTTATTAAAGAGATAAAGTCAATAATAGTAACTTGCTTATTAATAATATATACTAACTCTTGGCGTCTTACTGGTTGCGTGGTGATTTCACCAGTATCTCAGGTGAACTTCACAGCAACTGATATTTCAGTCTGTGAAAGCTGAGGGCCAAAGCTGCCAAAAGAAGGCTCGAAAGTGGATCTTGCTCTCATGCCAGGACTTCCCCACCTCGTAGCTTTTTCATAGTTGATGTATAGTAGTCAATGCACCTTCTTAAAGAACATGGTCCATATTTTGTAAGAAATAATAAGGCTTTCAAAGGAGAGCAGAGCCTATCACTCTCTTAAGTTTCAGCCATCAACTCTTTCCTACGTAGGGGCCTTGTGTTTCAGAGATGCTGCCACCAGTGGGTGGCAGTGTACACAGTGAGGCAGGTCCATCAAGATGGGCTGAAAGCCAGGCCTCTGGTGCCAGTTAGCCAACTTCTGAATGCAAGGGAAAAATTCCTGAAGGAAATTAAAATTGCTCCTGTAGTGAACACACATATGGTAAGAAAGTCAAGCAGTCTTATTGCTGATATGGAGAACATTTTCCTGGTCTGATAGATCGAACCAGCCACAACATTCCCTTAAGCCAAAGCCTAATCCAGAGCCAGGCTCTGACTGTCTTCAATTCGTGAAGGCTGAGAGAGGTGGGGAAGCTGCAGAAGAAAGTGTTGACGCTGGTGTGAAATGGCAAGGTGAAGCCGCAGGTGCCCATGGGGAAGCTGTGACCGGTGACCCAGAAGCTCTTGCTCAAATCACTGATGAAGGTGGCTATGCTAAATGCCATTTTCTATGTAGACAAGATAGTTTTATACTGGAGGAAGACGCCTCCTAGGTCTTTAGGGCCTTGCCTGAACGCCTAAAAGAGCAGGCTGACTCTGTTGTTAGCTCACACTCACATGATTGTGCCACCAATCTTCAGAGTTCTTTTTATCTTACAAAAATGAATTTCCACACCCTTTAATCACTCCCCCTTCTCCCCAGCCTCTGACAACCCCTATTCTGCTTTCCGTCTCTGAATTTGCCTACTTTAGGTATCTCATGTAAGCAGAAACATACTGTATTTATCTCTCTGTGACTGGCTTATTTCATTTAGCATAATGTCTTCAAGGTATCCCTGTAGTAGCACATGTCAGAATTTTCCTTCTATTTTTCTACTGTATGCTTTTTTAAAAAACTCCACAATGCTACCGTATTATTCCAGTTGCTTTGTAAATTGTTTTTCCTGCCTAACAAGGTGGTATAGAAGCCTTCCCACATCAGCATTTATTTACCATTGTGTATATGTCATTTCCATTATTACCACTTACACTATCCCTATTTTATAGATGGGGAAATGAGGGTTGGAGGTAAATAACTTTCATTGTATAAACAGCAATGTCAGGAACCAAACGCAGGTCTGCTTCATTCTGGAGTCAGACTGCAGTGTGGTTTGTATAGGTCAAGAGTGTGATTATTGTAGAAAAATGAAGCAACTTTGAAGATGAATGTCTGTGGTAGCTAAAGGCCCTGATTTTGATGCTTTTGTTATAGGGAAGCTCCACAACTTGAAGTTTATGGTTGTAGCGGCACAGATGTCTGTCTCTAGAAGTATTTCCCAAGTGTTATACTTTACTGCACTTTTTCCTTGGAATATCTTTTATATCTGTGTTAAGACTGGGTTTCTTTTATGAATGGGTAGCAGTTGTTGTGAATAGAAATATATTTTCAATGGTCTTTCAAACCAGAGATAACAGAGCAGAGAGGAAATTACCTGCCTCTTATCTGAAGGGTAATGAAATTGAAAGTGTCACACACATGAACTTTAATAGAAATATGCTGAAACCCTCAGTGAGGTGGGTCAGATATCATGATTAGTGTAGCTCATTACAGAATTGTTGCATTTTACAGCTAGAAAGACCAAAGAAATAATCTAAACTTCTTAATTTCACAAACGTGGTACTGTCGGGCAGTGCCTAACTAAACTAGTTAATGGTGCAGTTAGGTTCGCAATCTAAGGTTCTCGTCTCTCAAGCATTCTCTTTCAACTATGGTTGGTGAACAGGGTCAGATTTTCTCATACCAACTAGCAATTACTTGTGTTTTGTACCAGGAGTGCGCATTAGAGAAAGTTTCCTGGCTTATAATACTACATATAATTGGGAAGCGTGTAATTGGGAAAATCTTAACCAGTGCTTTCCATTTTTACATAATCTTTGAGGCCTTAAGAGGCATGGTGGTTGGAGATGTTTGTGCTATCTTGTGAAAGTGGTTGAGGATTTCTCAGAAGTTAGTTCAGCATTTTCCACCAAACCTAATGTGACAGAGAATGAGGAAGGTAGTGTGGGCGGTCAAGACTTGGTGCCTCCTTTTTGTCGTAAAACCCTAGATTTTGATTCTGATCTTTACACTACAGCTTTGATTCCAATGTATGTCAGATGGACCTTCGTTGTCAGGGCATAAAACAAGTAAGCATATTTATTATTGGATCCATATTTGTGGGAAGAAAATGTTAGTCTAGGTTTTTACCAGACATTTCAGTAGCTTTAGTTTATACCAAGATTAATTGATGTGTCTTCTTTTCTATTGGTTAACCGTAAACATTTAAAGACAATGTCCTTTTTAATTGTCATCTTCTGATAGAGTAAAAACACGAATGGTTGGGAGACCACATGTTACCTCCCATAAACATTATTTCTCCCCTCTTACCAGCTGTGGTTACTGGATGTCATTCTCCTGGGGCCCAGGTACAGCAGGGGGTGGCCCTGCTAGTTCACATGAGGCCTGTGCTTTGCAGCCACTCGGAACTGTGGAGCCTGCCACCATTGACATCATCCTTTTAAAGCTTAATAAACAGGTGTTGCTTATCCAGAAAGAGCCCTTCTCTGAAGTTTTGTGGTTTGGCAAAGTAGATTTTTTATCAGGTTTTTCCCATGCCTTTGGTCATAATTGGGCTTTTGTGCTTGCCTACATTGATTCCTAGCTCTGCCTTGGTTCTGTGCTGTAGGGAATGTGGAGCGCTGGGTCTGGGTTAGGGCACTGAGTTGAGTAGTTGGATTCCCTCCTCATTTCATGGGGCTTGTTATCTGTGTGGTGATGGATGCTCACCTGTCTTAGCTGACTTGATTGAGGTATTGCGGGTAGAGCTCACTGATGGGAGGAGTTGGTTTCACTCTGTAGGAATCCTTTTTCCAGTGGAGTCTTCCGGCATTTTGGAGCAGACCATAAGTAGCCTTGGGGCTCAGTAAGCAAAGCCAGGGAAGGATGACAGAGCATGAAAAGGAAATGCTGAGGCAGGGGCCAGCCAGGGA
The DNA here is from genome assembly GCF_000181295.1 of Otolemur garnettii. NCBI lineage: Eukaryota > Metazoa > Chordata > Mammalia > Primates > Galagidae > Otolemur > Otolemur garnettii. Next base: position 11,065,283 of record NW_003852432.1, on the reverse strand, counting down.
CGGCTGGTGGGGAGAAGCCCGAGAGAGCAGCGAAGTGGGATATGTTAAGTTTGTTCTCACTTAGTAGGCAGGGGAAGTTGGAAGGAGACAGAACCTTAAGGCATTTTGGTTTAGCTCTGAGATGTTGGTGAGGAGGGTGAGAATCAAGGCTAGAGGGAAAACCCCATAGTATCATTTTTGAAATGTGGAAAAACAGGGTAAGCATTTATAGTCCAACCCTGGGATTTTAAAACATGTGTAACAGCAGATTGAGTTATTATGTAGGTTGTAAATGTGATGTAAGATACTGTGGTAAAGTTATGATTTCTAAATTTAGTGGGAGCGGTGCTCATTGTCCGCCTCAGGGGAGGGTGGAGAACTGGATTCAGATGGCAGTGACTACTTTAGGTAGGAAAGCAGTGAAAGGCACAGAGGGCCAGGGCCGTGGCTCACGCCTCTAATCCCAGCGCTCTAGGAGGCGGAGGTGGGTGGATTGCTTGAGCTCAGAAGTTTGAGACCAGCCTGAGAAGAGCCAGACCCCATCTCTACTAATAAATATAAAACCTAGCTAGATGTGGTAGCACACACCTGTAGTCCCTTCTACTCAAGAGGCGGAGGCTAGAGATTGTTTGAGCCCAAGAGACTGAGGTTGCTGTGAGCTATGATGGTGCCATGGTGGCTCTCTACCCAGGGCACTCTGTTCTGTCTCGAAAAGAGAGGAGAGCCCTTGAGCTATCATCTACAGAAAACTCAGCTCTCTCTGTTTAGCTGTCTCAGTCAAGTCTTGGAAGGAGGAGTCTTCTTTAGAAGTTTTATTGCTGGCACCCAGGCTGGCTGCATTGTTCTATGAGGAGTGCCTTTACTGAATCATGAACTCTCCAGCAGGCAGGCCCTCAATGGTTATTTTGTGAGTGGTGTGTGCTGTCTGCTCACTTCCAGGCTGATGACTGGGGACCTGTCTAGATGGGAGCGTTGCCTGTGAACAGTGGGAGGCTCCATAGGGGCTTCACATGTGAGGTACTGCTCTGGACCAAGACCGTGCTTCCTGGCTCCCTTGAGAAGGGGCTTTTCCCAAAGCCCTAGCAGGATAGAAGAGGGAGTGGTGTGGGGGCTACCAGAGGAGAAACACTTAGCAGGAGTATGGAGTTTTCTTATCCAGCTCTAGTTGGTTTGAAGTAGAATCCTAGATTATTAGAGTTGGACTATATTTTAGGTGTTATCCAGTCCAACTTCTTCATTGTACCAATGAGGGAACAGACACCTATGAGGGTTGTAGGACTTATCTCATCTCAGGGAAGGAATGAGTAGTGGGGTTGGCTAGACCCTAGGTCTCTTGATTCAGGGATGATGCCTTTTTCTAGCATGGATCATGAAGGGTTAAGTTGTATTAGGAATCTGGGATGGGGGTCAGGGGTGCAGAGTACAGTAAGTCCACCTTACTGCTGCCTCAGGAAGTGGACCCTGGCACATAGGCTAGAACAGGCAACTGGAGAATTTCTGACTTAGGTGCATTGATACATATTTTGGAGAGAACTGTGATGTGATTTGGGTGGGGGCATCTAGGCACACCAGTTTCTCATTTGCTGATGGTGCGATGGAGATAGAGACAATTCTTGAGAGCTAGGTTGAAGGCCTTCCTGAGTGAGCTTTGAGATGACAGTCAGATGAACTTGCACTGGGTCTTTATGGAGTCCAGGCCAGGAGTGTGCACTGTGACATCTGGAGAACTGAGAGGTAGAGAGAGACCTGGTGGTTGCTGGGTGGATCCTTTTATGATTATAGCTTTCTGCACGCGAGGACTTATTTCAGCGTAACTGGCTAATGCAGTTCTCGTGTTAAGCTATCACGCTGGCTTGAAACATGATCCCTTTCATTCTGCCTCTCTGCTTCATTATTCTATATGTTGGAATTGAACATAGAATATGATAAATAACAAGAGAGTTTTTATAAACTCTGAATTGAAATATCTGGTCAACTGTAGGATTGGTTTTATTGGAAAAAGTGAACCTAGTTTGTCAGGGCCCATGACTGGCCAGGTCTCGGGCCCAGCTTAGGCTTGGGTTCTGGACGCGGACCACTAATCTACCTTGCTCAGGAACAGTTTCTCATAGGTGCTTGAGGGCTATCTACTTTAGCTGGAGAGAGAGAGACAGAGTATCTTAGAGAGAGTAAAGGTATTCTTAGAACAGATAGCTCTTAGTCTTTAGCAGAGCTTGGTAATCTTCAGCAGAGAGACGCCAGGCTGGCATCCTGCAGGCAGGAGAGGAGACAGAGTCAGAGTAAGTGTATCCGTGACAGAATGAGCATGCTCCCGACTACCTGCTCTCCAGCCTAATATAAGGCTGAGCTCGTGCCTCTCAACACCGCAGGTGCAGAGACTGCCAATTCCCCAATGCTCTCATCTTGCGAGCTCGCTCATGCTAGTTAGATCTGAATCTCTCTCCCTGCCCTTTTCCCCAAGGTGTTCCATTACAGGTATTTCCTATAACTCTCACTCCTCCTGCCATAGGCTATACGGGCTGCTACACTAGTTTTTTGAAGTGATTTTTCTTTTTTCTTTTTTTTTTACTTCCTTTATCGATCACATACTCTGTAGAGGCAGCTCAGTATAGTGGTTAAGCACAAGGACTCTGGGACGCCAGTTGAACACTTGCTCTGCTCATTATAGTATGTGACCATAAGCAACTTAAGCTATTTGTCTTCCATGCCTCAGTTTCCTCATCTATACAATACAGGCCACCATCCCTGGCCAATTTTTAAGGGTTTTTTTTTTTTTTTTTTTTTTTTGGTAAAGACAGGATCTCTCTGTCCAGGCTGACCTTGAAGTCTTGGCCTCAAGTGATCCTCCTGCTTCTGCCTACCAAAGTGCTGAGATTATAGGCATGAGCCACTATGGTCAGCATCATAAAGGTTAAATAAGTTAATTCATGAATTAGAACAATGCCTGGCACACACAAAGTTCTATTTGCCTATTAGCTGTGTTATGTTCCAAGTGTTGATCTAGGCCTTTTGTCAATTTATGAGAAACCAAAACTCAGAGACATTTAAAATCTTGCTTAAGATCATCCAACGAGTAAGAGCAAGGATGGAACTTGAGTCTTCCTAAGGCTGTCTCCTCTCTGTTAAACCTGGCTTTTAACCACTCTGCTGGATTTCTGGGGTATAGCAAATTACTTAACTGTGAGTAGGTTGTAAGTTTTATACTGCTTACCCATCAATCCATCTGTCTTCTATTTTCTAATGTAGATTTTTCATTATGTTTTCATTCTATTAATAAAATGCATTTTCTTAAAATATCTGTGACTTAAACAAGGATTATATAAAACATAAAAATTAAACCACTCTTAAAATAATGCTACTCAAATAATTCGATAAGAACTTTAAAAATTCATGCTAACAGTACGAAATAGTGAAAGGCATAAAATGTCACTTCATATGCTACCTGATAAGGGGTAATCAGTATTGCCGCACACTGGTAAGTTTTGTGGAAGTTAAGGTTGTCACTATCAAGCATTTTGAGCTTAAATAATCATGCCATTTAACATAATCATTTTATATAAATGATTTTAAATAAACATGCCATTTAAAATAATCATGCCATTAACATTTCAATCATTCGTACATCTTAATTACCAGGAAGAAACAATGTCAAATTGTTAAAGGTCATGGAAAGTCCCCCCATCTGTATGCTAGATTAAAATAAAGAGAATTAAGTCCTGAGAAGTAAGATGAGTTGTTTTAGCAACAGTGACAGAGAAGGTTGAGGAGAGTTAACAGCGCTGACTGTTAACAGAATTGTGGTGTGGTAGTGCACTGTTGACTAGATGATGGGTCAAGGGCTGCTTTCACATTTTCTTTTATAAAATAATTGAGAGATTTGTTAGATGATAACAATGAGTCCAGACTTTGTAGATTTGTGTACTATATACACTTCTGATAATGAACTGAAAATTAGAAATCATATTTTATAGTACTGTTAACTTGATAACTTCTTAATGGAGAAAGGAAAGTGACAAAAGCAAAACAGAACTAAAAAAACTGAGGGACTACTCCAAAAAAACTTTTCTAAGCAACCAGTACTTTTTCTTTAAAGTAGCTGCAACTTTGTACGTGTGTGTGTGAGAACAGTATTTAATATAATGTACATTGGAAATTGTTGAACCAGTCAGGTTGCTTGAAACAAAAAATGAAAACTGATAAAAAATTTTAAAAGTTATTTATTTGTTTGTGTCTTTTGGTAAGGTAAAGAGTTGTATCAAGATGAAGTAGCCATTGTTAAAGTTTATTTAAAGTGTCAGCTAGGACATGGTCAAGATAAAACAATTGGCAATCGGGCCGGGCCGGGCACCGGTGCTCACACCTGTAATCCTAGCACTCTAGGAGACCAAGACTAAATCTCAAAAATAAAATAAAATAAAACAATCAGCAATAAGAAAGATGGATCAGGGTATGTAGTAGCTTGACATTAAAGATGACGTCAGATGGAGTGTGTCTCAGTGATGACAGTATGTCCTTTCCATCTGATATCTATTTTAGGACTTGGATAAATGAGTTGGTCTTAAATACACGTTAAAGAATTGTTCATTCATCACTTTTATTAGGTTTGCCTTCAAATTAATCAAATGTGTTTCAGATGGATCAAGTGTGCATATGTACTGTGAAATGAATGAATATAATGGTAAAATGTTGACAAAAATTTGCCCACTGACTTCTTTTAGGTTATATGGCTTTATATTATTGAGTGCTAGGATGAAATATGGATGTCTTGTGTTCTTTTCTTAGAGACGTAGAAAATTTTTCTCCCTAGTTTGAACAGAATACTAATAGAGGAATGAAATGGGAAGCAATAACGGCTGTTTTCTAAGAGCGACTTTTCTAAGGACAACTTGAAAGAACAGGCAAGGGGGGAGCAGAGCCCTAGCTGTTGCCGTTGCAGCTTGAGTCAAGATAAGCAGAAGTGTGGGTGTGCTTCAGGTCACATGGCAGGAGGCTTCCCCAGAAGTGGTTTGCCAGACCAGGGAGCTGTTTCATTTTGTGGCTGTTAGAGCTGTACTTTGGAAAACACTCGGTTTCCTGCTTACTGCTTCATTATGGATTATACAGGTAAAATTAAATTTTGAATATTTTTTAGTCATGTAAAATTAATTAAAAAATATTTTGAATTTATACTTTAAAAATTATGTATGTGTACTTTAAAAAGTGTTATGTGTCAATGTATTCCTGAGTATGTATGAATTTGTTGCGTGTAAATTGTGCTTAAGGCTGAGCACTTAAGGGAATTTCTCAGACGTGCCCTCTCTGTGTCGTCTGTTTCTGTTGGGTCATTCTCAAGCACACTTACAATAAATTACAACCCATGATTAAGCTACATTTCTCCCCTCTGGGCCCCAAAGATTTAAAGTACAAACATCTGAGTTTGGATTCTGCCACATAGGGAATAAAATTATACAGTCTACGTAGAGTTTCTGGTTTCTGTTAAATATTTTTGGCAATGTGGTGGTGATTTTGTGCTTGCGTGTGGCCCTGTCTCGTAGGTGGTGTTAACATAATGAAGTGAATTGGAGAATTTCAGTTTTTATTCTAAATTTTCTGAGTATAAATGTGTTCAGATTTTTCTGATGGATAATTAGCCTCTTTGTTTTTAAACTGTATAGCCGTGTTCTCAATTTCTGGTTTCACCAAATGGTAAATGGTATGGGTTTGGGAATCATGGGTGGTGGTTGCTTGTTGAGTAAGTGGAAGATTCCCTTAGAGAGGGTGGGGTGAGGGTGTGGATGGGAAGTGAAGCAGAGAGGAGGTAAGGGCATAAGTCTTTGCCCAAAATTTGTATAACCAATTCAGAATTAAAGTATCCTAACTTTGAACTTTTGGGTAGTGGTGACACTACTGGTAGACTGCTTTTAAACTGAAGAAGTTCCTTTAGTTCCAAAGGTTTTTAGGAGAGTTTTGCTCTAGGGCAGAGACTTACCTTTTATACTCAGTGTAATAAAAATCCAATTATGCATCAGATTGGACTTTGCTTACATAGTATTTATCAATGATCCCTTTAGACCAGTAGATGGACTTTTGGCAAGACAGCTAATTATGCTAATATAATTTTTGTGAAATTGATAATTTAAAATGCTTTTTATTTAAAGGACTTCTGTCATGAATACTTTTTGAAGAGAAAACATTTTAAAGTAGTTAATTGCCCCCCCAAAGATTTATTCTGTAAATCTCTAATTTTTTTTCTCTAATGTTTTTTATCTTAGGGTTTCTTTAAGGTGTTTATTCCTGCATTTGTGTGTGTGTGTTTTGATTTTCTTTTCCACATAAGATTAAATATATTAGATTTTTTTTTTTTTTTTTTTTTTTTTTTGCAGTTTTTGGCTGAGGCTGGGTTTGAACCCACCACCTCTGGCATATGGGGCTGGCACCCTACTCCTTTGAGTCATGGGTGCTGCCCTATATTAGAATTTTTATTCAAAGTTTGCAAATTAAAATGTTCTTGTCTTCTAGAAAGTTAATGCTATGTGTGGTATTATGTTGAAGCAAGAAGTAACGTCCTTTATAGCCATATGCAAATAAGTCAAATTTGTAAAATTCTAGCTGAGAGCTTTACTATGAAAATACTTTTTGTTTTTTTACTATAGGGTCTCATTCTGTTATCTTGAGTTAGAGTACAGTGGCATCATCATAGGTTGCATCTCACTGCAACCTCAGACTCCTGGGCTCAAACAGTCTTCCTGCCTCAGGCCCCCAAGTAGCTGGGACTTACAGGCATGTGCCACCAAGCCAGGCCAATTTTTCTAGTTTTTTGTATAGACAGGGGTCTCGCTCTTGCTCAATCTGGTCTTGAACTCCTGGCCTCAAACCATCCTTCTACCTCAGCCTCCCAATGCGATAGGATTATAGGCATTAGCCACCGTGCCTGCCCTTAGTACACTTTGAGTTATAAATACGTACCCTTCCCCCCCCAAAGAACATAATCACTGGTTAATTCTTTCATTTTTCTATAGTTTATATATTGCCATTAAAACATTTCTATGTTTTAAAGTAATCCTTTATATGTGTATAGTTGATATTGTAAGCAATACAACTTTAATATGCTAAAGTGGACATTTAAAACTTTAATATAAGCAGAGGAGGTGGTATTAGAGAAACTCACAGATAGGACACTCTCAAATTTTGTTGTGTGTGCTGAAAAATGTGGTTTAAGTTCTTACCACATTAATGAATACCTTAATAAAATTAGCTGTCTGATGTGGTAGGAAGCTATTTTGAATGTTCACTTCTCTAGTGATTTCTATAAACATCTACACATTTGCAAATGTAAGTATATTTGATCCATTAAACTTTGAAGTGAATAACTCAATTTATGCAGAGTGATTTTTATGTTTTGAATTACAAAGAATTTATTTGCTGTCAGCACAGTTCATTCAGCCTAATCTCTTTGTTTTGATGTCATCATCATAGCATTAAAGGAGATATCTTACTAGAAAACTATTATTTGATTATCATAGAATAGATTTATTGCAAAAAAAAATTTAAGGAGCCAAAACCACTTTTATTCAAGGACTTTGCATGGAACGTTCTTCCTTCCATGTTATCCTTGGAATTTTTTTCAGGTTTCTGTTGAAATGTCACCTGTTTAGAGTAGCATTTCCTGACAGTTTCACCCAAAATAACTTTCCCATTCAATTACTCTTTATCCTTTACTTCCTTTTTGTCTTTCTTTTTAATACATCCCATGACTTGACATATTGTGTGTGTGTTTGTCTGTCTCACCCATTAGATTATAAACTCCATAGGGGAGGGAGTTTGTTCCTAGCTATACCACTAGAATGTAGAACAGAAAGCTCCCAGGAAATAATTGTGGAGGGAATGCACGAATAGGGTTTCCTTTAAACTGACTATGACTTACTTTAAGATTTTCACGCATCTTTCCTTAACAGTAGCAATGCAGTATAATGATTCATCTTTTGTGTTTTTTTTCTTTTGACCAATAAATTATTTTGAATGTAAATTTTCGTTGCTGATTTATATTATCTTGAAATTAACTATTTCTTTTAGCCCATGTAGGAATAATTAGAGAGAATGGGTAATCCAGAGATCCCTTTGGTTTTAGAATGTATTGCATGATTTCAGGGGCAAGGGACAGTGAAGATCATTAGCTCAGTTTTATTCTTCCTTTGTTTTCCTTCATTACATTTTCCTTAGGCAACACACAAAAAATTTGTGTTGATTCTCTGAGCTGACTGGGGGACAGAATTGGAGCAAACTAAACTTTTGGAATTGGTCTTGAGCGATGTGGATCCAAGCCTTCTAAAGTGTTTAGAAACACCTCAGGCCTCCAGATCACAGAGCCCTTTATAGGAGTCAGAGGATGAGTTTTGTGTGCAATTTTGCTGGCAAGGGAGATGCCTAATGTTTTTAACATACTGATCCTGTTACAATCCAAAAAGTAGACTTTTTGAAAAGTATTGGAGCCTTTAACTTATTCTTGGAAGCCCTGTGCCAAGAAATAGACATTTTCATACACACACACACCCCTCCCAGTATGTGTTTAAAAAGGAGCATATAAAGAGTTGGTAAAGTAGTCTTTGCACACAGAAAATATCTCTTAGCCAGGGACCATTTTATCATTCTACTTCCCTTCTTGCCTTTGTGATGTGCACATTTGTTCACCATTTTAGTGACTGTTCGTATATAACATCTCATTTACAGTTGTAAATAGATTTACGTAAGATAATATATTTTGGCCTTTTGAAATGTATTGCCCTTTCCCACTTTCTACAATTTCATTTCTACACATGATATTCTCCCTTAGTCATTGACCTTATTTTTTTTGAAGGTATACATTTTTATTAATTCCCAAAATTTTCAGTAATCTTTTGTATCATTTTTTTCCCCCTCTGGTGATATTTCTCTTTAAAGAATTTTTTTCCCCCTACACTTTTGAGTTTCGATGTTCCCTTCATCTCAATTGAATCCTTAAAACATCGTTTTGGCAATTACTTATTCATTGTTTAAGAGGCATTATGGTAGCGTGGTACAGAACACTGCTTTGCAACCAGACATTTTGGGTTTGAATCCCAGAATATTGTTGACTACCTGTGTGACTTTGGCAAATTGTTTAACTGTCTCTCAAATATGGATAATAGTGGTGTCTACCTTGTAGAGTTATTACAAAGATTAAATAAATTAATACATGTAAAATTCCCAGAATAGTGTCTGCCACATAGTAAATGCTCAGTAAATATTAGCTGTTGTTATTATATTAGCTGTTGTTATTCTTTCCCACAACAAAAGATTTTTTTCTGTATCTTATGCAGCATTATCCCTTTTTCTTCTTAAGGGTACAGTATTTTGAATAAGCTAAATATCAAGTTACCTTGAATAAACTGTACATTCATACAGTGGAATTTTATGCAGCCATTAAAAAGATTAGGGAGGTACCACATATACTGACCAGAAAAGCTACCAGTGATTTTTTTAGATGGTGGTTTGCAGTTCTACAATACACCAGAATTTAGTGTTTAAAAACTATATTTATATAAAGACATCTTTGTAAACATAGGAAATTGCTGGAAGTGGTATATACCTCGGATGAATGGGGTGGAGAGGAGACTTGAACTCTGGAACTTCCTACTATATATGATTTTAAAAAGTGTGGGATTATGTTATTAAATATGTGTGTAAATATGAATATATTTACTTTTGTGCATTTCCACATTTTTAAAATATTAAAACAAAACTGCTTGTGCTGGGTATTCTAATGAAAGATCATAGACTTCTACTTTTTAAAAAAAATTGATTTCAAAGAATAAGATAATACAGGAAGACTTTTATTTGTTTAGTGATAACAATCAAGAGACAAATACTAATATCTTCAATTATTTCTTTCAATTTTTAAAATTTTTTTGATAGAGATGGGTTCTCGCTATGTTGCTTAGGCTGGTCTTGAACTCCAGGCACCAAGTGATCCTTCTGCCTTGGCCTTCAAAGTGCTAGGATTACATGCCTGAGCCACCACTCTAGGTCTCTTTAATTATTTCTCTGTGTAGACAGATTAAGAAGAAATAAGTTGTCACAAATGACCACTCATACATAGGTGTACCCAGGTGTGTGCACACAGCCTTAAAATGAATGACTTTGGAAATGACAGAAATGCATAGAAGGCAAAATGAAGAAAGAGGAGAAATATATGTATGTGAATACATAAATATGTATTACTAGAGCAGTGTTTTTCACATATGAATAATAGTCACAAAATAATTAACAATGTAATCACTAGCATGCGAGTGCTCAGTGTGCTCCAAGTAGCATTCTGAGCACCTGTGCGATTATTTCACTGTTACAGTTGTGTGTAGTTGTAAGCCCCAGATATTTGTGCAATAGTGTACTTATTTTCATGTATTTCTGATTAAGTGTATCACCCTTGATCTGTCAATCTGCCACGAACTTAGGCAAAATAACAGTAAACTCTTCCATAATTTCTTTTAAAGGTAGATAATTTCTCTTATTTCTGATCTTCATTTCCTTGGGAAGTTCTATCTATTTGCTGCATAAAACCAAGAGCCCTGATCTGCAAGCTGTCTTTGTGGTTAGTTGCTATAATGCCAATATTTAAATTTTTTTGAGGTGTTTTTTTACTGCCTGGTGTCACAGGATGAAGAGCTCCTCAGGAGAGGGAATATCTATGTGGCTCTTGGCCTTGTGCATTTTGTGACAAAGGAATTCCCCTCTGAATTGCGCTGCTCCCCTGGAGCCCCTGGAGCCTCTGGCTCAAGCCGCGCAGTTGGTCTGTGCAGTGTCCCTGACGTCATCAGCGTATGCATAAGCCCTGCTATTGTCTTACTGCTACAGCAGGGCTGGGGATTGCAGTATCCGCTGTTGCTGCTGCTCCCAGACCTGCCCCTGCTGCTACCTAGTCCTGCCTCACTGCATCCCACAGCAGCCACGTCGGCCTTCCTTTGCCTAGTGGATTTTTCAAAGCAGCTCTTCGGTTTTTGGGTGGTGTAAGAGAGCTTGCTGTTCAATCACACGGGAGGAAACTGAAGCTCGTAAGAGGAGAATCTGGCAGCTGGACACAGTTTGGGCTGCATTGTCTGGCTTCATGACCCTGACTGTGTAGCCAGCTCATCTCTCCATCTCACAGGCACGCTCTCCTGGCTTTTCCTTCCTTTTCTTTCTTCTTCTAATATTTTTTAAAAGCAGCCCCTGGAGCCAGCCATGTTTGGCACTGAATCTTCATGTAAGTAAATGGATCCTACTTCTCTGCTATTTAGAAATCTGCTTACTGTCACGGTTTCACTGGCTTGGAGTTCTTATCACTTTGCCTTAGGTCATTAACATTTGTGTTTTGGCTCTAATTACAAAGGAATTGGTCTCAGGGAAGGGACTCCCCTTAACTGGGTTATTCATCCTTGGGGCTAGGGATGTCAATGTGTCAAAACCAGGCCTCCACGAGGGAGGTAGAAAGATGGGATTCAGGCAGCCTCCTCAGGACGTGTTAATTGCCAGGATCAGGCCTGTCACTGATCTATTGTTGTGGGCTCAGTAATGGTGCTTTAACCCCCAAATAGATACTAGGAAGATCTGAAATGATAGTGTTTATTGGAAAGGAAAGAAGGGCTTATATTTTTTTATCTAAAGAAAGGAAAGTGTCATTGCTCAGTATTTTTTGCAAAATAGCTTTATTTTTGAAGATGGATTTTTTTTTTCCACAGTAGCTTCAATCTTGATGTGCTGGCTAGCATCGCAGTCCAGCAGTGTTATTTCTTTCTTAAAACTTATACAATGAAAAAACTGCTTTGGTGCAGAGCAGGCCCTGCACAATGGGTTAGACAGAATAGCAGTTGTAGATAGCTATAATTGATAACCACCGTATCTGAGATTTAATATTGTCATTGCTTCTGTACAGGTTCTGCAGAATATGTTGTCATCATAAGCAAAGATGACAGTTAAGAATTTCTAAAGAGACTCAACCTGCTGGCCCAGAGCATTAAACATTGGCAAGGCACTATCATTATTGGGGAGAAAGGAGTTAGGGCAGGAATTAAGGAAATCTATTTCTTATGAACTTGTAATTTGACCTTTACTTTCTGATCTCAGGTAATCAGCATGAGTGTTTGTGCATAGCTGATGATTAGTGTTGAATAGTAGCTTTTCAAGAGAGCTAATAATCCTTAGTTCTTTTCTTGATTAGCTTTTTAGAAATGTTAATTATTTTTGTTGTTTCACTGTAGAAGCTTCCCATCTCTGAAACTACCACATTGTTTAGTCAAAGTTGTGATATAATAACAGTGACATATAATTTCCCATTCAGAATGTGGCAGTATTATTTCCTAATAATTTAGAAATGATTTTGGAATTCACTTAGTGGGACATTTGGAATTATTACATCCAAGAAACATAAATAGATTAAGTGGCAAAGACCTTCCAATTTTATTCCAGACATGAAATTTTGCTTAAGTGGGAGCCTAGGTATGAGGGAAATATTTGTATACTAAAGAAATATTAGTCTGTTACTTGATTTAGCTGGCAGTGGAAGTTGAAACTCGGTGTGGGAGTCTTGGACTGGTGACTCTAACATTGACCAGTTTCATCAATTAGACACACAACCTTTCTTGATCATCAAACCTGATATTTTGATAATATTGCTTATGTGCCATGTGATAGGTTTTAAAACTGCTTGCTGCTTTTGGTCTCCATAGCTACCAGATTACTGAACAGAACAGAACACCGTTCAAAAGACAGAATACTATCATGCAGATTTTAAGCTTTTTTTTTTTTTTAAACCTTCACTGAATACCACCTAGGGTGTTCTGACTGAATTGTCATAAGATATATTTGTTTATCTATCCTGTCTGCAGTGCTGTGGTAGGCACTGGAAAAGGTTAAAGTTTTCAAATTATTTTGCTTTCATGATTCTTTTTCTTGAGCTCGGGTTGCCTTGCTTGTATTAGATGCTTTTACTTTTCCAATTGAGGTATGATTTGCATACAGTAAGAAGTGTAAGTGTAAGAATGCAGCTCAGTGAATTTTTGGCCGTGTTTTTACACTCGCGGAACCACTACCCAGATCAAAATGCACAACATTTTCATTTCCCCCAGAAGTTTTCCTGTGGCCCTTCCCTTACTTCCTTCTTGTGAAAAAGTAACACCTGTTCTGACTTCTGATTCCAGAGATTCAAGCTGTAAATGGCTCTTTCGCATTTTCTTGTTCTCCTTCTCACTCTTTACCTGTAGGAGAGGGAAATGTCTTCCTTTCAAATATTAGTTTGATGAAGTTGATTTTATGGTTCAGATCTTTGAGGTCAGAAATTTGCAGGAGCCTGGGTATCACATTATAACATATCCTTTCTCACTAAAATCATATTGCGTGGTTTAACTCATCCCTCAAAAAACAATTTTAAAAAAGGCTTCAAAATGCCAAAAATATATCTAGAAGAGTAGCCCCTGGTTCATCAAAGACTTACAGAGCTACAGCAACAGAATTAATACATGCTCTATTATCATTTTACTCAATATCTCCAACAGAACCGGTCTTATCTCTCTGACTTGGTGAATCTAAACCTCCCACAGTTGTGTAGATGGGCCACAGTCTATTTTGGGCCACTTTGAAGTGAAAAGGTTCTGTAGTACAGGGTGGCCATAAAGTTCAGGTGCAATTTAAAATAGTGTGCAGCTTAAAATTGCCCATGAACTTCATGGGCACCCTGCATGGAATAATCATTACAAAGCAGGACGTATAGATAGCTTCTGTAGTTGTTACTATCTTGATGTATTTGACTGAGCTTTTCCTTTACTGAAATTTCTCATGTCTAAAAATGGGAGTAATATGCCTACTTTTTATCTGCTTTGAAGAAAGACACTTTTAGTTTGTATAGGAAGAAAAGTAGTATCTATAAAGTTTTGTTGAGGTAGGTCATCATTAAAATGTATATCTGGGGCCTCAAAGCCTTTGTCCTAGAAGACATAATCTGAAAACATATTTGGAATACTTACTTTGATTTCATGATAGTTTATATTTTAAAATAAAGCAATTAAATTCTCAAAATTAAAAACTATCTCTCTTAAAATTTTTAAGAGGAGAAAAAGTTTTCATGGTGAAAGGGAGAAACAAATTTTCATCTTTTGTTTTGGTGGAGTAAGGAATGCTGGTTTTGCACTGTGGGCATTTGGTTATATCCTCCCTGATAAAGCCAGTGATTCTCCAAAAAGTAGATACTCTAAGTAGGTTGAACATTTATTCAATTAGCATGAATTGGGCTCAGGCCTCCTCTTTACTTCCCCCTATGTTTAACTTTTTCAGTTCTCAAGGGTGCCATTTAACATGTACTGTGGTGGGAATTGTGTACTGGTCTAACATTTAATGTGTCTTCCGAAGCACCTGCCTTATTAGTCCAGTGAAGAGAGCAACACTTACCTGCTGCGAAACAGGGGTCCCTGGGGCAAACAGCATCCACTTTAATCCCTTCTCCCATAATTTTATTATAGTTATAATAAAAGAGAACATGTCCAGATCATCTGCAGAGGGTGGAAGAAATCACCAAAGTAGAAACAAAGTTTAGGTAAGATCTACTCACCTGAGCTTAGTGTAGATGAGGAAATGGTGGATGGGTGTATCAGGGGTTCAGGAGTTCTCTTTAGCTCTGATGTAGCTGGTCCACACATCTTTCTTGCTAATCGCTGGATGTCCATATCACCTTGGGTAGACAGCCAGATGCTAGAAAGGATTTGGTGTACTTGTGATGCCCCATGCAACTTTTCTTTGATGAGCACCAAAAGTTCAGCCATTGCCTTTTATTTTCATTTCTGATGGATTCACTAGGTTGGAATTGACCGCTTCTGAGTTTTAATAGTGAGTGTGGTACCATGTTACCAAGAACAAGGTAATTATCTCAAATTGTGAGCCAGTGTGTGAGAGATAGTCAAATGAATATACTCTAGCAATATTAGGTCACCAAGACACTGTAATTAAACAGACATCTGGATAAAGAAACAAATGAGTTATACTCGTCTTTTATGTGTATCTCGGGATCATTCTTGGCAACTGGTCACATGTGAGATTGAACTTGGGTCTATTGTTTTGGTGCAATTTCTGTGAATTGACTGAGATGTGAATAGTGACTATGGTCATTCAAAAATGGCTATTTACAACTGGACCATTTCTCAAAATAAGCACCTAGTTATTATTAAATAACTGTGTCAAAGACTGCTGTTTTGGGGGTTAGTATGTTTGATATTTTAGTACTCTATTTTGTTTTTCCTTTCATTAGTATTTGTCATATGAAAATAAGTAATTTAGGAACACCGGCCATTTTCCTTTGCTACAACTTTAATATGGCTGTTAGATTTAGCTGTATAGATTTTAGATGCTTTCATTTTACTTAAAGCAAAAATAGAAATACCTAGGTGTGTCCACAAAAACACACCTGTAAGCCTGCCCTTAGAGCATTGAACATAAAAGAAAAATGTTATTATATGATATTAGGTATGTGGGATACAATAGACTGCTAAAGTCACAAATACGGAAGCATAATTATGGATTATAGGGACTTATATTGGGATACAGTTGTTTAGGAGCTTGGAAGGCTAAAGCTCATGTCAACATTTTTAACTCATCTTACATATTATCCTTTCCTTCCTTCTGACAACATACATTTTGATGTGAAATTCCCTTTTGAGTTTCTTGGCTATTAATAGTTAACAGTATAATTTTTAGCATTAATAGAATATTTTCAACTAAGATGGGAATTTTTTTTCTGGTATTTATGTACTTCTGTTTGTATAGAAGTGGAATAAAAATACCCCTGGTTATTTTTAAGTTGTCAGATTTCTTATTTTCACTTTAGTATTGGTCTCTAATTGTTACTCTCTAGTTTGTTCAGCAAAAATTGCATATGCGTTTTTAGTGGTTTGTTGTTCTCATTGTCACTATCGACCAGATTCATATCCTGTATAAACCGTGGGGAACCCATAGAGAAATTGCCATATATGGCAACTTTCCCCATGGAATCCCTATGGAGTTACACAGGATGTGAAAAGAATTCATTGTTGTTATGGATTTGGAGCTGGAAAAGTTACTGATTATGTGTATTTTTAAAGATTAATAATAACCGCTGTATTAGATTATGTTCAAATACTGTTAAACTTTCAATATAAGACTGTATGAGACACAAGAGTATGAATTGTATGGTCATTTGTTGTTGTTGTTGCTTTTGTGAAAGATATAGATATCCCCCCATTTTCCCCTAGTCAATATCAAGCATTAATTAACAAACTTATTGTTTTCAACTACAAAATGCACAAATTTTATATTATTTAAAAGTCACACTGATTGTGCTAGAAAATATTTGTACTATATTTTATTTGTATTAATAATAGACTCAGATACCTGTGAATTGAAACATGTAGATGTGATTTAATGCATGTTGTAGAAATGGCAGTCACTACATGCCATGTGTAGCAAGTAAGTGCAGAGACTCTGGCTTTCAATTGCCAGAATTCAGATTGTGGTTCTACCACATTCTACCAGTTTGACCATCTGCCATCAAAGCTCAAAGTGTGGCTTGTCCAATGAACTCTTGGTGTTAGGGAATTTGGCCTTTTGGGGCCAGGGCATCTGTACCAGGGCAGGGCTTATCAGGGGACATATGTGGACAGTAGAATCTAACAATGGGAAAGACTAGCTAAAGAAAGGGAGATTTCACTTCCTAAGGCTGAGTGGAAGACTGGAATTTTCATCATGGAAAAAATTAGAACTCTTCAGTGTGCCAGAAATATTCTTTTAGGTATGAAATAAATAGACCATTCTGTGTCACACCATGATTCTTGGTAATTTTGATAGCTTAATGATACAGAACCACCACTAATCTTTTTTGAATGAAATTTACACCAGTTGAAGATAAATGCCTGGAGCATAGCAGAAATACCTGGCATATATCAAGCATGCATATTCTTTAAAATTTGAATCTGCCCTGGACTAAGGCAATATTACTGGAAATATGATGTGTGGCTTGTAGGTTGTTAATACTGAGTTTAATAAAATTTTCTAGGCTAAGAAGTTCATCACATATAACTGGCACATGTTAAAAACGTGTCAGTGAACAACTCTTAATTATTATCCTTCACAGCAGGAGCAGATGACAAACAGAATAATAGCATATGGACTTTTTTACTAAGCTGAATTTGTTAGTAGGTAAACTTCCATATACTGATAATTTACCATATACTGGTAATTTAACATCATTAAAGGTTATTAAGTAAAAATAATGATTTACTGTAGTCAATTTATTTAAAGCATGAAAACAGAATTGTTTGTGATTTTAAGAACTAGGAAAAATTATTTTCCTTTCTTTTTTGTGAGAATTTCACACTGTTAAGATTCAGCTTTGGGGCATGTTTTGGAGAGTAGCGAGCCTGACTGGAAGGCATATGCATTAGGGAATCACAGCAACTCCACTGGGGTGTTCATTACTTCCTCTTCCACCTCTGGCTACTTCTAGAACAGGGTCAGGGCGAGCCTTTGGTAGAGTCGAACCCAGTGATACACATGGAAAGTCCAAGCCTGGACTGGCCTCTGAAGTCTGAGTTTCTCACATGAAATTGCCTAGACTTGTTTTAGTATAACAGTGTTATCTGTTGCTACACAACAAACTACCCCAACATACTGTAGCTTAAAACAAGTATGCATTATTTATTATATTTTATAGTTGCATGGGTTGAGTGCACCCCAATGATGGTTCTCATGAAAGACCTCTCACGCAGTTCCAGTGAGACTTATGTAAGTGCTGCAGTCACCTAAAGGTTCACCTGAGCTGGAGCTCCAGGGTAGCTGGAGCTATCAGTTGAGGCTGGCTGTTGACTTGGGGCTCCAGTGGGGTTGCTGGCAAGAATGCTGATGCAGTTGACTGTTGACACAGGTATTAGAGGGGACTACCTCCACCCCAATGCAGTTGAAAATCCATATATAACTTTTTTTTTAAATTGAGACAGAGTTTTATTATGTCACCCTTGGTAGTGTGCTACGGTATCATAGCTCACAGTAACATCAAACTCTTGGGCTGAAATGATTCTCTTGCTTCAGCCTCCCTAGTAGCTGGTACTATGGCACCCACTGCAAAGCCCAGCTATTTTTGTTTTTTTACCTATCCTGGGCCCAGTTTGAACCCACCAGCCCTGAACATGTGGCCAGCTCCTTAACCCTGAGATACAGGCACCCAGCCCATATATAACTTCTGATTCCCCAAAAACCTAACTACTAATAGCCTACTCTTGACTGGAAGGCCTTACTGATAACAAACAGTCCACTAACATATTTTAAATGTCTATTAGATGTATTATATTCTATATTCTTATAATGACATTTAAACAATTATACAGAGGAGAAAATATGTTTACTATTTACTGTTCATTAAGTGGATGTGGCTCATCATAAAGGCCTCATCCTTGTCACCTTCATGCTGATAGGCTGTGGAAGAGGAAGACAAAGGGTTGGTCTTGTTGTCTCAGGGGTAGCAGAGAAGGAAGCAAATCAGCACAGACGTGGACCTATGCAGTTCAAAGCTGTGTAGTCAAGGGTCAAGGTGACATCTTTTGTTCTGTGTTTGAGGTCTTTTGTTCAGTATAATATTTTCAGCCTCTTTGTAGCTGTTAGTAGGTCAGTTCTTTTTATTGCTGGGTAGTAGAAATAATGTAATGGCTCATCTATCAATCTGTCTATGCTAAGTTGTTTCTGTTTGGGGCTCTTATGGGTAAAGGTGCATGTATAAAGCATTCAGGTGTATTTCTTTTTCTTTTTTTTTTTGAGACAGAGTGTCACTATGTCACTCTCACAGTAGAGTGCAGTGGTGCCACAGCTCACAGCAACCTCAAACTCCTGGGTTTAAGTGAATCTCTTGCCTCAGCCTCCCAAGTAGCTGGGACTACAGGCGCCCACCACAATGCCTGGCTATTTTTTGTTGCAGTTGTTGTTGTTTTAGCAGGCCCAGGCAGGGCTCGAACCCACCAGCGGTGTGTTTCTTTATGTGGACGTGTGTTTTCATTTCCTAGTACCTAGGAATGCTATTGTTGAGAAACTGCCAAACCCATTTTATATCCCCACTAGCCATGGATAGTTTATTTGCTTCACATCCTTGGCAACATTTGGTACTTTCAGTCTTTTTACTTTTTGCTAATTTAGTGTATGTCTGAATAGAGGTATAATGTGATGTTTATTTGCGCTTCTCTCATTCTTAAAGATATACCATTTTTTCCCCATGTGCTTATTGGCCGTTTGCATATCTTCTTTGATAATGTATCTCCTTAAATCCTTTGCCTTTAAAAATTAGGTTGTTGGGCGGCGCCTGTGGCTCAAAGGAGTAGGGCACTGGCCCCATATGCCAAATCCACCCATGGCCAAAAACCACAAAAAAATTAAAAAAAAAAAATTAGGTTGTCTTCTTGAGTTTTGAGGTATCTTTATATATTTTGGTATGAATTCTTTGTCAGATATATGTATTGACAATATTTTCTTATAGTCTGTAGCTTTCCTTTTTATTATCTTAATGATATTACGTTTTTAATTTTGATGATGTCCAGTTTATCAATTTCTTCGGCTCAATACAAAAACGATTTTCTTACCTTCAGGTCTCAGAGGCTTTTTGCCCTGCGTTTTCTTCCACATGTTTTACATGTTTTGCTTCTGTGTGTTCTACCGTCCATCTTGAAGAAAGTTTTGTGTATAATGTGAGGTAATGGTTGATGTTCATCATTTTTGCAAATGAATATTCAGTTTCCCTTGCACCATTTCTTGAAAAAACAATTATGGGCCCCATTAAATTGGCAACTTTATCAAAAATCAGTTGATTGAATTTTCTTGTTTTCCCCCAGGGATCGGACTCCAGGGCCATCATCTTGACTGCTTTATACCCTTCTGATCACTTTTGAAATCAATTAGATAAGCCCTCTAAAATCTGTTCTTTTTCAAATTTGTTTAGCTATACTTGATCCTTTCATCTTCTATACATTTAAAAATTTGCTTATCAATTTCTGCAGAAAGATCTGCTGGAATTTCAATTGAGCGTATATTTAATCTATAGAGCAGTGTGGGGAGAGTTGATATTTTAACAATATTGAATCTGATTGTGATATATTTGTCCTTTTATTTAGGTCTTTAATTTCTCCCAGCAATGCTGAAATTAAAAGAATAGCTGTGATTTCTTTTCCTTGTTGATAAAAGTATGCTTATTTAAAGTTGAGCAATTATCACCCACTGATTATATGTTCCTACCAAAAATATAGTAAAATCTAAAAGTGGTTGTATTAGTAAAACTTCATTAATTTGAATTTGAGGGAATTATTTGCACTCATATAAGTCTTACATAGTCTGAAAAATGAAATTTGCTAAACATACGATGCCATAAGGAAGTCTTTTGTGGGTATGTTTTAACAAAGAGATAAGAAAGATTTATACCTAGAACACTTACCATCATGTTCCTGTAAACTCTACTTTTATGGCCCTTAAAACATTTCTCTCCTTAAGATGAATTACTTCTTTCTTGTTGTTTGTTATATCTTAGGAAATCACTTTATTAGATTTGTATATCCTTCACTCCTATTCTTGGCTAAATATTCACATTTAATTAGAAAGATATGAATTTATGCATTTTTATATTTGGAAACAGGATCCTCCCTCTTATGAAACTGGTTCTGTAGTCTTGTTAGATTGCTGACCTTTGGAATATCTGATAAATCTGTGGATTCTCATGATTTTAAGAGATTTGAAACAAAACCTCTCTAAAAATAGATGCAGGATGACATTTGTCACCTTTGAAAACTAAATTGAACATGGATTTTTTTTTTTTTTTTTTTTTTGGTAGAGACAGAGTCTCACTTTATTGCCCTTGGTAGAGTTCTATGGCGTCACAGCTCACAGTAACCTCAAACTCCTGGGCTTAGGTGATTCTCTTACCTCAGCCTCTCGAGTAGCTGGGACTACAGGCATCGGCCACAACACCTAGCTATTTTTTGTTGCAGTTTGGCCGGAGCTGGGTTTGAACCCACCACCCTTGATATATGGGGCTGGCGCTCCACTCACTGAGCCACAGGCGCCGCCCAAGAACTTGGATTTTTTTTTTAAGAACTTGTTATAATTATTTGACATAACTTGCAATAATTTCTAAAGTCCTCAAACTTTTTTTTTTTTTTTGAGACAGAGCCTCAAGCTGTCCCCCTGGGTAGAGTGCCGTGGCATCACCACTCACAGCAACCTCCAATTCCTGGGCTCAAGCGAGTCTCCTGCCTCTGCCTCCCAAATAGCTGGGACCACAGGTGCCCGCCACAAGGCCCGGCTATTTTTTGGTTGCAGCCATCATTGTTTGGTGGGCCCGGGCTGGATTCGAACCTGCCACCTTAGGTATATGTGGCTGGCGCCGTAGCTGCTTGAGCCACAGGCACCAAGTCCTCAAACTTCATGAAGCTAGGTTTGATAGAGATTGAATCAACCTGAAATAGCATATTATGTCTATGAAGTCTGACAGCCAGGTTCACAAACTCATCATAGAAAAAGTGCTACGTACTTCACGGGTCAATATCACCATGACCACCTTCAAAGTACTGCCCTTGGGAGCTATATACTGACACTGGCACCTAGTCCCCCCTTCAAAGCAATTTTGAAACACTTTTTTTGGAATGACCATGATAACCGTGGACACATGGCAGACAAAAACATGCAAGCACGCCGCTCAGCATGACACCGCCACATGTCCACATGAGCACAGTTGTCAGATACTGATACGCCAAGGGTATGAAACCTCACCAAGTGGTTCGTGCAGTGCTGCCAGTGTAAGTGCACGCGGCAGGTTTGTGAACTTAATTATCAGACACCGTATGATGGACTAGGTTCTGGTAGCAATGCATAGTTTCCCAAGGGGAGTCCTTCAGACGTGACTGCAGTGATGGTCAGCAATGAGGTGGGCAGCACTTTTTCTAGGATGAGTTCATGAACTTAATTGTTAGACTCTGGATGTATCATTAATATGAATTTATAAACATATTTGTCTAATGCCTAAAGAAACATCAAATCCGTGTATTCTTGTTTTAGGCAGCTTGTAAAACGGTAGTCCTGCAGTCGTGTCGTCCTTGAATATGTGTTCTGGAGTATGAGTTCACTGGAGCTTACTTTCTCACCCTTCTTCTGAGTTACTTGGTTAGTTTTTTTCCGTATACATACATAAATAGCCCAGGGCTTAAGAATCTGGGCTTTGAATAAGGCAGACAAGGGAGCCTAATTTTATTATGTTGCCTTGGGCATCTTGTGACCTAGCTTCAGTTTGTTCATCTGTAGAATGGCATAATAGTTATAATACCTCATTACTTGGAATAATTTTCTCATGGGTTCATCATAATGCTTAAATGAAGTAGGTACGTAGAGCGGCAAACCTTTAATGACACATGATAAGCAATGTTTTAAAGTTTTTCATGCCAGAAACACCATACTCAGAAGCATCATCAAATACTGTGTAAGTATTTGATATAAAAAAGAGTATAAGCCACAATAGAAATGGCAGCATTAAATGTACAAATGAGAAAGAATTGTTTTAAATCGAAAAACTTACTAAGTTTGGTCCCTGCCATCTGACAATTTACATTCCAAGGCGACAAGATGAGTGAAATTATAATTCCTGCATGTATACTTGTATTTGTATTGATCTGTATTAATGTTTGTAAACATACTCATTTGCATACTGTCAGTCCTCTTGCTTGTCTTTACGTCACAGGTTCCTTTCCTCAGGTATTATTCCCCCAGGTTTCTGTAATAGTCACCTTAACTGGTCTCATTGGCTCCCCTTCCTCCATATCCAGGTCCGTTCTGTGGGTGATGGGCAGGCCTGCCTACCTGCCCCCGTCCTTCCCTTCCCTCCTCCCCTTCCCCCCTTTCTCTCTTGAGATATATAACTAATATACAATAAAATGCAAAGGATTTGATTCTATGAGTTTTAACAATTGCACTCTCTGTATTCTTCACAAAGTTCCCTAGTGCCCCTTCCAGTTTCCTTCTTCACCAGGCAACCATTTTCTGATTTTATAATTTAATATTAGTTTTGACTTGAACTTAATTTCTATGGAATTACCCAATTTGTATTCTTTTGTGTCACCCAGCTTGCCGATCGGATTCCTCAATGCCCAACACCTGTTCCAAACACTCTCAGTGACTCTTCATTGCTTTTTGAACTAAATATAAATTCTTTGCCTGGGTGTTCCAAGTTAGCCACCATATGGTCCCAACTTTCCTCTCCCAGCTTACCTCCTCCTCCTACTCTGAATATAAGCTGCAACCAAACTGAGCTTATTTGCTGTTTCCTGCATGCCTTTGTCCATGCAAGGCCTTATATTTGGATCTGTCTCTATTTCCAGCTGTTCAGATCTTAATTATTCTTTCACTCTTTGGTGTTCCCCCCAGGTACCAGTTACTTAGGATCTTTCCTGGTTCTCCTGATGTTATTCTCAGTCTCTTTCTTGAACTTTCATCTCATGATCATCACAGGCACCTCCTACTTTATACACCACACAACTATTCTCAGCTCATTTTCCAACATCAACCCTCCCTGCACTCCTCCTCCCAGTCGCCGCCCTCTGCAAAAATCCATCCTGCATTTTTTTGATAATCCACTTGAACTTCATAATCATTCTATTAGCTGCACTGCCTTGATCAATTAACTTCTCTGGCTTCATTTTCTTTCTCTGTGAATGGGGGTAGATTGTACTTAGTCATAGGGCTGCTGTTGTGAGTTTTAAATGCCTTAAGATTTTATTGTTGGCTCGGCGCCTATAGCTCACCCAGCTAAGGCGCCAGCCACGTACACCTAAGGTGGCGGGTTCGAATCCCCAGCCCGGACCCGCCAAACAACAATGACGGCTGCAACCAAAAAATAGCCGAGCGTTGTGGCGGGCGCCTGTGGTCCCAGCTACTTGGGAGGCGGAGGCAGGAGACTCGCTTGAGCCCAGGAGTTGGAGGTTGCTGTGAGCTGTAATGCCACGGCACTCTACCCAGGGGGACAGCTTGAGGCTCTGTCTCAAAAAAAAAAAAAGATTTTATTGTTTAGTAAAGTTTCTATGAGTGTTACTTATCATTATTCAGTGTTATCTTAATCATTATTCCCTTATCCTTCCAATTGCATTCAATTTTCTCATTTAATAGTTTACTGTATGAAAGTGATGTGCGGATGGATAAAGAGTTATTTAAAGACAGAACATCAGCGGTTCTGGGTTTTATGCTTACTTCACTAAACACCCACACTTAATCCCATCTCTTAGACTGTCTTGCTTATCATTGAACCCAGTGTCGTCAGTAACCTTTTCTTTATTCAGGAAAATTTTTGAAATATGAATGGAATTTATACTTTTTTAATGGTGTCATATTTTAATGTTATCTCATTTACTATTTAAGGAGAGTCTTTCTAAATACAAATAATTGCTCATTGGTTTATCTGGGTCACATGTTTGTAGTTTTGTTAAATTCTCTTGAGGTTATGTATATTTGTAATTTTTTTAAAGCTTTATGATACCTTCATATAGATGCTGTACCATGCATTACATTGTTTAATCTTCATTTAGATGGATGAAGTGACAGCTGAGGAATGTGATAAACTCTTGATTTTTAATTGAGATGGACAGAGTTATCGCTATGTAAGGAGGAAATAAAACACCTAAGTGTTGCTTTCTTTTAGGGTTTATACTAAGATAGACCAGCGATGTCTCTGGTGGTTATGGGGGTGACAGGAAGCAGTATTCTACTCTTTCCAGTATTTGTGCCTATTATGATTCTATACAGAAGGTGGGTGAGCTGGGTTTTTCTTTTTAGATATAAAATACCCATGTCCCTGAGTCCTTGGGTCTTCATCTGCTACAGAATCATAAGCCAAACACCTGACTATCGTCTGTTTGTTTTTAGTATTAAATTGACCTTTTCCAGGCTCTCTTGTTGAGGAAGTTGGAATCTGAGTAATACCAGCTGTGTGTGGTGTCAGACTAGAACAATAATTCAGGGATGCAGAGTATGTCTGCCTTTGTTTCCTGAAATTGTGCATTGATTTCTTTTGTCAGTAGATTATTTCAAATGAATGGAAGCAACATTTTCTATTTTTAGGGTTTTTTTTTTATTGAGGGGGAAGGGCAGACTTCCTTCAAAAGCAAATAATTCCTCTGCAAATTCAAATTTTATCTGGTATGTCTAATTTGCTTAAAGTAAAACACACACCCACAGTAGAGACTTTAAATGAGTCAGTCGATTTTATGGTGGGGCCTTTCGTCTCACAGCGGTTTGATTAAAGCTTTTTTAGGCACATTCTTTTTCTGTCTGTTTTTCTTTGGAGACAGGGTTTCATTTTGTTTCTCCTGCCAGGCTAGAGTGCAGTATCACCATAGCTCACTGCAGCCCCAAGAACTCCTGGTTGCCGCAATCCTTCTGCCTCACCCTCCAAAGTTGATAGAACTACAGGTGTGTGCCACCAGGCCTGGCTAATTTTTCTTTTCTTAAAGAAAAGTTTTTGCGATTGCTCAGGCTAGTCTTGAACTCATGAGCTCAAGTGATCCTCCATCCTGTCTTGAACTCATGAGCTCAAGTGATCCTCCAACCTCAGCCTCCCAGAGTGCTAGAATTATAAAAATGAGCCACCGCACCTGCCTGGCTTTTTCATTTTTATGTTTATTTATTTTTTCTTGAGACAGTCTCACTATGTTGCCCTGGGTAGTGTGCCATGGCATTCCAGCTCACAGCAACCTCAAACTCTTGGGCTTAAGCGATTCTCTTGCCTCAGCCTCCCAAGTAGTTGGGTTTACAGGCACCTGGCACAACACCCGGCTATTTTTTGTTGCAGTTATTGTTGTTTAGCTGGCCCTGGCCAGTTTCGAACCTACCAGCCTTGGTGTATGTGGCTGGCATCATCACCACTGTGCTATGGGTGCCAAGCCAGGCTTTTCACTTTTAAAAAGGAGAATATCTCCATTCTAACCACTACTGTCTACTTTTGTTCATGAATATTTGAGATTTTTCATTTTTAAATAGATAAAATGGAATTATGTTTATAGAGGTAATTTCTCCTTTTTGATATTGGATGACCTCTAATTTATAGCTTTGAAAAATTAGAATTAACCCACTTTTTGTTTTTAAGTGAATACATTTTTTAGAATAGATAGTCCACAATTCTAATTTGAATCAATAAATGTTTGCTGTAGGCTGGGTATGGTGGCTCACCCTGTAATCCTAGCACTCTGGGTGGTCAAGATGGGTGGATTGCCTGAGCTCAGGAATTTGAGACCAGCCTAAGCAAGGAGGAGACCCTGTCTCTACCAAAAATAGGAAAATTAGCCTGGCATTGTGGCAGGAGCTTGTAGTCCTAGCTGCTGGAAAGGCTGAGGAAGGAGAATCCTTTGAACCCAGGAGGTTGCTGTGAGCTAGGCTGACACCACGGTATTCTAACCTGGGGCAACAGAATGAGACTTTTTCTCAAAACAACAACAAGAAAAATGACCAATTTGATTGGGAGTTCTTGAGACACGTACATGAAGTATATAGTTTCGTGCCCATTTCCTAAGTCCTTCTGGAGGTTTCTTAGAATATTATCATTATAAGCCTGAGATACTGGGTTTTTTTTCTTTTTCTGGCCCATAGTACATTTGTGGAGGTCCCTGGCTGACAAGTAAAATAGTTACTTGCTGCCTAATCAATCTCTGTGGGACTTGTTTATTACTGTTTGGGAAGTCATTCCACGTGCTAAGACTTGACTTGCCTGTGTTCTATTCGATCTCCTTCCTCCCAAAGCCTGACATTTCCATCTTGCCTTTCATCCAGTTGAGCCATCTCCCTACCACTGACCAGATCTTTGTAGGCCATCAAGTCACGGTACAAATGATTGGAAGTCAGAATACTGCATGACATTTTAAAATTTTTGTTGTGTAGGGCCTCTAAAAACATTAAGTCTGGAATAAAGGATAGCATGACATTTATCAGAAATCTGTAGAATTGGTTAACCTGGTCAGGAAATTACTGAGTATGCATATCTTACTCATTTAGCTGACTGGGCTTTTATTATTGGCTTTTGAGAATTGATAGTAGGAATAAGGGTGAGTAACAGCCATGCTAGACCTCTGTACTTTTTCTTCTCTATCCAGCTACTATGCAGATGCCACATGACCATTTAAGCTGCTTTCTCAGAGTTCCCTGTTGAGCAGAGAAAGGAAGCAAGGGCAGGAGCATTTAGGTGACAGGTGTCTTTTCCTGGGCAGTGATAAATCATAGTCATATACTTTTGGGTTGGCTGCCCATTTTGTATTTCCAAATAGTAGTTGCATAATAATACAATGCACTGCATTTTGTCGGAAAAGCCCCAGTTACTTGAATTTCCCAATCTAAACTCAGTTTCAAATCCTTTCCTGGGGGTGTGTGGAGGCGTGATAACAATGTCAGATTTTGTTGGTTTTTTTTCAGCACTGCAGCCCACAGGCCTGTTTTATACTCTTATAAAATCCAGCAGGTGGCTTTGTAATGTGCCCTCCTTTTTCTAACCCCGTTGAAAAGCTTTAGGTTTGACCCAGCATTCTGGCTGTAGGAGCACTTGCAGCCCGCGTGGAGAGCGCAGCTCTGCCCTGAACAGCTGCCGTGGATGTCGTGCGGGCAGCCAGAGCAATTGCCTGTGCTGTGTTTGGTGAGGCAGGCTTCCCCCTAAACACTGCTATTTTATGCTTGTGAATAGGAAAATTTGGCCTTCAGAAGTAGGGTCCTGTGACCTTGTATTTTGTATGAAAAATGCATTGCATTTTTATGTTATGCCCTTACTTCACAGCCCTATCACAAAAGCTTCCTTCCCCAAGGAGAGCCAGTTTCAAACTGAAGAGGAAAGGTTTTTATGATGCCATTTGTATGGAGAAGGTGGTCAGTGTAATAGTTTAGAATGAAGTATGAAACAAGTGAGCCAGCGGCAAAAGACAGGTCAAAAATGTTAATCCTAGCCTCTCAACTTCACCTCTGATACCCTGAGTTATAAATAGATGTTTTCTTTCAGAATCAAGATAATTAAATGCTGTGAGCTTTTCAAATTCTTCTGTTGGAGATGTTGGGAATATGTGATTTTATTCAATTTTCATGAAACTTAAAATTGTCCATTAAATATTCAGCACACTGTGTTGCATTTAAAGATTTTTTTCTATTGTTCTTATGTTCCCCATTCTTTTCCTGGTAGTCTGTGCTTCTGAAAGTGTGAGAGAGATGAAATGACCTTTTTTTTTTGCAGTTTTTGACCGGGTCTGGTTTTGAACCCACCACCTCTGGCATATGGGGCCGGTACCCTACTCCTTTGAGCCACAGGTGCCGCCCTGAAATGAACCTTTTAATTATATGGCAAATAGTATTATCTTAAATTTCATAAAAAATGTGTAGATATTGGATCCAACATGTGACATTATGGTTTAGTTGTCACTCCCAAGATCTAAGTTGTCTACTTGATGGCAAATCGATACTTTTGGAAATACTTTGCTACAGTAGGCTTCTGGTGGATGACAGTGTTAGTCTATGTAGTAACAAGAGCTATGTTAGAAAAATATGCAGTGAAAATAGTTGTTTTACATACCTGTGCTCTGTGTGTGATTTTGACAGTAGCTTTCTTGGTATAAGCTCTCAGTGTTCTTTAAAGGGAGCCCATGGGAGGAAAGGGCTTGACTTTGTACACTGTAGCCTTAAGTGAAAACTATTAGATGGCAGATGTTTGATAGCAAAGAGCTAGATTTAATGTGATGACTTTTAAAAGATAATTTTCTATAATTTATCTGGAGTCTTTTTCATTACTACGATTATTTCTAAGGTAATTGGAAAAGAGTCTCAATACACTAAAAGAGAACACAACACATAATAGGGTTTTTAATCGTTCCTACTACTGAAAAAGGCCTCCTGCGTTAACCTGTGCAGGCCAGTCTGGTTTTCCTTATCAATACTAACTTCTTTCCCCATTGGGTATTGATTTGATGCCCAATGACACTTTCATTTCTCAAAGATAGGGCAAGAGCTATTTTTTAGAACACAAAATCATATTTCATTTTTTAGCATAAATCTAAAATTATGTGTTGTTTCCTTAACACCCCAGAGTTCATTCTCCTTGTGGACATCTTCAACAATCCAAATAATGTAAAAGGAAGGAAGAAGCCAGAGGGGGCTCTGAGCTACAGAGCCAGACAGATTAGGATCCGTCTTTGCTCTGCCTTTGGCCTAGTCGTCTCGGATAACTTTATAATCTCTTAATTGAGGACAACGCCTGGCCCATAAAGTTCTGTTGAGGGTTAATGAGATAGTGTATGCAAATGACTTGGAATGCATAGTATATAAATGTGAAGAAACCTCTAGTGAGCACTTAGAGGGTAGCTTGTTTTAAGGGATTTATATTATACATAGATACAGATAATGTAAAGGGGTGTATGTGTGTGTGTAAAATCTAGTGAGGACCTCTACCTGTGTTTTTAAAGCAGGGTGTCCCATATAAGAAATGAGAGATTTTATGATTAATAACATCCAAATCTTCCCACTCAGTGATGACTTCCCTTACTGTCTTTGAGTGATTTGTGTAAAAGATTATCATTTGGTACACACTACTTTGCAATCTGCTTTTTTTCATTTGACCATAGTTTATAAATATTTTGCCACAGTACTAAATTTAATAGTTGTAGAGTATTTTGTTGTAGATGGAAACATATTTTTCGAACTAATCTTTTACTAATGGTTACATTTTTTTTCCATTCTTTCCCTCTGTAAGTGGATGTGGCAAACACTCTTGTGGTTAAATCTTTGTACATAGCCATGCTTTTTTTTTCTTCCTAAGATAAATTCCTGGAAGTAGAACTGGAGAACAAAAGGCTTACAAAAATTTAAAATATTTGGTTCCTATTACTAGCTTATTCTGGAAATTTGTCCTTCTTTGGCATATATTTTAATATATCTTGGTATAAACTCAGAATTTGTAAGGAGGTGAAGAATGAATATCACGTTCTCTCCCTTTTTGTAGGAAAAAGAACTCTTTTAAAAAAAAATTATGTTTTTTCCTATAAAGTTTTCTGACAATGAATTCCTCCTCCCTACTCTGCACCGGAGTAGTTCTCCTGGGTAAACACTTGTTTAGTAGGCTGTTATCCCAGTAGTGTGACGTGGACTCAGTCTCAGCCAGTTATCCCACCTCTTTGCAGTTAACAAATCATACTGCCTAGTCCAGCCAACAGCTTTGCAAATCTTGGACAGCTGTCCTCAGGGAATAATGCCACACCGCTCCGGATGGCTTTACTTTCCTAGACCCATTCTTGGCTTTTTGTTTGTTGGTTGGTTGGTTTTGGTTTTTTGAGACAGTTTACTCTGTCACCTGGGTTGGAGTGCAGTGGCATCATCAAAGCTTATTGCAACCTCAAACTCTTGGGCTCAACTGATTCTCTGGCTTCAGCCTCTGGAGTATCTGTGACTGACTATAGGTGTGCAATACCACACTCGGCTGATTTTTTTTTTTTTTTTTTTGGTAGAGATGGGGTCTTGCTATTGTCCAGGCTGAGTAAGAACTTCTGGTCTTAAGTGATCCTCCAGCATTGGCCTCCTTAAGTGTTAGGATTATAGGTGTGAGCTGCTGTGCTTGGCTTGTAATTTTTATTTTGACTTAAAGCCTCCCAGGGGAGGAATAAAAGTGAATTATTTATGCTCTATAGTTTCAGAGTATTTAAAAATTGGTGTTGATAAAAATAATGACTAATGAAGCAAGCATTGGTGTGCATTGCTGGGACAGTTGAGACTATTGCTTTCAGCCTTTCCACTGGGGCCTAACACAATTCTGTTCTGCTATTTAAGAAGTCATATGTTTGAGACAAATTAAATTTTCAGGTCAAGAAATATTTACTTGATTAAGCATAATATTACTTTTCTGCTCACTGCATCATATTCCTGCATCAACAAGACTACTCAGAGAAGGTTGGGAGTTCCCTGTGTTGTTTAATTGCTGTCATCCAGTTAAGGCTTATCCAGAGTGGGGTCTAAAGAAAGCCGAAGCTTATCCCGAGATGAGGAAGTGATCGTACCCTGTACAATACGCAGATGTTGCTGTTTATTTCAGTCCATCAGAATGCTTCATAAATGTTAATAAAATCTGAAGAATTGAAATGTTAGTCCTATTAATTTTTAAGTCCAAAGTCGCACGTGGACATCACCACCCCAGGGAGACAGCAGGTATTGTCTGTACCATTGGTAGATGTCTATACTATTTCCAGTTGCAGAGATTTCAGGGGAGTATTAGCGCCTGCCTTGAAATGATACCGTCTGTGTTTCTTAACTGTCCAGCTGGTGTTCCTTAATGGCATTTGCATTTCGCAGGTTGGGGAGGTTTTTAGAGGATACTTTCTTATCAGGGATGCCTCTTGAACCACCCCTGCCTCTACACCAAAATTACTCTTCAACATATGTGGTTCTTTCAAAGTACATATCCCTGGGATGGGTGTGTAAATGCTTACCTTTTCCTGTTCCTTCTCTTTCACAGGTCTTTTACCTTAGCTTCATAGAGAAAAGAAAGGGGATCATTGCAGTTTGGGTTTGCACATCTGATGGAATGTTTCTTTTTAGCCATAGGGATTGGCTGTATAAGGGTATCCGACAAAACAATTTTAACATCAGTCATTTGCTTAAAAACCTAATAAAGTCAGTACCATTTGAGAGCTTGTTGTCTACCAGATAGAATCTAGGTGCTTTGTGTATTTAATCCATGTAGTCCCTAAGGTAGGTTTTATCCTTCCATTTCACTCAGGAGAAAATGAATTCAGGAAAGTTTAAGGTTATACAACCGTGTGAGTGACAAGAGTCAAACCCAGGACTCCAAGACTGCAAAGTTAATGTTTACTCATCACCTAGTCTTCTCTAAATACTACTTACATGCAGCCGTCTCCTAAATTGGTATTTCTAACACAGGCCTCTTTCATCTAGACCTCTAGTCTACTCTCGACCCCTCATCTAGTCTAGACTTCTCATCGAGTCTAGCGCTCTCTGAACTGAAGACCTAGTCTAGCCCAGTACCTAGTTGATATTTCCAGTTAGATGTCCCATGAAATCTGTCGGATGGTGTTCCAAAACTGATTTCTGTGCCTCTGCCACCTGCTACTCACCCAGTCATCCCCTTCTTAGGTGGTGACTGCCCCAACCTTCTAGATACTCAGGCCAAAAACCTTGAGGTCATGCATGACCTCTTTATTCTTACATTCTGTATAAACTCTGTAAAGAAGTGTTGTTGGCTTTGCCTTTGAAATATGTCATCGTTTCCTCCATCATCGTTACTATGTTGGTCCAAGACACCATCTTCTGTGTGGATCACCATAGAGGTCTTTTGATTGGTGACGCTGTGTTTCCCCTTGCTGGAGAGAGCCATTGCCAACTCCAGTGAGACCTTGGCAGTCTTCTGTTCAAACCCTTTAGCAGCTTTCCCTTATCCTCAGAGTCAGAGCTCTCGCAGCCCTGGCTCAGTGACCTCACTCATCTTCCTTCCGCTATATCCCTTTCCTGCTGGCCTACTCTAGCTGCACAAGCCTTCTTGCTATTCCCTGAACACAGCAGGTGTGCAGATGCATTAGGGTCTTTGTATTTCATGTTCCCTGTCCCCGCAATGTTCTTTC
This sequence comes from Otolemur garnettii, assembly GCF_000181295.1. Lineage (NCBI taxonomy): Eukaryota > Metazoa > Chordata > Mammalia > Primates > Galagidae > Otolemur > Otolemur garnettii. Next base: position 11,032,662 of record NW_003852432.1, on the reverse strand, counting down.
TAAATGCAGGGTTCGTTCATTTCTTCATGTCTTTAGTAAATGATACCTTCTCGTGAGGCCTACCCTGACCACTTCACTTTCTAGCACTCCTCTCTCTTACCGTATTTTATTTCCCTCCGTTGCTCTTATTACATTCTAATAGATTATATACTTTATTTATTGATGCATATTGTCTATGTCTCCTACCTTCTCCAAGTCCCTTCCACAAGGACAGGGACTTCTGTCTGCTTGGCTTATTGTCTTATGCCCAGCACCTACGTGGAGACCTGGTCCGTTGTTGCTGACCAATAAAATCTGTAGAATGAATAACTTTATTCACAAACAAATATCAGGCACTGTGCTAAGAGTGAAGGACATAGGGACCATCACTTGCTCTCAAGGTTTTGGTTGGTTCTACCCTTTTAGGATTTCTACCTTTGAGTTAGGGGAAATCAAATTCTAGAGAGATTGTAACTCCCAGTTGTGAAAGGAACTAACATCTGGTGAGCAGTTGCTTCGTACCAGATGTTTCATGTAGGTAAATAGAAGGCATTCACCTACAAGAATCCCATGAAGAATATGCTTTTTGTGTTTTGCAGATGAGGAAACCGTTGTTCAGGGAAATCACTCACCTTGCTGAAAACAAACCTCCCTGTAAGTGGCATAGGGAAGAGCCATACCCCTACCTGTCTGCCAGTGGTTCTGTTTTCCCTCTGCCCTAGTGCTTTTCTGACAGTTCCCCATCATCCGCAGGGTGAGCCCCATTTCCTTACTGTGGTGCATAAGACACTTCCCTGTCTGCTTTCAGCCTGTCAGGCAAGTCTTAGTTTTTCTCTCTCCTCTGGGGCAGTGCCAATTCCAGCATCTCTTTAAAGTCTTGCTTTTCACCTAAAAGGCCATATGCTTGCAGCTTCACACCTCTGCAGAGTGTTTTTTCTCCAACTGAAATGCCTTTTCCTTCCTTTGAATACAGCTCGCGTTACTTCCATGAAGCCTTTTTGAAAGCTTCTCTTGGGGATGGGGTTGGTCGCTGCGTGTTGCTCTCTGACGTACCACCTGTTATCCCTGTGCTGTATTCTCCTTAGTCCACCAGGAACGGGGCTTTCTTCTGTTCTTTTACCAGTGCCTAGGACAGGACCTAGACTATACCTTACACTCAGTAGATGTTTCTTTACCTGTAACTTAATGGTGAGTTGAGCTGTAATAGGTATTAGAAACACCTAGGCATTTTGAATATAATGATGAAGGAATGACAGGTTTCATCTGAGAACGGTCTAGATGACGCCTCCATAATGTGCATGAAGCCTGCATTCCTATATTTATTGTGACAGCGTAGTTATTAAGTGCATGGACTTAATGTGTTAAAAACCCTGCCTTACCACTTCAGGTTTAACTCTGTTAAGTTACCTGTCTCTCTGAGCATTCTATGTCTATGAAATGTATTAGTATTAGTACCTATCTGTGTGGCTAGGAGGATTTAATGACAATGTGTATAAAGGGCCCCCCACAATTTGAACATTGGGTAAATGTGTATAATTACAGCAAAGTTTTCTGGAGGAGTATTTGTACTAAATGGTCTTAGATCTAAGTTACATTGAACAAAATACTAAACAAAGGCTGTTTGTCATTCAAAAAGAGGCAAGCACATTATTTTTATATTGCCTTGTGGGTTCATCCTGGAGAATGATTTCTGCTACCCATCTTTTTTCTATATGGAGCCCCATTTGAAGCAATAAGCTGAATATTTTCAACTTCTGAATGAAGAGGGCTTAGAAATGGTTATTGCAGGGGAAATAGTTGGAACCTGGGAACTGTGTGTTTCATTGAAACAACTTAGTAACAGGCAGTGACAATCTTAGTGTTGTTTATGAGATGGTGTAGGGATAGGTTTACCAAGTAAAGTATGTTGATTGTGGGAACGTCTTGCCCAAAATCTGTCTGGAGGGCCCAGGGTGTGCTGTCCAGATGACGGAATTGTTTAGAGAGTCCTCTAGGAAAGTTTTAGAACCCTGAAAATGTGCACACCTATTGTGGTCCAATTTCACATTAACTTTGTGTCTGGCAGTCCGTACTGCATACCTTGTCAAGATATTCCTAGGCTGGCAATAAAGAATTAGGATTTAATAGACTTTTCTGTGATGTCTGAGGGTAGGTTAGTCAGCTCAATAGCAGGTGTTTGGAGGCGGGAGATGTGTTTTGTGATTATAAGTCTCCATGTCAAATTTTTATTTTAGAAACTGGCCTAAAAGGGAAAACTGAGAAATAAAATTCAGATATAAACAATGACTTAAGAAATTAGTTTGGAAGTCAGGGAATCTATTTTCTCTTTCTTGTCATAATTATATATAAGCTGACCCGTGAACAATACTGGGGTTAGGGACGCCATCCCCTTTCCAATCCCCATCTAAAATCTGTATATAACTTTTGCCTTCCCCAAAACTTTACTAGTAGCTGACTTTTTTTTTTTTTGCTTCAGAATATGCAAAAAACTTAACTATTTAAGTTATTTATTAAATCATAACTTTGTACATTAATGCATTTATGGGGTTCAATGTACCGCTTTGATATACAATGTGAAATGCTTACATTGAATTAAGTAACATATCCATCGCAATTATACTCATTTCTTAATAGTTTTGAAATGTACCATTGGGTATTTGGGGGGACCTCACTTAATGTGCATGATGCAATAGTAGCCTACTCTTGATCGGAAACCTTAGTTATAACATGAATGGTCGGTTAACATATCTCACATGTATTTTGTATATTATATGTAATATAGACCAAATTTTTACAATACAGTAAGCCAGAGGGAAGAAAATGTTATTTTACAAAATCATAAGAGAAAACATTCTGTGTATAAAGTGGAAGTAGATCATTTTAACTGGCTTAACCCTTCACTGTCTTCACCATGAGTCAGAGGAGGGACTGGTCTTGCTGTCTCAGGAAGGAAGTGGAGGGGATGGAAGGGGATGGAAGGGGAGGCAGGAGAGCCCTTAACGTCATAGAGAAACATCATTCCTGCCAGTATTTTTTGCTTTTTCATTTCTCTAAAAATGTTTGCATACTGTACCACTCTTTCCTTCACCATTTGTTTTAATTTCAGTATTTGTATCATGGAAGGGTCTATGTCATAAAAGAAATCAAATGCAATCTTGAATAATCAGATTGATGCAGCCAGATTTTCTAATGTCAGTTTGTTTTCTGGAACTGCTTTGTCCATGTCTTCTTTTGCATGGTCTGGCACTGGTTCAGAAGCACTCATCTTCATCAAGTCATCTTCTCGTAATTCCTTTGTCCTTTCTAAATTTCTCCAAGAAGTTTCTGTATCTGAAAGTTCTTCACCACCACACCCCCGCCCCTCACCTTCACCCCCAACCTTTTTTGGCCATATCTTTAATATCCTTCATAATTTCCTTGATGGCTTCTGTTTTAAGTCCTGTGAATCATGTATGACATCGGGACATAGTTTTTTTCCAGCAGGAATTTTTTGGAAGTTCTGGGCTTGATGGCTTTTACAGCTTTATCCATAACAGTGATGGCTTCTTTGATAGTATAATATACTCCTTCCAGACTTTCATGAGGTTTCCTGTATTGAAATTTTCTTCCATCGCATTGACAATCCTTTCCATAGAGTAGTGTGTATAATGAATGAGTCTTAAAAGTCCTTATGACCCCTAGAGGCTGAAGTAAAGACACTATGTTCAGAGGGTAATAGACCACTTCACGGGCTTCAGTGTTGAACTTCTAGAGTTTCTGGGTGGCCAGGGACGTTGTCTAATACCACAAAAACTTTAAAAGGCAGTCTCTTTCAGGTCCTTCCTGATTTCAGGAACAAAGCATCGATGGAATTAATCCAAAAAAATGATTCTTATTATCCAGACCTTGTTGTGCATCTGGTGGCTATCTTTTCTCTTCAAGGCTCAGGGGTTAGCAGGTTTATGGATAAAGGAAATCTTGGTCATAAACCTGACTGTATTTGCACAAAACAGTAGCGTTAGTTTCCCTCTTCCTGCCTTAAATCCTGGGGATTGCTTCTCTTCCTTACTAATAAATGTTCTTTGTGCCATTTTTTCCCTCCAGAATAGGACATTTTCCTCGCATTGTAAATCTGTTCAGGCAGTTATTCTTTCTCCTTAACGATTTTCTTATATAACATCTCGGAGCTTATCTGCTTCCTCTTGGTTGGCAGAAGCTACTTCTCCTATGATTTTGGCATTTTTTCAAGCCAAAACTCTTCTGAGATTTATCAAACCATCCTTTGCTGGCATTAAATTCTTCAGCTTTAGATCCTTCACCTTCCTTGTGCTTAAATTGTCATCTAATGACTTTGATTTTTTTCTCAAATCATATGAGACTCTACAGCTATGCCTTTCTTATAGCAATTCTACACACACATAAAAACTGCATTTTTGATAGGAGATAAAAAATATTTTGCAAAAAATGCAAGGTGTTTGTACTTGCTGATGTAGCTGCGCTGAGAGCCGAATGAATTTCCTTTCCTTTTCTATTCTTTTCTTTTCTCTCTTTTTTTTTTTTTTTTTGAGACATGGTCTTGCTATCTCCTGGGCTAGAGTACAGTGACCTCATTGCAACTTCAAACTTCTAGGATCAAGCCATCCTCCTGCCTCAGGCTCCAGGCACATGCCACCACACCTGACTAATTTTTTCTGGTTTTTTTTTTTTTTTGTAGAGATGAGCAAATTCTCTTGCTTAGGCTGGTCTTGAATTCCTGACCTCAAGCAATCCTCCCAAAGTGCTAGGATTATAGGTGTGAGCCAGCACACCCAGCCCCTTTTCTTTTTTTCAGTGGTCCTTAGGCTGGATTCCTGAAATGGTGGGCAACCACAGCTGCAGGCCTGAATCTATGGCACATGTCAGGCAATCCAACTTCTTCTTATAATGTCATAGCTTTTATCTGCTTCTTGGGATCAGTTTCAGCATTAATCATGGCACTTCCTATCAGGGCCATTATCTTATTCATAGTCTACAGTGTTACGCTGAATATGGGGAAAAGTCTACAAGAACCACTAGAGATTACTTTTTAACTGTGATATTCAATTTACTGAAAAGACAGACTGCTCACATGTTGACGATTAGTGTCCCGTGGCATGTTAAGTAGATACCTGTGACACTTGAGCTCACTGTGGTGGCAACAGGAGTGGTTAGAAATTGTTACAGTGCAGTTCCAATTTAACACTGCATATTTACATTTCTCTCCACTGCAAATGGTGCCATGTCTGATCTGTAAATAGTTGTGTAAGTTTGGATACATTTTAACTTTTTATAATAAATCTGTCTTTATTTTATGATAATGATAAAATATATTGTGCATTCATGACATACCTTTCTTAATTTTTAAGATTATAGTCTATGTGGTTGTGAGTTTTTCAGATTGTTACAAATCTCCAAAATACTTTCCAATGTGTATTAATATTTACTGAAGAAAATTCATATATAAGTGGAGATTCTAAATTCAAACTCATGGTGTTTCAAACTGCACTTGTGGAAATAACCTAAATGACAGATGAAACAAAGTATTCTTCAATTCATTAAAACATATACTATGTGTAGGTTCTCGGGAGACAACAGTGAACAAGCTAGAAATAGTGCCTGCCCTACTGGGGGCTTATAGTTTAAATGGATACAGCAGGCAACACACAAGTATGCAACAGATACACATTTAGTAAACAGGGAGCAAAGGTCAAGGATAACGGGTTATCCTTATTATATCCTTAATATAGATATGGTGGCCAGAGCAAGCCTTTCTGAGGACTTGAGATTTAAGGGACAAGATTCTAGGAAGTCAGCTTTGTGAAGGAAGACTGTTTCAGGTAGGGCTCAGCATGTGCAGAAGGCTTGAAGGAGGAAAGCATTTGGGCCTTGCCCCTTCAGAAGGAGCCCAGTACAGCTGAAATAGTGAGCAAGGTTAAAAAGACAGGTGGCAAGGACTGGACCACATAGGAGCTCAAGTCCATGGCATGGAAATGGGCTTTACTCTGAGTGCACAGGAAGCCACTGTACCAGCTTTAAACTCAACAGGGTCCAATGTTTGTATTATTTGGAAAGCGGATTGGACAGGCTAGCTAGAATAAGAATGGACACAGGGAACTAGTAAGGAGGCTCTGGTGTGAGTTGAGACGTGATGGTGGTTTGGACTAGGGTGGGCAAGGCAGGGAGAGAAGAGAATGCATTTAGGACATCTGGGGATAGTAAGCGATGGAGCTTGTAGGATTGGGTATAAGGTGTGAGGGATACAAATCTAGGATGACTACCAGGTTTCTAGTTTGAGGAACTGAGTGGATGGGAGTGCCATTAACTGCCATAGGAAATTATCTGAAGGAAATAGAGAAGGAACTGAAATGAAGGCCAAGGGAAATTGGAAGGTTGGCAGCCCTTAGCCCCGTCTGGCCACCCACACATATTGTTATTCCTGTTCTCTTGGTTTTTTTTTTTTTTTAATCAAAATATAAGCTTTTCATCTTCTTCAGACTCTTTGAACACAGTGCAGACTCTGTGTTATCATTAATTTATGCAGTGTTCAAGTAAAAGCAGTGGTGTCCAAGGCCTTGTGATTCTGATCTGGTTTCCCAGAATATTTCACAGGGCACACAAGAGAGGGAAGATTTAAAAACAGAACTCTATCACTTAGTGCTATGGTGTAAATTTAAAGGGCCATAATAAAATTATACCCAGGATCCCTCTTTTTTGTAGACATGCAGCTTAACCAGGAAGTTTGTCTTTCCTCCAGGACCTATTATACTAGTACCTGCACCCCATTTATGGGAAACTATACAGGTTGATGGGTATGTTTTGCTTTCATCTGATTTTTTTCCCCATATGTACTACCAGAAAGGACTTTGGAGTTATAGTTTTGCAATCTTCAATTTGACATTGGTAGTTACTTTTTTAGGAAAATGATTATTCTCGTCAGGTATCATTCTTTTAATACTAAATAGCTTTTCTTGTTATAAATAAAATATCTTCACTGGAGACAAATTGGAAAAACAGAAACAATCTTTTTTATCTAATCAGTGTGAGGCTTCATTCTCTTCACGTAATTTTATATCTTGTATTTTCACTTAACATTCAGTTGTGATTCTTTTCTGTGTCTTATTACTACTATTCAAAGACATTTAAAATGGCTATGTGATATTCCTTAGTAAGGAATACTTAATCATTTTCCTGTTGTTGAGTATCTGGGCTATTTGCTTTTCTTTATAGAGAAATGTTAAGTTGAGAAAAAAGGCCAGGTAATTTTTATAGAACATAGGGTTTTAACAAAAGAAATCAAATCTTCTACTCAAAGCAACATAAAGCCCTTATCTTTTCCAGGCAGCTTTACAAGAATCATCAGGGCATCAGAATAGTAGCAGTAAAATGCCTGGTCTCCTGGCAGGTTGCTTCTGGGTTCTAGCTCTTACAGTGCTTTCAGATGCTGTAGCATAGTGGTTCTCAACCTTCCTAATGCCGTGACCCTTTAATACAGTTCCTCATGTTGTGGTGACCCCCAACCATAAAATTATTTTTGTTACTTCATAACTAATTTTGCTACTGTTATGAATCATAATATAAATATCTGATATGCAGGATGGTCTTATGCGACTCCTGTAAAAGGGTCGTTTGACCCCCAAAGGGGTTGCGTCCCACAGGTTGAGAACTGCTGCTCTAGGAGGTGCCAGAGCTGAACTCCCCTTGCTAGGCTCCTGAGAGCCTTTACTCACGGGGGTCTTTGCCCTGGTCCTTTGAAGCTTGATATTTCCATGTGTTGCTGGTCCCTCTGGTTTTGCTCTGCAGCACTGACTAGAGATAGGGAGAAACGAGCACAGGCCTCATCCTCAGCCCAGCCCTGCAGGGAGGCAGTCCTTCCAGTTTCAGCAGGTCACCTCCTCATGGCCACCCATCCAGGTAGCATTTTATTGAGCACCTTCCAGGTTCCAGGGACTGGCTAGATGGTGGAGATACAGTGGTAAGTCGGGTGCAATTGCCCTCGTAGTTTATGCTTGGTGGGAAGTAGTTACACAGGAGGAAGATAGTTATATATGGTTTGAGAGAGTGACGTACCAAAGGAGAGTTCTAGATAGTTAGGACCTTAGCTAGCTTTCCCACTCTCTACATACTGTAAAACCTGCATTGTAACACCCCTGCGGGTATGAGCTGCATCTGGTACAGCTATAGAGAACAGTCAGTAGTGGAGGTGTCCTCAGTACAGGCTGTGTCTCTCCACTGACCTTTTCTGTTGGGATTGTTGGACTGATTCTCAGGTACTGCAGTGCATCTATAATCCTTCGGAGACTAGGGACTGTTCTAATCTGCCTACAAGGGCACATTTATTCTTGGGTTTCCTTCTTAAAAGGATACCATGAATTCACAGCATAAGTGAATTTCACCTTTAGCCATTCCCTTATCACACTCAGTCTGTACTATAAATGTGCTCTGCTTGGGGTGTGCGCCAGGGTGGCATGTGGTGGTTTTTTGCTTGGTTTGGTTTATTTGGTAATTTGGCAAATATGTCTTCGTGGATAAAGAACAAAACAGTTTCACTTATATGTGAACATTTTCCTAACACATTTGTAGAAACAACCAGCATTTTTGACAGGTGTTTATTATTGAACTCTCTGCTGGACATGCCAGGGAAATGAAGCAGACAAATTTGCATGTTAGTCATATGTCCATCTTATGATATTTCTTTGCAAAGATAAAGAGATACAGACTCAGTAGACAGAAAAGCAGATGAGTTTGGAATGTTTGGTGTTGTATTTGGAGATGATATGGTAGTAGCAACCCCAGACATACATTTGTTGCTTTTTTTCTCCACCTCATATTAGTTACCTGGTCTTGAACAGTTTAATAGTGATAATAATAATTATCTGTAATAGTGATTAACATTCACCTAGTAATTGCCCAATGACTGAAAAGTAGTTCACTATACTCAGGGCATCTGATTTAATCCTCTGTGAGAATAGATACATGGATCTATAGGTTATTTGCCTGTTTGTGTGTGAGGAAAGTGAGGTGCAGAGAAATTGAGCAGATCATCCTGGATCATGCAGCTAGTCTTGTTGGATCCAGGATTTTCACTCAGATCATTGTGGCCAGCAGCATATGTTCAGCCATGATGCTGTAATTAACCTTTGCAAGTCTCAGTTTGCTTAATTGGGTACTGGGAATTTATCTGATTAAATATCAGGTGTGCTCATATTTGGATAAACTCCACATCTCCCCCTTTTGGGCACTTTTCCTTCTTTGTATCTAAATTGGCAATAGGAATTTTTTTTTTTTTTTTTAGAGACAGAGTCTCACTTTATCGCCTTGGTAGAATGCCATGGTGTCCTATAGCTCACCAAAATCTCCAACTCATGGGTTTAGGAGATTCTCTTGCCTCAGCCTCCCGAGTAACTGGGATTATAGACACCTGCCACAACGCCCAGCTATTTTATTGTTGTAGTTTGGCTGGGGCTGGGTTTGAACCCAGCACCCTTGGCAAAATGGGCTGGTGCCCTACCCATTGAGCCACAGGCACCGCCCGGCAGTAGGACTTTTTGTTCCAGCTTTATGAGCCAGGTGAGATGGGAATGTTATGCCAGGTGAAAAAAGGGTTTCTGTGCACTACTACTGAGTATATTTCCTGCTCGGAGTTCTGAGAGTTACATAAGAATAAATAAGACAAAATGAAGAAGATGGAAAGTGGAAAGGACTTTACACACACAAAGGATTCTCTTATATCAGGGTCACCCTGGAGGAGGATTCTGGTGACATCGTGGAGGGGCCTCACTCACTGAGATTCTTGCCCATGTCAGTGTTGTGTCAGATCTGAAATGAGGAAAATAGAGGGGATGCTTATCTATTTGTGGATTAAAGTGGTAGGTTTGGTTTTCATTGATTCCTCATATTTTATATTTCTAATGACTTAAAAGGTAGACTATTTAAAATGTGATTAAATTGTGACCAGTTTAAAGGGTTTCATAGGCATATTACAGCTGTATTTCACAACCTAATTTATCTGATTATACTTAGGTATTTTAATTCCTTTTATTCTTAATATGTCTGAAAGTGACCTTTAAATTTTATTATTATTAATGTTTTTTTGAGACAAAGTTTCTCATTATTAACCCAGTTAGAGTGCAGTGGTGTCATTATAGCTCATTGCAACCTTAAACCTCAAACTTCCAGTCTTAAGCAATCCTCCTGCCTCAGCCTTTCAGAACTAGAGGCAAGTGCCTAATAGTTCTGAGAGTATTTGGCTCATTTTTCTTTTAAAGTTTTCTATTTTGTAGAAACGAAGTCTCTCTCATTCTCAGACTAGTCCTAAACTCCTGGCCTCAAACAGTCCTCCCTATTTGGCCTCCAAAAGGTGCTAGCATGAGCCATGACAGCCTGATGAGTTTCTTTTGCCTGTGTCTATGAGAGAGAGCTAGCCCAGGATAAAACTGGCTATGAG